>NC_092054.1:126837782-127537782 GCF_003086295.3 Arachis hypogaea | reverse complement strand
TTTATTCTTATTAACTCTTATAACTAAACTAGTAATAACTACTTGTGTCTCCTGAGTTATTCTTATTGGAAAGGGATTAAAAAAATAAAATTATTTTATTCACAATTCAACACTTAAACCGTTTCTCTCTCACTCTAACATCTTATTATAAGTAAAAACCAAAGACTACCTACTGTGCACTTGCTTGGAAACTTGTCCAGGTTACAAATGCAAAAATGTTTCAGACATAATAATTCATTTGAAAAAAATACATAAATAATTAAATATAAAAATAAATAAAACTTACAATTTTATTCTTTAATATTTTTTGACAGTGCAGAAAGTAGTAGTAGTAGAACTGGCCGCAAGGTACTAAAGTCCACCATGAATGAGTGATGAATCCAATCCCATGATCCTACCACATAAAAGTACAAGTGCAGAAAAGGAAAATTTTATAATCTGACCACATAAAAGTACAAGTGCAGAAAAGGAAAATCAAAAGGAAGAAGAGATGTTTTTTGCTGCAGCAGAGTGAGTACACTTCATCTAAAATCAAAGCTGTCTTTGAGATTCTGCATTCAAATTGTAAACTGAATAGTCCTAGCTTTGGTTTACTAAATTCTGCATTCAATTTATTGTAGTAAGAGGACACTTCACAAGGCTTTTGATCTTCTCACAAGCTACATCAATAGAAGGAGAATCAAGGATATCATCAAACTTAGTCTGTGCATCATCTAACGTCTCGACATTCTCCAGAGTATTATCATGCACACTGACAGCTGATAAGCATCTTGTCCCGATTCTCGCAATAGCTATTAAACAAGAAGTCCAACATAAGAAACAGGCAAGTTGAGATATAATCAAAAGTATGAGTTTTTATGTGGCAAAAAATAATACGATTTCTTGCACTCTTATATAGTCTCCAACTTACCATCACGATCCTCCAAGCCATTTAATGTGTCTGCAATGAGATTAAGGTAGTGGAAGAATTCTCCTGTAAAGTCTTCAAAATTCTAAATATGAACAAAATACAATCTGCAATGCTTACTCCTGATCAAATAGAATCGAAGAAAGAAGCTCTAAACCAAGCAAGTGTCTAGATATGAACACAATTTTTTCTATGGATTAATCTATACTTTCAGTTTCTGACAAAATACAATAGCTAAGAAGAAACATGCAAGACAATGAAATGATCTTCAAATATGGATTGAATTTTTGTTTTCATGACAAAAGGCCAATAGTTTTAAAAAAAATAACAAAAAAAATCTTTGCTTTTTCCAACTTTCACTCAGCAACAAAAGGCCCTATTTACTTTGATTAAGATCCCCTAACACCACTCTTCCTAACCAATCAATACAACAAAAGAAAAAGAACTAACATTAATAATAAAATAAATAATCCATTTTACTAACTTTCTCTCGCAATTTCCATCAACAAATAGTACAAACCTTAAAATACTAATAATTAGTACCTGGTTTTGGCTCAATCTGGCTCCCTTTGCTGAGAATATAGACCAAAAAGGCTAACCACTCCAGCCTTAAAATTTGCAAACTCAATTTATTAAACAAATCAGATACTTCAGTATATTTTCGTAGGAATGAAATCTTAATAATATATTCTCCAAATCTTTCACAACCATCATTGCTTTTTAATTAGCTTTTGATGTATATTAGTAGTAGACAATAACAACTACTATCAAAGCTTTTTAATTACCTTTTTAACATGCAATATACAAGCTAAGCCATATAGCACCTAATTATATATACCTGCAGATTCTTGATATGGTTGCTTCCCTGGGTACAAAGCAATATGAATTATCAATTTCATAATCAAATTTTAAACCTATATATATATATATATATATATATATATATATATATATATATATATGGTTTTCATTCATTTTTCCAACAAATTAAGTCACAACCTAAACCTCTTTTATTATTAGAACTTACTCACTCCCTACATTAATATACAAAGAAAAGCTCTGATATCCTTTGTTAATAAAATCATAAATTAAAAATAATAAAATGTCATAGATCAAACTTCAAAAACCGTTTATTTTCTTGATGGAACCTAACAGAAAAGGAATAATGAGGTAATAAGGTGCACGAACAAAAGAAAGTAGAGAAGTGAAGAAAATTGATACCCATCTCGAGTGCACAGAGAGTCACGTCAGTGTTCTGCTTTATGTACTTCTGCATGAGCAAAAAAAATAAAAAATTAAAAGCCAAAATTAAAGCAGTGGCACAATCACAAAATTAAAAATTACAGGAAGTGGACCAAATCAAAATTGGATGGAACCAAAACCAAAATTGAGAAAAGAAAAACCCTAAATTTGGTAATTTGATAACAACACATTACAAGAAATGAACCAAAATAGAACTTCCATGAAACTACGAGGAAGAAATAAGCGATAAGGAGCATCGAGCCAATTATCAAAGCCGCATTAAAGGCGAAATGCTAAAAACAATAATTAAGAGTGAATGTAATTAGAACAATTAGCATATAACAATCATTGAAGTAATTAGAACCAGAGGATGTGAATTTAGTTACAGATCTAGAAGTGAGAAGTTAGAACGCAAACTGAGAAACAGATCGTGGAGGAAAATGCACGTTAATGGATGAGGAGAAGCTAGCAGAACAAAAGGTCGAAGAAGGAAGAGAAGCTCGCAGATTTGGAGAAAATCTTGACGGAGGAGGAGAAGCTCACAGATCTGGAGAAAATCTTGACGGGGGAGGAGAAGCTCTAAGGAGCAAAAATGGCGTTTCTGCGAGAGCAAACCTGGAACTTCACGTGTTTGGATGGAATTTTAGATCTGAGACTTTGGGATTTAGTTTTTCTTTTTAATAGTATGATGATTATAGGGCGGTTTGAAACCGCCGGAATTACCAATAGTCGCCATTGTAAAAGAGATGAATTAAGGCGGTCACACAAACTGCCCTAATTAATGAATATTACGGCAATTTTATAAAAGTGCCATAATGTTAATGCCATTTTATACACTTTTTTTTGTAGTATGCATATGATGCATGCCTATCCTATGGCCGATGAGTCTCATCTGTCAATTATCCAGCCAAACCCAACATGTCAGGTAGCAAATGCTGAACAGTCTCTGCATGTGCGCATCTCTAAAAGTCTATGCATATATACATCATCAATCAATTATCATGTCAATGGGGGAATCCGGGGAGTTAAAGTCCCTGGTCACATCTTGCAACGGAGAGTCAACAAAGTATCGAGTCTCAATCTGGAATAAGTGGTAGCAAGCAACTGCATCTACCTAGGAAAACTCGTGTCTCAGATAATTTGAATGTATATGCTAAATGGATCTTTAATTCATTATTTATCAATGTCATCATCACAATCAATTCATATCTCATACAATCACAATTCATCAGTATTATCATCATCTTTATCAATCACATCTCTTTCAGCATTACCAATGCCTCATTAACTCAATTATCCACTTTGCAAATCTTTCTCAATATCAACCTAACTTATTCAACATATTTACCCTTATTCCAAAGCCTAAAAACTAGCTATCGGACCTTAAACAGGTTTTACAGAGGTTTGAAAAGCTAGAGGATAAGTTAAAATCTCAAAAATACAACTTTTAGAAAACAGGGGTTACTACAAGAAAAAAGGCCCATGGCCACGCTTTTGTGAGGGTGACGATTGAATAGAGATTTGACCGGTCAAGCGTACACATGTTCATTTCTGCGTACGCATGAGTGTTAAAATCGCATTGTCGCGTACGCGATTTCATGGGGCAGAAATGGGTCCCCGCGTACGCAAGCCATCAGTCATATACGCGTGAGTGTAAATGAAGCAATTTCGCATATGCATGCCAATGTTGCGTGCGCATGAGTACTGGCAGAGGCCCAAACTCGCGTATGCACGCATTGTCTGCGTACGCATGTTCTCAAATTTTCAGAAAAAGGTGTTAAGTTGCAGAAATTAGTTTTTTACACCAAACTTCAAACACGGATAACTTTTTCGTTACAAATCATTTTTAGTCCGTTCTTCAAACGTCATAAATTTCACGAATCCAATTTTTATTCAAGACAAGTTTCACAAGATTTGAGAGTTCAGAAGCCAAGTTATGACCCGCCAAATTTAGTCAAAATTTTATTTTTTTACCAAAAGTTCAAATCCTCTAGTTTTCCAAAATTCTCAACTCAAAACCAACTGAACCACAACTAAATCAATGCCAATTACTCCTACTCACTATCACATACTCATTATCCGGTTCTCAATTTTTCTAACACATAAATTCATCAATTCCTTCAAACTATTTTCACATACAATTTCACCAACTTCATCAATCAATATCAACAACACATTTATTCATATTTAATACACTATATCCACAATTCATAGCATTCAGGCCTATCTTATGGCAACTAGCCTAAGTTTTCACATAACATTATAAATTAACTACAGGAAACCAAAACTATACCTTGGCTGATTTCTCCCCAAGCCACAAAATCTCTTGTCACACTAACCTTCAAGTTCCAATGTCACCAATTCAGCTAGTCTAGCCACCAAAGTTACTCCCAAACACACCACTTCTTCAAATTGACATCAACTTCACATATATTCAACCTACTTTCATATAATTTCATACACATACACAATTTCAATACCCTAATTTCATATAATTGGAAAATTCAAAGAGGATAATAGTTTCTTACCTTTATCCACAAGACAATTGGACGGAACCCAACTATAACTCGATCTAGAGTAACCCTAAACCATCAAAATTTTACAATTCCTCAATACCCAAAACCAATAATCGTTTTGCAATTTACAATTTTCCTCCCTAACGTAATCGTTTTGCAATGTTTAGGTTGGTTCCATAATTGCAGTTTCACCTTCGCTTGTAAAAGGTTTAGTTGTGTCGATGGTGTATTTCTTTTCCAACGTTGGAGAAGTAGCCAAGAATTGTGGAATAGCCATGGACTGCCGGTAAGGGCCTGGTTCATATCCTGCTCTCTAGTAAAAAAGAACTAATATTGCCTTTGGTTGTATTTCTTTGTTCTGGAATCCAGCTGGTTGCTTGCATATGTTAGATATGGCACTATGTATCCAATTGGTATTGATAGGTTTGTCGGTAATGAGCTTGCCAACTAAAATATGATAACACTTGTGAACCCTTTCTTGTATATCATGTTCATCATACACAATAAGAGTTTCTTCCTCATCTTCAAGTGTTATTGGCTAATGTTGCTTGTGAATACTTTGTTGAGCTATGATTGTCTCCATTGCAGAACAAGCCGAATACTATCAGTACGAAGGCATCACTATGAGCACTTAGGCGAAACAAATAAATGGTGACTTTGAGTAATTCAAATCACGATAGAAAAACATTACCCTATGGAAAAAACTTTATGAGGCAGTGGCCATACAGGAAAACCCATATAGAGAGAAAAATTTTTTTCATAATAAAAAAACTCTTTTTACTTTTTAGACATTAATTATTTCGAATGGGTTTACCTTTTTGGTTTGAGCATTTATTCTTCTATCTCTTTTTTTTTTCTTTTTTGTGGTTTGCGTCCTGGATTTCTTAATGTTTAATCGAACCAAATAATTAATATCATGAAAATTTATGAAGCTTGGTGAGTTAAAATCAAATGGGCAGGATTCATACAAACCCGACAAGTCATTTCAGCAGCCCTGTCAATCTTCCCCAGCCCATTTACATGACCAACAAAACTTGCTTCCAAAAATATTACCAACAAAACTAAAAGCCCATCTTACGGTACTAGAAAGTAGAAAAAGTTTATTGTTGTGAATAATTGTTAAAAGCATAGAACTACGGACTTGCCCTCTTAACAATAAAATAATTTTTGGTCAAGAAAAAGAAAAAAGAAATCTACAATTTAACTAGTAGACACTTATTAGCATTTGATCATTAAATTATCTTATCCATGTCATTTAATTTGTTCGGTTACATGTTTTGCAATTACTTTCGTAATCCAATTATTAATTCTTTTATCGATTAAGTTATGTGTACACCAAAATCAACTATCAATATAAAATATATATTAGAATATAAATACACATTAAAAATAAATTAAACTACATATATTTATACATAAATATATTAATAATTGATTTTAATGACTAATTTTAATAATGAATAGTATTTTTGTTTATGGATTGAAATTGTTAGATATGTTCTAAGTAATTTAATTTATGTGTTTAATATTACAACAATACGTAGTGAATAGATAATCCAAAAATTTTATGGCCAAAGTCTCGAATATATTTATCATTTTTTATTCTTCGTTATCTCTTACCACTTTCTCTCATTTCTTATCAAGTTTACTTTATTCTATGGTTCCTTAAGTAACTTGGTTCGTTCAACCCAATTTCCCGAAAGGGGAAAAAAAGTGAAAGACTAATTTTACTGTTTGGTCTGACTTCACTTTAGTCTTCTCAGTACATGACAACAACTTGATTCTTTTCACGTATATTTTTAAGGTTTAATTATTCTATTAGTCTCTATAATTTTATAAAATTTTTAATTAAATTTTAAAATATTTTTTTTTTAATTTAGTCTTTGTATCAATTTTTTTTAATTAGGTTCCTCTTGACAGTAATTGGTTTAATTGTATATATAGAGATCCAATTAAAAAAAATTAATGTAAAGATTCAATTAAAAAGAAAAAAAATATAGGGACCAAATTAAAAATTTTGTGAAAATATAAGGACTAACAGAATAATTAAACCTAATTATTTTAACAGCAATACATATTATAATTTTAGGTCAGTGTTTAATAATAATTTATATCTGCATTATAAAAAGTGACACATTTAAAATATATAATTTATATCTATATTTATTAGAATTTATATGATTATAATTTATATTTATATTTATCAAAATTTATACACATAAATTAATAAATTTATTTGTTAAAGATAATTTGTTATTTGTATTGGCTAAATACTAACAAAAATTACTAAAATATGCTACCCTCAAAATTTTCTGTTTTTTTAATATACAAATGATTGAAAAATGTTGAGTGACTAAATTTTTTTTAATAACTTTCAACTAAGTTTATGAAAAAGTTATTATTTTGTTTTTGAAATTGTTGTTTTTTCAAATAACAAAAACATAAATTTTTGAAAATAAAAATATCAAAGTTTTTCAAGAAAAATATAAATTTTTGAATAAAGATATAAAAGTTCTACATTTTTTTCTTCTTCTCATATGTGTGTTTTTCTTTATGTTTTTTCATTTTTTATTCTCTAAACATCTCATTTGTTTTTTAAGAATTTTGGATCATCATTTTAAGTTTTTCAATAAATTTTTAGTCTCTAAAAATTTTTAAAAATTACTCTGTCAAATAAATTAGTCTTTCCATCATTTTGAAAAATGACTAATTTGTTTTATAGTAATTTTTTTAGAGATATAATTGTCTTACAATAAAATTTGTTTGGGATTTATTTGTCTAATACGCGTATCAAAATTTAATTTAAAACAATGAAGAGACCAATTTGTTCGATGAGAATAATTCTTGAAAATTCTTAGAAAATAAAAATTTATTTAGAACCAAAATATATGAATTAAAATTTTAGTATGATTCAATTTAAGTGTTTTTTTTTTCATCCCAAAAAGAAAAATAAGAAATATATATAAAGTGAAACAAAAAGTATCAAGTTTTTTTGACAAAACACAAAAATTTTACACAAAAATTTTAAAATTTTTTCTTTTTTTGCTTCTCAAGAAGAGCCATAAAAAAAAGAAAGGGGAGGGGATAGAAGAAAGGAGGAGGAGTAGAAAGAGAAGGTGGAAGGAGAAAGAAGAATAATACAAATTATGGAAGAAAAAGAAGAAGAAGAAAGAGGTTGATTTTATTTTTAGAATGTTATTTTATGTTGGAGGTGCTTTGAAAGTTTAGTTGAATAATAACTTATGGGTTAATAGTTGAATTCGTTTTTGAAATATCATTCATTTTTTAAATTTGACCTCAAATAATTTTTTTAGTCATGTTAGTCTTTTAAAGATAAAACGTCAGTCAAATTGGTCCTTTCATTAGTTAGATGATGACGTGGTAAGTTAATGCCACGTGTCACAAGATGATTGGTTGACATGTCAGGTCAGTGACACTAGCACGCCATGTATCACTTGACATGAAAAAAAGTTATTTATAATCAAAATAATCCCTCAAAGTCCATACGTAAATCATTTTCATCCCTGAAATTTGAAAAATTAATCAAATTAATTCTTATATAATTTTTTTATTTTTCTTTCCTAATATTAATAATAGTACTAAATTTAATATTTTTTTAGACCTTAATAAACAATTTTTTACATAAAATAATAAAAATAATTAAATTATTATAAATAGGGTGTCCGCGGATCGGATCGGATCGGATATGGCCGAAAATTCGATTCGATCCGCACAATTTTCATCGGATCAGATCGGATATATCCGCATAATTAAACATTCTCTTTTTAATCATATTTCTATGTTTAATCAAACTCTCTCTAAATAACAAAAATAAAATAATACAATATATGAATAATAATTACTAACTAAAACATACAAACAAGTAAATATAATACCAAACATATATATATTTATTTATTTTTTAATTATTATAGTGCGGATCTGCGGATCGGATACGCGGATGTAGAGCAGATATCCGCAATCCGATTCGCAAAGGGTGCGGATCGGATCCGATCCGATCCGATCAATTTGCAGATCGGATCGTATCCGCAATTTTCAGATCGGATGCGGATATTTACCGCGGATTTACGGATACAATCCGATCCATGGACACCCCTAATTATAAAGTTACTTGTTATTTATATTTAAAATTTTTTATTTAAATAAATTTATCAAATTATTATTAATTATATATTTAAAAGTTAATTTAATATTTTAAAACATACTAAATAAACGAGTTTATAGAAGGAGGGTATTCGGTTAGCCGGGTGCCGAACGGGTCAAGAAGCAAGGTGAGTGAAGGAGACAGGCAGAATCTGGACCTGGCTTGTTGGTGGGTGGATGGACCTCCCGAGTTCGTGACGGGGGTGGAGAGTTGGAGCCTCGCGACCTCCCGGGTTGTTGTGGTGAGAAGGGGGAGCCACCTGCAAAAAGGACTCCGACGCTCAAGTCAGAATCCGTACAGATGGCAGAAAGTGAGGGAATCGTGACGTACCTCGAGGGAGGGGTAGGGCACTCCCCTTATATACTCTATACCTAGGGTGGGTCCCACAGGAACAGACAATCCTTCCAGGAAGCTTCCTTTTCCCCAGCTGTCATGTGTCTTGCTGGAGGGGGGAAGGTGTCGGGTCTTCCTCCTGGTTCGGGCTTGACATGCCCGTCGGGTTAGCCGCCCGGGCCGGGGCATTGTGCCAGCTGGGCCGGGCCGGAACAGTGCCCTCAATGCGTCAGCTATGGTTGTGAGCGCAGTTGTTGGCGCGCTCTGGTCTCCTTCAGTCGTATCATCGCTGTGTCGGCCACTCGTGATTGGGGCGTGCCTCCTACGCGCGAGTGGGTTTCATCGTTTTGAGGGAATGTCATTCGTTGCCTCGTTCTTCGTGCTGGACATTTAATGCTCTTAATTGCTGATTTGAACCCTGAGTGAAATGTCCATTTTGCCCCTGTCTTTCGCGCTTCTAGGCGTCAGTTACTGTTCAGCTTTCATTGCCTTTGCGTTTCAGTTTCCCACTCCCAAATTGCCATCACACACTCTTCCTTTCCTTTCCATATTCTCTGTAGTTCTTCATTCCTAATCGCCCCTAATTCGTCCAAATCTCTTCGATACTCCACAGTTTCTTTCGATCATCATCATCATTCTGGTAAGTTTTTTCTTTCTTTCCTGCTTCTTATCTTTGTTGCATGCTTATGTTGCTTACATGCTTTCCCATATTCATGCCTATTTGGATTAAGTGTTGGATTTGCATGTTTGAGTTGTAACAACGTTAGGTAGATGCTAGGGGGTTGCCATTTAGGTTCTTGATTTTTGGTCTTTATTTAGCTATAGATTTAGCCTTGGCTTAACTGTAGATAGGCTCATTGTAGAATTTAGCGTTAGTTCCTGTTTTCCCAACCTACTGACCTTGTAGTTTGACCTTGAGTGGTGCCCCCACTGTAGGTATGGCACACTTCCTCTGTTGAGGCCCCGTGTTGACAGATACGCCTGGGTCACCTCAGACGTGAAGGATACACCTTCACAAATAACCCTAGAGGAGCTAACGGAGTTCTGTCTTCGTGACCAATTGTGTGGGGGAGGTCCGGAGGAAGAACGCTACGAAGTGTTCGTTCCCGCAGACAACGAACGAATTTACCAACTTAACTTGAACACCCCCCGAGTTGCTGACTGAATTTGGATGTACAAAGCCATGTTTACCGTCCTGAGGGTTCGCATCCCCTTCTCTCCCTTTTAGATGGCCCTTTTAAATCGGTGCGACGTGGCTCCGTCGCAGCAGCACGCAAATAGCTAGGCCATTATTCAGTGCTTTGAAATGGTTTGTGAATACCTCGAGCTGTCAGCCTCCGTCGAAGTGTTTTTGTGGCTCTTTATTTTGACAAACCCTTCCAAGGAGGGCAGGCATAAAAAAGGGTTCATGTCCTTCTGGGCCGCTCAGGGGAGACGAATCTTTGGGGTATTCGAAGATTCGTTCCATGGCTTCAAGGATAAATTCTTTAAGGTCCGACCTGCCGAGGGCCATCACCCTTTTTGGTTCACTTTGGAGGGGGAGAGACGAATTCTGACATATTGGAGCTTCGGGGCCAGGTCCAACGCTTTCACTAATGTAACATACAAAGGCCTGACTCAAAGGGATAAGAATATAGCCGACGTGTTGTTGGCCATATTTAATTAAAATAACATCAACCCCCATCTTTTAATGGGTGATCGGGAGATGGGTAGGAGCTACGTGGGTAAGTGGTCGATTGGTTCTGGTATTACCCACTCCCCCCCCTTTTTTCTTTATTTTTTTTACCGAGATAACGGGTTGTTGTGTGTATTGCAGTGGACATGGCCGCCGAGCGCACTGGAATTGAAGATTTGATGGCTTAATTTCTCCCTGGGCATAGCGAAGATAGCTCTGCGACTCATATTGCTGAGCACTCTGCCTCTCCTACTCCTGAAGTGCAGTCGGCTCCACCTCCCCTTCTGGGACCTACTGGCCCCATCGTAAAGGATGTCCCGGGTAGTAGCAGTGTAGTTCCCCTGAGGCAGAGTCGGTCGGGGGGGGGGGAGGGTCCCGACGTGGCAATAGTCGAGAACCCCCGCAAGCGGAAGCCGTCCTCCAGTCCTGAGGGGTCGCTCACTGTTACGGAGAAAAACTTTGATACTGGGGGTTTTATTGACTCACAGCTCATGCCCGGTACTGAAGAGTTTTTCCATGGTGGGGACCTCGGCGCCCAGGCTCGATGGATCTACCGGTGTATGCTAAGGGCTGCGACTATTGCTAGGAGAGTTGAGCCTATCTTGACTCAAGCCGGGGCATTGTACGGGAAGTATCGTCAATCCCTTCGAGATGTTGGGAGGCTGAAGTCTGAGGTCGGGGTCTTAAAAGAGAAGTTAGCCGATACAGAGGGGAAGCTGAAGACTTCCGACGAAGCAGTCGCCCGTCTTACCGAACGGGAGATGACCTTCGAGTCTGAGCTCAGCTCTGCTCGTGGCGAAACTTCTGTAGCCCAGGCCAAGATTACTGCTTTAGAGGCCAAGCTTGAAGAGGCCGAGAAGTCGGCAAAGAGTGCCAAGGATGAGGTCGCCGGGCTGAAAGGAGAGGTTGCTGGCTTGAAGAAAAAGAATAAGGACACGGTGAAGAAGGCAAGGGAGGTGATCAATGGGACCGAAGAGGCGATTAAGGCCCAGGTCAAGCTACTTTCTCCCGACTTTGACATCTCTGCGATTGGAGCTTTCAAGAATATTCAGGATGGTCAGATTGTGGACATCCCAAAGAAGTGATGTAATTATACTTTGTTGTATTTTGTTTTGAACTCTGTAATGGTTTGTATAGACCTCTGAACTCTAGTAGTTTCTATGAACTTATTTACCGTTTTGTTGGTAATTGACGACTCGTTTACCATTTCAACTTTTGGTAATTAGCGAATTGCTTACCATTCGTTTTGTCATTGGTAATTGGGGAAGTCGGTTCGTGGCTCTCGTACAAAACTTCGAATATTGGCTCATTTTCGTAGCCGCGTAGTGTAGTGTAGACGGTGTCGTTGGCTCCCGGGGTGATCAGTCCCGTGTAGCCGTAGTCGCAGTAGACTGGTTAATTGGCAAGTAAATAAAGATAATAGAAATAAAGTGAAAAAGGAATATATTAAGTGATTCGCGAAAATTAAAAATTGATGATAATTCAACACAAGGTAAAACGGGTGTTACTGAATCGGTGGGACGGGTGGTCGTTTTGGATTCTAGGAGTAGAACCTAGTCAAGTTTTCCACATTCCATGTTCGGGGTACCTCTTTCCCGTCTAGTCTCTCCAGCTTATAAGCCCCGTTGCCGACCACTTCCTTAACTCTGTATTGGCCTTCCCAATTAGCCGCCAGCTTCCCTTCCCCAGGGGTGGGAAGCCTACGTCGTTACGTCGTAGGACCATGTCATTTGGCTCAAAACTCCTCCTTAGTACCCTGGTGTTGTAACGAACTTCTATTCTCTGCTTCAGCGCCGCTTCTGACAAATGCGCCATTTCTCTGGTTTCGTCGACCAGGTCCTTCTCTACAGCCTCCTCAACTCCACCCAGGAGTAGTCGTGGGTTTGGCTCCCTGACTTCCACAGAGATGACCGCATCAACCCGTAGGTAAGTCGAAAAGGGGTTTTCCCGGTGGAGGATTGAGGTGTTGTTCTATACGACCATAGGTCTGACGCTAGTTCGTCTGCCCACACTCCCTTCTTCTGGTCAAGTCGCCTTTTGAGGCCCTGGAGGATGACTTTGTTCGCTACTTCCACTTGGCCATTTGTCTGTGGGTGCTCCACTGATGAGAACCTCTGTTTTATACCTACACCTGTGAGGAACTCCCTGAATTTCTTGTCCACAAATTACGTCTCGTTTTCCGATATCACGGTCTCTGGGATTCTGAATCTGGAGATTACCTGTCTCCACATGAACTTACGGCAGTTTGCTGACAAAACGCTGGCTAGTGGCTCCGCTTTGACCCACTTTGTGTAGTAATCAATGGCCACGATCAGGTACTTAACCTGTCTCGGGCCTACTGGGAAAGGCCCCAAGAGGTCAATCCCCCACTGGCTGAAAGGCCAGGAGGCCATGAGCAAACTTAACTCAGATGTCGGGGTCTTATGAAAGTTAGCATTTTCTTGACACTTCTTGCATCTCTTGACGAATTCTTGGGAATCCGTCATTATCGAGGGCCAAAAGTAGCCAGCCCTCACGAGCTTCTGGGCCGAAGCCTTCCCCCCGATAAGGTGGCCGCAACATCCCTCATGGACTTCCGTTAGCACGTAGTCCGTCTGGTCTGGTCGTAGGCACTTCAACAGGGGTTAGTTCAGCCCTCTCTTGAATAGCTGGCCTTGTATTATTACGTACTTGGCCGCCTCTCTTCTCAATGCCTTTGCCGCCTTGTGGTCGTCAGGGAGCTTTCCGCTTTCCAAAAAATCAGCGATTGGGTCCATCCATGAGGGGACAACATCTGCTTGGGTCACGCACAGGGTGACTATCGGTTCTTTCACTAATCCTTGGATCAAAGAGCGATTTCCCGTTCCTGGCTTTGTACTAGCCCGTTTGGATAGGAGGTCGGCTCGTGTGTTCCTTTCCCTTGGGACATGCTGCACCACAACCTCCTCAAAGTCCTGGGTTACACCCCTAACCTTTTCTAGGTATTTTTATAGCAGAGGGTCTATAGCTTGATAAGTTTCATTGATTTAGGAGGTGACGACTTGAGAATTGTTGTTCACCTCTTCTCTTGTGACCCTGACTTCTTTTGACAACAGCAGGCTGCCAATTATGGCCTCGTACTCCGCCTGGTTATTGGAGACCGGGAACTCGAACTTGACGGACTGCTCGTATACTATCCCTGTCGGGCTTTCGAGGATTATCTCTGCCCCCAAATGTCTGGTTGGAAGCTCCGTCAATGTGGAGTTTCCACCGTGTGCCCGGGGTTTTCGTAAGGGTCTCCCGTGACTTCCACCAAAAAGTTTGCCATGGCCTGGGCCTTGATTGCATGTCTGGGCTCACATTGTAGGTCATATTGGGATAGCTTGATTGCCCAAGTCATCATCCGTCCCGCAAGGTCGGGTTTTTGCAAGACCTGGCGTATCACTTGATCCGTTCTAACGATCACTCGATGACCCTAGAAGTATTGTCGCAACCTTCGAGATGAAGTCAGGAGTGCATACGCTAGCTTTTCCAACTTACTATATCTTACTTCTGCCCCTTGCAGTGCTTTGCTAACAAAATAGACTGGCTGTTGGATTCTTCCTTCCTCTCATACCAAAATGGCTGCCAAGGCTTCGTCCGTTACTGCCAAGTACAAGAACAATGTCTCACCATCCTTGTATTTGCCGAGAACTGGGGGTGCCGAGAGTATGCTCTTGAAATGGTTGAAAGCCTCCTCGCATACTGGGGTCCACTTGAAACCTATCCCTTTTTCATCAAAATGAAGAATGGAAGGGCTTTGGCTGCCGATGCACCGAGAAAACGGGATAGGGCCGTAAGTCTTCCGGCCAATCTCTGCACGTCTTTAATGCACCCCGGGCTCGTCATTCGCAAAATCGCTTTGCACTTCTAAGGGTTGGCTTCTACTCCCCTCTGGGTTATCATGAATCCCAAGAACTTTCTGGCCTCCATGGCGAAGGCGCACTTGAGGGGGTTAAGTCTCATATTGTGTCATCGGAGGGACGCGAACACGGTCTTTAGGTCCCCAACTAGGTCTTCTGACTTGCTGGTCTTTACCAGGATGTCGTCCATATACACCTCTACTGACTTTCCGATGAGTTCGTTGAAGACTTTACTCATTAGCCTTTGATAAGTTGCTCCCGCATTTTTTAACCCGAACTGCATTACCTTGTAGTAGTAGGTGCCGCTTGGCGTTATAAATGCCATTTTTTGAATAACTTTTACTATTGACGTTTTTTCATGTATTTTTCACTGCTGTGTACTTTTACTGACATGCAGAATTTTGAAATATTTTCAGGCAAGAAGTGTATCCCTTTTCCAATTTCATTAAGAGATATAAAGCAACACGACATTACTCAAAGCATGCGCGGGATATACTGGTTGATTGACTTGTAGAGATTTGCATAATGTAATTTTTCTCATATAATACAATGTTATGAATTATAGCTGATAAATTTAGTACGGTTGAACAATACACTGAGAATTATAGTTGATGTATCAATACACTTTGTTTATGTTTTGAATTATATTGACTTGCTTGTTTATAGTACTTTTCTTAGTTTGATAATACGATGAATTTGTTTATTTTTGAAGTATTATAAATATTCGAATACAAATTAGACAAAAATTTGTATTTATTAAATTTATATTTATTTTGTATGAAAATAGGTTTATTTTGTAATTAAAAAATCTAAAAAAAAATTATTTTACCTTACTAACAGATTTACAGACAGATTTTCTATCTGTATTCAGAGTTTGGAGTGATTTTTCAAGGCTCCAATTACCGACAGAAAATCCGTCAAAAAATCTGTTGCTAATTACCGACGGAAAATCCGTCTCTAATTACCGAGGAAAAATTTGTCAAAAAGTTCGACGTTTCAGGGAAATAGAGGGGAGAATTTACCGAGAAAAAATTTGTCGGTAACTGGTAAAAATCCGTCGGTAATTTTCCGACGAAAAAATCCGTCAGTAAATAATTTCCAACGAGGCTTTTACAGAGGGACAAAATCCGTCGGTAATTTCGTCGGTAACCAAAAATCCGTCTGTAATAAAGACTAAATCTATCTGTATTAAGCAATTTTCTAGTTGTGCCCTCGCAAATAGAAGAAAGCTGTCGCTGCGTCGGTCAGAGATTTATCATCCCTTCTCCGTGATGGAATCAGCCGCAGTGGCAACCACTGCCTTCATTGCCGTTCACGCAGGGGCGCTCGTGAAAGAAGAATTAGTGAGGAAGACGCTCGCGCCATCCACGCAGTGCATCCCCCACCTCGTCATCGTCATCGTCATCGCGGACTTTCCCCTCCATCCGCACGAGTCACAGGTTGCCGACGATGACTTTCTTCTTCTTCTTTTTCATTTCGGGTCTGTCGTGACTTCTTCTTCACCTTGTGCCTGTTGCTACGGCGACGCCTTTCTTCTTCTTTGTTTTGGATTTTTTCCTCTTTGATTTTAGAATTTTTTTTATAGTTTTGGATGTTTCTTTTTTAAGTTATCAGATGTTTCTTTTCTAATAATTTTGGATGTCTCATTTTATTAAATTTTGGACTTTTTTAAATATTTAGATTTATTTCTAAAATTTTGATATTTTTTCATTAAGTTTTGGATATTTCTCATGATAATTTGAATTGATGTTCTTTCCAAAAATTTTTTTAAAAGGTTTCGGTTATCTTGTTTTTTGCTAGGTTTTGTTATGTTTTGGATTTTTTCTTGTTTGGTTTTGCATTATTCTTTTTATTGGTTTTTGATGTTTCTTTTTCCTAAGTTTTGGATATTTTTTTCTTATGTTTCGATTTTTTTTTGTTTTGTTTTGAATTTTGGATGATTTTTTAAATAATTTTAGATGTTTTTTCTTAATTTTTTCATATTTTTTAAATATTTTTTAGATGTCTCATTCTATTATGTTTTGAAATTTTTAAAATAATTTTGAATATTTCTTTTTTGTTAGGTTTTAGATTTTTTTAATTACGTTTCAGATTTTTTCTATTAAAAATTTTTAAAATACTTTTAGAATTTTTTTGAAATAAATTGTAACATTTTTAAGATGATTTTGAATTTTTAAAATTAATTTAAAAAATTATAAGATGATTTTAGAAATAATTTTGGAATTTTTTAAATAAATTTTAGAATTTAAAAAATAATTGAATGTTTAAAATAAATTCTAAAATTTTAAAAATGATTTTGAAATATTTAAAATAAAATTTTAAAATAATTTTACATAATTGTTATTATTAAGATTAAATTTTTAAAAATTTTAAATTTTTTTTATTAAATTTTAAATATTTTTTATGATAATTTGAATTTACATTCTTTTTGAACAAATTAAAAAGAAAAAATAAAAAAACTACTAATGGCTACAATCAACTGCACCTTTTGTTGGTTCTCTATTCGGATGGTAAGAATTATGATTGATTAATTAGTTAGCAAAGAGAAGTTTCCTAGAAAACCATGACCACTAGATATATGTGTGGATGGCGGGTAGTGTTAGACAATCAACTTGTGTTCTCGGCTTCTCGCTTTCTTAGTTTGGCACAAGACAGAGAGAACAAGTGCCCCATACCTTAGCATGCAAGCTACCAAACCAATTTGCCACTATCTGCAAATGAGGAGTGTTAGAGGTCAGTAATTTTTATATTTTATAATCATTAATTGGTTATTAATAATATTTTTAATGGTATGAGATTACATTTAATAATAAAAGATCACTCACTTTTTTTTTGATAATTAAATACTAACCACAAAATATAAAAATTGCTGGCCCTAAACCTTTTCGTATGCAAATTCAAACCGCGTCATGCATCAACCCCTTCGGCGTTCTCCTTATTATTTGTCTTCCATCTTTCCCCTTTTCAACTTCCCATTAGGTCCCTTCTTCTCTAGGGCCCACTCACCACCACAAACACTTCCCCACTCATATTACATCATATTCTTCCTCTTCTTACTTTCTTTTCTTTTCTTTTTGTATTATAAAATTATAACTATAGTCAATAGTTGTATATTTAAATAACTAAAAAGTGTTAACTGCACATTAAAATTAATTATTATATATCTATGTATAAATATGTATTTTAATTTATTTTTAATATATATTTTATATTTTAATATATATTTTACATAAATAATTAAATTTAGTGTACACTTAGTTTAGTAATGATCATTAAATCAGTGCTTCATTTTATATACTTATTCTACAACATTAAGTAGGGTATATACATAATTTCCCTCTCACAATCTTCCATTCCCCTTCATTTGAAATCTAGTACTCATTAATATTAATCCGAATATATGCTTCCCTAGCTTTTTCAGCTTTCAACGGCCACCCTTAACCCCATATATATATATATATAATGAATTAACCACTATATATCAACCATAAAACACAAATAAACACTTATTTATGCAAACCACAAAACTCATAAAGCAATAAAGGCATCCTTATCTTTATCTTAAAAAAGAGAGCTAAAGTGATAATAATTCGCGTCTTTATAATTGTTTTCAAACTCAATCGTTCTCCATGCCATGATGAGGATGATGGCAATATAAATGTAAGAAACGTAACACACCCCAACCCCATAACATAAAACGGTTTTTGGTTGTTTGTTGTTTGTTGTGTTGTCCTTTTTTAGCACTTGTTTTTGTGACACACATATTAATAAAGTTTGAAAGAAGAAGAAAAATGGAACGTGGGGTTGTGGATGGCATAATCAACAGGCTTCTAGAAATAAGAGGCAAACCGGGGAAGCAAGTGCAGCTTTCTGAGGCTGAGATCAGGCAGCTATGCCTTGTCTCCAAGGACATCTTCTTGAGACAACCTAACCTTTTGGAACTTGATGCACCAATCAAGATCTGTGGTATGTTTCTCTTCCTAAGTATGAAATAGTGATGACTATGGCAAAGCAGAATAACTACTAATTGCAATTATTTCAATGAACCAGGGGATATCCATGGTCAATATTATGATCTTCTGAGAATCTTTGAAAATGGTGGCTTCCCACCTCGTTCCAATTACTTATTCTTAGGAGACTACGTTGATCGCGGAAACCAAAGTCTTGAGACAATATCTCTTCTTCTAGCATACAAAATCAAATACCCTCAGAACATTTTCCTCCTCAGGGGAAACCATGAATGCGCTTCCATAAACCGTATCTACGGTTTCTACGACGAATGCAAGAGAAGATACAGTGTGAAGCTGTGGAAAACATTCACGGATTGCTTCAACTGCTTGCCCGTGGCGGCTCTTATCGACGACAAGATACTCTGCATGCATGGTGGACTCTCCCCTGAATTGCACAACTTGAACCGGATAAGGACTTTGCGCCGTCCGGTCCAAGTGCCCGACAGTGGTCTGCTATGTGATCTTCTCTGGTCTGATCCCTGCGGAGACATTCAAGGCTGGGGAGGAAGCGAACGCGGAGTTTCGTGTACTTTCGGCCCTGATAGGGTCACTGAGTTTCTGAGGAAGCATGATCTTGATTTGATCTGTAGAGCACATCAGGTTTCGTATTCTATATGACTCGGTTTACAATCTATTTGTGACATATATTTTGTATTGTTAAATCAGTCACCATATATTTGTGTTAAATTGTATTGTTTAACTCATTTTCAATATATATTTTGTATTTTAATATATGTTCTATATAGATGACTAATTTAGTGGCTAATATTTTGCGGACATATAGCGTGGTAACTGTCTCAAGACAGAACATAAATACAAATTTGAGGATTGTGATGTGGTAAGTGTGTTTCATTGTGCAGGTGGTGGAAGATGGATATGAATTCTTTGCTAATAGGCAACTTGTGACAATCTTCTCTGCACCAAATTACTGTGGGGAATTTGACAATGCTGGTGCTATGATGAGTGTTGATGAGACACTTGTGTGTTCTTTCCAAATATTGAAGCCTCTAGAGAATCAAAAGCTGCAGCAGCTTTATAAATTTGGTTATGGAAGCACAACTACAGTTAAGCCTAGTCCTACCACAAAATTCAAGGTATTTTGATTTCTTGAATCCTGAACTTGATGAGGTTCATTAACAATGAATCAAAATACTGTGTGCCAAAACAATGATAATTCATAGAAAAAGCTTTATGAGACAGCTTTTATTTGTTAGTAATAAAATATAATAAACACGTTCAGCACATGTTCTGAAATGTTTAATTGATTATCCTTATTAATTTCTTTTTAATTTGGTTCGTTCTTCCCATTTACAGCAAGCATTTCTTGGTGCAAACGCATGAACTGATGGAGGTGACTTTTAATGTTTTTCGGAACATAACAAGAGTTGTTCTTGGAATGAAGAAGCGTTGCCTGTGTTCACTACAATGTGAAGGAAGAAAATAATACAACTAACATAAGAGCCTTAAAAGAGTAAAGGATAATTAGGTTCCTTTACCCTTTAGCTACAACTGATTTCTTTTTGCTTTTTTGCTTCTCTATCGGAGGAGTTGCACATTGTACAATATTGTCAAACACAAATGGATAAATTGAGGCGTCATTTTCCTTTATTTATTTAGTTATCTCATTAATTGAATGTGATTCGGAATTGCAAGTGAAGTTTCAAGTTCTATTTTGAAAATATTCTTAGTTTTTATTTTTAAAAAAATACTAAGACCTAATGTGACTTATTTTTTTATATGGAAAGAAATGTGGAATTTGATGTTGAAATGGATGTATATAAAATAATTACATTGATATGATATCAGTATAAAATGCAGGTAGCAATTTATTTCTTCGATTTTTTTAAAATTCAAAACTTGCAAAACGCAAGTTACGTTTAGTGTTTTAATATTTTTTATAAACGTGCAACGTGCGTTTTACTCATGTATTTTTTTCTTGAAACTACAAAATGCATGTTGCGTTTTATATTTTAAATTTTTTTTTGAAAGCTGCAAAACGTAGCTTGCATTTTGATTAAAAAAATATTTTAATCAAGAGTCTTGCCTATAAATACTACAGTCGATTCCTCTGTCTTTCATACCTCAGCCCCATTCCTCTATCTTTTATACTTGTGAGTTTTTTTACAATTAGTAGTCTCAAAAAAGTTGGATGAGATAAGGTTGAGGTTATGGAAGGTATTGTAAATTTGCGGTTGTCTTATAACGGTGAGATTATACTAAATACACACGAAGGAGTGACTTTTGTTTATGAATGTTCGTTTTTCTTTACTATTCCATGCACCATGAGTTTTGTAGAGTTAGGAAATAGTCTTTGTGAGAACATACAAAGTCACATTTCAAAGAGAGTGAGCAACATTTTATACAGGAATCCTGTATAAGTATTTGGTGGGCTAATACAGTTTCAAACAATGTCCATCACTGATGATGTATGTATGCAGCAGATGTTCTATATTTATCAACAAACCCGATTTCACGTGCCAATGATAGAGTTGTACGTTGAGTATGAACAGTATATGGGGCTGGACGCGGTTGGCGAGGAAGTGAATATGGATGAGCTCGGGGATATAGATTGGGAAGAAGATAACAACGGCAGTAAAGAGAGTTCAAAGTCAATTACGAAGTTGATGACAAAAACAATGACGGAGACGAGGCAGGCAATCCGACGGTGCAAAATGAAGCAGATGCACTTGTCAATTAGCACCCCTTTGGTGTTTCGTCTTTTATGTGAACTCTGGATCTCGCAGCCATGCATGTCCTGAAATTTTCTGAGTATGCAAATATGGGTATGTTATGTTTATTAATTAAAGTTACCATTACCATTTCTTTATTTAGCCTTGACCGACTAACAGTGGTTCACATTTTGTAGGTGAAGATAATGCTGCGGTGGAAGATAGTGAATTTGGTGTCAGAATGGAATTTGGTTCTAGAGAGTCGGTAACCTCTACAACCAAAAGCTATACTATCTCTAGAGGATTTGATTACACTGTGTATGATTACACTGGGTATGCTACAGGATGCGATTGGCTTATCCGAGCTAGCTTGATTCAAAAGAGAGGTTATTGGGAGATCAGAAGATACAATGGCAAATACGCGTGCACCATGGGAACGATTTCACAAGATCATACCAAGTTGGACTCAGACACAATTGCAGATGCTATTAAGCCATTGGTTGAAGCAGACCCATCAATAAAGGTAAAGTCTATTATTACAAAAGTTCAATCCAGGTTTAACTACATTGCAAGTTATCGCAAGGCTTGGTTGACAAAGTAGAAATTTGTCGCAAAGGTTTTTGGTGATTGGAAAGTTTCTCACTAGACTCTGCCAGTATGGTTAAAAGCAATGGCTGCAAAGATGCCAAGATCTCGTGTTCAAATAAAAACTATCCCTGTCTATCGTGAGAGTGAGGAAGTGAATGGTGTAAAAGTTCTCCATTGGGTACTTTGGAGCTTCTATCAGTGTATTACAACATTTAGACACTACAAGTCATTGGTGTACGTTGATGGCACACACCTTTACAAAAAATATAAAGGTGCACTTTTAGTTGTAGTGGCACAAGACGGGAACCAAAATATTGTGTCAATTACTTTTTCCATCGTGGAGGGTGAAACGATAGACACGTGGGAGTTTTTTCTTACTAATTTGCAAAGATATGCTGTTACTTGAGATGGTGTGGCCATTATTTATGACTGCCATAACTCTATCAATGCAGCAATAGCTTGCAGTAATGGTGCATGGTAACCACCAAGTTCGTGGCACATGTTCTGCATCAGGCACATCGGGTCCAATTTTTTAATGAGGTTCAAGGTTCCATATTTACATAAACTCGTAGTTACTCATGTATTTGAATTTGCTGTTAAAGTCCTATTTTTAGTAATTTGTGGTGTCTGCTTATGATTATATATTTTGTTTTACAGGCTATTATAGGACGGAGTAGGAGTATAACAAAAACTACCAAAGGCTTAAAGAGTGGGGTAAGGTATATATTCGATGGTGCGATGAGATTAGTGTTGAGAAATGGGTGTTGGCATTTGACAGGGATCATTGTTAGGGTCATATGATGACAAATTTGGTGGAGTGCATAAATTATGTCCTTAAGGGTATGCGCAACTTTTCTGTGACTGCCATCGTTAGGTCTACTTTCTATTAGCTAAATGAATTGTTTACTCAGAAGTGCGTCCAAGCTCATGAGTACGTTCGTAATGGATTTACGTATTCAGAATTTGCCACTAAACGAGTTGAAGAAAATTTTTGACATGCTAGAAACATTGTTGTCAACCGGTTCGACAGGCGCAATGAGATGTTTGAGGTTTATGAAATGCAAAACAATTCCATAACATTGTTAACCTTACGCAACGACATTGCGATTGTGGTCATTTCCAGGTCGAGCAACTTTCATGTCGCCACGTTCTTGCATGTTGTGCTAACTAACGTCTTGATTGGCAAGTATATGCACATGACTTATACAAGATGTTTGAAATTTGCAAGATTTATAGAGGCGAGTTTGTTCCGATGGGTGACCCATCTACGTGGTCTAGATATGATAGAGTAAAGGTGATCGTCAATTGGATATTGAGGCACACGACTAAAGGACAACCAAAGTCAACCCGCTACTTGAATGAGATGGATTCGCAGTATGCGTCCTTCTCGCCGTTGTACTGTATATGGACGAGAAGGATATAGCCGTAGTCGATGTCCTCAGCACGTAGGTCCAAGCTCTACTGGAGGTCAATAGTGGTTAACCTTCCTGGTGTATTTTTCAATTTTTATGCAACTTTTTTTTATGTATTTATGCATTTTAACTTTTGTATGTAACTTTTTGGCATATTTAAGCATGTGCACTTTCTTATGTAACTTTTTTACGTATTTAACCATGTGCAATTTCTTATGTATGCGTTAAAATAAAACATAATCAAACTTACAATAATAAAGACGAGAACAAAAAGAAACGTCTAAATATAAAATCAGTCATACAATAAGAAAGACAAGAATAAAAAGAAACGTCCAACGATAAAATTACACGTACAATAATAATGACAGGAATGAAAAGAAACGTCCATAGATAAACTCAAAAGTACATTAATAAAGTCGACAATAAAAAGAAACGTACAATAATAAAGACAAGAAGTAGAAAAAATTGCAGCAGGCTATTTTTTTTGGAGCAACTTCGTCGCTTTCTTCAAATAATACGATGGGGTGTATTTATTCGAGGAAGATGACCCTCAGAAGCACCCGTATCCTAGCCACTAGGTCCGCCACCCCCTCAAGCCTTAGAATCACCAACATCCAGCATGTTGGCTCTGTTGATGTCATAAATACTAGAAGAACTCATGTTTGGAGCATAATAATACTCGTGCTGCATATCGTCCTCTCCAAATCCCTTTTCCTGCTACGAATATTCATTAAAATCAAGCAACCCAGAATGCGGTGGTGCGGAAGGACGAGGAGGATTAATATTACGCAGTGGTCAATCCATCAAAAAGTCACTAGCATGACCTGAGAGGGAGTGATGAGCGGATAATTTATACCCTTTTGGCATTGTTTTTACATAGTTTTTAGTATGTTTTAGTTAGTTTTTATTATATTTTTATTAGTTTTTATTCAAAAATCAAATTTTTGGACTTTACTATGAGTTTGTATGTTTTTCTATGATTTCAGGTATTTTCTGGCTGAAATTGAGGGACTTGAGCAAAAATCTGATTCAGAGGCTGAAAAAGGACTGCAAATGCTATTGGATTCTGACCCTCTTTCACTCGAAATGGATTTTCTGGAGTTACAGAAACCCAATTGGTGTGCTCTCAATTGCGTTAGAAATTAGACATCCTGGGCTTTTCAGCAATATATGATAGTCCATACTTTGCCCGAGATTTGATGACCCAAACTGGCGTCCAAAAGCAGCTTAAAACTTTCTGGCGTAAAACGCCTAAACTGGCACCAGAATTGGAGTTAAACGCCCAAACTGGCACCAAAGCTGGCGTTTAACTCCAAGAACAGCCTATACATGAAAAAGCTTCAATGCTCAGCCCAAGCACACACTAAGTGGGCCCCGGAAGTAGATTTCTGCACTATCTGCACTTAGTTACTTATTTTCTGTAAACCCTAGTAACTAGTTTAGTATAAATAGCACTTTTTACCATTGTATTTGGATCTCTGGACGTTTAGTCCTTAGACCATGGAGGCTGGTCATTTGGCCATGCCTAGACCTTCTTTCACTTATGTATTTTCAATGGTGGAGTTTCTACACCCCATAGATTAAGGTGTTGAGCTCTGCTATTCTTCATGAATTAATGCAAGTACTATTGTTTTTCTTTCAATTCATGCCTACTTCTTCTCTAAGATATACTCTTGTTCTTAATTCAGTTAAGTCAGAATGAAGGGGTGACCCGTGACAATCACCCAATCTTCGTTACTCGCTTAGCCAAGATCCGCGTGTCTGACAACCACAAAGCGGTCTACATGATGTTCAACGTAGTCATTGGACGACAGCCGGAGTATATTCTCTTGGATATCTAATACACGGACCGAATCTGTGAGATTAGTATCTTCGTGGTATAGGCTAGAACCATTGGCAGCATTCCTGGGATCCGGAAAGTCTAAACCTTGTCTATGGTATTCAGAGTAGGATCCGGGAAGGGATAACTGTGACGAGCTTCAAACCTGCGAATGTTGGGCACAGTGACAGTGTGCAAAAGGATCAATGGATCCTATTCCGACCCTAGCGGAAACCGATAGATGATTAGCCATGCGGTAGCTGTACCTGGTATTTTTCATCCGAGACGAGAAATTCGACAGTTGATTAGCCGTGCAGAAACCGTAGAGGACCATTTTCACTGAGAGGATCCTATAGCTTGCCATGGAAGGGAGCACGCATGGTTGGAAGAAGGTAATAGGAAAGCAGAGGTTCAGAAGCAACAAAGCATCTCCAGACGCTTATCTGAAATTCCCACCAATGAATTACATAAGTAACTTTATCTTATTTTTATGTTTTATTTATCTTTTAGTTATCAAAACTCATAACCATTTTAATCCGCCTGACTAAGATTTACAAGATGACCATAGCTTGCTTCAAGCCAACAATCTCCGTGGGATCGACCCTTACTCACGTAAGGTATTACTTGGACGACCCAGTGCACTTGCTGGTTAGTTGTGCGGAGTTGTGAAAAGTGTGAATCATAATTTCATGCACCAAGTTTTTGGCGCCGTTGTCGGGGATTGTTCGAGTTTGGACAACTGACGGTTTATCTTGTTGCTTAGATTAGGTAATTTTCTTCTTGTTTCAACCTTTATTTTTATTTTCAAAAAAATCTTTCAAAAAAAATTTCTTCTTTTTCGTTTTTCCAAAAAATTTTTTCGAAAAATCCAAAAAAATTAGTAAAACCATAAAAACAAAAAATTTTGTGTTTCTTGTTTGAGTCTAGTGTCAAATTTTAAGTTTGTTGTCAATTGCATCTTTTTAATTTTTTCTCTAAATTTTTGAAAAACTCATGCATGTGTTCTTCATGATCTTCAAGTTGTTCTTGATGATTTTCTTTGTTTGATCTTTAATTTTTCTTGTTTTGTGTCTTTCCTTGTTTTTCATATGCATTTTCGAATCATTAGTGTCTAAAGTTTAAAAAATTTTTAAGTTTGGTGTCCTGCATGTTTTTCTTTTCTTAAAAATGTTCAAAAACATGTTCTTGATGTTCATCATGATCTTCAAAGTGTTCTTGGTGTTCATCTTGACATTCAAAGTGTTCTTGCATGAATTAGTTGTTTTGATCTTAAATTTGTATGTTTTGTTTCATTTTTCATTTTTGTATCTTTTCTAACTTCTTATCTTTTCAAAATTGATTTTCAAATCTTTTTCAATTAATTACTTAACTTTTTGTTTGATTTTAAAATTCTTATCTTTTTCAAAACTATCTAACTACTTTCCTCTCTCTATAATTTTTGAAAATCACTAACATCTTTTTCAAAAATCTTTTTATTTAGCTAATTGTCTTAAATTCTAATTTTAATTTATCTCTTTTAATAATTTTGAATTCTAACTAATAATTAAAATAAAAACAAAAGTATTTTTCTTTTCTTTTAAATTAGTATTCGAATTCTCTCTCCCTCTCATCTCTTTCTATTTATTTTATTTGATTACTAACACTTCTCTTCTTAAAAATTCGAACCCTCTCCCTCTCTCTGTGTTCGAATTTTTCTTACTTTCTCTCTACCTCATTCTTCTATTCTTCTACTCACATAAAGGAATCTCTATACTGTGACAAAGAGGATACCTCTTCTTTTCTGTTCTCTTCTTTTTCATATGAGCAGGAACAAGGATAAGAACATTCTTGTTGAAGCTGATCCTGAACCTGAAAGGACTCTAAAGAGGAAGCTAAGGGAAGCTAAAGCACAACTCTCTGGAGAAAACCTTACAAAACTTTTCGAAAAAGAAGAAGACATGGCCGAACCCAATAACAATGGTGGAGATGCAAGGAAGATGCTTGATGACTTTATTGCACCCTCTTCTGACTTCTGTGGAAGGAGCATCTCAATTCCTGCAATTAGAGCAAACAACTTTGAGCTTAAGCCTCAATTAGTTTCTCAAATGCAGCAGAATTGCAAGTTTCATGGAATTCCATTGGAAGATCCTCATCAGTTTTTAGCTGAATTCTTGTAACTCTGTGACACTGTTAAGACCAATGGGGTTAATCCCGAGGTCTACAGACTTATGCTTTTCCCCTTCTGTAAGACACAGAGCTAGGACATAGTTGGACTCACAACCTAAAGAAAGCTTGAACTCTTGGGAAAAACTGGTCAATGCTTTCTTGGCAAAGTTCTTTCCACCTCAAAAATTGAGTAAGCTTAGAGTGGAAGTCCAAACCTTCAGACAGAAGGAAGGTGAATTGATGGATATTTTGGAAAACGAATTTCCAAACACACAAATCTAACCGGCAAGTGTACCAGGTCGTATCAAGTAGTAAAACTCACTTAGAGTGAGGTCGATCCCACAAGGATTGATGGATCAAGCAACTTTAGTGGGTGATTAGTTTAGTCAAGCTAACATTGAAGTGAAATTGGATGAAATGTAGCCAACAGAAAGTAAATTGACAAGAATTGTAAATGACAGAATGTAAATGGACAGAAAACTTAAAGAGCAAGAAAGTAAAATAACTGAAACTTAAATTGCAAGAAAAGTAAATTGCATGAAATGTAAAAGGGGGCTGGGGTGCTGGAAATTGAAGAAAGCAATAGATCAAGCAACTGGAAATTTAAATTGCAGGAAGAATAAATTGGGAGCAATGTAAACAGAGAAGCAAAATTGCAATGAATAAGAACTTAGAGCAATTGCAGGAATTGTAAATTGCAGAAAAATAAATCAAGATCACAGCAAGCTTAAATGGAAAATGCAGATGAACAAAAGTGCAGGAAAATAAATTGAGAGCATTAGGAACAGAAAGTAAAAATTGTAGAGAAGGAAATTGTAGCAGAAAAGTAAACCAGCAAGAAAACTCAATTCAATTGTGAAATCTAAAAAGACAAGTGAAGATCTCAGGGGATCAGAGAGACTAGAAAACAAGTCTAGATCTCACCCCCTTCCTTGATCCAACAGAGAACAAGATGCAGGAAAATTAAAGATGAAAGTAATGAAGAGAACTTTGATTCAAATCACAATTCACTTGAAATTTTGCAGAAGAAGAACAAGAGAAGTTGCAGATAGAGAATGAAAACAAAATTCCTTCCAATCTCAATCCAAGATTTAAAACACAAATGAAAACTAAGAGAGAGAGCTCTCAAATGGAGCCAGCCCCTATACTCTCTAATGGAACTCACCTTTTGAAAATGAGAATGATGCCTTTATATAGGCTTTTTACAAAATGAAAATAAAATGAAATTGAAATGAAAAATAAATTAAATGAAAATCCTAATTCTAGCTTGTTCTTGTGCCTTTGAGTGATGATGTGGGCTTTGCTTGCTTTGGATTTGAAGAGAGATGGGTTTGGTTGGCCTTGATTCAATTTGGTGAAGAATTGAATTTAATTGGAATTTTGGTTGAATTTTGGCCCATGGGTGACACTCCCAGGGCACGGCTCAGTTCAAATATCAAACTGAGCTCTCTATTTGCACTTGGTGTGCCAAGTTGTGCACACCAAGCCTTCTTTGTTGCTGCCCCCTTTGATCCTTGCTCGTGTCACGTTGTTGGAGTGCATGGGGGAGTAGTGCTCAGTTAGGAAAGTGAACTGAGCTTTCCTTTGTGTGCCTTGGTAGCGCCTTTGGCTTGAGTGTGAGGTCTTGAGTTCGAACTTTAGTGGAAGCACTTTTGTGAGCCTTTTCCTTGAATTTTCTTGAGTGGGAGCCCAATAAATCTCAGTTGGGAAAGTGAACTAAGCGCTATTTTTCTTTGGAGTGAGGCTCCAGCTTCGAACCTTGGTGGAAGCATTGGCTGATTTTTTTTGCTTATTTTTGGCCCTTAAAGATGCATTTTACTTGTACCTCAATTTCATGCCAAATATGGATTATTATATATTGTTGGAAAGCTCTGAATGTCAGATTTCCAAAGCAACTGAAAGCACATCAATTGAACGTCTGTAGCTCAAGTTATATCCCTTTGAAGGAGGCATGGTCATGTTGTAAACGCCCAAGTTTTAACTTAGCAAAAATTCTTTACGGCAAAGCTAAGTTCACTAAGTTAACCGAGCTTTGAGTGCTGGTTACCAATTTTCTTTGATTTGGTCATGAGCCACGCTTTTAAAAGCGTGGCTTAAGGCTCCAAAGTGTGCTCTAACTTCAAGGTGTGCCCCAAAACTCTTTTTTTTCTCCTTTTTAGCTTATTTTGTGCTTCTTTGCTTCTTTTTCTTCTTATTTTCTACAAAGTTTATCAAATCAAAAGATCAAAGAAATATACCATTTAAGCACCAAAGAATGTAATATTTAAGCAATAATCATCAATTTCTTGTATGAAAAAGCATAGAAAAATATTACATGATGACATGTCATCACAACACCAAACTTAAACCTTGCTTGTCCCCAAGCAAGAAAAGAATCATGCAATTAAGATTGACAACCCAAGGTAAGAAGGATAACAACTCAATTATTCATGGTTAGCTAGTTTTCTATGCATGCTACAATCACAAAAGAAATGTAAATGATTGATGCTTCTATCTAGCTCAATTTATGAAATCTTTTTCTTATATTTCTTCCTTGAAACAGGCTTTTGATTTTCTTATTAGCTTCTCCTTTTGGGTGCTTTGCCCCATGAGTTGATAACAAAGCTACGATTCTAAATGCTTTGTTTTCAAGTATTACCACTTGATACATAAGCACCACAAGCATTTGAATTAGAGGACTTCATTAAGCTCATTTTTCTTTTCTTTTCTTGACTCTCTAATCATTGATGCTCAGAACCTTGAGCTTTGAGGGAGTGCTTTTGCACTTGAGCCTAGCCTTGACTTCTAAGTGTTTTGTTTTCAAGGATTTGGCTTGATACATAAACACCACAAGTACTTAACAAATAAATTGCCATTGGTACTCAGAGCCTTCAGCTTTCTCATTCTTTCCCTTTTTCTTTCTTGCTTTATTTGCATTTACTTCCTTCAAGGTTTTCATGATTTTCAAAAGATTTCACAAAATGTACTAGATGAAAACTTCAATTAAATAAAATCCAATGCAATTGAGCAACAATTAATCATACTAGCTTTCCAATACTTGTATACACATGCTAAAATCTTCTTTAATTCCTTGTTTGTTTATGATCATAATGCTTTATTGCTTTTGAACTCACAAAACTCAAGTTGGTAGTCATAATGCCACAGCAACATGTTACAAATCAAGATTCAAGCTATGCTTTATTCATACACACATGTAAACAGAAAAGATGAAGACAATCATGCAATTTAAGTGCTGGAAACAAATGAGGAGAAAAGGAACTCTACAACCTTGTAGTTCATCTTCATTATTGTTGTCCTTTTTCCTCTATTCTTCCTCTTTCCTTTTCCAAACTCAGAATACTTACTCATCTTCAAGCAACAATTAGAACAATGGCTATGGGGCTAAGATGGATCATGAGTATCTTATACAATGAAATGTTAGTAGCACATGTGTTTTAAGCAAGCAGAATTAAAGATAACAATCAAGGCACAAGAGACAAAGACATTTTGATTGCATAGATAAGAAGGTGTGCACAATACATTGCATAAAAGATAAGTGGCACACCAAACTTAGTGTGACACTTTCACTTGAAATTAATGCAAGTATCTAGTAGATATGGGAACCAAATTTTTGTTGCATAGCAACACCAAACTTAGAATGCAATCCTATGTCAATTTATTTGAATTAAAACTAAATGAAAAAAGAAAAACTGTTATATGTTAAATACAATCACCAAGTGAAGAATCTGTCATGAATAAGGATGTCTTGGTGAAATATTAACAAGAACAGTTAAACAGCAAATTAAATGAAAGCAATTAAAGATAGAAAAATGACTAAAGCAAGTAGAATAAAAAAAAGTGTCAAATTAAAAGAGAAAAATAAAACTGCAGAGGCATTATGATTATGCAGACAAGTAGTGTTGCTTGAATGAATTGCATAGAAAATAAGTGGCACACCAAACTTAGAATCTTGGTGTGTCACTTTTATTTTTGATTTGATGCAAGCATTCAAAAAGATTGAAAACAATTTGTTGCAAGGGAACACCAAACTTAGAATGTAACCATTTGCCAATTTATTGAATTTAAACAAAGCAAAGAACGAAAACAAAGTAGAGAAGAGAAATTATACCTACGGTTGACATGTTGTTCACTTTCTTTCTCTTCTTCCAATTTGTTAAGAGGAATGACCTAAATTGGGGAGATGATTCAGCTAGTGTCCCTTGTGTTGGCCTTTCCTCAGCAAGCTTCATTTTGTAAATAGCTTGATTGAGCTTGCTTGCTGGATTAGGGACAGAATTGGTGCTATTGCTAGTTGCCTTCACTTCTTTGGATTCAAGACTTGGTTGCTGTATAATTATTGGAGTTTTGTCTTCATCCAGAGCCTTTTGAATTGGTGGCTCAAGGAGCTCTTCCTTCATGTACTTCTCAGCCTCACTTGAGTGTGATTTCTCTTGAGTATCTTCCTCCATTTTTTCTTCATGATTTTCCATTAATTCCTTTGGGAGGGAATCTTTATGTTTTATTGTCACCTCAAGTAGCTTTTGTGATTGGAAAAATCCTTGGCTCATGTCCCTCATCCTTTATTGCAATTTCACTTGCAACAGGGACCTTTTGTTCTTGTTTTTTCACTTCCTCACTCACAAATTGGTCTTCATCCTCACTGTTTGATGGTTCTAAGTTCCCCCTTGTTTGCTCTAAGGGCCCATTCATCTTCTTGAGGATGATTTCTTTCCAGGATTGGGGTTGTGTGTATCTTTCCACGAGTTTTCTATGTATTTCAATGGCTTGAAGGTAATCCTCATCTGCTGGTTCAAGAGATGAAGGTTGAGAATAATTTTGGTGACATGGATGTGTTGTGGTGAAGTTGTGTTGAGGGGTGTGGAATGAGTTGTGTGATGGATTTTGGAGGAAACTTTGTGTTGAGGCATAATCAAGTGATGATGAACTTTCAAATGAGAAATTGGGACGTGAGGGTGGATGCTCTTTCATTCCTTGGTGATACTCTCAGCCACCATTAGAATAATGACTTGCATCATTTTGTGGTGGAGGAAAATATCCCATATGATTCTCTTGCTCATCTTGTATCTCTGAAGCAAATCTCCATGAATTGGAGTGCTCAGAATGTGTATTCTCTTGGTGATATTCCCAGCCACCATTAGAGATTGGTGATGGTGGGTGATATCCCATAAAATTTTGTTTGACCATAAGATGAGTTGAACTCCATTTGTATTTTGTAAACATTAATGAAATTTGAAATTCATGTCACAGAGAAAGAATTTCTTAGTGAGGCAATAGCTCAAACACCTTGCTATCAATTTAAAACAGAGAACAAAAATAAAGAAAATGCTTGATCTAGACTTCTCACCCACTTAATCATTGTTGATCTAAATCAATCCCCGACAACGGCGCCAAAAACTTGATGGATATTTTGGAAAATGAATTTCCAAACATACAAATCTAACCGGCAAGTGTACCAGGTCGTATCAAGTAGTAAAACTCACTTATAGTGAGGTCGATCCCACAGGGATTGATGGATCAAGCAACTTTAATGGGTGATTAGTTTAGTCAAGCTAACATTGAAGTGAAATTGGATGAAATGTAGCCAATAGAAAGTAAATTGACAAGAATTGTAAATGACAGAATGTAAATGGACAGAAAACTTAAAGAGCAAGAAAGTAAAATAACTGAAACTTAAATTGCAAGAAAAGTAAATTGCATGAAATGTAAAAGGGGGCTGGGGTGCTGGAAATTGAAGAAAGTAATAGATCAAGCAACTGGAAATTTAAATTGCAGGAAGAATAAATTAGGAGCAATGTAAACAGAGAAGCAAAATTGCAGTGAATAAGAACTTAGAGCAATTGCAGGAATTGTAAATTGCAGGAAAATAAATCAAGATCAGAGCAAGCTCAAATGGAAAATGTAGATGAACAAAAGTGTAAGAAAATAAATTGAGAGCATTAGGAACAGAAAGTAAAAATTGTAGAGAAGGAAATTGTAGCAGAAAAGTAAACCAGCAAGAAAACTCAATTCAATTGTGAGATCTAAAAAGACAAGTGAAGATTTCAGGGGATCAAAGAGACTAGAAAACAAGTCTAGATCTCACCCCCTTCCTTGATCCAATAGAGAACAAGATGCAGGAAAATTAAAGATGAAAGTAATGAAGAGAACTTTGATTCAAATCACAATTCACTTGAAATTTTGCAGAAGAAGAACAAGAGAAGTTGCAGATAGAGAATGAAAATAGAATTCCTTTCAATCTCAATCCACGATTTAAAACACAAATGAAAACTAAGAGAGAGAGCTCTCAAATGGAGCCAGCCCCTATACTCTCTAATGGAACTCACCTTTTGAAAATGAGAATGATACCTTTATATAGGTTTTTTACAAAATGAAAATAAAATGAAATTGAAATGAAAAACAAATTAAATAAAAATCCTAATTCTAGCTTGTTCTTGGCCTTTGAGTGATGATGTGAGTTTTGCTTGATTTGGATTTGAAGAGAGATGTGTTTGGTTGGCCTTGTTTCAATTTAGTGGAGAATTGAATTTAATTGGAATTTTGGTTGAATTTTGGCCCATGGGTGACACTCCCAGGGCACGGCTCAGTTCAAATATCAAACTGAGCTCTCTATTTGCACTTGGTGTGCCAAGTTGTGCGCACCAAGCCTTCTTTGTTGCTGTCCCCTTTGATCCTTGCTCGTGTCACGTTGTTGGAGTGCATGGGGGAGTAGTGCTCAGTTAGGAAAGTGAACTGAGCTTTCCTTTGTGTGCCTTGGTAGCGCCTTTGGCTTGAGTGTGAGGTCTTGAGTTCGAACTTTGGTGGAAGCACTTTTGTGAGCATTTTCCTTGAATTTTCTTGAGTGGGAGCCCAATAAAGCTCAGTTGGGAAAGTAAACTGAGCGCTATTTTGCTTTGGAGTGAGGCTCCAGCTTCGAACCTTGGTGGAAGTATTGGCTGATTTTTTTTGCCTATTTTTGGCCTTTAAAGATGCATTTCACTTGTGCTTCAATTTCATGCCAAATATGGACTATTATATATTGTTGGAAAGCTCTGAATGTCAACTTTCCAACACAACTGAAAGCACATCAATTGGACATCTATAGCTTAAGTTATAGCCCTTTGAAGGAGGCATGGTCATGTTGTAAACGCCCAAGTTTTAACTTAGCGAAAATTCTTGCTTCCAAGCTAAGTTTCTTGTACGGCAAAGCTAAGTTCACTAAGTTAACCGAGCTTTGAGTGCTGGTTACCAATTTTCTTTGATTTGGTCATGGGCCACGCTTTTAAAAGCGTAGCCTAAGGCTCCAAAGTGTGCTCCAACTTCAAAGTGTGCCCCAAAACTCTTTTTTTTCTCCTTTTTAGCTTATTTTGTGCTTCTTTGCTTCTTTTTCTTCTTATTTCCTACAAAGTTTATCAAATCAAAAGATCAAAGAAATATACCATTTAAGCACCAAAGAATGCAATATTTAAGCACTAATCATCAATTTCTTGTATGAAAAAGCATAGAAAAACATGACATGATGACATGTCATCATGAATCCCTCTATGAAACTTGGGAAAGATACAAGCAATTGATCAGAAGGTATCCTTCTGACATGCTTTCAGAATGGAGCATCTTATGTATATTCTATGATGGTCTGTCTGAATTGTCCAAGATGTCATTGGACCACTCTGCTGGTGGATCTCTTCATCTGAAGAAGACGCCTGAAGAAGCCCAGAAACTCATTGAAATGGTTGCAAATAACCAGTTCATGTACACTTCTGAAAGAAATCTTGTGAATAATGGGATGACTTAGAAGAAAGGAGTTCTTGAGGTTGATACTCTGAATGCCATATTGGCTCAAAATAAAATATTGACTCAGCAAGTCAATATGATTTCTCAGAGTTTGACTGGAATGCAAGCTGCAACCGGCAGTACTAAAGAAGCTTCCTCTGAAGAAGAAGCTTATGATCCTGAGAATCCTGGAATGGAAGAAGTGAATTACATGGGAGAATCCTATGGAAACACTTACAATCCTTCATGGAGGAATCATCCTAATCACTCATGGAAGGATCAATAGAAGCCTTAACAAGGCTTCAATAATAATAATGGTGGGAGAAACAGGTTTGGCAATAGCAAACCTTTTCCATCATCTTCTCAGCAACAGACAGAGAATTCTAAGCAGAGCCTCTCTGACTTAGCAACCATAATCTTTGATCTATCTAAGACCACTCAAAGTTTCATGACTGAAACAAGGTCCTCCATTAGAAATTTGGAGACACAAGTGGGTCATCTGAGTAAAAGAGTTACTGAACTCCGTCCAAGTACTCTCCCAAGCAATACTGAAGAGAATCCAAAAAGAGAGTGCAAGGCCATCAATATACCTCACACGGCCGAACCTGGCGAGAGTCAAAAGGCAGTGATTTCTAGTGAGGAAGACCTCAATGGACGTCCACTGGCCACTAAGGAGTTTCCTAATGAGGAACCAAAGGAATATGAAGCTCATACAGAGACCATAGAGATTCCACTGAACTTACTATTGCCATTCATGAGCTCTGATGAGTATTCTTCCTCTGAAGAGGATGAAAATATTGCTGAAGAGCAAGTTGCTCAGTATCTAAGAGCAATCATGAAGCTGAATGCAAAGCTATTTGGTAATGAGACTTGGGAGGATGAACCTCCATTGCTCATCAATGAACTGAATGATCTGGTTCAACTGAAATTACCTCAGAAGAAACAAGATCCTGGAAAATTTTTGATACCTTGTACCATAGGCACCATGACCTTTGAGAAGGCTCTGTGTGACCTGGGGTCAGGAATAAACCTCATGCCACTCTCTGTAATGGAGAAACTAAGGATCTTTGAGGTACAAGCTGTTAATTTCTCATTAGAATTAGCAGACAAAACAAGGAAATAGGCTTATGGACTTGTAGAGGATGTCTTAGTAAAGATTGAAGGCTTTTACATCCCTGCAGACTTCATAATCCTAGACACTGGGAAGGATGAAGATGAATCCATTATCCTTGGAAGACCCTTCCTAGCCATAGCAAAAGCTGTGATTGATGTGGACAGATGAGAGTTAGTCCTTCAATTGAATGAGGACTACCTTGTGTTTAAGGCTCAAGGATCTTCTTCTGTAACCATGGAGAGGAAGCATGAAAATCTTCTCTCAATACAGAGTCAAACAGAGCCCCCACACTCAACTTCTAAGTTTGGTGTTGGGAGGCCACCATTAAGCTCTGAATCTCTGTGAGGCTCTCTAAGAGCTCACTGTCAAGCTATTGACATTAAAGAAGCGCTTATTGGGAGGCAACCCAATGTTATTTAATTATATTTATATAATTGTTCTCTGTTGTTATTTTATGATTTCCTTAGGTTGATGATCATGTGAAGTCACAAAAACAACTTAATGACAAGTCATCATATGCTAATTTTGCAAGCATTTTTCACTTGTTTCATTAGTTTTTATGCACTTTCTTGCATTGTAAGTTAGTAATTTGGAGTGGAATTGTATGGTTTCTTTGAATCAATCAACCACCCTTTAATTGTCACAAAATCATGAAGTTTAAGCTAAAATTAATTGGTTTTAAATGAATTTTAAGCTTTGTGAATTTTGTGATACTTTGATTGGTTATTTTGATTACTTGTAGGTGAAGAAAAGAAAAAAAATAAGGAAAGCGTAGCCTAAGGAGCATGATCTAAGGAAATAAAGAAAGCGTGCACAAGGAAGAGAAGCGTGGCCCAAGGAAAGAAAAAGCGTGGTTCACACAAAGAGTGAGAGCACAAAGCTCTTGCCAAGAGCTTAGAGCTCTTGTGGAGAGCTTTACTTCAAAAATCAAAGGCCAAGCAAGGAGCAAGAGCTTAGCCAAACGCTACAAGGAATAAGGAAGCAAGGCAAACTCAAAGCTCAGCTCTTGCCAAGAGCTTTTTTGGGCTTGCTTTCAAGAAAATCAAGGAAGAAAAGCTCACCAATGCACTCACCAAGGTTTGAACTCAAGACCAAAGGGGGAGAGTGTAGTGCTACCTTACAAGGAAAACAAGCAAAAATTGGCTTGTTTTCACTCCAGGAGATTCGAACCCAAGGCATGAGGGAAGGGGGCAGCGCTACTCACAAAGAAAAATAAGTCAAAATTGGCCAAAATGCATCTCCCAAGACTTGAACCTTACACCTAAAGGATAACAAGAAGGCGCTGCTCCAATGAGGCAATGGCGCTCAATTGCTCTACTTAACTGAGCACTATTTTATATTGCTAGGCATAAAGAAAATTGGCTCCACAAAATGCATTCACTGGGAATCGAAGTGAGAGCTTCACTCAAACAACAAGGAGCGCTGCACTCTTCATGAACTTGCAACCAATTTTGCTTCACCCAAGGCTTGAACCAGGGACCTCAAGAACAAGCAAAAGATTTATTCTCTTGTCACAAGGAAGGAACATGCGCACACTTTGGCAAGGAAGGGAACCAAAGCTCTTGGCCAAAGCTCTTGCCAAGAGCCGAGAGCTTTCCCCTGGGAGGTGCACCATGGGCCAAAAATTCATCAAAAATCCAAATTAATTCATTTCTTCACCAAATTTTAAAGCCCACCCAAATTCTTAGATTCAAATTAGGAAGTGTATAAATAGGTGTTATTTTGATTTAGAGAGAACCTTTTTCTTCTTTTAGAATTTTTACTTGTAATTTTGAGAGTTTTTCTTTGACTTTGGATCTCTGAGTTCTATTTTGGGAAATTAGGAAGGATAATTAATCTCTCTTCTTCCTTGTTCTTGCTTCTACACGTTTTATTCTTTGTTTTGGATCTTGGATGGAGAATTGAAGAAATTCTGTTTCAATCTCACCTTGGGATCTCTCTCTGTTTATTTGTCTGCATAATTGAAGGAATTGTGACTTTGGATTTGAATTCTCTTTACTGCTTTCTTCTTTACTTCTCCTGCAATTTACTTTTCTACTTCTCTTGCAATTGTTCTTGGTTGGATCAAGGAAGGATTGAGATCTAGACTTGTTCTCTAGTCTCTTCTAACCCTGAGATCTTTGTCTTCTCTTGAACCATTGCAATTGAGCTACATTTTTCTTTCTGTTTGGATTTTCAAGCAATTGTTCTTTTCTTGTTTAGATCTGTTGCATTCTAATTCACCCTTTACTTCTCTGTTTAATGCCATTTTACTTTCTCTTGTTTAATTTCTGTATTCCCAGCTCCCGGATCCTTTTATTATTCAAGCCATTTACATTTCTTGCATTTTAAGTTTCAGTTATTTACATTTCTTGCACTCTAAGTTTCTGCCATTTACTTTACTTGCTCTTTAAGATTCAGCTTCTTTACTTCCTTTACTCTTTAATTTACTGCAATTCTTCCCTTTCCCTTTACAATTCATGCAATTTAGTTTCTGTTAATTACAAATCACTCCAATCAACTCTTGTTCGCTTGACTAAATCAAACATTAAACAAAAATTGCTCAATCCTTCAATCCCTGTGGGATCGACCTCACTCACGTGAGTTATTATTACTTGATGCGACCCGGTACACTTGCCGGTGAGTTTTATGTTGGATCGTTTTCCACACATCAAGATTTTGGCGCCATTGCCGGGGATTGATTAGATTGACAATGACTAAGTAAGGTGGTGGTCTAGATTAAGCACTTTTTCTTTTTCTTTTTACTAAGCATACTAACTGTTTGAATTTTTGCTTAAGCTAACACTAACTTCACTCTAGCAATAGAGTGTTTAATTCTGGTTCCTGGTGCTGTGTTTATGTCAGGAGGAAGAAGCGATGAATCCACACCTTTTGATCATGAAACACTTTGGAGCCTGAGAAGAGAACCAAGAAATGGAAGAAAATCTAACAAATCTATAAGTGGGAGTGGCCAATGACAATGGTCAGCCCCAAAGGAGAGTATTGGCTTCATATACATTTGCTAATCCAAGGCATTATGGGAGTAGCATCCTTACCCCAAATGTCGATGCAAATAACTTTGAGTTGAGGCCCCAACTCATCACCTTGGTGCAGAACAACTGTTCTTATGGAGGAGGCCCCTTGGAAGATCCAAACCAGTACCTATCCACCTTCTTGAGGATATGTGACACAGTGAAGACCAATGGTGTGCATCCTGACAGTTACAAATTGTTGCTGTTTCCATTTTCTCTGAGGGACAAAGCTACTCAATGATTGGAGTCATTTCCAAGAGAAAGCATCAACAATTGGGAGGATCTAGTGAGCAAGTTCTTAGCCAAGTTTTATCCTCCTCAAAGGATCATCAGGCTCAAAACAGAGGTCCAAACATTTACTCAGATGGATGGAGAGTCATTGTATGAAGCATGTGAGAGATACAAAGCTTTACTCAGGAAGTGTCCACCAGAGATGTTTTATGAATGGGATAAACTCCAAAATTTCTATGAAGGACTGACAATGAAAGCTCAAGAGGCACTTGACTATTTAGCAGGAGGCTCAATGCAACTCATGAAGACAGTTGAAGAAGCTCAGAACCTCATAGACATGATGGCAAATAATCAATATTTTTTTGCTCATCAAAGGCAATGCTCACCAGCTCTCAATAGAGGTGTCCTGGAGCTTGAAGGTGTTGACACTATCTTGGCACAAAACAAACAGATGCACCAACAACTTCAGCAACAAATAGAGATTATGACCAAGAAAATTGATGGACTGCAAAGTGCTGCAGTAAACACACAAAGCCAATCTCAAACTGCACATGGGTGGAATCAATCTGAAGAAAGTTTTGGGACATTCAATCATGAGCAACCAAGCCCTGAGCAGGTGTAATACATGAACAACACCTCAAGTTCATTCCAACACAACTTCCATGGTGATGCATACAAAACACCCTGGAGAACTAATTCTAATTTAAGGTGGGGTGAGCATCAGAATCAAAGGCAAAGGAACTTCAACTCTGGAAACCTCAGCAACACAAACAACCAAAGCCATTCATCTAAAGATACTAACCAATTCAAAAACCCACAAAACACATATCACCAACCCCATAACAACTCACAAAACCACCAAAATAGCCTTTCCACATCCACATTCCACCAACAAAATAACCCTGCAAATATTTCAAACAACCTTCAGCAACAACCATCTCATCTCATACAACCACAACCAAATCCAGACTCTCAAAGAATCTCTAGTCTAGAGACATTAATAGAGAAACTCATCAAAACTCAAGAGATGGCTAGACAAGATCAAGAAGCAGCAAGAAAAGATCAAGAGATGGCAAGCAAAAACCAAGAAGCATCAATCAGAAACCTTGAGAGGCATTTGGAGTAAATGGCTAAGCAAATTTCAGAAATGGGTGAGAAGAGAGCAATTACCTTCCCCAATGTCACTGAAAGAGACAAAGGAGAAGCTACAAAATGGGAAGAGTGCAAAGTAATCATAGTGGAAAGTGAGGAGACTAGGGAGAAGGAAGCCATCAATCAAGAAGAACATAACAGAGAAGTTCCACAAGAAGAGACAGAAGAGAAAAGTGAAGAGGATAGAAAGACCAAGAATGCAAAAAGCTCAAAGAGAGACAAAAATATCCTTGAGCCACAGCTGCAAGAGAAGAAAGATGATCCTGGAAGTTTTTACATACCTTGCACCATAGGAAACATAACAATTAAGAAGTCATTCTGTGACCTCGGTGCAAGCATAAACTTGATGCCTTTGTCTCTAATGAGGAAACTTCAAATTTCTGAGCTGAAGTCCACACGAATAGTTCTCCAAATGGCTAACAAATCCATTAAGCAAGCACTGGGAGTTGTGGAGAATGTGTTGGTAAAAGTGGGAAAATTCTTTCTCTCTGCTGACTTTGTTATCTCAGATATAGAAGAGGACCCTAACACTCCCATCATCCTGGGGAGGCCTTTCCTAGCTACGGACAGAGCATTGATAGATGTTGAAAAAGGGAAATTATTGCTGAGAGTGCATGATGAGCACCTAGCATTCCATGTTTTTAAAACCCTGCATGAGCCCACTCAAGAAGAAGATTGTATGAAGGATAAGGCCAGAGATCAAAGTTTGAAGGAGACAGTCAATGAGTTAACTCCAAAACTTCTAAATCTATGCTTGAAAAAAGTAGAAATGGTGCAACAGACCAAAGAAATCAAGGAGGAACTAGATCCAAAACCCCCAGATGAGAAATTCAACACCCCAGATAAAGAGCTACCAAGGCATGAATTATCTTCTGAGAAAGAAAAGAAGAAGAGGCCAAAAGGGTGGAGAAACAAGAATATCCCCACTGAAGGCTTCTCACCAGGGGATAAAGTGATGTTAAACACCCAACCAATGAAGGTGTTTCCATAATTATCTGAGTGCTATACTGTGAACCGGATCCTTTCACTTGAACACCTAGAGATCATCAAAGAGGAGACCGGAAGGAAGTTCACAGTAAGAGGAGAAAAGCTGAGGCACTATGATTTTCAACCCCCATGATCAAAGGATGAGATGTCAAGCTAGTGACAATAAAGAAGCGCTTGTTGGGAGGCAACCCAACTTGAGGTAGTTCACTCTTCATAGCTATTTTAATAAAAGGGTTAATTAGACTTATCTATATTGCAAGGAGCTAAGTTTGGTGTTGCACACCAAAATAAATTAAGGGAGAATTAAGGATTCTAAGTTTGGTGTTCCACCAAAATCTCATTTAAAAGCACATTCTCACCTTCTGCATACTTGGCTGCTAGCTCCGAGCAATCAGATAAACCGATTAACCAATTGTTTACCTTTTAGTTTTTCCAGTTTTTATTGCCTTTAGCAAAGATAAAAGGATTTCACATATGGTTAACCTATTGCATCAGAGGCATTGGCAAGGAATTAAGTTTGGTGTTCCCACACCAAAATAAGTTTGAAAGCCGCCTTAAATTCATGCATATTAACCATCTACTTAAGGGTTTGAGAAGCAAGCCACTTTTGAGAATTATGCAGGAAAGAAGCCAACATTTGGAGACAGTCTGCATTATGACTCAAAAGGGATACAACAGGAGGAAGAATGAAAAGCTACAACCCAAAAGGTTGTGTCTACACTTAATCCTTGTTGTTGAAGAAGTACTTTAAATTGGAAATTCTTGTATGTCTTACTAAAGTATTCAGTTGGTTGCAAGTGGAATTGTTTGTCAAGAATGCTGATCTGCATAATGCTTGTTGCCCATTACTTAGCTTGAGTTTTGCTTTGTTTCCCATATACTTGAATAAAAGAGAAATATTTGAATTAGGAAGTAAATATCCAATGTTGCATAAGTTAGAATGAAAGTTAGTGGTGGTATTTGTTGATTTAATGCATGGCTCATAAAATAAATGCTGCATAATAATATGTTCTTTAAAGAAGGAACTAGTTTGATGTTATAAATGCTTGAATCATTAAAGATCCCTTGAGAATGAAATAAAATAGAAAGAAAAAGAAAGAGAAAAAGCCAAGAATGGCAAAGAAAACAAATAATAAGGCTAGGCACCAATAGCTTGGACCCTAGGACACATGCCTGTGGTGTTTTTGTGCTAGGATATGCTTGGACAAGTAAGTTCTAAGGAGTATTTCAAAACTTGGCCACTTAGATCAACTGATTTGGGATTGCCAACTGAAAGTCCACAATAAAGAGCAACCTAGCTACAAAACACTTAGTTATCTAAAGAGATGATGGGCATCAATGATCCTAGGAAGAAAATGGTGAGCCATGTGTCTATGGTGAAGGAATGTTGAACAAAGTTAAGCCAAAGGCTGCTGCAACATTTGCCACCAAGCCTTCAAAGAACAATAAGCTCTCTGAGCAAAACAAAGAAGGAAAACTTAGCAAGGGAACAAGCAAAAGTAAAGCCTTATAGTAGCAAACTTAGTGATCCTTTGAGGAAGCATCTCTTATGTAACAACAAGCAATAAATGAGCCATCATTGTCTGCATAAAAATCCCATGAACCAAGTTCAACTATATGCCTAATAAGGATATGCACACTTCTCTGTTTCATTTCATTTACTCTTATGTTTGATGCTTGCTTGGGGACAAGCAAGATTTAAGTTTGGTGTTGTGATGACAAGTCATCATATGCTAATTTTGCAAGCATTTTTCACTTGTTTCATTAGTTTTTATGCACTTTCTTGCATTGTAAGTTAGTAATTTGGAGTGGAATTGCATGGTTTCTTTGAATCAATCAACCATCCTTTAATTGGCACAAAATCATGAAGTTTAAGCTAAAATTAATTGGTTTTAAATGAAATTTAAGCTTTGTGAATTTTGTGATACTTTGATTGGTTGTTTTGATTACTTGTAGGTGAAGAAAAGAAAAAAAATAAGGAAAGCGTAGCCTAAGGAGCATGATCTAAGGAAATAAAGAAAGCGTGCACAAGGAAGAGAAGAGTGGCCCAAGGAAAGAAAAAGCGTGGTTCACACAAAGAGTGAGAGCACAAAGCTCTTGCCAAGAGCTTAGAGCTCTTGTGGAGAGCTTTACTTCAAAAATCAAAGGCCAAGCAAGGAGCAAGAGCACAAAGCTCTTGCCAAGAGCCTAGAGCTCTTGTCAAGAGCTTAGCCAAATGCTACAAGGAATAAGGAAGCAAGGCAAACTCAAAGCTCAGCTCTTGCCAAGAGCTTTGCCAAGAGCTTTTTCGGGCTTGCTTTGAAGAAAATCAAGGAAGAAAAGCTCACCAATGCACTCACCAAGGTTTGAACTCAAGACCAAAGGGGGAGAGTGTAGCGCTACCTTACAAGGAAAACAAGCAAAAATTGGCTTGTTTTCACTCCAGGAGATTCGAACCCCCAAGACTTGAACCTTGCACCTGAAGGATAACAAGAAGGTGTTGCTCCAATGGGGCAAGGGCGCTCAGTTGCTCTACTTAACTGAGCACTACTTTATATTGCTAGGCATAAAGAAAATTGGCTCCACAAAATGCATTCACTGGAAATCGAAGTGGGAGCCTCACTCAAACAACAAGGAGCGCTGCACTCTTCATGAACTTGCAACCAATTTTGCTTCACCCAATGCTTGAACCAGGGACCTCAAGAACAAGCAAAGCTCTTGCCAAGAGCTCAAAGCTCTTGCAAAGAGCTTTATTCTCTTGTCACAAGGAAGGAACGTGCGCACACTTTGGCAAGGAAGGGAACCAAAGCTCTTGGCCAAAGCTCTTGCCAAGAGCTGAGCTTTCCCCTGGGAGGTGCACCATGGGCCAAAAATTCATCAAAAATCAAAATTAATTCATTTCTTCACCAAATTTTAAAGCCCACCCAAATTCTTAGATTCAAATTAGGAAGTGTATAAATATGTGTTATTTTGATTTAGAGAGAACCTTTTTCTTCTTTTAGAAATTTTACTTGTAATTTTGAGAGTTTTTCTTTGACTTTGGATCTCTGAGTTCTATTTTGGGGAATTGGGAAGGAGAATTGATCTCTCTTCTTCCTTGTTCTTGCTTCTACACTTTTTATTCTTTGTTTTGGATCTTGGGTAGAGAATTGAAGAAATTCTGTTTCAATCTCACCTTGGGATCTCTCTCTGTTTATTTGTCTGCATAATTGAAGGAATTGTGACTTTGGATTTGAATTCTCTTTACTGCTTTCTTCTTTACTTCTCCTGCAATTAACTTTTCTACTTCTCTTGCAATTGTTCTTGGTTGGATCAAGGAAGGATTGAGATCTAGACTTGTTCTCTAGTCTCTTCTAACCCTGAGATCTTTGACTTCTCTTGAACCAATGCAATTGAGCTACATTTTTCTTTCTGTTTGGATTTTCAAGCAATTGTTCTTTTCTTGTTTAGATCTGTTGCATTCTAATTCACCCTTTACTTCTCTGTTTAATGCCCTTTTACTTTCTCTACTTTAATTTCTGGTCCCGAATCCTTTTATTATTCAAGCCATTTATATTTCTTGCATTTTAAGTTTCAGTTATTTACATTTCTTGCACTCTAAGTTTCTGCCATTCACTTTACTTGCTCTTTAAGATTCAGCTTCTTTACTTCCTTTGCTCTTTAATTTACGGCAATTCTTCCCTTTCCCTTTACAATTCATGCAATTTAGTTTCTGTTAATTACAAATCACTCCAATCAACTCTTGTTTGCTTGACTAAATCAACCATTAAACAAAAATTGCTCAATCCTTCAATCCCTGTGGGATCGACCTCACTCACGTGAGTTATTATTACTTGATGCGACCCGGTACACTTGCCGGTGAGTTTTGTGTTGGATCATTTTCCACACATCACAGCTACAGAATTAAAGCAAAACAAAAAACAGCATCAAAAATAGCACACCCTGGAGGACAGGCTTATTGGCATTTAAACGCCAGTAAGGATAGCAGAATGGGCGTTTAACGCCCAGTCTGGCAGCATTCTGGGCGTTTAACGCTAGAAAAGGGTGTATGGCATCTGGCTGGCGTTAAATGCCAGAAATGGCAGACAGACTGGTGTTTAACGCTAGAAAAGGGTGTCTGGCTGGCGTTAAACGCTAGAAAAGGGCAGCAGACTGGCGTTTAACGCCAGGAAAGGTAGCAGAGCTGGCGTTAAACCCCAGAATCGGCACACAGTGGGTGTTTAAACGCCAAAATGGTGCAGGGACTCGAATTCCTTGACACCTCAGGATCTGTGGACCCCAGAGGATCCCCACCTACCCTACCTCTCCTTCTCTCCTCTTCACACCTTTTCATAACTCTCTTCCCCAAATACCGTTCACCTATCAAATCCTACCCTCTTCTCCATACTCTCTTTACCACTCACATCCATCCATCATAAACCCCACCTACCTCACCATTCAAATTCAAACCATTTCCCTCCCAAACCCACCCCTCCATAACCGAATTCTCTCTATAAATACCCCTCCTTACCACCTTCAATTTCACATATCTTACACACCCCTACCCCCTTGGCCGAACCCAACACACTCCTCCATCTCCTCAATTTCTTCTTCTTTTCCTCCTTTCTTTCTTCTTTTGCTCGAGGACAAGCAAACATTTTAAGTTTGGTGTGGAAAAAGCTCTACTTTTTGTTTTTCCATAACCATTAATGGCACCTAAGGCCAGAGAAACCTCTAGAAAGAGGAAAGGGAAGGCAATTGCCTCCACCTCTGAGTCATGGGAGATGGAGAGATTTATCTCAAAAGCCCATCACTAAGAAAAGGATGGAGCAAACAAGAAAGCTCACTCATGGAACTCAACAAGAGCATGAGGAAATTCCTCATCATGAAATCCCTGAGATGCCTCAAGGGATGCACTTTCCTCCACATAACCATTGGGAGCAATTCAACACCTCTTTAGGAGATTTGAGTTCTAATATGGAACAACTAAGAATGGAGCACCAAGATCACTCCATCATCCTCCATGAAATTAGAGAGGACCAAAAGGCCATGAGAGAGGAGCAACAAAGGCAAGGAAGAGACATAGAGGAGCTCAAGTACTCCATAAGATCTTCAAGAGGAAGAACAAGCCGCCATCACTAAGGTGGACCCGTTCTTTAATTTTCTTGTTCTTATTTTTCTGTTTTTCGATTTTTTATGCTTTATGTTTATCTATGTTTGTGTCTTTATTACATGATCATTAGTGTCTAGTGCCTGTGCTTTAAAGTTATGAATGTCCTATGAATCCTTCACCTTTCTTAAATAAACAATGCTTTTACTTGAAAAAGAACAAGAAGTACATGAATTTTGAAATTTAAAATAGTTTAATTATTTTGATGTGGTGGCAGTACTTTTTGTTTTTCTGAATGAATGCTTGAACAATGCATATTTTTGATATTGTTGTTCATGAATGTTAAAATTGTTGGCTCTTGAAAGAATAATAAAAAAGGAAAAATGTTATTGATAATCTGAAAAATCATAAAATTGATTCTTGAAGCAAGAAAAAGAAGTGAAAAAGTAAAGCTTGCAAAAAAAATGGCAAAAAAGAAAAAGAAAAAAAATAAAGAAAAAAGAAAGAAAAAGAAAAAGCAAGCAGAAAAAGCCAATAACTCTTTAAACCAAAAGGCAAGAGCAAAAATTCAATAACCCTTTAAACTAAAAGGCAAGGATAAAAAGGATCCAAGGCTTTGAGCATTAATGGACAGGAGGGCCCAAAGGAATAAAATCCTGGCCTAAGCGGCTAAATCAAGCTGTCCCTAACCATGTGCTTGTGGCGTGAAGGTGTCAAGTGAAAAACTTGAGACTGAGCGGTTAAAGTCATGGTCCAAAGCAAAAAGAGTGTGCTTAAGAGCTCTGGGCACCTCTGATGAGCGGACAATTTATACGCATTTTGGCATTGTTTTTACATAGTTTTTAGTATGATTTAGTTAGTTTTTAATATATTTTTATTAGTTTTTAATTAAAATTCACATTTCTGGACTTTACTATGAGTTTTTGTATTTTTCTGTGATTTCAGGTATTTTCTGGCTGAAATTGAGGGACTTGAGCAAAAATCAGATTCAGAGGTTGAAGAAGGACTGCAGATGCTGTTGGATTCTGACCTCCTTGGACTCAAAGTGGATTTTCTGGAGCTACAAAACTTCAAATGGCGCACTCTTAATTGCATTGAAAAGTAGACATCCAGGGCTTTCCAGAAATATATAATAGTCCATACTTTGCCCGAGTTTAGATGACACAAACTGGCGTTGAACGCCAGCTCCATGCTGCATTCTGGAGTTAAACGCCAGAAACAGGTTGCAAAGTGGAGTTAAACGCCAGAAACAGGTTACAAACTGGTGTTCAACTCCAAGAGAAGCCTCTACACGTGTAAAGCTCAATGCTCAGCCCAGGCACACACCAAGTGGGCCCCAGAAGTGGATTTCTGCATCATTTACTTATTTCTGTAAACCCTAGTAACTAGTTTAGCATAAATAGGACTTTTTACTATTGTATTAGACATCTGGGGACGTTTAGTTCTTAGATCATGGGAGCTGGCCATTCGGCCAAGCCTGTACCTTATCACTTATGTATTTTCAACGGTAGAGTTTCTACACTCCATAGATTAAGGTGTGGAGCTCTGCTGTTCCTCATGAATTAATACAAAGTACTACTGTTTTTCTATTCAATTCAAGCTTATTCCTTCTCTAAGATATCCATTCGCACCCAAGAACATGATGAATGTGATGATTATGTGACGCTCATCATCATTCTCACCTATGAACGTGTGCCTGACAAACACTTCCGTTCTACATGCAAACAAGCTAGAATGAGTATCTCTTAGATATCTAATACAGAGGACCGAGTCCGAGATATTAGAATCTTCGTGGTATAAGTTAGAACCCATGGACGGCCATTCTTGAGATTTGGAAAGTCTAAATCTTGTCTGTGGTATTCTGAGTAGGATCTGGGAAGGAATGGCTGTGACGAGCTTCAAACTCGCGAGTGCTGGGCGTAGTGACAGACGTAAAAGGATAGTAAATCTTATTCCAGTATGATCGAGAACCGACAGATGACTAGCCATGCAGTGACAACTCATTGGACCATTTTCACAGAGAGGATGGGATGTAGCCATTGACAACGGTGATGCCCTACATAAAGCTTTCCATGGAAGGGAGTAGGAATGGTTGGATGAAGACAGCAGGAAAGCAAAGGTTCAGAGGAACGAAAGCATCTCTATACGCTTATCTGAAATTCTCACCAATGAATTACATAAGTATCTCTATCCTAGTTTATATTTTATTTATCTTTTAATTATTAAAACTCTATAACCTTTTGAATCCGCCTGACTGAGATTTACAAGGTGACCATAGCTTGCTTCAAGCCGACAATCTCCGTGGGATCGACCCTTACTCACGTAAGGTTTATTACTTGGACGACCCAGTGCACTTGCTGGTTAGTTGTATCGAAATTGTGAAAAAGAACTAAAATTATGAACGTGCGTATTAAGTTTTTAGTGCCGTTACCAAGGAATGATTGATCACGATTTCGTGCACTAAGTTTTTGGCGCCATTGCCGGGGATTGTTCGAGTTTGGACAACTGACGGTTCATCTTGTTGCTCAGATTAGGTAATTTTATTTTAATTTTAAGCTTTTTGTTTTTATTCTTAATTTCAAAAAATCAAAAAAAAATATTTTCAAAAATATATTTTTCTTCAGAATTTTTAAGAATGAATTCTAGAGTTTCATGAAGCACGTTGAAGCCTGATTGGCTGTAAAGCCATGTCTAATTCATTTGGACCGAGGCTTCCACTTATCAGCATATGAAGTTAGATGAAGTATCAGCTGTTGTATGTCTGATTTGTATCTGCTAAAGCTTGGCTGGCCATTGACCATGTCTAGTGTTTTGGATCGGAGCTTTCACTGAAAGCTTGGCTGGCTAGTAAGCCATGTCTAATTCCTGGACCGGAGCTTTAGACTAACATTGCAAGATTCCTGGAATTCTCATTAAAAATTCTAAAATCCTTATTTTCTTTTCCAAAATATTTTCGAAAAATCCAAAAATTTTTTAATAAAATCATAAAAACAAAAAATTTAATGTTTCTTGTTTGAGTTTTGAGTCAAATTTTAAGTTTGGTGTCAATTGCATGTTTATCTCTTTCTTGCATTTTTCGAAAATTCATGCATTGCATTCTTCATGATCTTCAAGTTGTTCTTGGTAAGTCTTCTTGTTTGATCTTCATATTTTCTTGTTTTGTGTCTTTTCTTGTTTTTCATATGCATTTTCAATTTGTTAGTGTCTAATTATTGAAAATTTCTAAGTTTGGTGTCTTGAATGTTTTTCTTTTCTTAAAAATTTTCAAAAATAAGTTCTTGGTGTTCATCTTGACATTCAAAGTGTTCTTGGTGTTCATCTTGACATTCATAGTGTTCTTGCACACATCATTTGTTTTGATCCAAAATTTTCATGCATTGAGTCTTTTTGATGTTTTTCTCTCTCTTTATTAAAAATCAAAAAATAAAAAAATATCTTTCCCTTTTTATCTCACAAAATTCGAATATTTGACTTGATTTTTTTTCAAAAATTTTTAAAATCTAGTTGTTTCTTATGAGTCAAATTAAATTTTCAATTTAAAAATTCTATCTTTTTCAAATCCTTTTCAAAAATAAAATCTTTTTCATTTTTCTCTCATAATTTTTGAAAATTTCAAATTGATTTTCAAAAATCTTTTTCTTATTTTGTCTCATATTTTCAAAATTAATGCTAACAATTAATGTGATTGATTCAAAAATTTTAAGTTTGTTACTTGCCTAGTAAGAAAGGTTCAATCTTTAAACTCTAGAATCATATCTTTTTAGTTTCTTGTTAGTCAAGTAATCAACTTTAATCTTCAAAATCAAATCTTTTTAAATTTCTTTTTCAAATCTTTTTCAAAATAAGTTTCAATCACATCTTTTTCAAAATCAATTTCAAAATCTTTTCTAACTTCTTATCTTTTCAAAATTTGATTTTCAAATCTTTTTCAATTAACTACTTGACTTTTTGTTTGATTTTAAAAGTTTACTATTTCAATCATATCTTTTTCAAAACTACCTAACTAACTCTCTCTTTCTAATTTTTGAAAATCCCTTCCATCTTTTTCAAAATTCCTTTTTAATTAACTAATTGTTTTAAGCTTTAATTTAATTTAATTTCATTTTTCTTTTTTTTTTAAATTTTCGAATTTTAAAGTTAATTTTAAATATTTTTATTCTATTTTGTTTAATTTTCGAGTTCTTCTCTTCTTCATCTCCTTCTATTTATTTATTTATCTACTAACACTTCTCTTTCACCTAAAATTCGAACCCCATCTTCCTCTCTATGTTCGAATTTTTCCTCTTCTCCTTCTTACACTCTTCTCTTCTTACACTTACATAAAGGAATCTCTATACTGTGACATAGAGGATTCCATATTTTCTGTTTTCTTCTTTTTCATATGAGCAGGAACAAGGATAAGAACATTCTTATTGAAGCTGATCCTGAACCTGAAAGGACTCTGAAGAGGAAGCTAAGGGAAGCTAAAGCACAACTCTCTGGAGAAAATCTGACAGAAAATTTCGAAAAAGAAGGAGACATGGCCAAAAATAACAACAATGCAAGGAAGATGCTTAGTGACTTTACTGCACCTAATTCCAATTTACATGGACGAAGCGTCTCAATTCCTGCCATTGGAGCAAACAACTTTGAGCTTAAACCTCAATTAGTTTCTCTGATGCAACAGAACTGCAAGTTTTATGGACTTCCATCTGAAGATCCTTTTTAGTTCTTAACTGAGTTCTTGCAGATTTGTGATACTGTTAAGACCAATGGGATTGATCCCGAGATCTACAGGCTTATGCTTTTCCCATTTGCTATAAGAGACAGAGCTAGAATATGGTTGGACTCTCAACCTAAGGATAGCCTGAACTCTTGGGATAAGCTGGTCACGGCTTTCTTAGCCAAGTTCTTTCCTCCTCAAAAGCTTAGTAAGCTTAGAGTGGATGTTCAAACCTTCAAACAAAAGGAAGGTGAATCCCTCTATGAAGCTTGGGAGAGATACAAGGAACTGACCAAAAAGTGTCCTTCTGACATGTTTCAGAATGGACCATCCTGGATATATTCTATGATGGTCTATCTGAGCTATCAAAGATGTCACTGGACCATTCTGCAGGTGGATCCATTCACCTAAAGAAAATGCCTGCAGAAGCTCAAGAACTCATTAACATGGTTGCAAATAACCAGTTCATGTACACTTCTGAAAGGAATCCTGTGAATAATGGGACGCCCATGAGGAAGGGAGTTCTTGAAATTGATACTCTGAATGCCATATTGGCTCAGAATAAAATATTGACTCAGCAAGTCAATATGATATCTCAGAGTCTGAATGGATTGAAGGAATCATCCAACAGTACTATAGAGGCATCTTCTGTAGAAGAAGCTTATAATCCTGAGAACCCTGCAATAGCAGAGGTGAATTACATGGGTGAACCCTATGGAAACACCTATAATCCCTCATGAAAAAATCATCCAAATCTCTCATGGAAGGATCAACAAAAGCCTCAACAAGGCTTTAATAATGGTGGAAGAAACAGGTTTAGCAATAGTAAGCCTTTTCCATCATCCACTCAGCAACAGACAGAAAATTTTGAGCAGAATCCATCTAGCTTAGCAAATATAGTCTCTGATCTATCTAAGGCCACTTTGAGTTTCATGAATGAAACAAGGTCCTCCATTAGAAATTTGGAGGCACAAGTGGGCCAGCTGAGTAAAAGAGTCACTGAAACTCCTCCTAGTACTCTCCTAAGCAATACAGAAGAGAATCTAAAAAGAGAGTGCAAGGCCATTGATTTAACCATCATGGCCGAACCTACAAGGGAGGGAGAGGACGTGAATCCCAGTGAGGAAGACCTCCTGGGACGTCCAGTGATCAACAAGAAGTTTTCCTCTGAGGAACCAAAGGAATCTGAGGCTCATCTAGAGACCATAGAGATTCCATTGAACCTCCTTATGCCATTCATGAGCTCTGATGAGTATTCTTCTTCTGAAGAGAATGAAGATGTCATTGAAGAGCAAGTTGCCAAGTACCTTGGTGCAATCATGAAGCTGAATGCCAAATTATTTGGTAATGAGACTTGGGAAGATGAACCTCCCTTGCTCATCAATGAACTGAGTGATCTGGATCAACTGACATTGCCTCAGAAGAAATAGGATCTTGGAAAGTTCTTAATACCTTGTACCATAGGCACCATGGCCTTTGAGAAGGCTCTATGTGACCTTGGGTCAGGGATAAACCTCATGCCACTCTCTGTAATAGAGAAACTGAGAATTTTTGAGGTGCAAGCTGCCAGAATCTCATTAGAGATGGCAGACAACTCAAGAAAACAGGCTTATGGATAAGTAGATGACGTGCTAGTAAAGGTTAAAGGCCTTTACATCCCTGCTGATTTCATAATCCTAGACACAGGGAAGGATGAGGATGAATCCATCATCCTTGGAAGACCCTTCCTAGCCACAGCAAGAGCTGTGATTGATGTGGACAGAGGAGAATTGATCCTTCAACTGAATGAGGACAACCTTGTGTTTAAAACTCAAGGATCTCATTCTGTAACCATGGAGAGGAAGCATGAAAAACTTTTCTCACTGTAGAGTCAACCAAAGCTCCCAAAGTCAAACTCTAAGTTTGGTGTTGGGAGGCCACAACCAAACTCTAAGTTTGGTGTTGAACCCCCATATTCAAACTCTAAGTTTGGTGTTGGGAGGTTCCAACAATGCTCTAAATATCTGTGAGGCTCCATGGGAACTCACTGTCAAGCTATTGACATTAAAGAAGCGCTTGTTGGGAGGCAACCCAATGTTATTTAATCATATCTATTTTATTTTCTCTTTGTTATTTCATGTTTTATTAGGTTGATGATCATGTGGAGTCACAAAAACTACTGAAAAATAAAAAACAAAATGAAAAACAGCATTAAAAATAGCACACCCTGGAGGAGAGCAGTCTGGCATTTAAACGCCAGAAACAAGCATCTGTCTGGCGTTTAATGCCAGAAACAGGCACCAAGCTGGCATTTAACGCCAGAAACCAGCATCTACCTGGCGTTAAACGCCAGAACAGAGCATGAAAGTGGCGTTTAACGCCAGAAACAAGCAGCAGTCTAGCGTTAAACGCCAGGATTGCATGTATAGGGCATTTTACACGTCTAAAAAGTGCAGGGATAAAAAACCTTTGACACCTCAGGATCTGTGGACCCAACAGGATCCCCACCTACCCTTCTTCTCTCCTCTTCACACCTTTTCATGACTCTCTTTCCCAAATACCCTTCACCAATCAACTCAATCACTCTTTCCCATCACCTCTTCACCACTCACATCCATCCTTTCTTCCCCAAAACCCTACCTACCTTCAAATTCAAACTAATTTCCCTCCCAAACCCAACCCTAATGGCCGAAACTTCACCCTCCCCCACTCCTATATAAACCCCTCATTCCTTCTTCATTTTCACACAACACAACCCTAAATTCACCCTTGGCCGAAACAACCTCTCTCTCCCTCTCCTCCATTTCTCTTCTTCTACTTCTTCTTTCTTTCTTCTTTTACTCGGGGACGAGCAAACATTTTAAGTTTGGTGTGGTAAAAGCATAGCTTTTTGTTTTTCCATAGCCATATATGGCACCTAAGGCCAGAGAAACCTCTAAAAAGAGGAAAGGAAAGGCAATTGCTTCCACCTCTGAGTCATGGGAGATGGAAAGATTCATCTTAAAGGTCCATCAAGACCACTTCTATGAAGTTGTGGCCAAGAAGAAAGTGATCCCTGAGGTTCCTTTCAAGCTCAAAAAGAATGAGTATCCGAAGATCCGACTTGAGATCCAAAGAAGAGGTTGGGAAGTTCTCACCAACCCCATTCAACAAGTCAGGATCCTAATGGTTCAAGAGTTCTATGCAAACGCATGGATCACTAGGAATCATGATCAAAGTGTGAACCCGAATCCAAAGCATTGGCTTACTATAGTTCGGGGGAAATACTTAGATTTCAGTCCGGAAAATGTAAGGCTGGCGTTCAACTTGCCAATGATGGAAGAGAACGCACGCCCCTACACAAGAAGGGTCAACTTTGATCAAAGGTTGGACCAAGTTCTCATAGACATATGTGAGAAAGGAGCTCAATAAAAAATTGACTCAAGAGGCAAACCGGTTCAATTAAGAAGGCATGACTTCAAACCAGTGGCTAGGGGATGGCTAGAGTTCATTCAATGCTCAATCATTCCTATTAGTAACCGGTCTGAAGTTACTATAGACCGGGCCATCATGATCCATAGTATCATGATTGAAGAAGAGGTGGAAGTTCATGAGATTATACCTCAAGAACTCTACAAGGTGGCTGACAAGTCCTCCACTTGGGCAAGGTTAGCCTTTCCTCACCTCATTTGCCACCTCTGCAATTCGGTTGGAATTGACATAGAGGGAGATATCCTCATTGAAGAAGACAAGCCCATCACTAAGAAAAGGATGGAGCAAATAAGAGATCATAGACCTCAAACATGAGCATGAGGAAATTCCTCACCATGAAATCCCTGAGATGCCTCAGGGGATGCACTTTCCTCCACAAAATTATTGGGAGCAAATCAACACTTCCCTAGGAGAATTAAGTTCCAACATGGGACAACTAAGGGTGGAGCATCAAGAGCACTCCATCATCCTCCATGAAATTAGAGAAGATCAAAGAGCTATGAGGGAGGAGCAAGAAAGACAAGGAAGAGACATAGAGGAGCTCAAGAGCATCATTGGTTCTTCAAGGAGAGGAAGACGCCACCCTCACTAAGGTGGACTCATTCTTTAATCTCCTTGTCTATTTATTTTCTGTTTTTCAGTTTTTGAGCCTTATGTGTTATTTATGTTTGTGCCTTTACTACATGATCATTAGTGTCTAAGTGTCTATGCCTTAAAGTTATGAATATGAATCCATCACCTCTCTTGAATAAAAAATGTTTTAATTACAAAAGAACAAGAAGTACATGGTTTTGAATTCATCCTTGAAACTAGTTTAATTATTTTGATGTGGTGACAATACTTTTTATTTTCTGAATGAATGCTTGAACAGTGCATATGTCTTTTGAATTTGATGTTTATGAATGTTAAATATGTTGGCTCTTGAAGAATAAGGAAAAAGGAGAAATGTTCTTTGATAATCTGAAAAATCATAAAAATGATTCTTGAAGCAAGAAAAAGCAGTGAATACAAAAGCTTGCAGAAAAAAAAACTAGAAAAAGAAAAAGCAAGCAGAAAAAGCCAAAAGCTCTTTAAACCAAAAGGCAAGAGCAAAAAGCCAATAGCCCTTAAAACCAAAAGGCAAGGGTAATAAAAAGGATCCAAGGCTTTGAGCATCAGTGGATAGGAGGGCCTAAAGGAATAAAATTCTGACCTAAGCGGCTAAACCAAGCTGTCCCTAACCATGTGCTTGTGGCGTGAAGGTGTCAAATGAAAACTTGAGACTGAGCAGTTAAAGTCAAGGTCCAAAGCAAAAACAGAGTATGCTTAAGAACCCTGGACACCTCTAATTGGGGACATTAGCAAAGCTGAGTCACAATCTGAAAAGGTTCACCCAGTTATGTGTCTGTGGTATTTATGTATCCGGTGGTAATACTGGAAAACAAATTGCTTAGGGCCACGGCCAAGACTCATAAAGTAGCTGTGTTCAAGAATCAACATACTGAACTAGGAGAATCAATAACACTATCTGAATTCTAAGTTCCTATAGATGCCAATCATTCTGAACCTCAATGGATAAAGTGAGATGCCAAAACTATTCAAGAGGCAAAAAGCTACAAGTCCCGCTCATCTGATTGGAGCTAAGTTTCATTAATATTTTGGAATTTATAGTATATTCTCTTCTTTTTATCCTATTTTATTTTCAGTTGCTTGGGGACAAGCAACAATTTAAGTTTGGTGTTGTGATGAGCGGACAATTTATACGCTTTTTGGCATTGTTTTTACATAGTTTTTAGTATGATTTAGTTAGTTTTTAATATATTTTTATTAGTTTTTAATTAAAATTCACATTTATGGACTTTACTATGAGTTTGTGTATTTTTCTGTGATTTCAGGTATTTTCTGGCTGAAATTGAGGGACTTGAGCAAAAATCAGATTCAGAGGTTGAAGAAGGACTGCAGATGCTGTTGGATTCTGACCTCCCTGCACTCAAAGTGAATTTTCTGGAGCTACAGAACTCTAAATAACGCGCTCTCAATTGCTTTGGAAAGTAGACATCCAGGGATTTCCAGAAATATATAATAGTCCATACTTTTCCCGAGTTTAGATGACGCAAACTGGCGTTGAACGCCAGCTCCATCCTGCATTATGGAGTTAAACGCCAGAAACAGGTTGCAAAGTGGAGTTAAAAGCCAGAAACAGGTTACAAACTGGCGTTCAACTCCAAGAGAAGCCTATACACGTGTAAAGCTCAATGCTCAGCCCAAGCACACACCAAGTGGGCCCCAGAAGTGGATTTCTGCATCATTTACTTATTTCTGTAAACCCTAGTAACTAGTTTAGCATAAATAGGACTTTTTACTATTGTATTAGACATCTGGGGATGTTTAGTTCTTAGATCATGGGGGCTGGCCATTCGGCCATGCCTGGACCTTATCACTTATGTATTTTCAACGGTAGAGTTTCTACACTCCATAGATTAAGGTGTGGAGCTCTGCTGTTCCTCATGAATTAATACAAAGTACTACTATTTTTCTATTCAATTCAAGCTTATTCCTTCTCTAAGATATCCATTCGCACCCAAGAACATGATGAATGTGATGATTATGTGACGCTCATCATCATTCTCACCTATGAACGTGTGCCTGACAAACACTTCCGTTCTACATGCAAACAAGCTAGAATGAGTATCTCTTAGATATCTAATACAGAGGACCGAGTCTGAGATATTAGAATCTTCGTGGTATAAGTTAGAACCCATGGACGGCCATTCTTGAGATCCGAAAAGTCTAAACCTTGTCTGTGGTATTCCGAGTAGGATCTGGGAAGGGATGGCTGTGACGAGCTTCAAACTCGCGAGTGCTGGGCGTAGTGACAGACGCAAAAGGATAGTAAATCCTATTCCAGTATGATCGAGAACCGACAGATGATTAGCCATGCAGTGACAGCGCATTGGACCATTTTCACAGAGAGGATGGGATGTAGCCATTGACAACGGTGATGCCCTACATAAAGCTTGCCATGGAAGGGAGTAGGAATGGTTGGATGAAGACAGCAGGAAAGCAGAGGTTCAGAGGAACGAAAGCATCTCTATACACTTATCTGAAATTCTCACCAATGAATTACATAAGTATCTCTATCCTAGTTTATATTTTATTTATATTTTAATTATTAAAACTCTATAACCTTTTGAATCCGCCTGACTGAGATTTACAAGGTGACCATAGCTTGCTTCAAGCCTACAATCTCCGTGGGATCGACCCTTACTCACGTAAGGTTTATTACTTGGACGATCCAGTGCACTTGCTGGATAGTTGTATCAAAATTGTGAAAAAGAACTAAAATTATGAACGTGCGTATTAAGTTTTTAGCGCCGTTACCAAGGAATGAATGATCACGATTTCGTGCACCAACCTCTAACTGGGGACTCTAGCAAAGCTGAGTAACAATCTGAAAAGGTTCACCCAGTTATGTGTCTGTGGCATTTATGTATCTGGTGGTAATACTGGAAAACAAAATGCTTAGGGTCACGGCCAAGACTCATAAAGTAGCTGTGTTCAAGAATCAACATACTGAACTAGGAGAATTAATACCACTATCTGAATTCTGAGTTCCTATGGATGCCAATCATTCTGAACTTCAAAGGATAAAGTGAGATGCCAAAACTGTTCAGAAGCAAAAAGGCTACAAGTCTTGCTCATCTAATTGAAACTAATTTTCATTGATAAGTTTGGAATTTATTGTATATTCTCTTCTTTTTATCCTATTTTGTTTTTAGTTGCTTGGGGACAAGCAATAATTTAAGTTTGGTGTTGTGATGAGCGGATAATTTATACCCTTTTTGGCATTATTTTTACATAGTTTAGTATGTTTTAGTTAGTTTTTATTCAAAAATCACATTTCTGAACTTTACTATGAGTTTGTGTGTTTTTCTGTGATTTCAGGTATTTTCTGGCTGAAATTGAGGGACTTGAGCAAAAATCTGATTCAGAGGGTGAAAAAGGACTGCAGATGCTGTTAGATTCTGACCCTCCTGCATTTAAAATATATTTTCTGGAGCTAACAAAGCCCAATTGGCACGCTCTCAATTGCGTTGGAAAGTAGACATCTTGGGCTTTTTATCAATATATAATAGTCTATGCTTTGCCCGAGATTTGATGGCCCAAACTGGCGTTCAAAGCCAGCCTAAAACTTTCTAGCGTAAAACGCCCAAACTGGCACCAGAATTGGAGTTAAACGCCCAAACTGGCACCAAAGCTGGCGTTTAACTCCAAGAACAGCCTATGCACGAAAAAGCTTCAATGCTCAGCCCAAGCACACACCAAGTGAGCCCCGGAAGTGGATTTCTGCACTATCTACACTTAGTTACTTATTTTCTATAAACCCTAGTAACTAGTTTAGTATAAATAGCACTTTTTACCATTGTATTTGTATCTCTGGATGTTTAGTCCTTAGACCATGGAGGTTGGCCATTTGGCCATGCCTAGACCTTCTTTCACTTATGTATTTTCAACGGTGGAGTTTCTACACCCCATAGATTAAGTGTGGAGCTCTGCTGTTCTTCATGAATTAATGCAAGTACTATTGTTTTTCTTTCAATTCACGCCTACTTCTTCTCCAAGATATACTCTTGTTCTTAATTCAGTTAAGTTAGAATAACGGGGTGACCCGTGACAATCACCCAATCTTCATTACTCACTTAGCCAAGATCCGCGTGCCTGACAACCACAAAGCGGTCTACATGATGTTCAACGTAGTCATTGGACGACAGCCGGAGTATATTCTCTTGGATATCTAATACAAGGACCGAGTCCGTGAGATTAGTATCTTTGTGGTATAGGCTAGAACCATTGGTAGCATTCCTGGGATCCGGAAATTCTAAACCTTGTCTATGGTATTCCGAGTAGGATCCGGGAAGGGATGACTGTGACGAGCTTCAAACCTGTGAATGTTGGGCACAGTGACAGTGTGCAAAAGGATCAATGGATCCTATTCTGACGCTAGCGGGAACCGACAGATGATTAGCCATGCGGTAGCTGTACCTGGTATTTTTCATCTGAGACGAAAAATCTGACAGTTGATTAGCCGTGCAGAAACCGTAGAGGACCATTTTCACTGAGAGGATCCTATAGCTTGCCATGGAAGGGAGCACACATGGTTGAAAGAAGGCAATAGGAAAGTAGAGGTTCAGAAGCAACAAAGCATCTCCAGACGCTTATCTAAAATTTCCACCAATGAATTACATAAGTAACTTTATCTTATTTTATGTTTTATTTATCTTTTAATTATCAAAACTTATAACCATTTTAATCTGCCTGACTAAGATTTATAAGATGACCATAACTTACTTCAAGCCGACAATCTCCGTAGGTTCGACCCTTACTCACGTAAGGTATTACTTGGATGACCCAGTGCACTTGCTGGTTAGTTGTGCGGAGTTGTGAAATATGTGAATCACATTTTCGTGTACCAGGGAGCGACAACAAACAGACGACTCAGAAGCAATAGGCTTTTGTTGAGATGGCTGAAATAAATAATCTATATCTCTCAGTACCTGAGACAAAATGATGTTATTAAATCCAACCAACAGACTGAAGTGGCCTTCTACTGGAATTACCATCATTGGTATGTATGGCTCTATTGGCGGCTGTGGTTGTGGTTCTAGTTTCGGTTCTAACTCGTGTTATGGCTTTAGTATGTACTGTTGTTGCTCAAAAGCTGGAAACTGTTATTCTAGCTCTTAAACCGGAAGCTGATGCTATTGGCAATAAGCCAGTACCTAAAACTATTACTCATATATCGGTACCTGATATTGTTGCTCATAGCCCAGTACCTGAAATTGTTGCCATAAGGGGGATTTGGCTGCTGAGGTCCAAGTGGTGGCAAGGGTTGCGCCTGTAGTTCATTCACCTCGGGTTCTGGATACACAACTCTATCTGACAACCGTAGGTGATTTTCGTACCATTGTGTGCACCACTCATAGTACACCGGAAGAGGATGAAATTCAACAATCTCATCCCCTATTTGCAGTGTATTATAGCTGTCAAAATTTCACATAATAACCCAAACTCTATTCCTTTCGCTCCAGTCATGTTTTATATTCCGGTCAACCGCCTACAATGAGCAACACCAATCTAGAATGGTTCCTCTGGTTGAAGTTGTACAAGCCTGAATTGGCATCTTGCTCGATTTGTTGGGTGCTACTCTATACACTCAAATGACATTAATGGAGACTTCGTGGAGTACACTACCAAATTTGAGGATAGGTCCTCAGGAACCACCACTCCCATATATGGCTGTCATATAAACTGGACATCAATAAACACGACGACAATAAATTGAATTATTAGACATAATAAACTTCTTAACAAAAATTGTTAATACGTACGTCATTGACTCCCATGTCATCTAGTTGTTGCCTAAAGTGCGCCCTAGACCTTCGCGTATATCTCGTTAGCCGGCGCCAATGAATCTACCTAAATAAATTTAGAATGGTTATAATCAACATAATAACAAAAATAAAAATAGTAACAATAATATTAACAACAATAGTAAAAATAATAATGATAATAACTATTACCATTGCCCAATTAGAACACCAACAACGGGAAGCTCATTGCGAGGAATATGTGCTAAAAATGGCATATGCTTCCACGCTGAAACACAAAGCAAAATAAGGGGGCCATCTATCTCTTTACAGTTGTATCACAATGCATGACACAATGACCTGTACAGATGTGCTAGACTAACTTCCCCAAACTGTAGAGTCATATGTGGTGGAAATCTCGAAGAAGAGGTAAAAACTTCAAGTTTACAGATTTTGTTGACCTGTTTGGGAACACACCCGTTCCAAGCATGCATAATTTGTGAGCCTAGATATAGCGCTAGATCAAATCCTGTGTGCCTAACGGTTTAGTGTTTCTGCATCGTCGAACCCATGCAAGGTTTACCTTCTCCAATGTGTGATCATCCGGACCGAGTGGCCTATGAAAAACTGCTAAGCTATTCTCCACTAAGAACTTGTGACTACTCTCTGTTTTGCCTATCAAGGGCTCCCCATTAACTGAGAGGCCAAGTATATGTATGACTTCTTCTAGTATCACAGTCACTTCATTGACTGGAAGGTGAAACGTGTGTGTTTCAGGCTTCCATCACTCCACTAAAGCACTCAACAGTGCAGAATGTCCTTTCATTTCGTCTATTCATGAAACATGATGAAATTCAGTTAATGCTAGGGCCGCTGCAGCTATCTCATTATAAGTTTATGGCAAATCAAATTTTTTGGACAGCAAGTTCCTGATAGCTTACAAAAAAATACTATTATATTAACACTATTAAACTACTACTACTACTACTACTACTAATAATAATAATAATAATAATAATAATAATAATAATAATAATAATAATAATAATAATAATAATAATAATAATAATAATAACAACATTCCGTAATAGTAATAATAACTGTAGTTCTACTTACTAACAATAATAATAACATTCTACTAATAATAATAAAACTAACAATTAAATTATATAGAAAAAATTTACTAATAACTCTAATAATAATACAAATAAATTAATTTATTCATAATTAAAATATAAAAAATACTTACCATTGAGGATGATTCAGATACTAAATAATATATTCTTGCGGTAATGTAAAATCACGAACTATTTTTTCTGACTAATTTTACTCTTCACTCAAGTTTGTTCCTGTTCATGAGTCTTCTTCTTCCTTCCTTGACTCAAGCAAAACGCAGAAATAATGTACTCCTTACCTACCTTCATAATCAAATGCAAAACGAGATATAAAGACCCCTCTCATTCCTTCATATACACGTGTCGAACATGAAAACTTCCTCTTTGCAAAACGCAGGCCACGCTATGCTTTCAAAACCTGCCAAATGCAGGTTCACTACAAGAAATTACAAGAATAGTGACCGATTTTAGCGACCAAAAAAATTAGTTGCTAATAGCAACCATTTTTTTGGACTGATATAGAATTTCTAGGATCAAAAAAATTTTGGTCGCTAAATCGGTCACTAATAGCAACCGATGTAGCGATCGATAAATTTTAATACAACAAGAATAAAATTGGTCGCTAACATCGGTCGCTATTTTTCAATTTAGCAACAGAATTAGCAACTAAAACAAAAGGTAACGCCTTTGGGACAGTTGGTCATAAAATCGGTCGCTATTTTTTATTTTAGCAACCGATTTTGCAACTGATAATGAAATAGCGTGAACAATTGTTTGGTCGCTAATGTCCTGGTCACTAAATTGGTTGCTAATTGTTAAGAGAGCGACCGATTTTAGCAACCAACAAAATCTGTCACTAATAACAACCGATAAATTTTTATACAACTAAAATAAAGTTGATCACTGAAATCGGTCGCTATTTTCAATTTTGCGACCGAATTAACAACCAAAACAAAAAGTAATGTCTTTGGAACTTTTGGTCACAAAATTAGTTGCTATTTTTTAATTTAGCGACCGATTTTGCAACCGATAAAAAAGAGTAAAATCACTAAATTAATCACTAAATCGGTTACTAGTTGTTTTTAGTGACTAAAGAAAAGTAATTTAAATAAACTAATTGGTCGCAAATTTAAATAAAGTAAGATAGCTACCGAGTTACCCTCACTAACCCTAACTCACACACACCATTCTCATCTTCCCCAGTTACGGAGTTACCATCGTCATCTTCTCAGATAGTGCCATTCTTTTCTCACCATTGCTTTCTCTGGTCGCGTCGCCTCCTCTGATCGTCGCATCACTGTCCAGATCCACTTCCAGATCCACTGTAGCTCATTGTCACATCGTTCTTTTCTCACTGTTGCCTCCTCTGGTCTCACTGGCTCCTCTGCTCACTCCTTTGTCACAGATCGTCGCATCGCCATCTAGAACTGCTGTTGCTTCTTATCGCGTCGTTCTTTTCTCACTGCCGCCTCTGCTGGTAACTTCTCCGGCAACAACAATAATAGTCTTTTAGTGAAGCTGATATGTATATTATTATTGACTTTGAACTATTTTCGTTGTTCTTCGCTTTTGGCTCTGTTCGTTTCCATATAGTAGCAAAACTCGAGAAATTGAATCTCTGTATTTGTGTTGAGATTTTTTATTAGAGCACCATGTTGTGATGAGATTTTTTATTGTAGGATTTGCCTAAGGTGTGTTAATTAATTAATTTATTTTTTAATTCATGATCCTTTTATTGTTGCAGAAAATGTGGCATATTATTTTGTTTCTATTTTTGGTTTTGTTTTCACAAAACTATGAGGAAATTAATGTTAAGGATCTTCATGATATCTCACGCCATGAAATTAACAAGTTTTTCTATTCATTTTCATTAGAAAACTCTCTTGTTAATTAGAGATGGTTGTTATAACATTTTAATGATTATTTGGTTACATTTTAGGTCATTTGCCAAGAAATCTATATAGAAAAGCATTTGTTCTATGTAGAACGATAATCGGAGGTAAGCATCTTCATTCTTCAATGTTTAGATGAGTTTAACTTGATTAATTTTAGCTTGATTATGAGTTAGTTTCATAGTTGGATCAACTCCAAAATGGGAATTGTTCATGACCTAGATTAGTTTTAAGGACAGAATTTGAATTGAGAATTTGAGATAGGGATGCTATTATATGCATCTAAAGATTGTTGAGTTTAATTTACATTTGAGTCTCAATTTTCTAAATAGATTAGTATATTCTTCGTTCTCTCCTTTTCCTTCATTCTTGTTCTAATTCTTCTTTTGCATATTTAGGTCTTTTGGAAGTATCTTCTTCAGAGAAGCCTAAGCCAGCATTGGCTAAAAGGGACTTTTTATGCTGTTTTCGATTTGGGTGATTCTAGTTATCAGAAGTACAGCATAATCATTTTTATTTGCTTATCCAAAGGAAATAATTATTTTTTCATGGTTCTGTGTTTACTGGAACTTAAATGCTGCATCACTTGTTGCCTACTTACTTATTAAGTTCATTACCTTCTGCTAAATCATGGAGGCAAAATAAAAAGATGTGGATTTGACAATGGTGATATTGGGAATATTTTCTTTAGTTTGATGTTTTGAACAAAGACTTAAGTGAGAACCATTGCAGTTTGTTGCACCTTGGAGGAACAACTATCATAGAAAGAGGCTTGGGGGATGATTAGCACCCTTCAGGGTATGATTGTAAATTCTGCTTTTTAAAAAAAGTTCTGCTCGATTTGATTAAAAGGAGTATTAAAGATTTTGATTTGATTAGATAATTGATTATAGAAAATGGTTCTATTATGCTCCTGTATTGTAAATGCTTCTTTGATTAGAAATTTTAAAACAACGGGTTGCCCCAAAATTTTCTATAGTGAAAACTCAATTTCAAGAAATTGTTCCAGAGTACAAGACACCAAAGTTCACCAAGGACTAATATATTCTTTTCATGCTAGAAACATGATTTTTTTTTAAAAATTGAAGGCATTATTTGGACTCTACTTTTAAAATTTCTTCATGAAAGCTTGTTAACTATGGATACCCCTCACTTATAAATAGTCTAGAGACTTATCCTTGAGAGACATGAGAGTTGTAATATTAACTACCAGCTACGAATAATTTAATGTACTGAATCTCATGTTTTGAAGTTGATTTTATTTTTAATTGAATTCATATATTCTTAAATCAAAAATTAATTTTTCATTCTTCAAATATTGTTACATAATTTTTCTGTTTTGAATGACTAAATTGCATAATTGTTTGTAGCTATGAGGGTTCTCCGAATCATTAGATGTCTTCTCTGTGGAGAATGTTAAATATCATTAAACCAGAATTCTTTCCAAATGGTCCCGATGTTGTGATTCAGGACAAACTATTGATTGATCAACCCAAAGTCCAAATCATGTATCACAATATTGAAAATGTTGATTCGAGTTTTTCTATTGCATCAGGTATCTCAAACTGATTAAGATCTTGGTTGACCTACAATGATTTCTAAAATAACAGCTTTTCTTCATTCAAGGCTTGTTGAAAAAGCCACACTAATACTATCAAAAAGTGTGTGAAATTAAAGCTCAACCCGACATGTTAGGCCCTGTAACATAATCAACTTAGGAGTTGGAAGATCTATGGCAACAGGAAACAAAGATTACTCTAAAGAAACTTGCATATGTAGTGAAGGAAATAGAACTCCCAACTTTGATAAGGTGATGGAAAGTAAGGAACAGAAGAAGGGAAAAAGGCTAGTTAAATCAGAGAGTGCTGACACCTTGAGGCGAATCCCATCATCACCATTGCTTCTTGGGATGAAAAAAGGTGTCGAATGCATTCAGAAGAAGTCCTTTAAGTTTCCACAGTTCGGTAGTATCGCTTCCCGTGGTAATCTCAGCGATGATGTTCATCATGGCTTGAGCCTTGATCTCGTTTCTGGGATGAAACCGGACTTCATACTGGGATAGCTCAACCGACCAAGAGAGCATTCAACTTGCCAGGTCTGGCTTTTGAAGTACTTGTTTGACGGCTTGGCCTATTCGGACCACGATAGGATGGCTTTGGAACCATTGTCGGAGCCGCTGGGACACTGTGAGTAGTGTGTAGGCAAGTTTCTCTAGCCTAGAGTAACGCGTCTTGGTGTTCTGAAAAACTTTACTTATGAAACATATGGGACCTTGCATTTTTTGTTTGTCTTCCCATATTAGCGCCGCTGCTAGCGCTTCCTATGTTATGGATAAGTAAAGGTACAATGTTTCTCCTGCCTTGCATTTTGAAAGTATGGGAGGTTCCGCTAATACTTTTTTAAAGTGTTGGTAGGCCTCTCCGCATTCAGGTTCTCATTTGAAACTTATACCCTTTTTCATGAGTTTGAAGAAGGGGAAAGCCTTCTGAGCTGAGGCTGCGAGAAAATGCGAGAGGGAATCTAGTACTCTAGTTAGCCCTTGGAAATCCTTAATATTTGCAGGGATACTCATCTCGAAGATATCGCTGCATTTTTTCGGCTTTGCTTCCACTCCTCGTTGTGTGATTATGAAGCCTAAGAATTTCCCAGCCTCTATTCTGGATGCGCATTTTGTCGGGTTGAGGCGAATTCGGTGCTTCTTCAGAGTGCCCAATATGAATTTGAGGTCAATGATAAGCTCATCGCCTATTTCTGTTTTGGCTAGCATGTCGTCAATATAAACTTCTAGTTTTGTTCTGTTGAGGTATTTGAAGATCTTTGTGACGAGTCTTTGGTAGGTGGCACCTGCGTTTTTCAACCCGAAGGGCATGACTGTGTAGCAGTACGTGCCTTCAGGGGTTACAAATGCTGTTTTTCTTCGTCCAGCTCATGCATGGGTATTTGGCTATATCCCGAATATGTGTCCATGAAATTGAGGTATTGGTGTCCTAAGGCGGCGTCCACCAGTCCGTCGATGTTTGGCAGGGGGAAGGTGTCTTTTGCACAAGTTTTGTTCAAGTCTGTGCAGCAACGTTCTGAAAACCAGACCGGATTGGCTGGTTCGACCGGGTTAACCAGAAACCGGTCAGTTAGCCGGTCCGGTCAATGCCTAAAATCGGCCTGCAAAAAATTGGTGAAAAAACTGGCCAAACCGGTGGTTAACCGGTGAACCAAATGAACTGGCCGATTTTTTTGAAGACCGATTCCCTCCCTTCAACACCAAATGGCGTCATTTTGGTTTAATAAAAAAAAAAACACGTAGCCCAAATGCCCCCGAATCCCCTTTCCCTTCTCTCACTCTCAGTGTCACCAACGTACCAAAATCAAAATCCCTAATTCAAAGGTTCTTTGGAGAGTAGCGGAAGAATGAAGCTTGTCGGAGCATGGCAGCGGCGGAGGAAGGAGGCGGTGGAGCTGTGGTTGATGTGCATGGCTTCCCGAGCTTCTTTGCTTCTCTCTTCTCTCTTCTCTCTCACTCTCAGTCTCACCAAAATGGCAAAATCCCCCAATCTATCTCGCTCTTAGTCTCAGACGCCGCCAGTCTTCTCTGTTGTCCCCGTGGTCGGCCGCCTCTTTCTCGTCATAAAAAATGCCTCTGTCTCCGAGACATCTCTCCTCTGTCTATGTCGAGCACCTTTCTGTCTGAAGTGCGAACGTACCTATGCCGCCGTGGGCTGTTCGCCGTCGCCAGTGAGTTCTTCAATTTGCATCTTCCCTCAACATCTTCATGGTCTTGTTTATTTACACTGATTTCTTCCCTTTTTCACGTTAGTTTTTTATTTGTTTCCTCTGTTGTGTTTGTTAATTTTATTTATTCTGATTTCTGAGTTACTTCATTTGTTTGTTGCTGATTTTTTTGATTCTCAGTTGATGGTGTTATGATGGATTGCTTCACTACATTGTTTATGTTGAAATTTTTTCTATTTTTTGTTTTTTTTCAATTAATTTTTTATTCAGTGAGGAATTTAGGGTAGATTTGAGTTATAACTTCAGATGCAGAGTTCTTGTTTTGAGTTCTTCTGCTTTTCAAATTTTTTTTATTTTGTTAATTATATGGATTAATCATTTTGTAATTCTGAATTTTATCGAATATAAATTTGATAAAAGTTCAATTTTGGGACTCTGGTTTTTGAATTTTTCTATATTGAATTTCGCTATATAAGTTCAATTGTGCTCTATCGAATTCTGCTATATTGAATGTTGGTGGTGAAAGTATCTGAAAGTGATGCTTCTGAACCTGCCAGGAGGATGTCCTCATGCATCTCCACCTAAAGATTGTAGAGAGAATGGTGAATGTAAAGATGGAAATGGAATGGCTCTTGATAAACCGTGCAACACAGCAGAGGAGCAGGTCAAGAGCAATGAAGAATGCAACAGGGCAGGGGAGTCAATAAGTAATGCAGATGAAAAAGTTTACAGGGAACTGAAGCCACTAAGAGCTTTAGAGGTTATAGATTGTTTTTTAAGTTTGTGTTCCATTTACATAATTCATTTGGTATAGGCATCATCATTGTACATTTAATAGCAATTGGATAATTTCCTCTTCAATGCATTATGGAACTCGTGTTGTGTTTAATGTGTTTATATACTAAATTTTTAATAATTTTATTTAATATTTAATTAAACCGGTTGAACCCGGTTGAACCTGTGAACCAGTGAACCAGTCACCTCACCGGTTCATTGACCGGTCTGGTTCTCGCAACCTTGCTGTGTAGACAACGCACATTCGTCATTTGCCGTTTGCTTTCTTTACTAGCACGACGTTTGCCAGCCAGGTCGTGTAGGGTAATTCTTGGATGAAGGCTATAAAACCCTAACTATCAAAATGTCATGCTTCCGGCTGCGCGACTCTGATAGCTCAGGTATTACTACGACTCTTAAAATATTTAATATTGAAATATGAACCTGTTTAAAACTTAAACCAAATTTTTCAAAAGACCGTTTAAAACAAAACAAAAATCCATATTTACAACCATATACATATTTATGCATAGTATTAACTTACAAGCTTTACATAAAACAAAATCCTATCCCTCTTACAAAATATAATATTGATGGCGAGGGGTAAATAAATAAAAACTAAACAGCATTATCGACTAATCGAAACACAATACAACCCTTCGTGAGCTTTTTCACCCGTCTCGTGAAAAGATAAAGCTGTAGGGGGTGAGAACCTAACCACACGGTCTCACCACAGAGTTTCAGAATTGTCATAATAAGATATTTAAAGAGAAATCTATTTTTAAGCTCAGTGATTATTGTTCGTCCTTTGAATCTTTTAAAAACCAAGTAGTCATCCAAAAACCTTTTTCGAGAATCAATATTTAAATATCCAGAAATCCAAACCTTTCTTTTCTTATAAGAAAATCTTAATCAGAAACCAACCACGCAATCAATCAACACAATCATCAATTCATCACCGAAGCTCATTCTCAAAAGTAGCACACCAGGACAAACATAGGCAAAACAGAAAAGGAAAGCACAGGTTTTGGTAACAGTTACAGTAAATAGCTCAGGTAGCAGTTAATAACATTTTAACAATTACGCAAACCAAAACAATTTCAAACCCAAGCAAAGCATACAAATGCATATGATGCATGCCTATCCTATGGCTAATGAGCTCATCTGTCGGTTATACAGCCAACCCGACAAGTCCGGTTTGCTAAACCTTTGGACTGTCCCCCGATGCGCATCCCTATGAGTCTATGCATAGCTTTTTCTCATATATATATATATCAAATTGCTAAATGGGGGCACCATTCCCGAGAATTTATAAGTGCCCGGTCACCCTTACATCGTAGTGTCAACAGAGTATCGAGTCTCAACCTGAAACAAGTGGTGGCAAGCCACTGCGTCTATCCAGGGAAACTCGTGTCTCAGATAATTCAAATTCATAAGCCATATGAATAATTCATTCAACATTCATCAATATCTAAGTCGTTCTCAATATCATCAGCATTTATCAATCCATATCTCATTTCCAAATTCATTTCAAGAAATCATATTTTAAAATCAATTCTCATCATCGTTCTTTGCATTCCGTTCATCAACAATCAAATTCAAAACATCATCCTTTCTTTTCTAAATAAATCAATCTTAAAACATATAACATTTGAAACCAAATCTTTTTAAATAATTACTTTAAGTGAAACTTCCAATTTTATAAAATTTCGACAGCATGTTCTCTAAAACTCAGACTCTGCCACCCTTTTCGGGTCCCATCCAAACATTCCTCAAACCCTTTCTCAACCATTTCCAAATCTCAATCATTTTCCAAAATTCAACCAGTTCTAATATCAAATTATTTTCAAATCCAACCATTTCCAATAATAAATCTTTTTCAAAATTAAACTAGCTTAAATATTAAATCATTTATAAAGTCAAACTAATTCAAAATTAAACCGCTTCCAAAATTAATTCATTTTCCTATCTCAAATTATTTCCAAAACCGAGTCATTTACTTTATCAAATTAACTTCAAAACCAAGAAAAACCACTTTTCATAATAATCAATTAAATAATTTTTCAAACTAATTTCTTTTAAAAAGTCACACACCACTCAAGCAACCAAGCAATTAGTCATTCATTCCAGCAAACAAACCACATTCACAAGACAATCATAATCACAGATATATGTTTGTCATATTAATATCTATTTATAAAAATTCTATAAGATAAAATAAATTTTAAGAAAATCCCTACCTCGATGTCGCATTAACCACACAAAAATTGGAAACGCAGCAGCCCTCTATGTTCTAACGCGAGGATAACAACATTAACCACAACTCTAGTAGCAGCAACAGCAACTTTGAAGGGGAAATTAATAATGGCTACAGCAAATGCAAGGACAAAACAGAACAGATTATCAAAGGAGTAATAACCAGCAGCAATTCGATCTGTTAGGATAGTAGAGACATCAATGAAATCAGAACAGCGGAACAAAATAAAAGCGGGACAGAATCAAGAAAGGAAGAAGCGGAGTTACCGGTGAATCTGTCCCAGTTTTGGCGATGACGACAAGGAAAGAACACAGCTCCTCTCCCTTCTCGCGTTCCATTCAACGGTGCTCTCACTTCCTTTTCCCTTTGACGGCGGCAGAAGCGGCAATGACGGGCTCTTCTCCCTTGCGTGTTAACGACAGCAGCGGCTAAGACCCCTCTGCTACATGCAACATCCCCGACCAATATCAACAGCAACAACACATTTCCCCCTTCTTCCTGTTCGTCACTCTTCCTCTTCTCTTCTGCCCTAATCGGTGTTGACGGTGGTAAGGGAAGCTTCGGTGGCGAACCAGCGGCGATGATGACGGGTCGGGCTGGACAGACCGGCAGCGACGGGCGAGACGCGCGTCTTCTCTCCTCGTGGCTGAGCAACCACGCGCACGTTCTTCCTCTCTCTTCCCTCTGCTCTTCGTGCTCTCTCTTCTGCTTCACCCATTGCTGATGGCGGCGCTACGAGGATGACGACGGCGACTGGGTGGCGTGACCCACTCCTCCTCGCGGCTCTCTATCTCTTCGTCGATGACTTGTGATGGTGGCTCGTGGCAAATCAGCAGTGATGGCGACTCCCCATAGACGGCGACGCAGCACGGCTGCGAGGAACTGGCACGGTGGCAGGGCGTGAACAGCTTCCCCTTCTCTTCCTCTCCTTCTCCTCAGCGGTCCCTTCCCCTCTTCCCTTCTTTCTTTCCTTCTTTCTTTCTTTTCCTGATAGGTGTGTGTGTTTTGGTTAGCAAAAGGGGGTTCAGTTGCTGTGTGTTGGTGAGGGTGGGGTAAGGGATAACGGCGGCTAGGGTTTCATTAGGGATAAGGAAAAAATTGTAATTTAATTAGGGTTAGGGTTTGTGTATAAAATTAAGATTTTGGGTTTAATTATAGTAAATTAATTTTAATAAAATTGGGGCATGGAGTATAAATTTTGAAATCTAATTAAATCTCTAAAATTATTTTAAAATATTATTTGTTGTATCAAAATACTAATTTGATTTCCAATCAAATACTCTAATTGAAAATATAAGATAATATAATTAATTTTCTTTATTCCTAAAACTTAAAGTATTAAATTATAAAAATATAAAGTATTTTAATTAAATCATATAAAATTCTTATTATTTGACCACTACTAACTTTATAATTTAAATATGCATGGAGAATAACTCAATAATTATAAAATTAGATAAAGTCCTAATTTAAATAGCCAAATCTCATTATTTTTAAATTTCTAAAACTTTAAATTGTAAATAGAAAAATAATCCATAATTATAGAATTTGGATAAAAATCCTTAATTTATTTCAAATCCAATTAATCAAAACTGCCTTTAATTATTTTCAATAAAATAATTTTTGAAATTAAAACTGTAAATAAATATAAGATTTGAAATTAGTTCAAAATAGGATTTTTCAAAGATTCTGGATCTTACAAAGCCAGACTCGAGTAGGCTTTTGACTTGTTTTTTAACTTTGTTCGGCTGGTCGGAGGACATCTTCCTTCTTCATTGGGCTACTGGCTTGGCCTTGGGGTCTACGACTAGCTGGTGAGACATCAGGTCTGGATCTATGCCCAACATGTCGGCGAGTGTGAAGGTGAAGAGGCCTCTATGTTTTTCAGGAGTTCTATGAGTTCCCTTTTAGGTTCAAAAGGAGGTTCTTATTGACGAAGGTGAACTCATCTATGGTTTGCCCTATCTGTAGCTTCTCCATATCTCCCTCTAGTTCTGGTCGGGGCTGGTCATCTTGTCGGGCGTCTAGGTTGGATAGGAAGATTCTCGCCATATCCCGGGATTGTTTCCAGAAGGCTAGGCTTGCGTTGTCGCATTCCACTGCGACTTTCCGGTTGCCATGGATGGTTCCTATGGTCCCGTCCTCCACCTGAAATTTCATGATTAGGAACTTGGTGAATATGGCGATAGAGAGGTCGTTGATCGTCTTCCTCCCAAGGATGATGTTTTTAGCCGTGGAGTCTTTTAAAATTACAAACTCGGAGAGTATGATTTTCTTCTAGCTTCCAGCTCAGATTGTGATTGGTAGTACTATGGAACCATCCAATTTGAGACCCTGCTGCCATCACCGGAAAAGTTTGCCGGTAAGGTTTTAATTGTGGTTTCTGTCCTTTTTGAATTCCGAGGATATTATAGTCACTGCGTGTTGGTTCCAGTTGTCGTGATCGGAATTTGTCGCCGCTGCCGCTTGAGGTGGCTGCTGAGTTGCCGCTGAACCGGCTCGGAGACCGCCGCTGTTTTGGTTCAGCCGTTCCTTCTTCGGTTCGGTAAGTGTTTCGATTTGAAAGCCCTTTCGTTACTGTTCTGTAATCTCACGCTGAGGTTTATGGCGTTAATTGCTAAAAGATTGAGTTTTGGTTGTTGTATGTTGTGATTAGAGTTGTTGAGACTGTTGCGAAAGTGGCTTGGAGCTGAGGTTTTCGTTGCCGTCAGTTCGGGTTGAGGCAGAAAGGACTTGATGAGGCGTTTGGGTTATGGAATTACGTTTTGAGGTAGGGGCACTTTCCAAAAACTATGTTTTGTGTATTGGAATTATTACATATGGATACTGGTGTGAGATATTGTGTATTTGGTGATTGTATCTGCCTTATGTATTATTTGATTGATTCGAATGACTATAGATGTTGGTTTGGCTGAATTGTTATGCGGCTTTGTGAAATGTAATGTCTGAAGTTGATTCTTTAAAGATTTGAAATATGAGTTTAATCCGTTGAGGATTGGTTTGAATTGAGTCAATTATTTTGATGATGTGAAAGATAGAATACTCTTGAAATTCAGCCTGGGTTGCTTTAATTGATTTGGTTTTGATAAATGATTTATTGCTGGACCGATTCTTTAAAGCTTTGGAAATGAGTTAAATCGGTTGATATTGAGTTGATTTTGAATGGTTTTCTTGAGGCGACTGTTGGATTTAGCTTGCTTGAATTGATTTCTGGTTTTGAGCTGTTGAAAAGGAATGAGGAACGGTTTAGTTGGGACCCAAACCGGGTGGCAAAAGTCCAAGTTTTAGGGGAGGTGCTGCCGAAATTTCTACAAAATCCTAGTCTTGTTTAAAAAGTTATTTAAAAAGGATTGGATTTGAGAAGTTGAATTATTTGATTTATCAATAGAATATTTATATTTTCAAGCTTAATTTATTTAGTGAACTTTATTCCTTGAGTTTGACTTATTTAGAAATGAACTATTTTTACCGTTTGAATCACTGAAGAAAAGAATGATGCTCTAATATTGATTTCAATACAAAAAGGAGCTTTTAGTGATTTCAAAGGAATCTAGACTTTTGATTGAGTAATTAAGTTTGAGGCATTTTGGAAGAGTTAGAAAAATGGGTTCCAAAAAGAAACCTGAAAGTGGTTTGATTCAAATGAGCCGGTTCCTTTTCAAATGAGTTGATTTCTGGACCGGGTTGGAACTTGTGATTTTGTATGGTCGGTTTCATAATAAATTCAGTTTTATTTACTTGAACCGAGAATCTATAATTTTAATAGTTTCAATGAATTCTAAGGAATTGATATAGGTTGACCTTCCCTAAAGACTTGGGACTCTGTCGAGAAACTTTTGTTATAAAATCCCATTGTTGTATGGGTGATTTTGAATACTTTGAAATAAATCCTTAACTTGCCATGGTTTTGGAAGTTTTGGAAAGAGAATGCCGAGAGTGGCTTTGTTTTAAAAAAAGAACTCACTTTGAGTAAATTTGGCTTATGAGCCGGAGATGATTTGAGAAATGAGACCTTTAAAGCCAAGGCTGAAAAGAGTTGAAATTTGATTTCAAAGTGAAATAAATTGAGGAAATGATTTATGGCTTAAATGTCGATTTCATGAATTTGATGATTTTGAATGTGGAAGTGCTGTTTTGTTGTGAGCCAGGATGGCTGTGTATGATTATGAATAATGGCTAGTTCTGGATTGAACTGTGAGCCGGATGGCTGAGTTATTGCCGGGTTACAGCAAGGCCATTATGGATTATGGCTGAGTATAAATGCATATATGATAAATGAACGAATATGATAACTGAATAATGATGGAAAATGTTGAATGTAAGTATGCTTGTGTTTTCTCTCTGGTTGTAAGGGTGACAGGGCACCGATACCCTCTAATGGCGACAGGGCGCATATACCCTCTAATGGTGACAGGGCACATATTCCCTCTAATGATATTAATGCGCAACAGAGAGACTGTGCCTGGGTTAGCTACCGGACACGTCAGGTTGGTTTGATAACCGACAGATGATATCATCAGCCACTAGGGACAGGCATGCATCATATGCATTTATGTGACATTGTTTGGGTGTGCATATTATACTTGGTTTGCCTATGTGATTAATTGCTAATTGTTCTACTTGTAATAACTGTTTGTTTGTGCTTGCATCTACCTATTTGTGTTTGCTACTGGGACTCTGTTGGACTGTGGTGATTGGTTGATGGTTGGATTGTTTGGGCCTAGGGCCATGGTTGGAATGAGATGAACCGATGGTTGATTTCAGTTTTGTGTTTCTATTTTGGAATAAACTATGAAAGGCTATTTTGTTTCAGCATGGGTAAACCGTTTTGAAAGGCTTTTGAGTTTTTGAGAATTGAATGGTTCCTCTTTCAGAAAAGATTTCCGACTTTACTTTTATTGTAAACCGTTGTTTTTGAAAAGAGGCATAAGATGGTTATTAATCACTGGTACGGTATATCTTCACGTATTCTATTACAGTAATTCTACAAAAACCCTCTACTGAGAACCCTTTCGAGGATGATGATCTCACCCCCCTACATTTTTTCCCTTTCAGGATATGGGCGCAGAAGTCACAGAGTTTATTTAGTTGTTGATGAAATGCTCTGTATTGCTTTAGATTATTATTTTTGTATCCTCGCCTTTATCTTGAGACATTCTGTAAGAGGGATAGGAATGGTATTGGTTAATGCTTGTAAAGTTATTTGTATATATTTATGTATATATATGGATGTACTCTTTATGAGTTGTTGTAAGTTGTATGGTATTTATGGATGTACGTTATCGAACGAAAGTATTTTTGGGAGCGGTATTGCGATTTAAAGTTTTAAACAGACTCATATTTTAGTACTAAATAGTATAAGTGTCGTCGTAATGTCTGAGCTATCAGAGTGGCGCAGCTGGAAGCGTGAGCTTTGGTAGTTAGGGTGTTACATTATGGTATCAGAGCAGTTCTTCCTGTAGAGCCTGAGGAATGGACTGACTATGCTTCAGTTGCATACTCTGAGCGTTTGTCATGTATTAGGTCTTGTCGAATGACGAGAATTAGAGCTTTATGCACATGACGGTCTATTGATTAACGCTGTTAGTCTTGCATTGCATAATTCCTGATATTAAGTTTGGCCGGCTTAATACTAGTGAAATATGTATATGAAAGCACTGATGGGTTATCATAAATGATATATGAGTTTTGAGTAAAGCGAATTGCGGGTTTTGGGAACGTTAGAAACTATTTCTCGAGGCTATTCAGTTGTGAGTCTTGAATTCTGTTCGAGTCGACTTGTTCTTTCATATCCTAACTTGAAGTTCTTGTTTGCTAATCCCCTTGAAAATTAGTTTGATGTTCCACTCTATTCCCCTATCCACATGTATTCTTGTTTGATCTTAAGTCCATATGCTTGTTTGAGATCCTTGTGCACCTACCTTCCTCTGTTTGAGTTCTTCTTGATTCAAGTATTCTTTGATATAGCCTTGAACTTGTCATAATGTGCTGTGACTTTTAACTCTGGATTCCAAGTTCATTCTTAGAGAACTTGATGATTCAGTGTTCCTCTTATTTGACAGTGAATTACAGCCAATTTTGAGATTTTTATAAAGTTGCTGTTGATTAGATATGTACTTATCTATATATGAATCTTTGAAGATTTCTTATACAGTTTAATAACTATTTATCTCTAATACCTCGCATCTACTTTTACTGGTTTGCAGAACTGCATTTACTTTAAATACAATTTGACTTTCTAGTAATTTTACTATAGTTCTAATGCACATCTTCGTTTGATTATGTATTTAGGGTATTTTTCAAAATTCTGGAAAGAAAGGGAATTTTTCACTTTTATCCCGGTTGAATTTCATTTGATAAACTTTACTTAATTCATTTTGATTTGAGTTTGATTTAGCATACTACATGGTTTATGCTATTGTTGTTCTTTTGAAAATTGTGGACTCATAGCTTTCTTCTTATGATCAGACTCGCTCCTTAAGCTTTTCACCTCTATGAATGTCATACATGATTCTGTTTTTAACTAATCTTTTACATCTTGTGAAATTACCATTGATCTTGGTTTGTCCTCTCTTGTGAATCTCATCCGTATGTGAGTCAGTTTGATTCGTTTCAAATTATTGTATTATTTATTCTCTCATTTTCCCTACAAGAGTTTTTAGTTAAAGATTTACCTTTGAGAAATTACAAATGATTGAGTTGTCTTTTCCTATTACTTTTGTATTCTTTTGAATCAATTGAAAGTTTGTTTGATGTCTCATGCCTAGTGGATCTTATTTGAACTATCTTGATTTAAGATCCTTTCTTGTATAGCTTGACTCCTTTTCAAGTACATCCTAATCTTCTTGAATATTATTATGACATGGTGATTTCAAGTATACTTTTGGAAATCTTGTTTTGAATTTTATAAAGCATATTGAATTCTCTTTGAAGAAGTTCCAAATCGAACTTATTTTTCAGTTGCTTGGTTATAATTGAAACCATTGTTCAATTTTTGACAAAATTGTTTAAAGTTGACATGTGCTATTTTAAATGAGGTTTTGGAAAGTTTCCTTGTTTAGTGGAAACCGGTTCGTTTGTAACGCACCACTTATTTCCTTTACCAAATTGTAAGCAAATTTTTATCTCGGAATTTCTTTTCTAAAAAGAGCTTAATTTTCTCTTTCGTCCTTGCTACGAATGTTATACACGCTTGTTTGAATATGGACTTTGGAAATTTTTGAACAAGCATTTGATTTCTTCCGAGTTTTATGAATTACTTTTGGTTAAGTTATGCATCTAATTATCTTTCTAAAATATTTGAGGAAATATTTTAGCTCTTAGCCAAAGTTGTGTGCATTTTGTTTTTGGAACTCTACAAAATCTACTTCAACATGAAATTGTATTGAAGTAAAGCCACATTTATGCTTTTGTTACTCTCTTGAAGGATGTTTGTTGTTTGACTTCTCTTTCAGACTGCGAAGTGATATTTTTACAAGTTTTCGACTCCTTCATGAACGATGTATTCAAAAGTATTTTTAATCATGCCCTTGAGTTCTGTGAGCCTTGTCTTATGTCTGAGATATTCTTTTCTCTAAACTTCATGCTTCTTTGACTCAGCTTGAGCCTGTTTCAAACTGATGCGCTGGTTTTCTTCCTATTGATCTTGTTGAACTTCTTTGATCCAAGGGTTATCTTTAAAGTTGTCAATTGATTTATTTCTAGCAAACTTCATTGCTTGCACGTCTTTGTTTGGCTGGAAATTGGATACATTCCCTTAAATCTATGAGTATTACCCTTGACAATTGTCTCTCCGTTCTAAATCTGGTATCCTTCTGAGTAGACTCGAGAATTGTTTTGATATCAAGTGCGACTTGTAGACGTATAGGTAACGCAATGTGTTAGTTCTTTAAGACGTGATATGTGTATATGGAAGGTGAAACGGTAGGTGTGTAACGTTATGATGAGTTGTGGGTGTTTTGTCCCTTGCAAACGAGCTTGCGGGTGTTAGGCTTATGATTGTCTATGAGGTTGAAAAGTGCCTGATGAGGTTAGAAAGTTGAAGCCTTGAGGTTGATATGAGATTAGTGTGCGGATAATAAGCACGTCGTTTTAACCCCATCATGTTTTATAACCTTCAATGCCTTGCCTTACTATCACATGTTTGAACCATGTCATTGTTGCGCAGAAATTGTGATTACACTTTGATTATATAAAATTCATTGCTCTTTCTTTCCCTGGCAATGGCACCAAAAACGGATGCACAGAACCATGGTCTAAACATATCTTCACAACTTCGCATAACTAACCAGCAAGTGCACTGGGTCGTCCAAGTAATACCTTACGTGAGTAAGGGTCGAATCCACGGAGATTGTCGGTATGAAGCAAGCTATGGTCACCTTGTAAATCTCAGTCAGGCGGATATAAAATAGTAATGGGTTTTCGAAAATAAATAATAGAATAGGGATAGAGGTACTTATGTAAATTGTTGGTAGGAATTTCAGATAAGCGAATGGAGATGCTTTTCGTTCCTCTGAACCTCTGCTTTCCTGCTATCTTCATCCAATCAGTCTTGCTCCTTTCCATGGCTGGCTTTATGTGATACATCACCATTGTCAACGGCTACTTTCGGTCATCTCTCGGGAAAATGATCCAATGCCCTGTCACGGCACGGCTAATCGTCTGGAGGCATCACCCTTGTCAATGGCTTCATCTTATCCTCTCAGTGAAAATGATCAACGCACCCTGTCACGGCACGGCTATTCATCTGTCGGTTCTCGATCATGCTGGAATAGGATTTACTATCCTTTTGCGTCTGTCACTACGCCCAGCAATCGCGAGTTAGGAGCTCGTCACAGTCATTCATTCATTGAATCCTACTCGGAATACCACAGACAAGGTTTAGACTTTCCGGATTCTCTTGAATGCCGCCATCATTCTAGGTTACACCACGAAGATTCTGGTTAGGAGATCTAAGAGATACTCATTCAGTCGAAGGTAGAACGGAAGTGGTTGTCAGGCACGCGTTCATAGGGAATAATGATGATTGTCACATTCATCACATTCAGATTGAAGTACGAATGAATATCTTAGAAGTGAAACAAGATGAATTGAATAGAAAACAGTAGTACTTTGCATTAATCTTTGAGGAACAGCAGAGCTCCACACCTTAATCTATGGAGTGTAGAAAATATACCGTTAAAAATACATAAGTGAAGGTCCAGGCATGGCCGAATGGCCAGCCTCTCTGATCTAAGAACCAGGCGTCCAAAGATGGTCAAAAAGACGTCTAATACAATAGTGAAAGGTCCTATTTATAATAAACTAGCTACTAGGGTTTACATGAGTAAGTAATTGATGCATAAATCCACTTCCGGGGCCCACTTGGTGTGTGCTTGGACTGAGCTTGAGTGTTGCACGTATAGAGGTCCTTCTTGGAGTTGAACGCCAGTATTTGTGCCAGTTTGGGCGTTCAACTCTGGTTTTGGCTCCTTTTCTGGCGCTGGACGCCAGATTTGGGCAGAAAGCTGGCGTTGAACGCCAGTTTGCGTCGTCTATTCTTGGCCAAAGTATGGACTATTATACATTTCTGGAAAGCCCTGGATGTCTACTTTCCAACGCAATTAGAAGCGCGCCATTTCAAGTTCTGTAGCTCCAGAAAATCCACTTTGAGTTCAGGGAGGTCAGAATCCAACAGTATCAGCAGTCCTTCTTCAACCTCTGAATCTGATTTTTGCTCAAGTCCCTCAATTTCAGCCAGAAAATACCTGAAATCACAGAAAAACACACAAACTCATAGTAAAGTCCAGAAATGTGAATTTAACATAAAAACTAATGAAAACATCCCTAAAAGTAACTAGATTCTACTAAAAACATACTAAAAACAATGTCAAAAAGCGTATAAATTATCCGCTCATCACAACACCAAACTTAAATTGTTGCTTGTCCCCAAGCAACTGAAAATCAAATAGGATAAAAAGAAGAGAATATACTATAAATTCCAAACTATCAATGAAACATAGCTCCAATCAAATGAGCGGGACTTATAGCTTTTTGCCTCTTGAATAGTTTTGGCATCTCACTTCATCCATTGAGGTTCAGAATGATTGGCATCTATAGGAACTCAGATTTCAGATAGTGTTATTGATTCTTCTAGTTCAGTATGATGATTCTTGAACACAGCTATTTTATGAGTCTTGGCCGTGGCCCTAAGCACTTTGTTTTCCAGTATTACCACCGGATACATAAATGCCACTGACACATAATTGGGTGAACCTTTTCAGATTGTGACTCAGCTTTGCTAAAGTCCCCAATTAGAGTTGTCCAGGGTTCTTAAGCACACTCTTCTTTTGCTTTGGACCTTGACTTTAACCGCTCAGTCTCAAGTTTTCACTTGACACCTTTACGCCACAAGCACATGGTTAGGGACAGCTTGGTTTAGCCGCTTAGGCCAGGATTTTATTCCTTTGGGCCCTCCTATCCACTGATGCTCAAAGCCTTGGGATCCTTTTTATTTGCCCTTGCCTTTTGGTTTTAAGGGTTATTGGCTTTTTGCTCTTGCCTCTTGGTTTTAAGAGCTTTTTGATTTTTCTGCTTGCTTTTTCTTTCTATTTTTTTTCGCCTATTTTTTTTTTTTGTTTTTTTTTTCTGCAAGCTTTGTTCTTTGCTGCTTTTTCTTGCTTCAAGAATCATTTTTATGATTTTTCAGATTATCAAATAACATGTCTCCTAGTCATCATTCTTTCAAGAGCCAACATATTTAACATTCTTAAACAACAACTTCAAAAGACATATGCACTGTTCAAGCATACATTCAGAAAACAAGAAGCATTGTCACCACATCAATATAATTAAGCTAAGTTCAAGGATAAATTCAAAACTCATGTACTTCTTGTTCTTTTGAATTAAAACATTTTTCATTTAAGAGAGGTGATGTATTCATAGGACATTCATAACTTTAAGACATAGTCACTAACTACTAATGATCATGTAATGAAGACACAAACATAGATAAGCACATAACGAAAAACGAAAAATAGAAGAAATAAGAACAAGGAATGAATCCACCTTAGTGATGGTGGCGTTTCCTTCTTGAGGAACCAATGATGTCCTTGAGCTCTTCTATGTCTCTTCCTTGTCTTTGTTGCTCCTCCCTCATTGCTTTTTTGATCTTCTCTAATTTCATGAAGGATGATGGAGTGCTCTTGATGTTCCACCCTTAGTTGCTTCCAATAATTGTGTGGAAGAAAATGTATCCCCTGAGGTATCTCAGGGATCTCTTGATTTGCAGTCAAATGTTCTACCACTGAGCTATAGACCCTTGATGGAAGCTTTTGTCTTCCCTTTCCTCTTTCTAGAGGTTTCTCTGGCCTTAGGTGCCATCAATGGTAATGGAAAAACAAAAAGCTTATGCTTTTACCACACCAAACTTAGAATTTTGCTCGCCCTCGAGCAAAAGAAGAAAGAATAGAAGAAGAAGAAGAAGAAGATATGGAGGAGATGGATGGATGTGTGTATTCGGCCATATGGGTGGGATTGGGTGGGAGAGAGATGTTGAATTTTGAAGATAGTGGGTGTATGGATGTGAGTGGTAAATGGAAAACAGAAGGGATGACCATGAATGGAGAGAGAGAGGGTGAGAAGAAGTGAGTGGAAGTAGGTGGGGATCCTGTGGGGTCCACAGATCCTGAGGTGATCCTGTGAGGTCCACAGATCTTGAGGTGTCAAGGCATTTACATCCCTGCACTAATTTAGGCATGCAAAATGCCCTTGCACACAACTCTGGGCGTTCAGCGCCAGGTTGGTGCCATTTTGGGCGTTCAACGCCCATTTCTTGCCATTTCTGGCGTTGAACGCCAGAACCATGCTTGTTCTGGGCGTTCAGCGCCAGGATACTGCCCATTTTGGGCGTTCAGTGCCAGAACCATACTCTGTTCTGGCGTTGAACGCCAGACAGATGCTCCTCCAGGGTGTGATTTTTCTTCTGCTGTTTTTGATTCCATTTTTGATTTTTTTGTTTATTTTGTGACTCCACATGATCATGAACCTATAAAGACATATAACTAAGAAAAATATAGTTAGATAAAAATTGGGTTGCCTCCCAACAAGCGCTTCTTTAATGTCAGTAGCTTGACAGTGGGCTCTCATAGAGCCTCACAGATGTGCAGAGCTTTGTTGAGACTCTCCAACACCAAACTTAGAGTTTGGATATGGGAGTTCAACACCAAACTTAGAGCTTAGTTATGGCCTCCCAACACCAAACTTAGAGTTTGACTGTGGGGGCTTTGTTTGACTCTGCTTTGAGAGAAGCTTTTTCTGCTTCCTCTCCATGGATGCAGAGAGGGATCCTTGAGTTGTAAATACAAGGTTGTCCTTATTTAATTGAAGGATCAATTCTCCTCTGTCCACATCAATCACAGCTCTTGCTGTGGCTAGGAAAGGTCTTCCTAGGATGATGGACTCATCCTCTTCCTTTCCAGTATCCAGGACTATGAAATCAGCAGGGATGTAAAGGCCTTCAACCTTTACTAACATGTCCTCTACTTGTCCATAAGCCTGTTTTCTTGAATTGTCTGCCATCTCTAATGAGATTCTAGCAGCTTGCACCCCATAGATTCCCAATTTCTCTATTACAGAGAGGGGCATGAGGTTTATCCCTGAACCAAGGTCACACAGAGCCTTAAAGATCATGGTGCCTATGGTACAAGGTATTATGAACTTTCCAGGATCCTGTCTCTTCTGAGGCAATGTCAGTTGATCCAAATCACTTAGTTCATTGGTGAACAAGGGAGGTTCAACTTCCCAAGTATCAATGCCAAATAATTTGGCATTTAGCTTCATGATTGCACCAAGAAACTTGGCAGTTTGCTCTTCAGTAACATCCTCATTCTCTTCAGAAGAGGAATACTCATCAGAGCTCATGAATGGCATAAGGAGGTTCAATGGAATCTCTATGGTCTCTAGATGAGTCTCAGATTCCTTTGGTTCCTCAGAGGGAAACACCTTATTGATCACTGGACGTCCCAGGAGGTCTTCCCCCTTGGGATTCACGTCCTCTCCTTCCCTTACAGGTTCGGCCATGGTGCTTATGTCAATGGCCTTGCACTCTCCTTTTGGATTCTCTTTTGTATTGCTTGGGAGAGTACTAGGAGGGATTTCAGTGATTCTCTTACTCAGCTGGCCCACTTGTGCTTTCAGATTTCTAATGGAAGATCTGGTTTCATTCATGAAACTCACAGTGGCCTTAGATAGATCAGAGACTAAATTTGCTAAATTAGAAGTATTTTGTTCAGAGTTCTCTGTCTGTTGCTGAGTGGATGATGGAAAAGGTTTATTATTGTTAAACCTGTTTCTTCCACCATTATTAAAGCCTTGTTGAGGCTTTTGATCCTTCCATGAGAAATTGGGGTGATTTCTCCATGATGAGTTATAGGTGTTTCCATAAGGTTCACCTAAGTAATTTACCTCTGCTATTGCAGGGTTCTCAGGATCATAAGCTTCTCCTGCATAAGAAGCTCTTGAGTACTGTTGGATGCAGCTTGCATTCCATTCAGACTCTGGGAAATCATATTGACTTGCTGAGTCAATAATTTGTTCTGAGCTAATATGGCATTCAGAGTATCAACTTCAAGAACTCCCTTCTTCATAGGCGTCCCATTGTTCACAGGATTCCTTTCAGAAGTGTACATGAACTGGTTATTAGCAACCATGTCAATGAGTTCTTGAGCTTCTGCAGGCGTTTTCTTTAGGTGAATAGATCCACCTGCAGAGGTATCCAATGACATTTTTGATAGCTCAGATAAACCATCATAGAATATATCCAAGATGGTCCATTCTGAAAGCATGTCAGAAGGACACTTTTTGGTCAGTTGTTTGTATCTTTTCCAAGCTTCATAGAGGGATTCACCTTCTTTCTGTCTGAAGGTTTGAACATCAGCTCTAAGCTTGCTCAGCTTTTGAGGAGGAAAGTACTTGGCTAAGAAAGCCGTGACCAGCTTATCCCAAGAGTTCAGGCTGTCTTTGGGTTGAGAGTCCAACCATATTCTAGCTCTGTCTCTTACAGCAAAAGAGAAAAGCATGAGCCTGTAGACTTCAGGATCTACTCCATTAGTCTTAACAGTATCACATATCTGCAAGAATTCAGTTAAGAACTGAAAAGGATCTTCAGATGGAAGTCCATGAAACTTGCAGTTTTGTTGCATCAGAGAAACTAATTGAGGTTTCAGCTCAAAGTTGTTTGCTCCAATGGCAGGAATGGAGATGCTTCTTCCATGTAAATTGGAATTAGGTGCAGTAAAGTCACCAAGCATCTTCCTTACATTATTATTATTTTTGGCTGCCATCTCCTTTACTTGTTCGAAATTTTCAATCAAGTTGTCTCTGGATTGTTGTAATTTAGCTTCTCTTAGTTTCCTCTTCAGAGTCCTTTCAGGTTCTGGATCAGCTTCAACAGGAATGCCTTTTTCCTTGTTCCTGCTCATAAGAAAGAGAAGAAAACAAGAAAAGAGGAGGAATCCTCTATGTCACAGTAAAGAGGTTCCTTATTGTTAGTAGAAGAAAAGAAGAAGAGAAAAATCTGAACTCAGAAAGAGAGAGAGAGAGGGTTCGGATTTTTGGTGGGTGAGGGAGAGATGTTAGTGGATGAATAAATAAATAGAAGGAGATGAGAGAGAAGGAATTTTCGAAAATAATTTTTGAAAAAGAGTTAGTGATTTTTGAAAATAGTTTTTTTGAAAAATGTTAGTAATTTTCGAAAATTAAGATTTAAAAAATAGAATAATTAGTTAATTAAAAAGAATTTTTGAAAAAGAGGGAAGATATTTTCGAAAATGAGAGAGAGAGAGAGTTAGTTATGTGGTTTTGAAAAAGATAAGAAACAAACAAAAAGTTAGTTAGTTAGTTGAAACAAATTTTGAAAAGATAAGAAGTTAGGAAGTTAGAGAAGATATTTTGAAATCATATTTTTGAAAAAGATAAGATAAGAAGATATTTTTGAAAAGATATGATTGAAATTAGTTTTTGAAAAAGATTTGATTTTTAAAATCACAATTAATGACTTGATTCACAAGAAATCACAAGATATGATTCTAGAACTTAAAGTTTGAAACTTTCTTAACAAGTAAGTAACAAACTTGAAATTTTTGAATTAAAACATTAATTGGTGATGTTATTTTCGAAAATTTGATATAAAAATAAGAAAAAGATTTTTAAAAAATATTTTTGGAATTTTCGAAAATAACTAAGAAATTTGAAAAAGATTTGATTTTTGAAAAAGATTTTGAAAAAGGTGAGATTTTTAAATTGAAAATTTTGATTTGACTCATGAAAACAACTAGATTTTAAAAATTTTTGAAAAAGTCAAATCTCATTTTTGAATTTATGAGAGAGAAAAAGGGAAAGATATTTTTTTTATTTTTGAATTTTTATGATGAGAGAGAAAAACAAGAAAAATGATGCAATGCATGAAAGTTGTGAATCAAAACAATGAATGCATGCAAGAATGCTATGAATGTCAAGATGAACACCAAGAACACTATGAAGATCAAGATGAACACCAAGAGCATATTTTTGAAAAATTTTTAATGCAAGGAAAACATGCAAGACACCAAACTTAGAATTCCTTAATGCTTAGACACTAAGAATTCAAGAATGCATATGAAAAACAAGAAAAGACACAAAACATGCAAATGCAAAGATCAAACAAGAAGACTTACCAAGAACAACTTGAAGATCATGAAGAACACTATGAATGCATGAGAATTTTCGAAAAATGCAAGATGAGTATGCAATTGACACCAAACTTATAACATGACTCAAGACTCAAACAAGAAACATGAAAATATTTTTGATTTTTATGATTTTATAATATTTTTGTATTTTTTTTCGAAAATCATTTGAAAAACAAAAATAAGGATTCCAAAATTTTTAATATGAATTCCAGGAATCTTATGCTCTAAAGCTCCAATCAAAGGGTCAGGCATGGCTTAATAGCCAACCAAGCTTTAGTATGTAACTCAGACATGACACGTCTAACATGCCCTACAGTCGTATTAGACATGGCTTTACAGCCAGCCATGCTTCATGAAACACTAGAATTCATTCTTAAAAATTCTGAAGAAAAATTATATTTTTGAAAACATTTTTTTTTTGAAAAAAAAATTTTTTTTTCGAAAACAAAGGAGAAAATTTTGAAAGATTTTTGAAAAATTTTTGAAAATAAAACAAAAAGAAAATTACCTAATCTGAGCAACAAGATGAACCGTCAGTTGTCCAAACTCGAACAATCCCCGCAACGGCACCAAAAACTTGGTATGCGAAATTGCTTCTCAGGTTGTGAATTGTTGTTCGAAATTGATTCCCCGACAACGGCGCCAAAAATTGGTGCACAGAAATTGTGATTACACTTTGATTATGTAAAATTCATTGCTCTTTCTTTCCCTGGCAATGGCACCAAAAACGGATGCACAGAACCATGGTCTAAACATATCTTCACAACTTTGCATAACTAACCAGCAAGTGCACTGGGTCGTCCAAGTAATACCTTACGTGAGTAAGGGTCGAATCCCACGGAGATTGTCGGTATGAAGCAAGCTATGGTCACCTTGTAAATCTCAGTCAGGCGGATATAAAATAGTAATGGGTTTTCGAAAATAAATAATAGAATAGGGATAGAGGTACTTATGTAAATCGTTGGTAGGAATTTCAGATAAGCGAATGGAGATGCTTTTCGTTCCTCTGAACCTCTGCTTTCCTGCTATCTTCATCCAATCAGTCTTGCTCCTTTCCATGGCTGGCTTTATGTGATACATCACCATTGTCAACGGCTACTTTCGGTCATCTCTCGGGAAAATGATCCAATGCCCTGTCACGGCACGGCTAATCGTCTGGAGGCATCACCCTTGTCAATGGCTTCATCTTATCCTCTCAGTGAAAATGATCAACGCACCCTGTCACGGCACGGCTATTCATCTGTCGGTTCTCGATCATGCTGGAATAGGATTTACTATCCTTTTGCGTCTATCACTACGCCCGGCAATCGCGAGTTAGGAGCTCGTCACAGTCATTCATTCATTGAATCCTACTCGGAATACCACAGACAAGGTTTAGACTTTCCGGATTCTCTTGAATGCCGCCATCATTCTAGCTTACACCACGAAGATTCTGGTTAGGAGATCTAAGAGATACTCATTCAGTCGAAGGTAGAACGGAAGTGGTTGTCAGGCACGCGTTCATAGGGAATGATGATGATTGTCACATTCATCACATTCAGATTGAAGTACGAATGAATATCTTAGAAGCGAAACAAGATGAATTGAATAGAAAATAGTAGTACTTTGCATTAATCCTTGAGGAACAGCAGAGCTCCACACCTTAATCTATGGAGTGTAGAAACTCTACCGTTAAAAATACATAAGTGAAGATCCAGGCATGGCCGAATGGCCAGCCCCTCTGATCTAAGAACCAGGCGTCCAAAGATGGTCAAAAAGACGTCTAATACAATAGTGAAAGGTCCTATTTATAATAAACTAGCTACTAGGGTTTACATGAGTAAGTAATTGATGCATAAATCCACTTCCGGGGCCCACTTGGTGTGTGCTTGGGCTGAGCTTGAGTGTTGCACGTGTAGAGGTCCTTCTTGGAGTTGAATGCCAGTTTTTGTGCCAGTTTGGGTGTTCAACTCTGGTTTTGGCTCCTTTTCTGGCGCTGGACGCCAGATTTGGGCAGAAAGCTGGCGTTGAACGCCAGTTTGCGTCGTCTATTCTTGGCCAAAGTATGGACTATTATACATTTCTGGAAAGCCCTAGATGTCTACTTTCCAACGCAATTAGAAGCGCGCCATTTCAAGTTCTGTAGCTCCAGAAAATCCACTTTGAGTTCAGGGATGTCAGAATCCAACAGCATCAGCAGTCCTTCTTCAACCTCTGAATCTGATTTTTGCTCAAGTCCCTCAATTTCAGCCAGAAAATACCTGAAATCACAGAAAAACACACAAACTCATAGTAAAGTCCAGAAATGTGAATTTAACATAAAAACTAATGAAAACATCCCTAAAAGTAACTAGATTCTACTAAAAACATACTAAAAACAATGTCAAAAAGCGTATAAATTATCCGCTCATCAGTCATCATTGCTTTGTGAACGCCCATCTTGATTTGCATCCTATTTGGTACCTCAAATTTTTGTAAAGCTTTGAGATCATATGACCTTGTGCATTGAGCCTATCTTGTAACGTTTGCTTTGCAATCACACCCCTACCTTTGTATCCTTATGCATACGACCATCCAAGTATTTGAAAACCATATATATTTTTATATTTTGAGATATGTTTGCTTCTTCCTTAAATGTGTTTAAGGATGAACTGTTATGAAATTTCTTTTGTTTTGTATCAATTTTCGATGACGAAAATTTTTATAAGGTGGATAGGATGTAAGACCCAGAACTTTTGAAAAGTCTTATTATGATCAAGTCTCAAATCATATAGTTATTTATAGCCTTAATTTCGGAAATCATTTTATTAAAGGTGATTAAGGCAAGTTTTAATTTATTGAATTTGAGATAAGTTATGGTTATTATCCAATTTTACAATTATTGGATTATTTTCTATATTTAAATCATATAGTTGGTAGTTGTGAAATAATAAGAATTTTTATATGATTCGGATTAAATAATTAATATTTTAAATATTAATACTGTTACTTTGGAAAATAAAGGGTTTAATTATACTATTTCTAATTATTTTGATTTGGACATTTTATTGAAAATAAAGTGTGAGATTGATGAGTAAATAGTATTTTTATACATTATTATTGTTGGGTTAGAATTTATTTCTAATTACTATATTATCCTTATTTTTAAGTAAAATTACTAAAATGTCCTTAACCCTAATTTTTGAAAATGAACCCTAACCCTGAAAAACCCTACCCGGTTACCCGGTTCCCCTGAACCCAACACACACACACGCACCTAACACTACAGCAGCAACAGCTGCTACCAGAAGAAACAAAAGAGAGAAAAGGGCCAGGAGGAAACAGGGAACGCAGAGGGAAGCAGGGGAGGAAGAGAGGCGCGGGCTGGCGCCGGTGGGCGTCACCGTCACCGCCGAGCTGCTCGCCGCTCGCCGCCATCACGAGAACCAGAACCGAGCAAGGGGGAAGAAGCCACACGGCAGAAGAGATAAGAAGGGGAGCTCACGGCATCGCCGCCACCCATGGAGCCGCGGGCTACGCCCAGTCGCCGTTGGGGTCACCGCGTCTTCGTCCCGTTCCTGGAGCCAGCAGTTGCGCCTCTGTCACGCGAGGAGGAGCGCGACCAACCGCGCAGAGCTGCGCCGCCGTGTGCTATCGCCGTCGCCTTGGATTGATGCCGCCGTCGAGCTTCGAGGAGAGAGAAGGAGGTTGCGGGGAGGATGAGGCACGATGGTGGTTTGTTCTGCCACCCCTACTGCCATCGCCGTCAGGAACGGCCACCAGAGCCACCACGAAGGATAGCGAGAGGCAGAGAGCTCGCGGTGGGGGAAGGGCCAGGCGCCGTTGTGCTATGGAGCAGAGTGAGCCGCGCCGGCGCTGTTAGAGGTCTCACCGCCGCCGGAAAAGGGTTCAGGCCGCCGTAGGTGTCGCTGTCAGAGGGGTAAGCTGCGCCTCTGTGTTTCTGACTGCCGGGAGTGGTTATGTGGCTTCCGGGATCACCACCGGAGCTCCAGGCTGAGTTTCTGCTACTTGAGACCCTGCTGCCGTCGCCGGAAAAGTTTGCCAGTAAGGGTTTTAATTGTGGTTTCTGTCCTTTTTGAATTCCGAGGATATTATAGTCACTGCGTGTTGGTTCCAGTTGTCGTGATCAGAATTTGTTGCCGCTGCCGCTTGAGGTGGCTGCTGAGTTGCCGCTAAACCGGCTCGGAGACCGCCGCTGTTTTGGTTCAGCCGTTCCTTCTTCAGTTCGGTAAGCGTTTCGATTTGAAAGCCCTTTCGTTACTGTTCTGTAATCTCACACTGAGGTTTATGGCGTTAATTGCTATAAGATTGAGTTTTGGTTGTTGTATGTTGCGATTAGAGTTGTTGAGACTGTTGCGAAAGTGCCTTGGAGCTAAGGTTTTCGTTGCCGTCAGTTCGGGTTGAGGCGGAAAGGACTTGATGAGGCATTTGGGTTATGGAATTGCGTTTTGAGGTAGGGGCGCTTTCCAAAAACTATGTTTTGTGTATTGGAATTATTACATATGGATACTGGTGCGAGATATTGTGTATTTGGTGATTGTATCTGCCTTATGTATTATTTGATTGATTCGAATGACTACTGGTTTGGCTGAATTGTTGTGCGGCTTTGTGAAATGTAATGTCTGAAGTTGATTCTTTAAAGATTTGAAATATGAGTTTAATCCGTTGAGGATTGGTTTGAATTGAGTCAATTATTTTGATGATGTGAAAGATAGAATACTCTTGAAATTCAGCCTGGGTTGCTTTAATTGATTTGGTTTTGATAAATAATTTATTGCTGGACCGATTCTTTAAAGCTTTGGAAATGAGTTAAATCGGTTGATATTGAGTTGATTTTGAAATGGTTTTCTTGAGATATGCCACTGAGGCGACTGTTGGATTTAGCTTGCTTGAATTGATTTCTAGTTTTGAGCTGTTGAAAAGGAATGAGGAACGGTTTAGTTGGGACCCGAACCGGGTGACAAAAGTCCAAGTTTTAGGGGAGGTGCTGCCGAAATTTCTACAAAATCCTAGTCTTGTTTAAAAATTTATTTAAAAAAGATTGGATTTGAGAAGTTGTATTATTTGATTTATCAATAGAATATTTATATTTTCAAGCTTAATTTATTTAGTGAACTTTATGCCTTGAGTTTGACTTATTTAGAAATGAACTATTTTTACCATTTGAATCACTGAAGGAAAGAATGATGCTCTAATATTGATTTCAATACAAAAAAGAGCTTTTAGTGATTTCAAAGGAATCTAGACTTTTGATTGAGTAATTAAGTTTGAGGCATTTTGGAAGAGTTAGAAAAATGGGTCCCAAAAAGAAACCTGAAAGTGGTTTGATTCAAATGAGCCGGTTCCTTTTCAAATGAGTTAATTTCTGGACCGGGTTGGAACTTGTGATTTTGTATGGTCAGTTTCATAATAAATTCAGTTTTATTTACTTGAACCGAGAATCTATAATTTTAATAGTTTCAACGAATTCTAAGGAATTGATATAGGTTGATCTTCCCTAAAGACTTGGGACTCTGCCGAGAAACTTTTGTTATAAAATCCCATTGTTGTATGGGTGATTTTGAATACTTTGAAATAAATCCTTAACTTGCCATGGTTTTGGAAGTTTTGGAAAGAGAATGCCGAGAGTGGCTTTGTTTTAAAAAGGGAACTCACTTTGAGTAAATTTGGCTTATGAGCCTGAGATGATTTGAGAAATGAGACCTTTAAAGCCAAGGCTGAAAAGAGTTGAAATTTGATTTCAAAGTGAAATGAATTGAGGAAATGATTTATGGCTTAAATGCCGATATCATGAATTTGATGATTTTGAATGTGGAAGTGCTGTTTTGTTGTGAGCCGGGATGGCTGTGTATGATTATGAATAATGGCTAGTTCTGGATTGAACTGTGAGCCGGATGGCTGAGTTATTGCCGGGTTACAGCAAGGCCATTATGGATTATGGCTGAGTATAAATGCATATATGATAAATGAACGAATATGATAAATGAATAATGATGGAAAATGTTGAATGTAAGTATGCTTGTGTTTTCTCTCTGGTTGTAAGGGTGACAGAGCACCGATACCCTCTAATGGCGATAGGGCGCAGATACCCTCTAATGGTGACAGGGCACATATTCCCTCTAATGATATTAATGCGCAACAGAGAGACTGTGCCCGGGTTAGCTACCGGACACGTCGGGTTGGTTTGATAACCGACAGATGATATCATCAGCCACTAGGGACAGGCATGCATCATATGCATTTATGTGACATTGTTTGGGTGTGCATATTATACTTGGTTTGCCTATGTGATTAATTGCTAATTATTCTACTTGCAATAACTGTTTGTTTGTGCTTGTATCTTCCTATTTGTGTTTGCTACTGGGACTCTGTTGGACTGTGGTGATTGGTTGATGGTTGGATTGTTTGGGCCTAGGGCCGTGGTTGGAATGAGATGAACCGATGGTTGATTTCAATTTTGTGTTTCTGGTTTGGAATAAACTATGAAAGGCTATTTTGTTTCAGCATGGGTAAACCGTTTTGAAAGGCTTTTGAGTTTTTGAGAATTGAATGGTTCCTCTTTCAAAAAAGATTTCCGACTTTACTTTTATTGTAAACCGTTGTTTTTGTAAAGAGGCATAAGACGGTTATTAATCACTGGTATGGTATATCTTCACGTATCCTATTACAATAATTCTACAAAAACCCTCTACTGAGAACCCTTTCGAGGATGATGTTCTCACCCCCCTACATTTTTCCCCTTTCAGGATATGGGCGCAGAAGTCACAGAGTTTATTTAGTTGTTGATGAAATGCTCTGTATTGCTTTAGATTATTATTTTTGTACCTTCGCCTTTATCTTGAGACATTCTGTAAGAGGGATAGGAATTGTATTGGTTAATGCTTGTAAAGTTATTTGTATATATTTATGTATATATATGGATGTACTCTTTATGAGTTGTTGTAAGTTGTATGGTATTTATGGATGTACGTTATCGAACGAAAGTATTTTTGGGAGCGGTATTGCGATTTAAAGTTTTAAACAGACTCATATTTTAGTACTAAATAGTATAAGTGTCGTCGTAATGTCCGAGCTATTAAAGTGGCGCAACCGGAAGCGTGAGCTTTGGTAGTTAGGGTGTTACAAGGTTCTTTTTTCGTCTTTTACGGCCAACACTCGGAGATCCTGTCTTAGTGAAGATTTGGATTTTTCTTCTACATCCTTCCCGCTGATAATATTTACTATTATTGTCGGGCCGGTCTACGGGATTTCACGGTATGCTAGTCTAACCGTTCTGGGATTTCGTCCGTCCAACTCAGGTGACTTTTCCTGTTCGACCTTTCTAGGTTCTCGAATAATTTTGGCAAACTTAGGGAGTTTTCCATCTCGGATGGCTTGCTCAAGAATGTCTTTAAAGTCAAAGTAGTCTGAGTCTTATGTTCGTATCCTCTATGATAGTTACAGCACATGCTTTTGTTACCGCCTGTGCATTCTTTCAATTGTATGGCCTTCGAGAAGATGCCTTATTCTGCTATTTGGTGGTAGATCTTAGTGATCGAGGCCATTAGAGGGGTATAGTTGGTGAACTTTCCTATTTTGGGTGGCGGGTTGGGGGCAGTAGTTTTAAAATGCTCCTTTGGAGTTTCTTTTGGCGTCGGGTTATTTGTGGGGCCATGTTGCCGTGGTGCCATTTATTGGTTGTCACGACTTGGTTCACTTCTTCATTGTTTATGTACTCCCTCGTTACATTCTGTATTTCATACATAGTCCAGATCAGTTTGGTTGTAAGGTGCTTCCAGAAATCTTCATTCATTAGCATGTTAGTTAGGTACAGCCTGGACACTGAGTCTGTTAGCCCCTCGACCGTCAGGCATTCATCATTAAACCTGTCTAAGTACTTTCTCGTGGGTTCGTTCGGCTGTTGTGTGATTCCAAGCAAGCTGATGGGGTATTTCGCCTTTGCGATCCTAGTTGTAAATTATGGCATGAATTTCTTGGAGATTTCGTCAAAGCAGGACACAGAGTTATTCGGGAGGGAATTAAACAACTTGATTGTTGGGCTGGTGATAAACCCCAATTTTGTGGTTTATATTGTGTAGAATTTGAGGAATTTTGTCAATATTTTTCATACTTATTCACAAGAATTGCATGGTTTTGTGTTCTCTTCCTAATATTGCTCCATAATGGAAAACATGCTTCTTTTGCCTTAGAATTGCCATATTTTGATCCTCTTTTATTACCATTCGATGCCGTAACATGTTTGTTGAGTGATTTCAGAATTTATAGGGCAAGAATGGCCTCGAAGAGAGAAAGAAAGCATGCACAAGTGGGAGGAACATGAAGATTTGGATTTTGGGAATTTCAGCATGGGCGCGCACGCGCATCTCGCGTGCACGGTGGATGCAGAAAGCTGGAAATGGTGCGCGAAGATCGGCGCATCCGCGTGGATTAGCGAAATCTCCATCCACGCGTACACGTGGGTCGCAAAAATCAATCGGCGCGCACGCATGCATGGCACGTACGCGTGACAAGCTGCACGTGACCTCATTAAAGGAAATCGTGTCTGGCGATTTCTGAGGCTCAACAGGCCTAAATTCAGGTTGGTTCTGCATGGAAAAAACCCAAGGATGCTAGGGGGAGCAATTAGTTAGTCAACATGAGCCTTTAGTTAGTTTTCTAGAGAGAGAAGCTCCCTCTTCTCTCTAGAATTAGGTTAGGATTAGTTTGATTTCTTGTAGATCTTGATTTAATTTCATATTTTCATCTTGTTTCCTTTATGATCTCTTAATTTCTACATCTTGTTTCTCTTAGTTGTAGTGTTAATTTCTTATTTTGCCCTCTTTATTGTGATGACCATTGTTGGATCTAATTTCCTTTTAATGCAATTTCATGTTTCTAAGTTTTTCTTATGTTGATCTTGCTTGCTATTGTTGATTTCTTGCTTATTTAGTTATGGATTTCATTAATTCATGCATTTTGTGACGTTTACTTTTATTGCACTCTAAGTGTTCGATAGAATGTTTTCTTTAGTTCTTGATTAGTTCTCTTTACTCTTGGCCTAGGCTAAGGAAATTGAGTGATCTTGAGTCATTGGGCTTCACTGAATTGGTGATTCTAGAACCCTTGGGGATCAATTTGATAACCATTGACTCTAGCCTACTACTAAGTTAATTAGTAGCTAGGTTGGGACTTATGGATTGATGTTGATCAAGCCATTTGACGTACTCCAAGCCTAGGAGTAGACATTACGTACTTAAGGCTTTAGTGAGTAGACCTAATGAGCTCGTTTACTTATAATTATCAATATTTGATTTGTTGACAAGGATGGTGATCTCAATTACCTATGTCTTAGCCAAGAGTTCTTTACCTTGCTTTCTTTAATTACTTGCTTGATTTACTTTTCTTGCCCCTCTTATAAATCAAAACCCCTTGCCCCTTCATAGCCAATAATAGACCACTTCATTGCAATTCCCTGTGAGACGACCTGGAGTCTAAATATTTCGGTTAATTCTTATTGGGGTTTGTACTTGTGACAACCAAATTTTTGATGTGAGAATTGTTTTTTAGTTTGGAGCTATGCTTACAACGAAATTCTTATCTCTATGAGAAGAAAATCTAGACCTATCAAGCAAATTTCTACCTATCAGCTGGCAAGCATTACCGGGAAGGCCCTACACCGAATTGTAATGGCTACTCCTTCTAGGTTCATCCTGGCCTCGAAGGCCATTAGGTGATCCTACAAGTCTTTGGTGCCATCGTACTTCATGTCAGTTGGTTTGTTGAAACCTTTGGTAGCTTGGCCTTCAGGATTTTCTTGGTGAATGGGATAGCTCCCATTATCACGTGTTTGCTCCTTCTTCGCTTGGAATCTCTCTAGTGTCCCCTTTCGTCTTCGTCATGATGACACTCGGGTTCCTGGGATTTGTTGTGGTTTCTGCGCCTGTCGTGTTGTTAGTTTAGCGACCTCTCATGCCTTGCGTCTTTTCTCAAGTTCGGGAGACCGCCTCGGTTGTGAGTTCCGTCGGGTACCATTCAATGGAGTCAACCAGGCCTTCCAAGGTCTGTACTTGCTAGTGTAGCTCTTGAATAATTTGGTTCACTTATTCTCTTAAGCCGTCGATTGCCCTGGGTTTGCCAGATCGGCACTCGTTCGTTCGTGGCTGTTGGTTGTGGGTTGGCTACACATGGACGATGCTAGTTATCCTCCCGTGGGTTGAGGGTAATCATCATTCCGTGGTTCATACGCTAGGAGGGAATTTGATGGGTCTAGTTTGTGGTGATGGTTTAAGAACCTCTCTTCATGTTCGTCTGTCATTCTATCGTGGCTTGGCATGTCCTCACAGATGGCGCCAATCTACGAGAGTTCGCTGGTACGGGTTGAGGAAAGGATAGGGGACTCGCCGGTCTTAGTGATGACGTGATCGGACCTATGGAGCGGCAGGGGGTGGTACCTGTAAAGACACTCCGATGTTCAAGTCAGAATGGATCTGAGAGATATAGGTGAGGGTTATGAGTATGTAATGTACCTGAGGGAGCCTTTGGCTCCCTTTATATAGTTTTGTTTTCTTATCTTATCTTATTTTCCTAAGATAAGGGAGGTGCTTAAATTTGAATGTTGGTTGGTGATTTCTGGCCAGTTCGGGTCATAGAGAGGATTTTGGGCCCAGGAGCTGGGTCATTGTTTGACCGTTCCAGGTCCCCAAAGGCCAAGCCTAGAACAGTTAGTGATAAAATATAAAAACGTCCAGCACATGTTTTGAAATATTTAATTGATTACCCTCTTTAATTTCTTTATCATTTGGTTCGTTCTTCCTATTTACAGTAAGCATTTCTTGGTACAAATGCATGAATTGATGGAGGTGACTTTTAATGTTTTTTGGAACATAACAAGAGTTGTTCTTGACTTCTTGGAATGAAGAAGTGTTGCCTGTGTTCACTATAATGTGAAGGAAGAAAATAGAGTAAATATCAATTTTTTACTATAAAAGATTAGAACGCTAGCATTTCTAGCTATAAAAGACAAAAATTAAAGTCATACCCATGAAATATGGGCTTTTGCTGAAAAAATTATTGAAACCCTAAAAAATTAAATAAAATTTTCAATTTACCCTCTAATATAACCAAACTCTAACTTCTAATTTTACTCCACACCACCACTCTCCCAATTCCAATTACAAACCCTACCACCACTCTCACCCTCAACTACCGCCATCAACACCATCACTGCCATCACCACCTCTACTGCTCCCGGACATCACCTAAACACACGTACAATCCCACCACCACTATCCATCATCATCATCATCATCATCATCATCATCATCATCATCATCATCATCATCATCATCATCTTCAAAGAGGTTGGTGCACGAAATTGTGATCATCAACAATGGCGCCAAAGACTTGGTGCTCTCAAACATGAATCACACTTTGTCACAACTTCGCACAACTAGCCAGCAAGTGCACTGGGTCGTCCAAGTAATAAATCTTACGTGAGTAAGGGTCGATCCCACGGAGATTGTCGACTTGAAGCAAGCTATGGTCACCTTGTAAATCTCAGTCAGGCGAATTAAAATGGTTATGGTAAATTGATAATTAAAATATAATTAAAATATAAATAGGATAGAGATACTTATGTAATTCGTTGGTGAGAATTTCAAATAAGCGTATAGAGATACTTTCGTTCCTCCTGAGCCTCTGCTTTCCTGCTATCCTCATCCAATCATTCCTATTCCCTTCCATGGCAAGCTATATGTAGGGCATCACCGTTGTCAATGGCTACATCCCATCCTCTCTGTGAAAATGGTCCAATGCGCTGTCACTGCATGGCTAATCATCTGTCGGTTCTCGATCATACTGGAATAGGATTTACTATCCTTTTGCGTCTGTCACTACGCCCAGCACTCGCGAGTTTGAAGCTCGTCACAGCCATCCCTTCCCAGATCCTACTCGGAATACCACAGACAAGGTTTAGACTTTCCGGATCTCAGGAATGACCGTCCATGGGTTCTAACTTATACCACGAAGATTCTAATATCTCGGACTCGGTCCCCTGTATTAGATATCTAAGAGATACTCATTCTATCTCATCTTCATGTAGAACAGAAGTGGTTGTCAGGCACGCGTGCATAGGTGAGAATGGTGATGAGCGTCACATAATCATCACATTCATCATGTTCTTGGGTGCGAATTAATATCTTAGAAAAGGAATAAGCTTGAATTGAATAGAAAAACAATAGTACTTTGCATTAATTCATGAGGAACAGCAGAGCTCCACACCTTAATCTATGGTGTGTAGAAACTCTACCGTTGAAAATACATAAGTGATGAAGGTTCAGGCATGGCCGAGAGGCCAGCCCCTATGATCTAAGAACTAAATGTCCCCAGATAAGATAATACAATAGTAAAAAGTCCTATTTATGCTAAACTAGTTACTAGGGTTACAGAAATGAGTAAATGATGCAGAAATCCACTTCCGGGGCCCACTTGGTGTGTGCTTGGGCTGAGCATTGAGCTTTACATGTGTAGAGGCTTCTCTTGGAGTTGAACGCGAGTTTGTAACCTGTTTCTGGCGTTGAACTCCACTTTGCAACCTGTTTCTGGCGTTTAACTCCAGAATGCAACATGGAACTGGCGTTGAACGCCAGTTTACGTCGTTTAAACTCGGGCAAAGTATGGACTATTATATATTGCTGGAAAGCCCTAGATGTCTAATTTTCAACGCAATTAAGAGCGCGCCATTTGGACTCCTGTAGCTCCAAAAAATCCACTTTGAGTGAAGGGAGGTCAGAATCCAACAGCATCTGCCATCCTTCTTCAACCTCTGAATCTGATTTTTGCTCAAGTCCCTCAATTTCATCCAGAAAATACCTGAAATCACAGAAAAAACACATAAACTCATAGTAAAGTCCAGAAATGTGAATTTTATTTAAAAACTAATAAAAATATACTAAAAACTAACTAAATCATACTAAAAACTATGTAAAAACAATGCCAAAAAGCGTATAAATTATCCGCTCATCAGAGGTAGAACACACAATATCTAATGCTACTGTAAGCCCCTATAAGTTACCAGCTAAAAATACGAGAAACAATGAAGGTGAAAGTGAAAATGAAGGAGGCATTTCATCAAACAGGTAAAAGGCGAAAGCAAAGAAGGAAGGAACAAACACATGGCAAATGCGAATCCAAGGGCAAAAGTTGCGAGCAACATGGCACCGGACTTGGAGGTTGCGATCAGGTAAGCGACAAGCCATGACGATGACCTCGTCAGTGAGAAGTACATATGCGAGATCTTGAACCTCACGTCTCACTCCCGCGGATATGTCCATGCATGCGTCAGCACCATGTCGAAGCGTTTGGGGAAGACGCGCGATTGGATTGTTGCTCTGAAAGCTCTTATGCTGGTATACCGACTCATGAATGAGGGTCTACTGATGTTCCAAAATGAGATACTCTATGCGACTAGGAGAGGAACTATGCTCTTCAACATGTCTGATTTCAGGGATGAAGCTCACTCTAGCTTATGGGATCACTCTGCTTTTGTAAGAACTTATGCTTTTGTAGGCGAGATCTTTGATTACCCCGAGATTAAGAGGATTGCTAGCAAGTTGTTGGAGACCCTAAAAGAGTTTGTTAAGGATAAGGCCAAGAGGCCTAAGAGTCCTGAAAGGAAAGAGGAATTGCCCCTCATCACCTGCGAAAAAGGGGGAACGGGAGCCGGATATGAATGAGATCAAGGCATTGCCTCTACCGGACTTGGGGGGTTGTTGATGATGAAAGTGGTGGTAGGATTTACGATTGGGAGTGTGGTGGTGTGGAATAAAATTAAAGGTTAGAGTTAGATTATATTAGAGGATAGTTTGAAAATTTTATTTTATTTTTTAAGGTTTAGTTAATTTTGTTTGTAAGTATCTATCTTTTATAGATATAACTTTAATTTCTATTTTCTATGAATAAAAATATTAATTTTTAAATTTTTTATAGTCAAAAATAACTATTTACTCAAAAAAAATAGTACAAATAACGTAAAAGCTTTAAAGAGTAAATGATAATTAGATTTCTTTACCCTTTAGCGACAGCTGATTTCTTTTTTTTTTTTTGCTTCTCTGCCGGAGGAGTTGCACATTGTACAATATTGTCAAACACGAATCGATAAATTGAGGTGTCATTTTCTTTTATTTATTTAGTTATCTTATTAATATTACTTTTTCCAGTATCCTTTCGGTCTATAATTGAATGTGATTTGGAATTGCAAGTGAAGTTTCAATTTCCATTTTGAAAATATTCTTAATTTTTTTTATTTTTAAAAGTACTAAGACCTAATACTATGTATTATGATAATAATTAATTGAGGATTTTTTTCCTTCATCTCCTTTCCCCTCTACATTCCATCATTACCATAAGCATTTTGAGATAATAATTTCTCAATAAGTATCTCATAGCATTATGAAATGATAAATTCTACAATGGTTATTGAATATGGCTGTTAATTATAATAGTTATGAAACTTTGACAATATTTAAAGAGATAGCTAAACATGTATTTTTAAATAATTAAAAAGTATAAATTTAGTTTTAGCTATACTTTTTAAATATTGTCAAATTTAATAGTCACTTTAAAATATACCTTATATTATTGTCTCAGATGATGTATTAATTGATTAGATATTGCATTAATCCACTACAAGATTTATACTTAATTGAGAGAGTTTTTTAGTAGAGATTTTTAAAAACCTCCAAAACACATTTTATTTATGGCAATTTATAAAACTCTCCCTAATAGTTAATTTTTAATTAAAATTTAAACTCTCTAAAAAACCCTTCTTCTCTTTAGTTCACAGAATGAACGAGTCAGAGAGAAGAGAAGGGAACGGCGACAAAACCCTAAGTTCTCCACCGCCGGTTCCACTGCCATCGCAGTCGTCGATTCCGCCGCCGTTGCAGTCGCTGGTTCCACCGCCATTTTTGCCACATTTGTTGCAGGAAGCTTCTCAATCGAGCCACCTCCTTTATATCAACATTATGGTTTCAGATCTATTTGCTCTGTAGCTACGGTTGTCGCTACAGTTTCTGCTGCCGTTGCTGCCGTAGTTTCTGCCATCGTTGCCGCGTCGAAAGCTTCTGAATCGAGCCACTGTTTCAGATCTGTTTTCTCCTTCGAGCTGCCGTTGGTCTTCATTTTCTTCTCCATATTATTTGATTCAATAGTGACTTGCGTAGTATATTCTATTAGTTGATCTTCTAACTACTAATGCTGGATTCTTCTCTTTTGATCTGCAGGAACTTCCTATTTACCTTGATAAAATTTTTCATCCTGTTGTTGCTATTATTTTATCAGCAACTTTTGTTCCAGCTTTTGGAGAGGTAAAATACTTTTTTAATCTATGGTTTTTTTCATGCTCAAATATTTTGATCTTGACATTGAAGAACTAATTGTTTCGATGTCTTTCGGCTTAGGTTATCCCTCAAGCTATATGCTCAAGATATAGACTCTATATTGGTTCAAATTTTGTGGGACTTGTATGTCTGCTGATGATAATTTGTTTTCCAATTACATATCCTATTGGAAAGGTATATTATGATTCTTTAAACATGTTAGCTTCTATCAAGGAAATTATATTAAGATAATAACATCATTAGCTTTTGACTTTATTTAGAGAGCAATGAGCATCCCTTTTTTGAGTTTCTCACCTCTACTATAATATATTAATATATTTTACAAAGTTGATAGAAAATCTGTGTTTCTTTTTGGCAGAGTTGATGAAAAGCAAAGATACATACATGACTTAATTTGTAGTTAATATATAGTGTGTGTGTTTGGTGTGATTATTATGACAACTATAATATATAGCAAAAGGTAATAACTCATCATAATAATATAATCTTAATAAATTAATAATTTGACAGCGTGCAGAAGAAATATAATGTGCTTCACAATTGGGTAGTAGGATATAAGATATATTGATCAGTAACATGCATTTTTCATAAAGATCATTGCATCAACAAGTGCCTACAAAAGATGAACTTGGCAGCTTCATTGGATTCCCTTTCAATTAGTTAGTGTACAGCACTGCATTAGTGAATGAATCATCTTTAGTTTTATGTCATTAGTAGGCATTCTGAACTTTCCTACTTTGTTCCATTTTACGTTGTCTTCCTGACAAGTAAATAAGTTTAATTGACTGAGTTTTGTAACATGTTCATCCCTGTGAGTGTGTTTAGTCTAATCCTTAAGGCACTAATTTGTTGGTCCAATGCTAATTAGATTTATTAATTTTGCAGATTGATATTCCCACTTTAGCCCTTTGTTTCTGGTCACTTATAGAAGCTTCTTCGGGCTTGCCTGAATGAATGGGAGGTTGGTTGGAGAGAGAGACCATGAGAGGGATGTGGAGTCGGCGTCGCGTAGGGAGGCACTCGCCGCTGCCGTCGCGCTCTGTCGTGTGTCGTCACTGCTGTCTGAGCAGTCATCATCCCCTCCATCCTGCTGCTCTGGTCTGCTACCGCCACTACTTGAGGTCCGCCCGATCTGATCCGAAGGGAAGAAAGAGGTCCAGGCCACCGCTGCTACTTGCATTGTGAGCTGCTGCACCAGCCACCACCGCAGGTGTCGCCGCTGGAGAAGGGAGCTGCGCCTCTGTGTTTCTGGTAGCCGGGAGTGGTTTCGTGACTTCTGGGACCACCGCCGAAGCCTCTGGCTGTTTCTGCCGTCACCGGAGAATCCTGCCGGTAAGGTTTTAAGTATTGGGTTTCGTTTCTCCTGAGTTTTCAGAAACGTTACAATCACTGTATATTGATTTCAGTCGCCGGAGTCTGATCACCGTTGCCGCCTAGGATGGCTTCTGGGGCTGCCGTCGAACCGGTTCGGAGACCGCCGCTGTTTCAGTTCAGCCGTTCCTTCGGTTCGGTAAGCGTTTTGATCTGAAAGCCCTCTAGTTACTGCTCTATTATACGTTGAGGAGTTGTAGCATTTGTTGTTATGAGAGTTAATCCCGGTTATTATATATTGAGATTAGAGTCGTTGTGGTTGCTGAGAAAATGGTTTGGAGCTGAGGTGTTGGTAGCCGGGATTTTGATTGTTGATTTCGGGTCGAGGCGGAAAGGACTCTGTGACACGTTTGAGTTATGGAATTTGCGTTTTGAGGTAGGGGCGCTTTCCAAAAACTACGTTTTGTGTATTGGAATTATTACATATGGATACTGGTGCGAGATATTGTGTAATTAGTGATTGTATCTGCCTTATGTATTATTTGATTGACTCGAATGACTATGGATGTTGGTTTGGCTGAATTGTTGTGCGGCTTTGTGAAATGTAATGTCTGAAGTTGATTCCCTAAAGATTTGAAATATGAGTTTAATCCGTTGAGGATTGGTTTGAATTGAGTCAATTATTTTGATGATGTGAAAGATAGAATACTCCTGAAATTCAGCCTGGGTTGCTTTAATTGATTTGGTTTTGATAAATGATTTATTGCTGAACCGATTCTTTAAAGCTTTGGAAATGAGTTAAATCGGTTGATATTAAGTTGATTTTGAAATGGTTTTCTTGAGATATGCCACTGAGGCGACTGTTGGATTTAGCTTGCTTTGAATTGACTTCTGGTTTTGAGCTATTGAAAAGGAATGAGAAACGGTTTAGTTGGGACCCAACCGGGTGGCGAAAGTCCAAGTTTTAGGGGAGGTGCTGCCGAAATTTCTACAAAACCCTAGTCTTGTTTAAAAAGTTATTTAAAAAGGATTGGATTTGAGAAGTTGTATTATTTGATTTATTAAGAGAATATTTATATTTTCAAGCTTAATTTATTTAGTGAACTTTATGCCTTGAGTTTGACTTATTTAGAAATGAACTATTTTTACCGTTTGAATCACTGAAGGAAAGAATGATGCTCTAATATTGATTTCAATATAAAAAGGAGCTTTTAGTGATTTCAAAGGAATCTAGACTTTTGATTGAGTAATTAAGTTTGAGGCATTTTGGGAAGAGTTAGAAAATGGGTTCCAAAAAGAAACCTGAAAGTGGTTTGATTCAAATGAACCGGTTCCTTTTCAAATGAGTTGGTTTTTGGACCGTGTTGGAACTTGTGATTTTGTATGGTCGGTTTCATAATAAATTCAATTTTATTTACTTGAACCGAGAATCTATGATTTTAATAGTTTCAATGAATTCTAAGGAATTGATATAGGTTGACCTTCCCTAAAGACTTGGGACTCTGTCGAGAAACTTTTGTTATAAAACCCCATTGTTGTATGGGTGATTTTGAATACTTTGAAATAAATCCTTAACTTGTCATGGTTTTGAAAGTTTTGGAAAGAGAATGCCGAGAGTGGCTTTGTTTTAAAAAAAAAAAGGGGGGAACTCACTTTGAGTAAATTTGGCTTATGAGCCTGAGATGATTTGAGAAACGAGATTTCTAAAGCCAAGGCTGAAAAGAGTTGAAACTTGATTTCAAAGTGAAGCGATTGAGAAAAAGTGATTTATGGCTTAAATGCCGGTTTTATGAATTTGATGATGTTGGATGATGGAAGTGCTGTTTTGTTATGGGCCGGAATGGCTGTGTATGATTGTGAATATTAGCTGGTTCTGGATTGAACCGTGAGCCGGAATGGCTGTGTATGATATTGATTTATGGCTGATTGCCGAATGAGTTATGGGCCGTATGGCTGACTATGAATTATGAATTTAAGCCGGATGGCTGAGATGGATGTTGATCCATGGTTGGGACTGAATGAATGTATGCTTGAGATACCTGGGTAGTAGCAAGGGTTGTGGTTCGTCCCACTTGCTCCAGGTTAGAGACTGTGACGCCTGGGTAGTAGCGGTAGTAGTGGTGATTCCACTCGCTCCAGGTGGAGCTTTTAAACACCTGCCTAGGTAGTAGCCGCAGTAGTGGTTATTCCACTGGCTCTGGGTTGAGCGGGCAGTAGCAAGGGGGTTGTAGCTCAAACCTACTTGCTCCGCGATGGGTGTTTCTGTCCATGGTTAGCTACCAGGACGTGTCGGGTTGGCTATATAACCGACAGATGATATCATCAGCCACTAGGGACAGGCATGCATCATATGCATCTATGTGACATTGTTTGGGTGTGCATATTGTACTTGGTTTGCCTATGTGATTAACTGCTAATTGTTCTACTTGCTGTAACTGCTTGTTGTGCTTGAACTTCCTATCTGTGTTTGCAACTGGGACTCTGTTGGATTGTGGTGATTTGGTTGATGGTTGGATTGTTTGGGCCTAGGGCCGTGGTTGAATTGAGATGGACCGATGGTTGGTTTCGGTTTGTGTTTCTGATTTGGAAAAGTGTGAAATGCTAATTTAGTTCAGCATGGTTAAACCTTTTTGAAAGGCTTTTGAGTTTTTGAGAATTGAACGGTTCCTCCTTTAGAAATGATTTTTGACTTTACTTTTATTATAAACTGTTGTTTTTTAAAAGAGGCATAAGACGGGTAGTAATCACTGGTGCGGTTATCTTCATGTATCCTATTACAATAATTCCCAAAAACCCTCTACTGAGAACCCTTTCGAGGATGATGTTCTCACTCCCCCTACATTTTTCCCCTTTCAAGATATGGGCACAAAAGTTACGAAGAGCTTATTTAATTGTTGTTGTGATACTCTGTATTGTTTTAGTTATGGTTTATTGTACCCTCGCCTTTATCTTGATATAATCTGTAAGAGGGATAGGAATTGTATTGGTTAATGCTTGTAAAGTTATTTATATATATTTATGTATATATATGGATGTACTCTTTATGAGTTGTTGTAAGTTGTATGGTATTTATGGATATACGTTATCGAACGAAAGTATTTGTGGGAGCGGTTTAAAGTTTAAAGTTTTAAACAGGCTCATATTTTAGTAATAAATAGTATAAGAGTCGTCGTAATGTCCGAGCTATCAGAGTCGCGCAGCCGAAAACGTGAGCTTCGGTAGTTAGGGTGTTACAGATGAGATTAAGGCATGTAATAAAATGTATTCTATTGTGTCAGACAGAACCACGTGCTGCCTTGAATCTTGCATCATATGGAAGTAGTCATGCTTTCAAACTAACTAAGGAAGATATTGTTTTGTATTCGGCCAAGGTATGATAAAAATAAATCTGTTTAAAGTATTTGCATTTTGCTTTGTCTAAAGGCTAAAACACGTTTGATATATATAACTAACTAAATCAGTTGGAATGAAACCATATCTGTGTGTGAAGTTGCAGTATACTATTTTTGCTTTGAATTCATAAATTGACAACTTAGAATTCTTAAAATATTTATCCAAACCAGTTTGTGTTGCTTAATTTGGGCTTTGCTTCATCAAACTGTTAGGTTATCCCTGGTAATGAGTGAAAATGCTGAACAAAGGAAAGGCGAGTCATGTTTACGCCATTAATAATAATATATGTTGATTACAATATTGTTAAAAAAGCAATATGGAACTGAGAGATTCTTTTGGGTTTTTGGTTTTTTTCTTGCTTTAGGGGGAAGAGACTCTATTAGACTATTACTGTAACTCTCTCCTTTTGCTTTTTATTTCTTTCACATCTTCACACTCAGTTTTATGTCTTTTTGGGCTAACAAAAAAGAAGAAACCAACCTTCCTTACACCAATATTTTCTTCATTTGCATCATATATTGCTGACAAGTTCCATTGTCCTTCTTCTGTGTTTCATCAGGATAGAGAACAAACAAGCAAACAAGAAAGAAAGTTTTGATTTTTGCATCTGGGGTGAACACTTTTTATGCTTCCTTATTCCAACTGGTTTGTTAGAGTCCGTTTCACATTGTGGCATGCATAACATTCTTTTGAGTTCTGAGAATCTTGAGTTGTTGTAGTGAGTTCTTAGTTCATCAAAAAAGAATGACAGGAGGTGAACCACAACCAAAGCAAGATGAGCAGCCACATCTAGTTAAAGATTAGTTACCACATGTTTCTTACTGCATTACAAGTCCTCCTCCATGGCGTAAGTTTAAATTATTTACTTGATGTCATCTAGAATCAATAGACTTCTGCTTATCTTTGTTAACATTTTATTGATTTCTACTAATCTGATTTGACTAGTACATTGAAAAATCAATATGCATTGATATTGAATATGATAATTGAGTTGTGAAATTCTGATGTGAATGAAGCTGAGGCAATCCTACTTGGTTTCCAACATTATCTGGTGATTCTTGCCACAACTGTTCTGATTTCTAGCTCTGATTCCTAATTCCTTGCTCTGATTCCTATCTGGTGATTCTTGGTCTAGGAACATTAGAATAATCATATTCTGCAATGCCATTGGTGATAGAAACGGACGTTCGAGGACAAATATTTGAGACTTTTATGTAATTAGATATTGAAATATTGAAGTTGTTGTTTTATTTTACTTTTGAAAGAAAAATTAGTAATAGTTTTGTAGAACAATACCATGTGGAATTATGTTTGGAACTATTGACATTGAGAATTTTATATATAGAATTATGTCTTATATTGAGGAATTGTGTTATAAAAGATTTAGTTTTTAAATTTTGATATTAAAAAATAAATTAAAATTAAAAATAAATAAATAATTACAGGGTTTATGGAGGTTTAAAAATCTCACAAAATAGTTAATTTTTGTTATATTAAAAAATTAATTTGTAGGGATTTTAAACCGTCACAAACATTGACAAAAAACTGCCACAAAAGTCCAATATAAAACCCCCATTAACCACACATAAAACCCCCCACTGAATAGATTGTGGAGGTTTTTAAAAACCTCCAAAAAAGACCTTGTGGTACCTCAAATTTTGGGAATTTTAGAAACCTCCACAAATAAGAGAAAAAATTGCCACAAATAAACAAAAATCTTGTAGTGATCTTCTTTTTCTTTTTCTTTTCTATTTTATTTATTTTATGTGTAACATTAATCAAAATTTTGAATGTTATTTTGTTGCGTACGAACCATTTAAATCATGTTAAAATCTAGGGGTGTTTATGGGTTGAGTTGGTTCGTATTTAAAGTGAAATTAAAACCAAACCGATTGAATTGTAATTAGTTCGAATTTATAATTTTTTTTTTGTGTATTCGAACTAAACCGAACCAATTAAAAATAGATTGATTCGGTTCAGGTAATTAGGTACCTGATAAAATAAAAATTTATAAAAAATAAAAAACAACAATTTTATTTTAAAAATCCTGTAAATATAATAATTTTTAAACATATCAAATCAATGAACATGTCAATAATATGCTAACAATAACAAAATATCTATAATAATCCACAATTATAACTAAATACTTAAGTTATTGTCATAAATAATTAATAAAAGTTAGATACATTTTTTAAATTTATATGTTTTTTTAATTTAATTAATAAAGAATTCGGATCTGCGAGTTAGTTCGGATTTCGCACCCCAAAACCATTACCCAAACTAATTAACAGAAAATATTACTGGTTCGGTTCGAATTGTATCCGATTACCCATTGATTTCATAACTAATTTAATTAGTTCGATTCGAATGGATAATCGGATATCCAAGACATGTGAACACCCCTACTAAAATCTAAAGTAATTTTCAATAAGGTTTATGTTGCTCATTAATTTCCAATTGATTCCCATTAGCTATGGAATAACGTTTCCATTTTCTATTTTAAGCTGAAAAGCACATGTACAAAGTGAGTTATAGGCAATAAGTCTTGATCTGACCCAGAAAAAAAAGACAAAAGGTCTGCTTTTCTAATAGATTTTAGATTTCCTCTGCGTTTCTTTAGTTTTTGGTCATGTCTTCTTTTCTCTTTATTCAAATGATCTGCTGACCTCTCATCTTTTGTGGGCCTGATGACTCTGATCAGTTTTTCTTAGTTTTTATTTTAAATTTTCTTTGCTCTAGGCGCTAGCCCCATTTAACTAAAAGAAACAAAAAAGAACTAATTGCTATAGGCTTCTACTCTCAATAGACTTGCCACATGTTTTTATTCAATTTATAGATTTGTAGAGTTTGAATCAGTTGATAAATAACCAGATGAGAGTAAATATTAGTTACTACAAATAATGTTAAAAGACTTGATTGTAGCTCTGTTGGAGCAAGGCAATTTGTGAAAATATCTTTGGTAATGTTGGATTATTCTATAAATTATACTCACATTTGTAAAGTTGTAATCTAATGTCATCTTTTATACATATATAATGATAAAACGGTAAATTATTTTTCTATCCATGAATATTCATAATACTATTGATAAATTTATCCATGAAAAAATGAAACTGATCTTATACCCATAAAAAATAATTTTTTGTTGATAAAACTACTCAACTCCTAAAAAATTATTCAAAATTCTTAAATTAATCCTCTTAACTTAACTTTCTCATCCTCAATCATACTTTTTTCCACTGCCACCATCCAATCATCAACCTTTTATTGCTATAACCTTATTTGTTGGTTGGTGAGAATGACACTCAACTATGTTTAGACATCATGAACTTCTAAACTCTAAAGAAATCTTGTCATCTTGTTCATGGTCTAAAATGAGGTCAAGAGAAAATTCAAGTTGAGTTTTCCAAACGTATTATAGTGTTGGAGTGAGCGAATGATGGCAGGTGAGAGGGTGGAGCTGCGACAAAGGCAGTGATCAAGTCATTTGAGGAACTTGCATCCTTATGAGAAAGACTTCTTGATAGAGAACCTGGCATAGTCATAAATGCTACCATTTTGGGAAGGTAGAACAAATTTGCAATAACAAGGGTCTGGGGCAGATTTGCATAGGGTTTTAAGAAAAAGTGATTGTGGTAAGAGGAAAAATATCTCCACAGACTAATAATGGAAGAAAATGAGAAAAATTATAATTGACAATATTATTGAAAGCTTGTTATTAGAAGGCATGTTCTCAATTGCTTAGCTTGTTTTGATAGCAATTATGAAATGGAAGTGAGGTAGGCACTTGTTTAAGAGTGCATTTGATTGTGTTTAATGGTTTGAGGACTATGTATTTAGTGTGGGTTTGGTGGTTGTTAATGTTGCAACTGTGAGAGTGTAAGAAATTAGTCTCACATTGAAGAAAGCAAGAAAGAGTGAGGAGTTTATAATATCAGAGACCTATTAACTTACTACCTTAAGGTTTTGAGTTGGATGTGGTGTCTTCTCATCTTATGTTCTCTCACTTGATTCATCCCCGAAGTCTCTCCGGTGGTCAAGAGCTCCCTATGGTGGCATGACAGTAGTATCAGAGCCGATGGTTAATCAATCTAGTAATTTTAAGGAGTATTCAAGGTGAAGCATCGAAAGTCTTCTCGACATAGGTGGTCCGAACGGCATGTCCCGTGGTGTAGTGCGGTGGTGTGATGGACGAATACTCATATATGGTGGAGGAGTTAGAGGGGAGTTGATGCTTGATGTGGAGACTCACACTTAAGGAGGAGATTGTTAATGTTGCAAGTGTGAGACTATATGAAATTAGTCCCAAATTGAAGAAAGTAAGAAAGAGTGAGGAGTTTATAAGATGAGAGACCCATTAACTTACTACCTTAAGGTTTTGAGTTGGATGTAGTGTCTTCTCATCTTATGTTCTCTCACTTGATTCCTCTCCGAAGTCTCTCCGGTGGTCGAGAGCTCCCTATGGTGGCCTAACAGTAGTCATGGTGGCAGCTGTAATAGTGGCGATGGCAATAATTAGGGATGAGAGTTAGATGACAAAGGATTTGGAAATAGTGGTAAAAGATTGCATATTATCGGGACGATGGTGGTAAAACAATGGTTGGAAATTGAGGGGGGATAAATTAGATTAAGAGGGATAGTTAGAAATTTTGAATAATTTTTAGAAATTGGATAGATTTATTAGTAACGTTTTGAATATTTATAGGTAAAAATAATAGTTTATTCATGAGAATTTCTATCTTAAATTTTATTTATTTTCAACTCTGTGTATGGTTTGCATAACACAAGTAACCAAATATTTCAAAAAGATAATGTAATTTTTTTCTTAGTCAATGTAACTTAACTCAGATTTTATGGACATGAATGATATTGTAACAGTATTTTGTAAGAACCGGAATTTTCACGTAAAACCGTTTTAATAAAATAATTTTAGTGCCCGGAATAGATTCAAAATTCAGAAGTTTTAATTTGAAAATATAAAGGTGAAATTTGGTTTCAATTAATTTTTCTGAGTTGGAAAATGTATCTTTTTCGAAAAGTTTTTATAAAAATGCGTACTGGCACTTAAGCTGGCAGTACCGGTTCTAGTTTGTCCAGTACCGCGTATTTTGGAAAATAAGGTTTTGAAAGTTGATTTATTGTTTTAAAAGGATAAAACTAATTTAGAATTGAAAACCGGATACTAATCTTAAAGGTTACTAATCTTAAAGGTTTTGGCCCAAAGTGGGCCAAACGGACCAAAAATGCTTACGGATTGGACCGGGCTCAAACCAGACCCAAGACCCAACTTATATAAACCCATTAATGAGCATTTCAGCTCATTTGATGCAAAAAGAGAGAGAGAGGGGTGCGGCTTAAGAGAAGAGAGGAGAAGGGGTGGTTTACTATTCACATCCACCTTCCGGGAGCCATAACTTGAGCTACGAAGCTCCGATTGATGAGCCATTTGTAGCCACGCGAAGCACTCATCGAGCTCTTCGATTCTATTGAAGCAAACCTGGTAAGAAATCACGTCTCAATCCCTAGTTTCTAGCCCTAGAATTCTGCATTTTTGGGATTATAGTTTTGAGTAGATTTTGTGATTTTGCTTGTTTAGGTGATCTCTAGTAGCGGGTAATTATTGAATTTTATCCCTAATCTCGTTGGTTAAGGTAAGGTTTTACTGAATCCTTGTGTTTAGTTATTTTGTGTATCTTAGGTTTTGATTTTGGAATATATATGATGTTAGTTTGAGCTTTGGTGGCTTGTTGGTGAGATTGAAAGCTTGTTGGATTCCAATCTTGGTGCGGTGTGCTTTTTGGGGAACGGCCAAGGTATGGTTTCGGTCTCCTCTATATAATATGTAATATCAATGGACACTTAGGCTAGTTGACCTTAAGATAGGTTGAAAGATAGGGTTTTATGATTAATTATATATAAATGTATGCTTGATGTAACACCCTAACTATCAAAGCTCACGCTTCTGGCTGCGCGACTCTGATAGCTCAGACATTACGACGACTCTTATACTATTTAATACTAACACATGAGCCTGTTTAAAACTTTAAAATGCAATACCGCTCCAAAAATACTTTCGTTCAGTAACGTACATCCATACATACCATACAACTTACCAAACTCATAAAGAGTATATATATAATATTACAAGCATTAACCCAATACAATTCCTATCCCTCTTATAGAATGTATAAAGATAAAGGCGAAGGGACAATAAATAACTAAAGCAATACAGAGCATCTCAACAACAACTAAATAAACTCTTCATGACTTCTACGGCCATATCCTGAAAGGGGAAATTTGTAGGGGGGTGAGAACATCATCCTCGAAAGGGTTCTCAGTAGAGTTTTTTTTAGGATTACTATAATAGGATACGCGAGATAAAATCATTTCAGTGATTAATAACCGCCTTATGCATCTTTTCAAGAGCAAAAGGTTTACTATCAGGAAAAATCTGAAATCTTTTCTGAAAGAGGAAACTGTTCATGTAATATAAAATTCAAAAGCCTTTCAAAAGGTTTATCTATGCTGAACCAAAATAGCCTTTCATACTTTTCCAAACCAGAAATATCAACAAGACATGGCCTTCGGCCCACCTCATGAAAAACCACGGCTCTAGGCCCAAACAACCCAACCAACAACCAATCACCACAATCCAACAAAGTCTCAATCGTAAACACAAATAGGAAAGCTCAAGCACAAACAAACAGTTACTGCAAATAGAACAATTAGTAGTTAATCACAAGTAATCACAAAGGCAAACTAAGTACAATATACACACCCAAACAATGTCACATAGATGCATATGATGCATGCCTGTCCTAGTGGCTGATGATATCATCTGTCAGTTATAAAGCCAACCCGACAAGTCCTGGTAGCTAACCATTGGACTGTCCCTCTGTCGTGCATCCGCAACACGAGTTATACTCAACATAAATCATAATCTCATATATATCCAACACCCTCACTGGTGTATATTTACAGGGGTGAGCTCATCTGGAGCTTTCACAGTGCCCGGCCACACTTACGACATAGAGTCAGCAGAGTATCGAGTCTCCACGTGGAGCACGTGGTGGCTAGCCACTGCTTTCACCCAAGGAAACTCGTATCTCAGATAGGTGGAAGTGCGAAATCACAATATCAATATCTCAACATATATGCATTTATTCTCATCTATAAATCAACATTCATTTCAGCCTTCCGGCTTAAATTTATGACTCATAGTCAGCCATCTGGCTCATAACATATTCCGCAATCAGCCAAAATTCATTATCATACATAGCCATTCCGGCTCATAACAAAATAGCACTTCCACCATCCAACATCATCAAATTCATAAAATCAGCATTCAAGCCATAAATCACTTTTTCTCAATTCACTTCACTTTAAAATCAAATTTCAATTCTTTTGAGCCTTGGCTTTAAATTTCTCATTCCTTAAATCATTTCAGGCTCATAAGCCCCTTTTACTCAAAGTAAGTTCCCCTTTTAAAAGTAAGCCACTCTCGGCATCCTCTTTCCAAAACTTCCAAAACCATGGCAAATTAAAGATCTCTTTGATATTCAAAATCATCTATCCAACAACGGGATTTTATAACAAAAGTTCCTCGGTAGAGTCTCAAGTCTTTAGGGGAGAATAACATAACTCATTTCCTCAAATTCACTTAAAATCATTAAAACCTTGGATTCCTGATTTGAGTAATGAAATAGGATCTAAGCCAAACCGAGTCATGTAATCAATTACTCCTTTCAAAGCCGTTTCCTTACTTAAACAAAAACCAACTTCAACCCCATGATAAATTCTAAAGCATTTCAAATTGCTCAAAAATTGTTTTAGTCTTGCAAAAATTCAAAATTCAAAGAGTACCTAAAACTTTTACCAAAACATTTTAAAATGAAACTTGTCAATAAACGTTCAGGTTCTTTAAAAGTCACTGAAACTCCTCTAATTAAAACCCTCAAGTCAAATTCAAAGACATAAACCCTTTTCACATTTAAAACAGCCTTAAAGCATAAGTTTCATCTAAATAACTTGTTCACAAGGGAGATATAATACTTTTCTTAAGAAACAAGACTAAATCACAATTTTATTTTCAATAATTTATTTCAAAAGCATAAGTCATCCCCTTCTTAATAATTCAAATAAAATAGTAGAATTGTTTAACTCATAATCTTCCAAATAACATTTCAATGAAATCCTGGAATCTATCGGAATTTCGGCAGTACCTCCCCTAAAACTTGGACTTTGCCACCAGGTTCGGGTCCCAACTAAACCATTCCACAATTCTTTTCAACGGTCAAAATCCAAAATCAGTTCATGAGCAAGCTAAGGGCCCATTTGGAAAGCTTTAAAAGTAACTTTTTTGTGCTTTTGACTTATAAAAAGTAGTAGTATTAATGTCTGGTGCAATTTTCAAAACCAAATTGCAACTTTCTAAAAAGCTATTTACGAACTTATAGAGAAGTTAAAAAAATTGACTTCTCTCATAATATTACTACTTTTTATCACATTTCTTTTAAAATAAACACTTTTAGAACTAAAAACCCAAACACAAAATGACTTATTTATAAGTTACTTTTAATATAGTCATTTATTGTTTAAGCTATTTTTTCAAAAGGAGCTTAATTAAGCTGTTTACCCAAACTGGGCCTAAATCCAACAGTCACCTCATTTTCATATCTCAAGGAAACCGTTTCAAAAATCAATTCATTATCAACCGATTAAACTCATTTCCAAAACTTTAAAGAAACAGTTCAACAACAATTCATTTATCAAAACCAAATCAATTAAAGCAAACCAGGCTGAATCCAAAAGTGTATTCTATTTTTCACATTATCAAGAAAATCAACTCAACTCAAATCAATTTTCAATGGATTAAACTCAATCCCAAATATTTAAAAGAATCAACTTCAAAAACATTCTGTTTCACAAAGCCGCACAACACTCCAGTCAAACCAACATTCATAATCATTCAAGACAACCAAATAATACATAAGACTGATACAATCACAAAATATACATTGTCTCACATCAGTATCCATATGTAATAATTCCAATATATAAAACATAGTTTTCGGAAAAAGCCCCTACCTCAATACGCAAAACCATAACCCAAACGCGTCACAGGAACCTTCTATCTCAACCTGAAATCACCAACAACCGCAACCTCAGCTCCAAGCCACTTTTGTAGCAGTAGAAACAACCCTTACGCGCAACATGTGGCTCTGATAACTTAATCCTAGAAAACATTATTATTGAGAAAACCTTAAAACACATAACAGGATATGAACAGGGAAGGTTTCAAGACAGAGATACTTACTGTACTAAGGGATACTGACTAAACCAAAGGATAGAAGCTTCAACAGTGGTCTCGACAGCCACAGAACCGTCCTCGGCAGCCCGAATCACTGTGACTCAGCCTGCTCCGTTAGTAGTTTCCAACACCTGTTCCCATGGCAGCAACAGTGACGAGGTTAAACGCCTCATCCCTTCTCCGATTTGGGATTCCAGTAGTAGCAGAAATTTTCAAACAGAGCCAGCAGCAACGTGAGGTGGCCATGGCAGCAAACAGAAACGATGAATTCAAATCGGATAACAATAACAATTCTGGAAATTCAAGGCTAACTCAAATTCAAGAGCAAGATTGCCTAACAACAATTAGACAGCAATAATAGAACGAAGTAGCAGCGGCAGCAGTACGGGTGACTGCAGCAGGAAACTCGGATGGTGGCACAGCAACCTCCTCCATCACGTGACAGCGACAGCGACAGCCTGGGTGATGGTGGCGATGACAGAAATGCTATTTGTCTCTGTGGCTGTTGCACTCTCTCAGCGGGCTCCCTCTCACTCTTCGGGTTCTTCTCAAGCGACGGCGGCGGCTTCCTCCGGTGGCCCAAGGAAGCGACGGCAACACGAACTCACTCTCATCGGGGCTCCTTATTTTGTGACGATAATGGCGGCGACGGCTGGGCGTCAGCGACGACAACCTGTGATGGCAGCGGCGCAGCTTGCTCTCTCGATCCCCATCTCTCGTTTCTACCCTTGAGTGTGTGACAGCGGCGAGCAGCTCAGCGACGACGGCAGGCCAACCGGTGCTGACTCGTCCTTCTCTACCTCTCCTTCTTTTCCGTCTTCCCTCCCCTCTGTTCCCCCTTTCTTCCTTTCTTTCTTTTACCTGATGTGTTTACTGAAGGAAAGCAAGTGTAACGGCTAGGGTTTCATTTGGAAGAAAAGGAAAATGTGTGTTAATTAAGGTTAGGGGTATTTTAGTAATTTTAAATAAAATTGGGAATAATATAGTAATTAAAACCCGAATTAAATCCAACACTAATTATATGTAGAAAATACTATTTGTTCATCAATTTTACAAATTATTTTCAATAAAATGTTCAAATCCAAAAATAAGAAATAATATAATTAATTTCTTTATTTTCCAAAACAGCAGTATTAATATATTTTAAAATATTAATTATTTAGTCCCAATCATACAAAATTCTTATTATTTCATAACTATCAGCTTTATAATTTAAATATAGAAAATAATTCAATAATTATAAAATTGGATAATAATCTTAATTTATTTCAAATTTAATTAATCAAAACTTGCTTTAATGATCTTTAATAAAGAAATTTCTGAAAGTAAAGCTACAAAAGTATTGAATTTGAAATTAGCTCATGATAGCCCTTTTTCAAAAGTTATGGGTGTTACACTTGATGATGGTTTGGATGTAGCATGAATGAGTTTTAATATATATATATATATATATATATATATATATATATATATATATATATATTGTTAGATGATGATTATTGATTAGTTGTGTTGGTAGGTGTTGAGATTTGAAGATGGATATTGATGATGATTTTTTATTGTTGGTTATTGTGGTTGATGAGGATTGTTGAGTATTATTGGTGTTGATGAGTTTCATGATGGGTTTGGTTAATGATAGATATTGTTTGATAATGACTATTGGAATTTATGAGGATTTGTTTTGGTAGTTGGGGGGTTATTGTTGATTGATGATGATTATGAGTGTGGATTTATAATTAAATGGGAAATTATGGATTGGTAGTGAGATATGGTATAATGGTTGAGTAATTTAGGTGTGAAGTTGAGGAGAATGATATGAAATGGAAAGATGTTGTATGTGGTAGTAGTTTATGATGATTGAACAGGTTTGGATTTGGTTTTGATTTGAGAGTTGGTTGAATTGGAGGTTTTGAGGTTTTTGGTAAAAACAGATATTGGTGAACTTTGGCAGATCATAAATTGTGCCTCAATTTTCAAAAATAGTTGAAACTTATTTAGAATTAAAGTTCATTGAAGAATCTTCAAATTGATATAAAGTTTGTAAAATTTGGATTTTTGTAGAGGAAGTTATGATCTTTCAAAGTTTGGTGTCAAAATCTGAAATTCTGCAAAGTTACAGAATTTTGTGATTTCTGGTATGTGCGCACGCAAACCCCTACAATTTTTTGAACCTGTGCGCACGCATAGCCTTGTGCATACGCACACACGGGGGAAGGCTTGCTGTTGGCAGCGCTAGCATAGCCTGTGCGCGCACACAACCAATGAGGATTTACAACCTGTGCGCACACACATGTTGGGAAAGGCGGTCTGTTGGGGGCGCTAGCACAGTGATGAGCGGATATTTTATACGCTTTTTGAGGGTAATTTCATATAGTTTTTAGTATGTTTTAGTTAGTTTTTAGTTTATTTTCATTAGTTTCTAGGCAAAATTCATATTTTTGGACTTTACTATGATTTTGTGTGTTTTTCTATAATTTCAGGTATTTTCTGGCTGAAATTGAGGGAGCTGAGCAAAAATTTGATTCAGACTGAAAAAGGACTGCTGATGTTGTTGGATTCTGACCTCCCTGCACTCGGAATAGATTTTCTGGAGCTACAGAACTCCAAATGGCGCGCTTCCAACTGCGTTGGAAAGTAGACATTCAGGGCTTTCCAGCAATATATAATAGTCTATACTTTGCTCAAGGATAGATGACGTAAACTGGCATTCAACGCTAGTTCCATGCTGCAGTCTGGCGTCCAGCACCAGAAACAAGTTACAAGTTGGAGTTCAACGCTAGAAAAGGATCCAAAGCTGGCGTTGAACGCCCAAAACAGCCCTATGCACGTGATTAGCTTAAGTCTCAGCCCCAGCACACACCAAGTGGGCCCCAGAAGTAGATTTCTGCACCATCTATCATAGTTTACTCATTTTTCTATAAACCTAGGTTACTAGTTTAGTATTTAAACAACTTTTAGAGATTTATTTTGTATCTCATGACATTTTTAGATCTAAACTTTGTAATCTCTGATGGCATGAGTCTCTAAACTCCATTGTTGGGGGTGAGGAGTTCTGCTGTGTCCTGATGAATTAATGCAAGTATTTCTGTTTTTCTATTCAATTACGCTTGTTCCTATCTAAGATGTTCATTCGCGCCTTATTATGATGAATGTGATGATCCGTGACACTCATCACCATTCTCAATCTATGAATGTGTGCCTGACAACCACTTCCGTTCTACATTCGATTGAATGAGTATCTCTTAGATTCCTTAATCGGAATCTCCGTGGTATAAGCTAGAATCCATTGGCAGCATCCTTGAGAATCCGGAAAGCCTAAACCTTGTCTGTGGTATTCCTAGTAGGATTCTGGGATTGGATGACTGTGACGAGCTTCAAACTCGTGAATGCTGGGCGTAGTGACAGACGCAAAAGGATAGCAAATCCTATTCCGGTATGATCGAGAACCTACAGATGATTAGCCGTGCAGTGACAGCGCACCTGGACCATTTTCACTGAGAGGAAGGATGGTAGCCATTGACAACGGTGATCCACCAACACACAGCTTGCCATAGGAGGGACGTGCGTGCATGAAGAAGAAGATAGGGAGAAAGCAGAGATTCAAAAGGCAAAGCATCTCCAAAACTCCAACATATTCTCACTTACTGCATAACAAGTAACTTTTAATTCATGCTCTCTTGTTCATTTGCAAGTCAATTGATAACCACTAATTAATATCCTGACTAAGAGTTGCAAGATAACCATAGCTTGCTTCAAGCCAACAATCTCTGTGGGATCGACCCTTACTCACGTAAGGTATTACTTGGACGACCCAGTGCACTTGCTGGTTAGTTGTGCGGAATTACATAGTGTGAAGTAGTTTTCGTGCACCAAGTTTTTGGCGCCGTTGCCGGGGATTGTTTGAGTTTGAACAACTGACGGTGAATCTTGTTGCTTAGATTAGGAAATTTTTGTCTTTTGGGTCAGAGTCTTTTATTTTCTTTTCAAAAATTTTTCAAAAATAGTTTTTCTATTAAATCTCATGCCAAACTTTAAGTTTGGTGTTTTCTTGTTGATTTTCCTTTGTTTTTCGAAAATTTTATTTTGGTTTTCTAAAAATTTTAAGTTTGGTGTTCTTTCTTCATATTTTTGTGTTCTTGTGAGTCTTCAAAGTGTTCTTGAGTTTTTCTTGTGTCTTGATCTTAAAATTTTTAAGTTTGGTGTTCCTTGGTGTTTTCCCTCCAAAATTTTCGAAAACAAGGAGCATTAGATCTAAAAATTTTAAATCTTGGGCTATCTTATTGTTTCTCTCTTTCCTCTTTAAATTCAAAAATATCTTTTCTCTCTATTTTTAAAATAAATTTTCGAAATTTATTTTTAAAATTCAAATTTTTTTCAAAATTTAAAATCTTTTTCAAATCATATCTTTTTCAAAACTTCCTGACCACTTTCTCTCTCCTCATTTTTTTGAAAATCTTCACCTATTTTTATTTATTTTATTTTAATTTATTTTATTTTTGAAATAATTAAATAAATAAATAAATAAATAAATAAAAATTTTTTATTTTACATCATCTCCCTTTCTCCATCATGGATCTAAGTGGAAATGAACAGTCCAGGAGGACTCTGGGGTCATATGCTAACCCCTCTACTGCTTCATATGGGAGTAGTATCTGCATACCCTCCATTGGAGTCAGTAGCTTTGAGTTGAATCCTCAGCTCATTATCATGGTGCAGCAAAGCTGCCAGTATTCCGGTCTTCCACAGGAAGAACCTACAGAGTTTCTGGCACAGTTTTTACAAATTGCTGACACAGTACATGATAAGGAAGTAGATCAGGATGTCTACAGATTATTACTGTTTCCATTTGCTGTAAAAGACCAAGCCAAGAGGTGGTTAAATAACCAACCTAAGGCTAGCATAAGGACATGGAAACAGTTGACAGAAAAATTTCTGAATCAATACTTTCCCCCAAAACGGATGACACAGCTAAGGCTGGACATCCAAGGCTTTAAACAAGGAGATAATGAATCTCTTTATGATGCCTGGGAGAGATACAGAGAGATGCTATGAAAATGCCCCTCTGAAATATTTTCAGAGTGGGTTCAGTTAGACATCTTCTATTATGGGCTTACAGAAAGAGCTCAGATCTCTCTAGATTACTCAGCTGGTGGATCTATCCACATGAGAAAGACAATTGAAGAAGCTCAAGAGCTCATTGATACAGTTGCTAGAAATCAGCATCTGTACCTAAGCAGTGACCCTTTCATGAAAGAAGAGGCTAAAACAGTAACTGCTGAACTCAGTCCTGCAGAGCAAGCTGCTGAATTCAATCAGCAATTGGATTTTCTAACAAAGCAGTTAGCTGAATTCAAGGATAAACTACAAGAGACAAGAATGGATAATATAAACATGGAAGTACAATTAAAGCAAACAAAGCAGCAGCTGTCAAAACAAATAACAGAAGAATGCCAAGCAGTTCAATTAAGAAGTGGGAAAGCACTAAATACCCCACTTCAAGGCAGCAGGAAACCAAGAAATGAGCAAACCACCCAAAATCCATCTGAGGACACTAAGAGCCCAGAGAAAAAATAATTCTAGCGCTAAAACGCCAGAAGTTGGGTGGAAGGCTGGCGCTGAACGCCCAGACCATGCTCAGGACTGGCGTTCAACGCCAGAAACAAGCAAGGATCTAGCGTTGAACGCCCAAAAGAAGCACAGTTCTGGTGTTCAAATGCCAGGAACAGATAAGGAGCTGGCGTCTAACGTCACTCCAGCTTCTAATTCTGGCACTCAATTGCCAGTGAGGGATCAGACACACACAAGTGCTGATAACAACCCATCTAAAAAGGCTTCTTCAACCACTTCTGTAGGAAATAAACTTACAGCAACTAAGGTTGAGGAATATAAAGCCAAGATACCTTATCCTCAAAAACTCCGCCAAGAGGAGCAGGATAAGCAATTTGCTCGCATTGTAGATTATCTCAGGACTCTTGAAATAAAGAATTCATTTGCAGAGGCACTTGAGCAAATACCCTCTTATGCCAAGTTCATGAAAGAGATCTTGAGTCATAAGAAGGATTAGAGAGAAACTGAAAGAGTTCTCCTCACTGAAGAATGCAGTGCAGTCATTCTGAAAAGCTTTCCTGAAAAGCTTAAAGACCCTGGGAGTTTTCTGATACCATGCACATTAGAAGGTAATTGCACCAAGACAGCTTTATCTGATCTTGGGGCAAGCATCAACCTAATACCTGCATCCACTATCAAAAAGTTTGGTTTAACTGAAGAAGTTAAACCAACCCGGATATGTCTCCAACTTGCTGATGGCTCCATTAAATACCCATCAGGCATGATTGAAGACATGATTGTCAGAGTTGGGCCATTCGCCTCTCCCACTGACTTTGTAGTGCTGGAAATGGAGGAGCACAAGAGTGCCACTCTCATTCTAGGAAGACCCTTCCTAGCAACTGGACGAACTCTCATTGATGTCCAACAGGGGAAAATAACCCTGAGAGTCAATGATGATGAGTTTAAGTTGAATGCTGTCAAAGCCATGCAGCATCCAGACACATCAAAAGACTGCATGAAAGTTGATCTTATTGACTCTTTGGTAGAAGAGATCAACATGGCTGTGAGTCTCGAATTAGAGTTGGAAGACATCTTTAAAGATGTTTAGCCTGATTTGGAGGATTCAGAGGAAATGAAAGAGCCTCTGAAATTTCCTCTGGAAGAGGAAAAACCTCCTAAACCCGAGCTCAAACCATTACCACCATCCCTGAAATATGCATTTCTGGGAGAAGGTGACACTTTTCCAGTGATCATAAGATCTGCTTTAAATCCACAGGAAGAGGAAGCACTTATTCAAGTGCTAAGGACACACAAGACAGCTCTTGGGTGGTCCATAGGTGACCTTAAGGGCATAAGCCCAGCTAGATGCATACACAAAATCTTATTGGAGGATAATGCTAAACCAGTGGTTCAACCACAGAGGCGGCTAAATCCAGCCATGAAGGAAGTAGTGCAGAAAGAGGTCACCAAATTACTAGAGGCTGGGATTATTTATCCTATTTCTGATAGCCCCTGGGTGAGCCCTGTTCAAGTTGTCCCCAAAAAGGGAGGCATGACAGTGGTTGATAATGAAAAGAATGAACTAGTTCCTACAAGAACAGTTACAGGATGGCGCATGTGTATTGACTACAGAAGGCTCAATACAGCCACCAGAAAGGATCATTTTCCTTTACCATTCATAGACTAGATGCTAGAAAGATTGGTAGGTCATGATTATTACTGCTTTTTGGATGGCTACTCAGGCTATAACCAGATTGCAGTAGATCCCCAGGATCAAGAGAAAACAGCATTCACATGTCCATCTGGAGTGTTTGCTTGTAGAAGGATGCCATTTGGGCTGTGTAATGTGCCTGCAACCTTCCAGAGATGCATGCTCTCTATTTTCTCTGATATGGTGGAAAAATTTCTGGAAGTCTTCATGGATGACTTCTCAGTATATGGAGACTCATTCAGCTCCTGTCTTGATCACCTGAAACTAGTTCTGAAAAGATGCCAAGAGACCAACCTAGTTTTAAACTGGGAAAAATGTCACTTTATGGTGACTGAAGGGATTGTCCTTGGGCATAAAATTTCAAACAAGGGAATAGAGGTAGATCAAGCAAAAATAGGGGTAATTGAAAAATTACCACCACCTGCCAATATTAAGGCAATCAGAAGCTTTCTGGGGCATGCAGGATTCTATAGGAGGTTTATAAAGGATTTTTCAAAAATCGCAAAACCTCTGAGCAATCTGCTAGCTGCTGACACGCCATTTGTGTTTGACACAGAGTGTCTGCAGGCGTTTGAAACGCTGAAAGCCAAGCTGGTCACAGCACCAGTTATTTCTGCACCAGACTGGACATTACCATTTGAGCTAATGTGTGATGCCAGTGATCACGCCATTGGTGCAGTACTGGGGCAGAGGCATGACAAGCTTCTGCATGTCATTTATTATGCTAGCCGCGTTTTAAATTATGCCCAAAAAAATTACACAACCACAGAAAAAGAATTGCTTGCAGTGGTTTATGCCATTGACAAGTTTAGATCATACTTGGTAAGATCAAAGGTGATTGTGTATACTGACCATACTGCTCTTAAATATCTACTCACAAAGCAGGATTCAAAACCCAGGCTCATAAGATGGGTGTTGCTTCTGCAAGAGTTTGATATAGAAATAAGAGACAGAAAAGGGACAGAGAACCAAGTGGCTGATCATCTGTCCCGGATAGAGCCAATAGAAGGGACGTCATCCCCCTCTCTTGAAATCTCTGAGACCTTTTCGGATGAGCATTTGTTTGCCATTCAGGAAACACCATGGTTTGCAGACATTAAAAACTACAAAGCTGCAAGGTTCATTCCCAAGGAGTATAGCAGGCAACAAAAGAAAAAATTAATTACTGATGCAAAGTACTACTTGTGGGATGAACCCTATCTCTTTAAGAGATGTGCAGATGGCATAATTCGTAGGTGTGTGCCTAAAGAAGAAGCACAAAGGATCTTATGGCATTGCCATAGGTCACAATATGGAGGTCATTTCGGAGGTGAGCGAACAGCCACCAAGATCCTCCAATGTGGCTTCTACTGGCCTACACTCTACAGAGATTCCCGAGAGTTTGTACATAACTGTGACAGTTGCCAGAGAGCTGGTAATTTGCCTCACAGTTACGCCATACCTCAACAAGGAATCTTGGAGATTGAGTTGTTTGATGTATGGGGTATTGATTTCATGGGGCCTTTCCCACCATCACACTCAAACACTTATATTCTGGTGGCAGTTGACTATGTATCAAAATGGGTTGAGGCCATTGCCACACCCACCAATGATACTAAAACAGTGCTAAAATTCCTCCAGAAACATATATTCAGCAGGTTTGGTGTCCCCAGGGTACTAATCAGTGATGGGGGCACTCACTTCTGCAACAAACAGCTTTACTCTGCCATGGTCCGGTATGGGATTCGCCACAAGGTGGCGACTCCATATCATCCACAGACAAATGGGCAAGCTGAAGTCTCTAACAGAGAAATAAAAAGAATCCTGGAACGGACTGTAAGTACCCGTAGAAAGGATTGGGCACGAAGCTTGGATGATGCTCTGTGGGCTTACAGAACAGCATTCAAGACTCCTATAGGGACCTCTCTATACCAACTTGTGTATAGTAAGGCATGCCACCCGCCCGTGGAACTGGAACATAAAGCCTACTGGGCAACCAGATTCCTAAACTTTGATGCCAAATTAGCTGGAGAAAAAAGATTGCTCCAGCTAAATGAGCTAGAGGAATTCAGATTCACTGCTTTCGAAAATGCCAAGCTTTATAAAGAAAAATAAAAAAAGTGGCATGACAGAAAGCTGTCATCTAGAATCTTTGAACCAGGACAAAAGGTTCTATTGTTTAACTCTAGGCTCAGGCTATTCCCCGGGAAACTGAAGTCCCGGTGGAGGGGACCATATGTGATTACAAGTGTATCACCATATGGTTATGTGGAGCTTCAAGATATTGATTCTGACAAGAAGTTCATTGTTAATGGACAGAGAATCAAGCACTATCTTGAAGGCAATGTTGAGCAAGAGTGCTCAAGGCTGAAGCTAGACTAAAAGCTCAGCAAGGTCCAGCTAAAGACAATAAAGAAGCGCTTGCTGGGAGGTAACCCAGCCATAGGGAATCACTTTCTCTAAGCATTTTGCCTTATTCTTGATTATATTTGTTTATATAAAGTTCACTGATACTAAGGTAAAGAGTCAATTGTATAAGTTCACAGGGTTACAGAAGGATTCTGCACACAAAATAGAAAAAAAGAGCTCACTGGCCAGAAAATGCCACTAAAAATCTGTTTTGGGCGTTCAACACCCAAAAGAAGCATCCACTGGGCGTTGAACGCCAGAAAAAAGCATCTTCTGGGCGTTGAACGCCAGAAAGAATCTCCTTCTGGGCGTTTAACGCCAGATTTACAGCGTCCTGGGCGTTCAGAAAAATGCCCAGTGACAAAGGAGTTCCTGGCGTTCAACGCCAGAAAAAAGCAACAGCTGGGCGTTGAACGCCCAGGAGAGGCAGCATTTTGGCGTTGAACGCCCAAAACATGCAGCGTTTGGGCGTTCAAACGCCAGGATGGTGGGGAGGAGGTAAATTCGTTTTTTTCTTCATATTTTTCATTTTAATCTTAATTTTCATGTTTCAATTCATGATTTCTTGCATAAACATGTTACAAACCCTGATTTCTAGAATCTCTAATTTCTAAAAACCCTTCTTTAAAAATATTAAATGTATCTTAATCCATAAGCACAAATCCTTTTTTCAATCCAATTCAACTCTTTTTCAAAATTTTCAAAACAAATCTATCTCTTTTCATTCAAAAATCTTTTCAACTAATCAATTTCTTTTTCAAATCTCTATATTATCTTTTTCAAAAATCCAACTTTATCTTTTTCAAATATCTTTCATATCTTTTCAATTTTAAACTATATCTTTTCTTATCATACTTATTTTTTTTAAAAATCATATCTTCTATCTTATCTTTCTCCCTATTTTCGAAAACCCCCCTCTCCCTTTAAATATGGGTTCGACCTCCCTCCCCTCCCATCCACAATTGCACCTAGCTCTCCCTCTCTCCCTCTCCTTTCTTTTCTTTTTGCTTGAGGACAAGCAAACCTCTAAGTTTGGTGTGCCTATCCGTGATCACTAAGGTCATGCCTCCTAAAGGAAAACAACCCACTCCAAGAGGCAAGAAAGAGAGCGTTCCAAAACCACTTTGGAATCAAGGAAAGTTCTTAACTAAAGAACATTCAGACCATTATTACAAAATAATGGGTCTAAGATCAGTGATCCCGGAAGTTAGATTCGATCTGAAAGAAGACGAATATCCGGAGATCCAGGAGCAAATCCGAATCAGGAACTGGGAGATCCTAGCCAATCTTGAAACAAAAGTGGGAAGGAAAATGGTACAGGAGTTCTATGCTAATATGTGGCATACAGACAGGCAAAGACTATCTGGATCTGCTATCTATGACTATCGGACCTTGGTCAGAGGAAAGATTGTTCATACCCTCCCTGACAAGATCAGGGAGATCTTAAAGCTACCTCAGCTGAAAGATGATCCAGACTCCTTCAATAGGAGAATGATGAGAACAGACAAGGGCCTGGATAAGATTCTAAGAGGATATATGTATCCCTGGAGCCAGGTGGACCACCAGCACGAAGGGTGTCCCAAATCAACTCAAAAGAGAAGATCTCAAACCAGTCGCCAGAGGATGGCTGGACTTCATTGGGCATTCTTTGCTGCCCACCAGCAAACATTCTGAAGTCACTATTAGAAGAGCAGTGATGATCCATTGCATCATGATGGGAAAAGAAGTGGAAGTTCATCAACTGATTTCAACTGAATTCTACAAAATTGCAAACAAAAATTCCAAAGATGCCAGGTTGGCTTATCCAAGCTTGATTTCTATACTCTGCAAGGACGCTGGGGTAAGGATGGGAATAACTGAGTATATCTCAGTTGAGCGGCCAATCACCAAAGCATCAATGGAAAAACAACAATCACAGGATGACCCCATCAAGAAGAGAACACAGGAAATTCTCCCAGAAATCCCTCAATCTGAATACTGGAAGTATCTTGAAACATCTATTACCAAGATGCAAGAAGCTATGGAACAAATACAGAAAGAACAGAAGGAACAAAGTAGCATTCTTTGCTATTTGCTTAAAGAACAGGAGGAGCAAGGGCGTGATTTAAGGGAATTGAAGCGCCAGAAATTATCTCTTGAAGGACCAAGCACCCCGCAGATTAGAGGAACATCCACTTCCCAGAACAAAGGTTGTTAAATTCCAATCTTAGCCTTAACTCTATGATAACTGTTTTTATTTTAGTTTTACCTTAGGAGTCATATAGTAGTAATTAGTATCTATATCTTTGATTTTATCCCCAATTAAGCTATAATTTAATTTTATCATCATCATTAAACATGAATAAAATAGAAGAATTTCTTTAGAATAAGAGGCAATATTTTTCGAGTTTTTAATAAGATAAATTCTAATTATTTACATGTGGTGGCAATGCTTTCTGTCTTCTGAATGAATGCTTGAACAGTGCATATGTCTTTTGAATTTGATGTTTAAGACTGTTAAATATGTTGGCTCTTAAAAGAATGATGAACATGAGACATGTTATTGATAATCTGAAAAATCATAAAAATGATTCTTGAAGCAAGAAAAAGCAGTGAATACAAAAGCTTGCAAAAAAAAAAAAGCAAGCAGAAAAAGCCAATAGCCCTTAAAACCAAAAGGCAAGGGTAATAAAAAGGACCCCAAGGCTTTGAGCATCAGTGGATAGGAGGGCCTAAAGGAATAAAATCCTGGCCTAAGCGGCTAAACCAAGCTGTCCCTAACCATGTGCTTGTGGCGTGAAGGTGTCAAGTGAAAACTTGAGACTGAGCGGTTAAAGTCAAGGTCCAAAGCAAAGAGAAGAGTGTGCTTAAGAACCCTGGACACCTCTAATTGGGGACTTTAGCAAAGCTGAGTCACAATCTGAAAAGGTTCACCCAATTATGTGTCTGTGGCATTTATGTATCCGGTGGTAATACTGGAAAACAAAGTGCTTAGGGCCACGGCCAAGACTCATAAAGTAGCTGTGTTCAAGAATCAACATACTGAACTAGGAGAATCAATATCACTATCTAAATTCTGAGTTCCTATAGATGCCAATCACTCTGAGCTTCAATGGATAAAGTGAGATGCCAAAACTGTTCAGAAGCAAAAAGCTACTAGTCCCGCTCATCTAATTAGAATCTGAGCTTCACTCAAAAACTCTGAGATATTATTGCTTCTTAAATTATTTGTATTCTATTTTATTTATCTAGTTGCTTGAGGACAAGCAACAGTTTAAGTTTGGTGTTGTGATGAGCGGATATTTTATACGCTTTTTGGGGGTAATTTCATATATTTTTTAGTATGTTTTAGTTAGTTTTTAGTTTATTTTCATTAGTTTCTAGGCAAAATTCATATTTCTGGACTTTACTATGAGTTTGTGTTTTTTTCTGTAATTTCAGGTATTTTCTGGCTGAAATTGAGGGAGCTGAGCAAAAATCTGATTCAGGCTGAAAAAGGACTGCTGATGTTGTTGGATTCTGACCTCCCTGCACTCGGAATGGATTTTCTGGATCTACAGAACTTCAAATGGCGCGCTTCCAATTGCGTTGGAAAGTAGACATCCAGGGCTTTCCAGCAATATATAATAGTTCATACTTTGCTCAAGAATAGACGACGTAAACTGGCGTTCAACACCAGTTCCATGCTGCAGTCTGGCGTCCAGCGCCAGAAACAAGTTACAAGTTGGAGTTCAACGCCAGAAAAGGATCCAAAGCTGGCGTTGAACGCCCAAAACAGCCCTATGCACGTGATTAGCTTAAGTTTCAGCCCCAGCACACACCAAGTGGGCCCCAGAAGTGGATTTCTGCACTATTTATCATAGTTTACTCATTTTTCTGTAAACCTAGGTTACTAGTTTAGTATTTAAACAACTTTTAGAGATTTATTTTGTATCTCATGACATTTTTAGATCTAAACTTTGTAATCTCTGACAGCATGAGTATCTAAACTCCATTGTTGGGGGTGAGGAGCTCTGCTGTGTCCTGATGAATTAATGCAAGTATTTCTGTTTTTCTATTCAATTACGCTTGTTCCTATCTAAGATGTTCATTCGCGCCTTATTATGATGAATGTGATGATCCGTGACACTCATCACCATTCTCAATCTATGAACGTGTGCCTGACAACCACTTCCGTTCTACATTCGATTGAATGAGTATCTCTTAGATTCCTTAATCGGAATCTCCGTGGTATAAGCTAGAATCCATTGGCAGCATCCTTGAGAATCCGGAAAGTCTAAACCTTGTCTGTGGTATTCCTAGTAGGATTATGGGATTGGATGACTGTGACGAGCTTCAAACTCACGAATGCTGGGCGTAGTGACAGACGCAAAAGGATAGCAAATCCTATTCCGGTATGATCGAGAACCTACAGATGATTAGCCGTGCAGTGACAGCGCACCTGGACCATTTTCACTGATAGGAAGGATGGTAGCCATTGACAACGGTGATCCACCAACACACAGCATGCCATAGGAGGGACGTGCGTGCATGAAGAAGAAGATAGGGAGAAAGCAGAGATTCAAAAGGCAAAGCATCTCCAAAACTCCAACATATTCTCATTTACTGCATAACAAGTAACTTTTAATTCATGCTCTCTTGTTCATTTGCAAGTCAATTGATAACCACTAATTAATATCCTGACTAAGAGTTGCAAGATAACCATAGCTTGCTTCAAGCCAACAATCTCCGTGGGATCGATGATAAACCCATATTTCATGAGTTTTTTTGTGCTTAATTAGAGTGATTTATTCAACTCTTTATCTACTTATTCACATTAATTGCATGGTTTTACTTTTCCTTCCTTATTATGTCATATAATGAAAAACATGTTTTCTAAGTTTTAAAATTAATTATTTTAATTACCTTTATTTCCATTCGATGCCGTGATTATTGTGTTGAGTAGTTTCAGATTTTCTAAGGTAGAATGACTTAAAGGATGAAAAAGGAAACATACAAAAATGGAAGGAGAAAGCAAAACGGAGCTTTGAGGAAACTAGTGTTCACGCGATCGCATGGACGACGCGATCGCGTGCCAAGCACGAATTAGCAGCGACGCGGCCGCATGACTGACGTGACCGCGTGGCAAGGAAAAGCTCCAAATGACGCGACCGCGTGACCCACGCGGACACGTGACAGAGGCCACGTACCAGAAATTGCAGAAAACGCTCGTGACGAGTTCTGAGGCCCTTTTTGGCCCAAATCCAAGTCCAGAAGGCATAGACCAGAGGTTATGAAGTGAGGGAATGCATCCATTCAGGGAGATCTCGCATATTTTTACCTTTCAATGATTTAGATTTAGTTGAGAGGGAGATCTTCTCTCTCTCTCTTTTAGGATTTAGGATTTCTTCTTGTTTTAAGAGTAACTCTGGATCCAGGTTTAATGTTCTTTTATTTTAGTTTTACTTTTATTTATTTATTCCAACATTTGAATTGATTATTATTATTTATGAATTATTCCATGTTACAGATTTCTATTTGAATTAATGATAATTTGAGGTATTTTCAGTTTATGATTATTCTCTTTGATTTAAGTTGCCATTGCTTCCCATCTAAGGACACTTTTATTATTTCAGCAATTTACTTTTTTCCCTTTTGGTTTTGGTTAAGAATTCAGTAACTCAACAGTTATTAAACTCAACATAATTGATAATCGTTATCTTGCTAATTGAGTTGAACTTAAATAATCCCAACCTTTTCTTAGGAAATAGTCCCTTGACTTTCCTTTGCTCTGGTAAAGGTTGACCAAGTGGAGTTTAGATTCAACCTTCATTATAGTAGAGAGAGATAACTACGTTGGACCTCCGACTTCTCTTACCTTGCTAAAAGTTTGCTTTACAGTATTTATTTACTTTAATTGCCATCTAATTTACTTATCATTTAAATTACTTGCTTCTCATCTTCTAAACCCCGATTACAACCTTTATAACCAATAATAAGAACACACTTCCTCGTAGTTCCTTGAGAAGACGACCCGAGATTTGAATACTCGGTTAACAATTTCTAAAGGGGTTTGTTACTTGTGACACCCAAAACGTTTGTACGAAGGGATTTTTGTCAGTTTAGAGACTATATCTACAACGCGACTATTTTTATGACATTCTTTACTGGCAAAAATCCTAACGTCAATCGACCCTTACTCACGTAAGGTATTACTTGGACGACCCAGTGCACTTGCTGGTTAGTTGTGCGGAATTACATAGTGTGAAGTAGTTTTTGTGCACCACGCAGCTTGTGCGAGCAAACAGAATTATGAACAATTTCACTTGTGCGTACGCACACCCCTATGCGTACGCACACGTTTTGAAAATCTCTCTGGGCTTGTGCACGCACACGCCCTGTTTTTCAACTTAAACTTTGTTTTTGACTATTTCACCTTCCCAACGAGTTTGTAAACTTCTGTGACACCTATTTAAGACTCTTTGGCTTATTTTTGGGTACTAAAACAATGGAAAGGTCCTAGGATATTTAAGTTGGCTTTTACTTTGAAAAGTTAGAGAACGAAGCTTTAGGTTTCCTATGTATTGATGATGAGTAGGGTTAAGAGAGAAGGAAGAGTAGTAAACTTGGTGAGTACTGACAACGATTTGAGGAACTGATGAACTAATGGGTTTAGAATGGAAAGTTATGAATTGATGATGATTGTGCTGAGATGAGAACTTGGAAATGAATTATTATGGTATATGGAATGAGTATGAGCAAAAATATGCCATGAGGAGTGGCCTCTGAGATTGAATATGTGATTATGATATGTATTATTTTCCATCATAGGGGCTGTGGCAGTCTCCCGCCTACGTTCGGATTTAAGGCTTGAAGCTGGGCTTCTCACTCATATTTGTTGCTCAAGAGGACGGTGGTAGGGCACTCTCCCTCAGAACGTTTCCCTCTAAAAGGAGAGGTGGTAGGGCACTAACCCACGGAATCATGCGGCATCCAGAGGAAGGTGGTAAGTCATTCTCCCTCTGAACGTTTCTCTCTAAAAGGAGAAGGTGGTAGGGTACCCATCCCTCGGAATTGTTCCTCCTAAGTATGTGCAACAGAGAGACTAATCTGGGAGTTGCCGTCCGGATTTTCTGTCGGGTTTGGCACAATAACCGACATGTGATATCACAGCCAATAGGACAGATATTCATCATATGCATCTTCTATATGCTTGCTTGCTTTGATTACTTGAGTTTGCCTAATTGTATAACATGCCTACTTGCTTCTTGAATTTCTTGTTATATATATGAATACTACCTGTATTTTTCTTGCTTGCATTATCTGTGTTTGTCTGGTGCTGAGGAGGTTAGGTAGGCGGTGGCGATGGGATCACACGGAGGGTAGGTTAGTGAAGGCTGTGGGACAGCGGTGACTAATTTTAGTCAGAAATTTCCTAAGATTAGATACCTTGTTTATTATTTACGGTTTAAGTAATTTATTTTTGTTAAGCTTGATTATCTGTTTGGTATGAAGCTCAACGATTGCCTCTGGCGTCCCGGGGTCTTACATCTTATATCAGTGGGTACTGTTACCATACTAAGAACCCCTGGTTCTCATTCCATACGTTGTTGTTATTTTTCAGATGCAGGTCGCAACCCACTCCAGTGAGTTGCTTGATGGTAGCAGAGCGGAGGATCTTATTCTATTTTATTGTCATTTTGGTTATCTTGATTAGTACTCTCACTTTTGTATTTACTTTGGCCTAGAGGCTTACTTTGAGAGAAAAACTTGTATAAGCTGGTTTAACATTCAGATTTCTGTATAGTCTGTTTATAGCTAGCCGGCTTAAACTCTACAAGCCGTGGCTAGATCTTTATATTATTATACCCTTCTATTTTGTTGTATTACATCTATATCTTATGTGTTAAGTTTGTAGCTTTGTGGGTACGTTTTGTGCTTTTCAAATCATGTTTTTGAGCTGTATCCTTCATCGGGCTTCTAGAATTATTATTCCTTATATATATATATATATATATATATATATATATATATATATATATATATATATATATATATATATATACATGTATGAGCCTTAGAATTGTCGTAACCCGTGATTAACCTTTGCTCTACGGCATGAGGTAAGGCTTAGGGTATTTAGGGTGTTACATTTAGTGGTATCAGAGCAGTTCATCCTCGTGAGCCTGAGGGATGGACCGATTGTGCTTCATTGCATACTCTGGGTCATTTTTCTTTCATGCTATTTTGGTTATCTACTTGATATATCATAGCATGCTTATTTGTGAGTGCCTTTTTGGGATAATTGAAACACTAGGCTTTTGATATTGAGACTAATCACCTTGATATCAATTGATTGGTGTAGACAAGAATCCTAATTGCTACTCGCGAACGACGTTGTACTCGTACACGGGGAGAAACTGAGAATGACCGACCGACCGATAACCATGCCGAGTTCTTGGCGGCGATGGCCAACTTGGCTAATACCATGGAAGCGAATGCTGCTGCAACTCTGCAAGCTGTGCAGAGGCTGAATTAACCGGCGGGAAACGGGAATGGTAATGGAAATGGGAACAAACATGCGGAAGGAAATGGTGATGACTTGGGAGGTGCTCCAACGACCTTGGCTACGTTTTTGAAAGTTCACCCACCGACTTTCAGAGGTTCAAACAACCCTACTGAGGCGGATAATTGGTTCCAAGCTATGGAGCATACATTGCAAGCTCAGCATGTCCCGACTAACCAATACGTGGATTTGCGGCTTATCAACTGTTAGGAGAGGCACAACATTGGTGGCAAGGAGCGAGAGTGCCAGTTGATGCGACTTCCAAATGCAGAAATCTCTTGGTATGTGTTTCAAACAGCGTTCTATAAGAAGTACTTTCCTCAATCTGCAAGGGAAGCAAAGGAAATGGAACTTATGCAGCTAAAGCAAGGTTCCTTGTCTGTGGTGGACTATACTAGCCAATTTGAGAAGCTCAATAGGTTCTCTAGGGCGTGTCAGGGTGCCCCGGAGACCTATGAAAGTTGGAAATGCATCAAGTATCAAAGGGGCTTAAAGGATAACATCATTACTTCTGTGGCTCCTTTGGAGATTCGGATTTTCTTCGATTTGGTGAACAAGGAGAGAGTTGTTGAGGAATATGCACAGATAGTAGTCTCGTCAAGGGACACTCATGAAGGAAATGCGAATAGGGAATGTGACGATTAACTTAGACCAAGGGGACAAAATTTCAAGAGAAATGGCGAAGGGAAATGGTCAAGGGCTTACTCCCCTGATATGAAATGTCAGGAGTGTGGGAACTACCATCCGAATAAGCCATGCCAGTTGGGTATGAAGCTATGTTACAAGTGTGGCGCATCGGGACATTTGGTTAGAGATTGTGCACACCGAGGAACACAAGAGGCAAGTCGATCACAACAGTAGGGTTGAGGTAATTATGAAGCCGGTAGCCAAACCTTAACTTATTTTCATAGTATAGACTATCGCCGTTCTTGTTGAAAAAAGTTTTAAAGCTTAGAAGGATTTTTAAATTTGGTTTGGAACTTTGATTTAAATGATTTGGTTTTGAAACTAGGATTCGAACTTTTGATTAAATGATACGATTTAAAAAGGAAAGTGAGTTCTATGATTTTGTTAAAGTGTGATTTTTGTTTGTAAATTAACTATCAAAAGGGCTTCAAATTGAAAGGTCCTGACTTAAAGATTTCAATGAATCTAGGAAAATCATGCTTTAAAGTGATTGTTTTACAAATAAATGATTTTTGACTCTTTTGAGAAGGTTTTAACAATGGACTCATTTAGGTTTTGAACTTGTTGGATTTTTGATAAACCACTATTTTATGGTTTATATTGTACTTAATTGAGTGGTTTTTATCAATTCTTTACTCACTTATTCATACTAATTGCATGGTTTTACATTTTCCTTCCTAATCTTGTGCTATGATTGAAAACATGTTTCCTGGGCCTTTAAATTGCTAATATTAACCCTCTCTTATTACCATTCGATGCCGTGATATTTGTGTTAAGTGATTTCAGAGATTACAGGGCAGGAATGGCTCAGAGGATGGAAAGAAAGCATGCAAAAGTGGAAGGAATACAAGAAACTGAAGGAACTGCTAAAGCTGTCTAGCCTGACCTCTTGATACTAAATCGACCATAACTTGAGCTATAGAGATCCAAATGATGCGGTTCTAGTTGCGTTAGAAAGCTAACATCCGGGACTTCACAACGATATATAATTTGCTATGGTTGCTCAAAATCCAGGTGACACAAACGTGTGGATCACGTGTATGCATGGCCTGGCAAAAACCCAATCTGCGTGACTTTACAGTGACCTGTACATACCAGAAACTGCTGGAGGCTATTTCTGGGCTGTTTTTTACCCAGTTTTCAGCCTAGAAAACACATATTAGAGGCTATAAAGTGGGGGAATCAATCCATTCATTCAGACAACAATTAATACAACATTCATTATTCACAATTTTAGGTTTTAGATATAGTTTTTAGAGAGAGAGGCTCTCTTCTCCCTTTTAGGATTTAGGATTAGGATTAGGATAAGGATTCATGATTTCTCTTAATTTTAGGATTGCTTCTTCATTCAAGGTTTAATGCTCCTTTAATTTAATTTCTCTTCTACTTTTATTTATTCTATTACTTTAATTGTTATTTATCTTTCCAATTTGGTTTATGAACTTTTTCATGTTAGATTTGAATATTCTATTTAATATAAATTGAGGTATTACAGATTTATGATTGCTTTCTTTTATTTATGATATAAATAATTTAGATTTTTCCCTCTTTGCTTTGGTTGAGTAATTGGTGACACTTGAGTTATCAAACTCAACAGTAGATTGAGATTTGGAAATTGCTAATTGATTTGGATCCCTCTAAAACTAGTCTTTGCATAGGAGTTGACTTGAACTTGAGGAATCAAGTTGATTAGTCCACTTGAGTTTCCTTTATTTAGTAAGGGTTAACTAAGTGGGAGCAATAAACAATTCTCATCACACCTGATAAGGATAACTAAGATGGAATTTCCAGTTCTCATACCTTGCCAAGAGATTTTCTATTTATTAATTTATTTTTTTCATCATTTAAATTACTTGTTCCTTATTTCAAAAACCCAAAAATATATCTTTTTCCATAACCAATAATAAATCATACTTCCCTGCAATTTCTTGAGATATGACCCGAGGTTTAAATACTTCAGTTATAAATTTTATTGGGTTTGCTTAAGTGACAACCAAAATTTTTGTACGAAAGGATTCTCTGTTGGTTTAGAAACTATACTTACAACGCGATTATATCTGTGAATTTCTTTACCGATAGAAATCCGATCGTCAAAATGGCGCCATTGCCGGGAAATTGCAAATGTGTGCCTTATTATTGGTTATTGTAAATATTTACTTTTAAATTGATTTTTTCGAAAAAAAAAATTATTCAGATTTTTATTTTAAAATTTTTATCTTATCTTATCTTAGTTTTAAATTTCAAAATCCAAATCTTTTTAAAAAATCATATCTTTTTCGAAATCTTATCTTATCTTATTTCAAAATCAAATTTCAAATTTAAACATTTAAATTTCAAATTTCAAATTTCAAAATTCAAATTTCAAAATTTAAAATTCAAAATTTAATTTTCAAATTCAAAATTTAATTTTCAAAACCTTTTAATTTAAAAACTTATCTTCTCTTACCTAACTTATCTTATCTTTTCTAATCTTAAAATCAAATCTTTTTCAAACCTTTTCTCTTATTTATTTTATTTTCTTTTCTTTTGCTTGTTTATTTATTTTTGTTTTTAATTTTTATTAGTTACTATGAATTCTCACCCCTCTGGCTTTAAGTTTGGTTCCAATGTTGCTATAAGGAATGGAAACTATAATGAAAATAGGCATCAAGGTTGGAAGAATCAAAGATGGGAGGAGCCACAAGGATTTGATCAACCCTCTTGGCAACAACCCCCTCCAATGCGCTATAACCAACAACCATTCTGTGATGCATACCAAGACAATAGTTATGGTGGACCCTTCCGTGACAACCAACCTCCACCAAACTACTATGGTCAAGAACCATTCCAGGGAGCGTACCAAGATGATAGATATGGTGGACCCCCTTGTAGTTACCAACAAGGCCCACCATATGCTTATGAACCGCCTCCCCAACATACCTTTGAACCACCATACTCACAAGCCCCCTACAACCAACCAACTCCATATGACTCTAACCCATATCCACCATACCAACCACCATATGAGCCATACTTAGAACCACCACCTCAATATACACCATGTCCATATCCATCGACCCGAGAATCACAGAAGCGTCTCAAGAAAAAAGTAAAAAAATTTCATGCAACCCTTCACCAATTGAATCAAGCAATAAATCGATTACCTTCCCGACGTTCGGACACTCAAGGAACCCCCATGGCTTCATGTGAAGAATCTAATGAAGAACGTAGCATGAAGGAGACACTAGAAACTCCGGTGGACAGTAAAGAGCATGACTTTGTATTGGAACAATTGGAGGAAGCCGTAATCATTGAAGAGGAAGAAGTGGTCGAAGACTTAGGAGATGCGGAACCTCCATGGGAACCTCCAGTCATAGAACCTCCCTCCAAAAAGCTTGAAATTGATGTTGAGGAGGGTGTACAACCTCCAAGGCATATCATGGTTGAAGACTTTGAAGGGGATGATCAAGAGATGGATTCAATCATTGATGAATTCTTATCTGCAATTGAATCCTCTCCCATTGGACTTAACATGGAGATTAAAGAAGAAGAAGCACAACCTCCCCTGCCCTTGGTGAACAATAAAGAAGAGATCGAATTAGAAAAAAGCTACCAAGAGGAAGAGGTTAATATTGAAGAAGCTTGCAAAGAGGTAGAAATTGTCAAAGAAGAGCCCAAGGGAATGGAGCTGGAAATCACCTTGCCAAAGCTGTTAGAGACCTCTCCCCCAAAGCCATCACCATTCATCCCTTCATTCAAGTGGGTAAATCTCTCATCTCTAAGCTTAATTAGCTCACTTGAATATGCTTTGCTTGAGACAGATGGTCAACTCAGAGCTCTTTGTGGCTTTAAGAGTAAGAGGGATATGGTTAGTGGTAGGAGTCGTCATGCAAGATTCAATATGATGGAAATCTCAAAGTTTAAATGCAAGGGTTGGTGTAAAATTCAACTGAACGGGTCTAGGAAGTTATTTGGCCGCTTTAGTGAGAATTCAGATTGCCTGTCACCAGGTTGGAACACTAATGATCAACAAGAAGACGGGTGCAAAAGCAAGGTTTGGGACCCCAGAATTCAGTCTAGAAATCAACACTCTTGGGGCCTTGCCACTTGCTTTAACCTGCTTGAAGGCTTTCTGCGCCTAGTTTGGGATCCCGGAGGCCATTGGAATTACAAACATTGGTGGGGATTCAAGGATCAGTACAACTAAAAGTGCTAGGTGGGAGACAACCCACCATGGTATAATCGTTCCTTTTTTATTCTTAATCTTATTTTATTTTATTTTTACTAGTGTTCATTCATAATTTCTACATATTCACCTGCATTCTGCATTTGCATCTGCATATTACATATATAAAAAAAAATTCACGCGACGCGTAAGCGTCGCTGACGCGTCCGCATCATAGGTGCGTTCTGAAGAAAAGAGAATTGAACAGAAAGTCACGCGAAAGCGTGGCTGGAGGCGTGCCTTAGGTACAAATATGCCCACGCGACCGCGTCGCTAACGGGTCCGCATCATTTTGAAAAATAGACTCCCCAGGCGTCCACGTCACCCATGCGAATGCGTGGCCCTGTAAAATTGACGTAAATGGGTGTATGGCAGCAAGTTGTGATGGAGTTGGGCTGGACTCGTGCTAGAAGCCCAAGCCCTACCACGCGAACGCGTGCCTCACGCGTCCGCGTCATTTTTCAAAGTATGGCCATTCACGCGATCGCGTCACCCACGTGCACGCGTCACCCAGATTTTTGGCCAAATGCATTTAAAACAGAGAGTTGCGCGAACGCGAGGCTGCACTCGCGCCAATAGCACAAATTAGGTCACGCAATCACGTCCGCGTCACCTAAAAAATATCACATACCACGCGATCGCGTGCCCCATGCGTCCGCGTCAGCTACGCCGCACAACTTTTCCAGATCAGCGCCAACTATCTTATCTTTTCTTCCCCAAATCCTAATTTTTTTTCTTTCCTTTTCTTATTTCTCTCTTCTTCCTTCTTTCTTCTTTATCCCTTCTTCACTTTTATTCTATCTTACTTAATTCATTTGCATACTTTCATCCATTGTATTTTAATTTTGTGCATATTTCTCTTCTTTACTAAATTTATTATTTTTCCATTGGTGTTAAATGTTCTTCTTCAACTGTTACATCTTTTCTTGAATTATCCTGGTGCTTCATGACTTGTTTTACTCTGAGTGGGTAATATTATTTAAATCAATGCTAATCTTTTAATGATACTTTTACTCCTCTTGCATTGATATGAACTTATACTGTCTTTCATTACCCACACTCCTCCCCTTTGTTGCAAACCTTGCACCACTGGTATGCCATGTGCTTTTACTGTCTTCTCTTTTGCATGTTGTAGCTACCATGTAATTGAGACCCTTATTATTTGGCATTACCCACTCATATTTTATTTGTTTTCTATCATTATTTTTGGGTTCCTGTTTCTCTTTTTTCTCTTCTTTCAGGCTGGCCAACGAAGAAGAAAAAAAGGGAGAAACTTCTATATGGGGCAACAGACAAGTCCATCTGCACAATCTTTGAAGAAAAGCATCAGTTGGAGCAACCCGTCCACTTGCACATCTTAGCATGCACCGAGAACGGTGCAATCTTTAAGTGTGGGGAGGTCGATACGGACTTCCGTGGGTTAGTTATTTCCTATTTCAACACCAATGTTAATTTTTCTTATTAAATTAGTTGTTGCATTTGCATGTTTCTCTGCATGTTTGTCTGATTTTGTGCATTTAGCTACTACTTGGTTGAAGTAACATTTTCTTTTTCAAGAAACTTTTTATAGCATTTCACTAATTTGAATTAAACTTTTTGAAAAAAACTTGTTTGAAGAAATTTTAATTTGGAACATGATTTTAGAACTCGAACACACAAAACCAGTGAGATTTTGAGCCTATTTGATTGGTTGCATTTTATCAACCAATATTTTATTTTGGTGTGTTATTCTCTCTAAAATTGTGATCTTTGTCTTGCTTGATTCTATATTTCCATTGTTTAATGTATGCATGCACTTATATGATTGAGGCCTTTGTTTCACTAAGCTTACATACACATATGGCCTTAACCCTTCATTATCCCTTGCAAACCAATTTGAGCCTATTTTACCCCATTTGTTCTTTACTTTAGCACATCATTAACTCTAAGCGGAAAATAATAATGTCCTTAATTTGAATCCTTGGTTAGCTTAGACTAGTGAGAGTGCTTATGATTTAAGTGTGGGGAAATTGGGTTTGGAAACGTTTGGTTTAAGAATTGGGTGTTGTATATCTTTATGAAAATGTGAAAGAAATGTTTCAAACATGTTCATGCATTCAATAATTTAATCATATGCATTGAGAAAATTAGAAAAAAATAAAATAAAATAAAAGAAGAAAAAAATATTTAAGAAAAGAAAAAAAGAAAAAAAGAAAAAAATATAGAAGAGAAAAAGAAAAGAAAAAGAGCAAAAAAAGTAAAAAGGGGACAAAATGCCCCAAAGTAAATGGTGTTAGCAATGCATATAAGTTGTACTCAAATTAGGATGCATGAATATGTGGAAAACATAAATAATGGGTAGTTAGGCTTTATATTATAATTACATGGATTGTCCTAAGTTAGGTGGAAAAGTTTAAGTTAATTAAGGATTCAGATTTTAGTCCACTTGGCCAAATACAATACCACCTTGACCCTAACCCCATTACAACCTTTAAAAGACCTCTTGATTTGTGTATTTGTGCATTAAACTTTTGTTGATTGGTAGAAGAAGAGCAAGCCTTAGAAAGCAAGATTAGTAGAGAATTGAGAGAATTGAACCTCAAACACCTGAGCGATTAGAGTGTATACACTTCCAGTGAGAGTTCGATGCTCGATTCTTTGTTCCCGGCTTTCACGAGCTATTTTCTTTTGCAAGTTTACTTGTACCTTATCTTATGATTTGAATTAGTGAAATTCAGTTCATATTTGTTCTTGAAAGATTTATTTACTTTTCACCAAGTAGGTAAAAGCATTTTTTTCATTTAGTTGCATTCATATAGATAGGTTGCATTTCATATATTCTATCATTCCCCTTCACTCTTTTAGTTCTCTTAAACTTAGCATGAGGACATGCTAATATTTAAGTGTGGGGAGGTTGATAAACCAGTATTTTATGGTTTATCTTGTGCTTAATTGAGTGATTTTTATCAATTTTTTACTCACTTATTCATACTAATTGCAAGGTTTTACATTTTCCTTCCTAATCTTGTGCTATGATTGAAAACATGTTTCCTGGGCCTTTAAATTGCTAATATTATCCCTCTCTCATTACCATTCGATACCGTGATATGTGTGTTAAGTGATTTCAGAGATTACAGGGCAGGAATAGCTCAAAGGATGGAAAGGAAGCATGCAAAAGTGGAAGGAATAGAAGAAACGGAAGGAACTGCTAAAGCTGTCCAGCCTGACCTCTCGGTACTAAATCGACCATAACTTGAGCTACAGAGATCCAAATGACACGGTTCTAGTTGTGTTGGAAAGCTAACATTCAGGGCTTCGCAACGATATATAATTTGCCATAGTTGCCTCGAATCCAGATGACGCGAACGCGTAGATCACGCGGATGCGTGGCCTGGCAAAAACCCAATCCGTGCGAACGCGTGGACGACGCTTCCGCGTGACTTTGCAGCGACCTGTACATACCAGAAATCGCTGGGGGCGATTTCTGGGCTATTTTTGACCCAGCTTTTGGCCCAGAAAATACAGATTAGAGGCTATAAAGTGGGAGAATCAATCTATTCATTCAGACAACAATTAATACAACATTCATTATTCACAATTTTAGGTTTTAGATGTAGTTTTTAGAGAGAGAGGCTCTCTCCTCTCTCTTAGGATTTAGGATTAGGATTAGGATTAGGATTCATGATTTCTCTTAATTTTAGGATTGCTTCTTCGTTCAACGTTTAATGTTCCTTTAATTTAATTTCTCTTATACTTTTATTTATTCTATTACTTTAATTGTTATTTATCTTTCCAACTTGGTTTATGAACTTTTCCATGTTAGATTTGAATATTCTATTTAATATAAATTGAGGTATTTTAGATTTATGATTGCTTTCTTTTATTTATGATATAAATAATTTAGATTTTTTCCTCTTTGCTTTGGTTGAGTAATTGGTGACACTTGAGTTATCAAACTCAACAGTAGATTGAGATTTGGAAATTGCTTATTGATTTGGATCCCTCTAAAGCTAGTCTTTCCATAGGAGTTGACTAGGACTTGAGGAATCAAGTTGATTAGTCCACTTGACTTTCCTTTATTTAGTAAGGGTTAACTAAGTGGGAGCAATAAACAATTCTCATCACACCTGATAAGGATAACTAGGATGAGATTTCCAGTTCTCATACCTTGCCAAGAGATTTTTTAATTATTAATTTATTTTTTTCGTCATTTAAATTACTTGTTCCTTATTTCAAAAACCCAAAAATATACCTTTTTTCCATAACCAATAATAAATCATACTTCCCTGTAATTCCTTGAGATACGATCCGAGGTTTAAATACTTCGGTTATAAATTTTATTAGGTTTGCTTAAGTGACAATCAAAATTTTTGTACAAAAGGATTCTCTGTTGGTTTAGAAACTATACTTACAACGCGATTATATCTGTGAATTTCTTTATCGATAGAAATCCGATCGTCAATTTTATCCCTAATCTCGTTGGTTAAGGTAAGGTTTCTCTAAACCTTTGTGTTTAGTTGTTTTGTGTATCTTAGGTTTTGATTTTGATATATATATATATATATATATATATATATATATATATATATATATATATATATATATATATATATATATATATATATATGATGTTAGTTTGAGCTTTGGTGGCTTGTTGGTGAGATTGAAAGCTTGTTGGATTCCAATCTTGGTGCGGTATGATTTTTGGGGAGCGGCCAAGGTATGGTTTCGGTCTCCTCTATGTAATATGTAATATCAATGGATACATAGGCTAGCTTACCTTAAGATAGGTTGAAAGATGGGGTTGTATGATTAATTGTATATAAATGTATGCTTGATGATGGTTTGGATGTAGGATGAATGAGTTTGAATATGATGACATATATATTGTTAGATGATGATTATTGATTAGTTGTGTTGGTGGGTGTTGAGATTTGAAGATAGATATTGATGATGATTTTTTATTGTTGGTTATTGTGGTTGATGAGGATTGCTGAGTATTATTGGTGTTGATGAGTTTCATGATGGGTTTCGATAGATATTGTTTGATAATGACTATTGGAATTTATGAGGATTTGTTTTGGTAGTTGTGGTTGTTGTTGATTGATGATGATTATGAGTGTGGATTTTTTATTAAATGGAAAATTATGGATTGGTAGTGAGATATGGTATAATAGTTGAGTAATTTAGGTGTGAAGTTGAGGAGAATGATATGAAATGATAAGATGTTGTATGTGGTAGTGGTTTATGATTATTGAATAGGTTTGGATTTGGTTTTGATTTGAGAGTTGGTTGAATTGGAGGTTTTGAGGTTTTTGGTAAAAACAGATTTTTGGTAAACTTTGGCAGATCATAACTTGTGCCTCAGTTTTCAAAAATGGTTGAAACTTATTTAGAATTAAAGTTCATTGAACAGTCTTCAAATTGATATAAAGTTTGTAAAATTTGAATTTTTGTAGAGGAAGTTATGATCTTTCAAAGTTTGGTGTCAAAATCTGAAATTCTGCAAAGTTACAGAATTTTGTGATTTCTGGTATGTGCGCATGCACACCACTGCGATTTTTTGAACCTGTGCGCACGCATAGCCTTGTGCGTACACACACACGGGGGAAGGCTTGCTGTTGGCAGTGCTAGCACAGCCTGTGGGCGCACACAACTAATGAGGATTTACAACCTGTGCACACGCACATGTTGGGAAAGGCAGTTTGTTGGGGCGCTAGCACAGCTTGTGTGAGCGAACAGAATTATAAACAATTGCACTTGTGCGTACGTACACCCCTATGCATACGCACACGTTTTGAAAATCTCTCTGGGCGTGCACACGCACACCCCTATCCGTACGCACACGCCCTGTTTTTCAACGTAAACTTTGTTTTTGACTATTTCACCTTCCCAACGAGTTTGTAAAGTTCTGTGACACCTATTTAAGACTCTTTGGCTTATTTTTGGGTACTAAAACAATGGACAGGTCCTAGGAGATTTAAGTTGGCTTTTACTTTGAAAAGTTAGAGAACGGAGGTTTAGGTTTTCGATGTATTGATGAGTTGGGTTGAAAGAGAATGAAGAGTAGTGAACTTGGTGAGCACTGACAACGAATTGAGAAACTGATGAACTAATAGGTTTAGAATGGAAAGTTATGAATTGATGATGATTGTGCTGAGATGAGAACTTGGAAATGAATGATTATGGTATATAAAACGAGTTTGAGCGAAAATATGCTATGAAGAGTGGCCTCTTAGATTGAATATGTGATTATGATATGTAATGTTTTTCGTCGTAGGGGATGTGGCAGTCTCCCACCTATGTTCGGATGTGAGGCTTGAAGCTAGGCTACTCCCTCATATTTGTTGCTCAAGAGGACGGTGGTTGGGCACTCTCTCTCGGAACGTTTCCTCTGAAAGGAGAAGGTGGTAGGGCACTTATCCCTCAGAATTTTTCTCCTGAGCATGGGTTTCTCTCTGGTTGCAAGATGGTAGGGCACTAACCCACGGAATCATACGGCATCTAGAGGAAGGTGGTAGGACATTCTCCCTCGGAACATTTTCCTCTGAAAGGAGAAGGTGGTAGGGCACTCATCCCTTGGAATTGTTCCTCTTAACTATGTGCAACAGAGAGACTAATCCAGGAGTTGCCGTCCGAATTTTCTGTCGGGTTTGGCACAATAACCGACATGTGATATCACAGCCAACAGGACAGACATTCATCATATGCATCTTCTATATGCTTGCTTGCTTTGATTACTTGAGTTTTTCTAATTGTATAACATGCCTACTTGCTTCTTGAATTACTTGTTATATATATGAATACTGCCTGTGTTTTTCTTGCTTGCATTATCTGTGTTTGTCTGGTGCTGAGGAGGTTAGGTAGGCGGTGGCGATGGGATCGCACGGAGGGTAGGTTGGTGAAGGTTGTGGGACAGCGGTGACTAGTTTTAATCAGAAATCCCCTAAGATTAGATACCTTGTTTATTATTTATGGTTTAAGTTATTTATTTTCGTTAAGTTGATTATCTATTTGGTATGAAGCTCTAGGATTGCCTCTGGCATCCCGGGGTCTTACATCTTACATCACTGGGTACTGTCACCATACTGAGAACTCCCGATTCTCATTCCATACGTTGTTGTTGTTTTTCAGATGCAGGTCACAACCCACTCCAGTGAGTTGCTTGATGGTAGCAGAGCGAAGGATCTTATTCTATTTTGTTGTCATTTTGGTTATTTTGATTAGTACTCTCACTTTTGTATTTACTTTGGCCTAGAGGCTTACTTCGAGAGAAAAACTTGTATAAGCTGGTTTAACATTCAGATTTCTGTATAGTCTGTTTATAGCTAGCCGGCTTAAACTCCGCAAGCCGTGGCTAGATCTTTATATTATTATACCCTTCTATTTTTGTTTTATTACATCTATATCTTGTGTGTTAAGTTTGTAGATTCGTGGGTATATTTTGACCTTTTCAAATCATATTTTTGAGCTATATCCATCATTGAGCTATATATATATATATATGTATGAGCCTTAGAATTGTCGTAATCCTTGATTAACCTTTGCTTTATGGCATGAGGTAACGCTTAGGGTATTTAGGGCGTTACATATTTACCTTTCAACAATAAATATTATTTTTATATAAGAACAAATATTTCATTCATAAAATAGTCATATGATACTTACAGATAACAAAAAGACAATAGATTTAAATCCAAAGAAGAAAATCAAATATTCTTTATATTGAACTAAAACCGGAAAGTGAATTCAAGAACTGATTCCATGGAATCTTAACATGTAAAAATAGAGATAAATCCTAGTTTCTTTTATTTCTAAAACGACATAAATAGTGCTGCAACATTATAAGGTATCTATTTTTCTTCTTGGACTAAGTACAAATCCTTATCTGATTTAAAAATACTTCAATAAATAAAAGAGTATCTCCGATATATTTTTTTTTTAATTTTAATCTTAACACTACAAGAAAAATGCTGAGTACCGTCAGATTTACTGTCAAATTTAGCATCGCACATTAGCGTCAGCTTTACCGATGGATTTATGGACGGTTTTTATATAGAGTTCGACAAGTCAAATCATTATCAATAGATTCCCGTTTCTGATGGTAAATTTGCCGGAAATAGTTGGAGGAAAAATGGAGAAAATAGGTACAAAAATGTAGCCTATTTTAGTAGAACACTGTGTTTTAGTGATCGCAATGCATTATCGTCAGATTTATCCGTCGGTAAATCCAACGGTAACTAGCCCTAAAATTCAAAGTGCGAATTCTCTCCCCCTTCATTTCAAAATCTCCTTTCTCTTTCTCTTTCTACCCTCTCTTCTTGCACACTCTCTCTCTCTACCCGTCTCCTCTCTCTGCCACTCTGTCAGCACCGCCGCTGCCGCTGCCTTCTCTTGCCACCTCCCTCCTCTGCTCCATTTTCTCAAGTTGCACCTTTGCTCCGTGAAGAATTTGCACTGCCTAGCCACCAAAATAAAGAGTTTGCTACACCGCCGGCCACCTCTTCCATTTCAAATAAGTTTAAATTATGTTACCGTGAAATTGGCTTTAGGATTTGGAATTGATTACTGTGAAATTGGGTTTAGGATATGAATTTTATTACTTTAAGATTTTGTAACAACTCAATTAATCATTCAATATTATTGGTAATAGTATGATAATAAAGTATGTTATTTCATTGTATTTATATTAGTTATAAATTTAATATAAGAACCAAAATGGTTTGCTCTAGGAATACGACTTTAGTTATTTAGAAAAATTGATTGATTTTTATGTAAGGGTGTCAAATAAAAATAGTTATATTAAGAAAAAAAATTAGTATAAGACCCGAGATATAAACACGTGAATTTGGTTATAATACTAGTATGTTTATTATTTGCTGTGTGTGTTTTTGATAAATTCTTTTTGTTATTTGATATATAAATCATAAAATTAAAATGAAACTTTTTTAACTATAATTTCTAGTTGGCCATTATCAATAAATAACTGAATTTTTATTTTGCACAAATCTAATCTTATAACAATCCAATTGTATTTTATAATAACGTGTTTCTATGTGATATAGGTCATTACAAGTTTAAATAATAACTTGTTAGGCACATCTCTGTAGATTGAATTTATCATTCTAAGATATAAAATTTTGGTCCTCTAGCTTACATATTATATCTCCAATCTTCATGAGATGAAGGACTATTGCTAGCTTTGGATTTGAATCATGAAGATTCCTTGTTTAATTTAGTTTAATTGTTATGAATTTAATTGAGTTTTGACTGATGCTATGGATTGAGATTGGTTGGATTTATGAGAACCGTAAATGTGGATATATATCCATTTTTAGGGGATTATGTCAAAAAATTTTTGAAATAATATAAATATTGAACGATTTGTGTAGTATATATGTTGATTAGTGTTAATAATATATTTTCTTTATAGACATGACGATAGGTAGGAAAGGTAGATCGAGTGAGTCTCATGGTTATGGTAGAGGGAGGGTTTCCACCAAATTTCTAGGAACTACTCAGTCATTTCCATCTACCCTGACTACCTCGTCAAACCCTGTGACATCATAGGCGGGTCCAGCAGACTAACAGTTCATCATGGTCCCGAACTCAAATTATGTGCCTCCTTCTGCTACGCCTCTTTACAGATCCAACAACAAAGTCCGTAGTTCTAATGCGTCCCAGCAGGATGCCCATCTACCACCGCCCCTCATACGCATGAGAATTTGGCATGATGGCATGCAGTCGTGAGTTATTAATTACTATTTTAATGTCCTTTCACTACAAAAATAAGGCCGATTAGCTATCACAAAAATAGTCGTAAAATTTTTGCTAATCTGACACAAAATATAATTTGTGACAGATCAGCTACTGCCTAACAACTAATGCTTTTCTTGCTAATTACAAGTCGCAGATCAGTGAGCCAAACACAAGATTTGCTAATTCATTGGAAAGTTTTTTAGCTACCGAATAGATAGTCACAAATCCATCACTAAAGTAAAAGCTAATTCCATAGAAGAAATAGACTAAACGATAGTCGCTAATTAGTGACAATCTCTACTGCAGCAGACTCATCGCTAAATTCAAGCTAACTTCGTAGACAAAATAAAATGCTTAGTTGATGCTAATTAGCAAGGAATTTTTTCGAATCTAACTCGTCGCAAGTTATCCGCTAATATGATCGCAAGTCTATCACATTTTGTAGCAAATCTATAGCTAATCTTTAAAAATCTTTGATCAAATTTGTAGGAATTTTGTCACTAAAGCAAAGCTATTCTAAATGAGAAAGCAAAGTTACGAAGTTGTCGTTAAGTTGCTAGGAAACAATATGTAGTCAATTAGTTGCAATACTATCACAAATGTCATTGCAAGTTCTTTTTAAACTAGTAACAAATCGATAGGTATCTCACAAATGTTTCAATTTGTCACCATCATTGACAGCAAGTATGTCGCTAGTATTTTCTAGAATATTAGTTAGAATACCAATTTTGTCACTATACTAAAATAAACATCATATTATTTTTTAATTTTAGTCATGTAACTAAAAGATTATAATGCATACAAATATAATTAGTTCATCGAAATTATACATATTTAAAAAAGTTCAAACCATGTTTAAAGAAATTAGGTATTGAATCTTAACCTAATAATAATCAAGTCTTGGGCTTGATCAAATGCCTATTATATCTATTCAATAGCTCTAAAAAATATGACTTAATTAGTAAACTAACAAAGAAAAAGGCTCAGTTACAATATCATGCAAGATGTTTCCATCTGGCTGCACAAATATGATCCTACTTCTATAAAATTCATTATACATTATACATCTAAGTTCCTCATTGCACATTGAAAATTTAAAAAAAAATAAAAATTACGAATAAACAACATCTAAGACTTGTCAGTTGATATAGTGAGGTAAATGTATTAAACCGTATACTTACTTCTTTAAGACTATAGGTATCTACGTTAGTATCTATGTTCAGAAACATAGTTGGTTAATTTTCTGAGATACTACTAGGTAAGGTAGAAATATTATTTTCGCCATCTCTCCCTTTTATTATTGTGCACAAAATATGAGGAGTTCATCTATTTTAGTAAACCTACAGGCATGAGCAAGAAAATGAAAAAAAAAAGATAAGCCTAAGTATTAGGTAAATCATTTTTCAAGAAATAATGCTAGTAAATATGTTTCATGTTCAACACGAAGTATATCATAATGAGATTTTTAAGCCTAATGTGTAATGATTTACTCACCAAAAGTATCATACAAGCTTAATATAATAGAATTATTTCCATGAGTGAAAAACAAGAAATAGGAAGGAAAGAAAATGAGAATTCAAGGTAAATGACCATATTCTAAGAACATCAGCAAAAGTATTCAAGAACCTCCCAACCTCAAAATGAAGTAATCAGAAAGTTTTAGCATATTTCTTATAAAGAATGCCAAACATAACATACATATATATACACACACACATGAAAAAGAAAACCTGACCATGAAAAGATTTTTTGTTTCCTCCTTAAAGTCTGACCAAAATTGGATTAAAAATGGTCTTTTCATCTGCACAGACTTGGATGAGAATAGTGTCTTCCCATCTAAAAACAAATTCTAGCAATGGCTCTCTTAAGATGAGCATTGAATATTTCAACCATAAGAATCACAGGCTAAACCAAAATGAGAAAAATCATAAATTTAGGAGAAATGAGAGTCATGTTTTAAGCCAAAACAATCAATTAAAATTATGATTTCAAAGTGATACCCATTTTTTATGTTTAAACACCTAATTGACCATAAAAATATTTAAATTCCTATCCCTCATACAGCCGAATTCGTACAAAAGTTAACCTATTAGATTTTCGTCATCATCATTATTTTATAATCCCCTTCTCCCAAAAAAGAAAAAGCCAAAACACCACACACACACACACACACACAAAGTAAACACCAATTCATTTCAGTCAAATTGAAATAGATGTTAACAGATGAGAAAAATTAAAAATACCACAAATCAACTTCAATTTTCAAACAGTGTAATCTTCAAGAAGCAAATAAACACGAGATGCATAATCCTATTGAATATATCTTCACCACTATAAAACTCGAGATTTTAACTAGTTTCATAATCAAGAGCCAGTATCGAAGGAAGTCTATTCTTTAATATAGCTAGTTCCATACATTCACCTTCAATATGTTCCATTGATTCTCTAGCCTGCGGGAAAGAGCTCTCTCATAAGCAGCTTTGATCTTTGCTGCCTCTTTCTCCCTACGTAGTTCTTTCTTCTATTTCAGTTTCTCAGCCTACAAGAACAACTAAGATCAGCATCACTTATTTTCTCTTAACATATCAGAGTGAATTAGTAAAAAAATATTACATACTCTTGTTGATTCTTTCTATAAAAGCTTGTCCTTATGCTCTAGATCGCGTCTCTATTCTCTTTGGTACCTCTCCTCCTCTCGCTATCTTTCATGTAACAACCTTTCTTCTTCTTTTCATCTTTCGTGGTTATTCCTCTCCATCTCTTTCTTTATTTGCTCTTCCCTCTTAATGTATGGCATGACAATATTAGCTATACCATAAAATAAATTTATATCAAAGGAAAAAAGTTGAGAGTGACTCAAACTTTTTGTCATAAAATCTTCTATTTTTCAATCTCTTTTCTAGCTCTTTTCTCATGAGCTTCAAGTTCACGTTGTATTCTAGCTTCTTCATTCTGCAAGCAAAGATGAGTCAGCAAGCACTAAGTAACCATTCTATGGCAATAAACACGGTGTTGCAGGTTTATATACCATTCGTTTCCTCTGAAACCTTGAAGGTTCCTCCTCATGGATAACCGTGTTGTCAGATGGCTCTAGTGCAGTGTTAGTCGGAGTTATTGGGTGAACCCTACCATGAGTAACAACTGTTACATAAACAAAAAATCAAAATTTAAAATCAGTTCAGAACCAACAATAATAATAGAACCATGACAGGTGCAGAGATTCAGAAGACTTGAAATACAATAGCGACATCGACAAGAACATCAAGTAGGACTGCCAGCGACCTAACTGAACAAAGCTTCTGGCAGAAGAAATCAAAGAAAGACAGAGAAATACTGGATGGTGAGACGACAGAGACGACGGGGCTGAAACCAGAGAGGTGACGAAGATGCTGGATGGATACCATGACGGTGGTGGGAAAGGAGTGACACAGAATAAAATACACAAGGCCGTTGTTGGCTAGATGGGTGCACGAATGTGATGGAATCCGCCACCGGCAAAGAGTGGTGAGCCTCTGGTAGGAGCGTTAGGAGTGTGAGAAACCTAGACAGTGGAAGCTAGAGAGTGCGACGCTGGAAAGTGTGATATGTGTGTTAGGGTTAGGGTTAGGGTTAGGTTTTAGTTGGGACAGAGGGTAGTAAAGAGTGGAGAGTGGAGTTAGAGTTATGGTTACCAGTGGGCTGCAGTTAGACATGTTGAGGGGTGTTGATGAGGAAATTACTAGAGACAATAGGGTTTTATATTTTTAATTTGAAGTACTGAAAATGGCGTTTATACGCGTTTTCAAATTTTGAAATTAGAAAAACTTTTTTAAATTAATATAACTTATTTTGATTTTGAGTTACTATTTTTTTTTTGTTTTCAAATTTTTATTTTGATTTTTTTGAAAAAGAATTTAAGTTTTAAAAAATCTTTTATAAGATAGATAATATTTTTTAAATAAATACGAAAAATTTATGTAGATGTGAATAATCTTATATTAAAATAAATAAAAGAAAATAATTTGTATTACTCTTTTAATTTAAGAATATTTTATAGTTTATAATTTAGGTTTTTATAACCAAAATCTCACAAATTAGTTCAATTTAAATATAAATTATTGAATACTTTATATATAATAAAATGTATTTAAAGTATAATTTATATAACGATATATATATTATATAAACAAATAATAAGCATGTATTCGTCATTCGAATCTTATCTCGTATATGTAACAATTTATTAACTAATGACAAATTGTTAAATAGAACTGCAATTCATAGCGAATTAATTCTTAACCTGTTGGGTTAAGGAATACCATGAAAAACCAAAAATAGTAAAGGTATAAATATGAGATATTCTATTTTGCCAACAAAAAGTGGGTTTGTATATATGATGAATGGACGACTATTTTAAAATATTTTATGCCTTTTTAGTTTAATCTTAATTATGTATGTAAAATATTTAATAGTTCATATATATTTGACCCGCATACTCTAATACATAGTTATTAAAATCGAATCGAACATGTGGTTTGACTGAAAAACTGATAAACCAGACCCTATATCGACCCAGATTAGTGTTCTAACCACTTAAGAAAATAAACCAGTCAAAACTGATATGAACCATCAAAATCAGCACGAACCAAAAAAATAATATTAGCTACAAGGAAAAACACTTTTAAGTTAACCATGTTACTACTTTTAGGGGGATAGTCGGATTTTAGGTCGGGTCACAAAAAAAAAATGTACTAGCTTATTTTGAAAAAAAAAAAAAAAGGCACCCGTTTGACCCAAGAGTCAACCAGCTTAATTTGCTATTGTTTCTGGTTAATCGAGCGAAGTCATTTAGGCTTGCATTTTTACGAGTTCAATTTTAGAATCAAATACTCATCTATTTAAGTCAGGTAAACGAGCTAGTCCGACGGATTTAGCCCATTTTGACGATCCTAATTAATTCAATAGCTAGCTCAGTTTAATCTTTATTGAATGAATTCCTAAATGATTCTAATTAATAATAAAACTTATACGATCATATGCAAATAAATCCTCATATATAATAATTTAATTATCTTTTTTATTATATACTTTTTCTAATATATTTTATGATTGAAAATTATCAACATTATGCTCTGATTATATTTTCTAAAAATATTGAATTTTTAAACTTGTCTTTAAATTATATTAATTTTAAGTTTCAATTCAAAATAATAGTAAACTTCCCATTAAAAATAACGACAAATTTGTGATCTAATTGAGTAAAAATATTTTTTAAGGAAAAGCTTTTGATTTGAGTTGTTTATAAGAATTTTGAGAATCGACATCTTGTTAGAATATTGTAAATTATTAAAAATTGGCTAGCTAATTGGTCACGACTTTGGGACTTTAATTATTCTCTCGTTTAAAATGGCTTTAGATTAGTGACAAAATTATGACAGATTACATTAGCTTGTTTAGCAAATTTGCTTCAAACTTTTCATGAATCATTCATAGATTTACATAGGGGCTAGTGATTAATTTGCGACGAATTAGATACAGCTATATTTTGCATGTAGTTCATCGTCGCTGACAAAGAACTTTGATTTTACGATGAATTTGCGACAACCTATTCAGTAGCTAAATTAAAGTAATGATGGATAAGGACTAACGTTTTTTTTTCAAAAATTAGTAGCAATATAAGATAAGCGAGAAAAATCTATAGTTGTTAAGAGGTCACTAAGTTCTCACTAAAAAAGCTTTTGATTAGTGACTCAGTTGCGACCAATTATTAATAAAATTTCCACAATTAATTTTGTATTTGTTATAACTCTACAACAGATTTTCAACGAGATTAGCGAGTAATTTGCTACAAAATAGGTAGGATATAGCTTTCGCTTTGCAATAAGATTGTAATTGCCAAGTCTCTCGCTAAATTAAAATTGTGACAACTTAGTGACAAATGTATTTCTCCTGCTAATTAGCGACTTGAAATTAGGGAACGAAGTGTGTCAGTTATTAAAAGGTTGCAAATTTCTTGCTACTGAGGTCCTAGGCGCCCAATATCCATATTTCCACTTTAGCGACTAATTAGCAAGGAACACTTTCGTAGCTGAATGATTTATCCATTGCAACGAGTTAGCAATGATTATTTTCCATTACTAACCTAATTTGAATTTTACAGTAACATGCTACAAATTGGCGAGAAACTAGTTGCTCGCTAAAAATAAAAACCTTAGTGACAAATTGGCTAGGAAATTGTCCATCACAAATTACATTTCAAGTCTTTGTGATGAATTAGCTAGGAACATTGTTCGTCACTAATTAGCATTTTCTCACAAAGTTTATTTAGCGAAGAACTAGTGTGTGAATTATTTCTCGCTACTTTACTTTTATCAATTGAACCCCTAAGTGACTGATTTGCTAGAACATTGTCACCCACTAATTAATTTGTGACAAATTAGCGAAAAAAATTTTCCTGCTCTTTTTTTAGTTACAGAACTCAATTTGCGAGAAACAAACTTACTTGTAAATCTCTCGATAATTAATCACTTTTCTCAAGTTTGGATATTTTGTCGTTAGTACGTCACTAATTCATTGCTATTTACTAACGAATTAGTGACAAAAAATATTTTTTACAAAAAGTCATCGCTAATTTGTTAAATTCTTGTAGTGTTTATTCGGATAAGGTTTATATTTGTGTTTTTATGTGTTTGTTAATCTTAAGCTTTTTCATTGATAGGTTTGCACCGAGCAACAATGCTACGCAAGAGATCTCCAAGGTGATTAAGTCAATGTACGACTACCCATGACCGAGCTACACAAAGATCCCTGCTGAGACCAAAGAGCGATGATTTTAGAAGTGGACGGTAAGAAGCCAATATTGTTGAATTAACTGTATTTGAACTATATTTTATTTCGACTAACCAATATTGTTGAATCAATTTGTGTAGTTGAAATTTATATGGGATACGGAACATGATCTCATGATCAGGAATATCTACCACCACCAGGCAGCTAAACGACTTCAGCAGATGATGAGCGACATTCGTCAGGAGTGCGACCACCTCACGATCTGGATCCGTCCATTTATCAAGAAGGAACTAGAGGCCCATTTTGGAACTGATGAGGGATTCAAACATCGCCGTCTAACGAACATCGCTAATAGGGCTTCACTAAGGTCATCGAAGTATACGAGTGGTCAGCGACCTTCATGAAGACGAAGAGCAGGCTAGTAAGTAGTTTGCTAATGTTTGTTAATCATTACTTGAATTAGTTGTTTCTTAATTTTTTTTTGGTTGATTTCAATATGTGTAGTCTAAGTCGTTGGATTGTGAGGTGATACTGGCGCAGACCTTCAAGTATACCCAATCGTTGAAGGCCAACAAGGAGAGATTTGCTGATGAGCCGTGAGCGGTCTGTGGCTCATTATGTGAGTTTTAATTAATTCTAAGTTTGAAATTTATTTGGTTTAAACTTAATTAATTGTTATTCTAATTACAACGTGTGATACAGAGGAGGACTACACACAAAGATTGGAGGCCGCAACCCAGCAATCTCAGCCGCCTAGTGGAAATGACGACCCTGGCTCTGATACCTCAGTGGTAGATCCTGATAGAGTCTGGCACGAGACCGCCTCTAAGCCCCACAAGAATCGCCGCTTCGATTTGGGGTCATTCTTCGCTAGCAACCTTCTTACCTATGCATTGGCAGCTGAAGCTCCCTCTACCTCTACCACCAGCCCTGCCGATCCCGAGGAAGTTGTCGACTTGAGGGAGGAGGTGTAGAAGCCCACACAGGAGCTTCACCAACAAGCTCAATAGTATGAACAGAGGTACAACGAGCTTCTTGCATTCATGGGAAATACCGCAACCATCAACGGGCAAATGATGGAGAAACTGGAGCAGCTAGAGCATTTGCGAGAGTAGATGGAGGTGTACAATGAGCAAATGCGTGCTGAAGGTAGCGACAGCACTGCTGGTTGGGCACCGACATCAGCACCTACTCCATCGCCTCAGCAAGGGAAAGACGACAACGATACGACGATTATTGGGATCTATAGGGTCTAGGGTTTTAATTTATTTTATGTCTATTTCATTGTATTCTACTTCTATGACATTTTATAATATTCGGGAAATTGATATTTAATAAAATTATTAGTTGATTTCTAGTAATTTTGAATTTCTGCCCTAATTATGTTAACAAGAATTTTAATTTGACTACTAATTGTGACATAATTGTGAAAAAAATTACTGTAGAATTTACTGGCGAAAAAATCTAATGATAATTGGGTGCCAAAACACATAATATGGAGCCAAAGTTATCATCGGAATAATCCAACGGTAATCAGCAACTTAATCTCGACAAATTCATTAAAAATCCGACGAAAAATCTACCGGTAATTAGCATCGGACAAAATAATCCGCTGGTAAATAATTTTCAACACCGTTCATACCGTCGGATTTATTCGATAAATCCGACAGTACTCATTATTTTTTTGTAGTGTAACTACATAACCCATAAAAAGAACAAAACAAAACACCATAAAAGTAAATAAAATACACCACAAGAAATTATTGAAATTAAAAAAAAAAGTAGAAGTAACCAGAATTGAAGGATTGAAAGCTCGAATAAAAGAAACAAAAAGCAGAAAAAAGTGGGAAGAAGAAAGGAAAAGAGAAGAAAAAACACAAGACCGTCGTGATCCTATTGTGGAAGAGGAATAGATTATGTAAATTCGGGACCTGTGGAAACTACTCCAGCAACAAAAATGCCTATGGCGAAAGAAGTTGAAAGAGGGGTTGGGCGGTAAAAGAAGAGAGAGGCAGCAAGAAGATACAAGAGGAGGGTAAGAGTAGTAAAAAGGGAGTGGAAGAGGTGAGGAAGGGTTACTACTGCCTTGTGTAGCCCTCTAAAGAGTGCTTCTTGTCTTGGATGTAGACTTGAGAAAGGAGGAGAACCTGGAGGTTTTCGTTAACAATGAGATACAACTTATCTATGTGCACACGTAATAAAAACGACATAACTTTAAATTTCAAAAAGCACCCTTGTTAGAAAGACAAAAAAAAAAAAAAAAAACTTAACAAGTACATTTAGAATTTATTATTTTTGGTCATCGGTTTGCCATCAATGGTTAAAAATATGTAAAAAAGTATGTTGTTGAATTATTAAATTAAAGAAACTAAATTAAAGGAATAGAGTTGATGATTGGCCAAAAATAATAAATTTTAAATAATTTCCTAATATTTTTCCATTTTTTATTCTTGAAAATTTTATAAGTTTTAAAAAATATTAATATTTAATTTATTTTATTATTACTAATAATTTCAATAAATTTTAATTTTACTACTATGTTAATTTTTTTTTTACAATCAACGATTAGTGAATTTTTTTTTCCATTTTTTCTTTAATCCTAAATTACCCTTAACCTAACACGATGTCATTGGGTGCGAAAATAAATTTTAAACAGTTCATGCATGTACAGCCAGGAAAAAATAAAGCAAATTTAATTTTTCATTTGCATATATGTTGCCAACAAAAATAGATCAATATTTTTTCTCATTTTTTCTCCGTTACTCACAGCAAAAATGGAATAAAAGAGTGGAGAGAGAATAATTATATTTTATTATTGTAAAATATAATTTAAATTTTTTATGTTTTTGTCCAAAATTTGTTATAAAACTCTCTACTTGAAATTTTAAAAAAGTCTTTTAATTAAAAAGAGTTGATAAATTATTTTGAAATTCAAGCTACAATAGTAATATTCTTTTGAAATATTTTTTTATTATAAAAAAACTAATTTTATAAATATAAATATTATAGAAATACAATTCAGAATTCCACAACAATTTTAAAGTATAATATGAATAAAAAATACTCAACAAATCAATCATAAAAAATTAAAAATACTAATAAAATTTTATGATAAAATAATCATTAACTAAACAATAAAAAAATTACACAATAATATAATTATAGAACTAATGCAGTAAAATTTAACAAATTAAAATTTACAAAAAGATAAACATAAACTTTTAATTAAATCAAAAGAAATTAAAGAATGGAGTAGAAAAAATAGGTAAATAGGAGTCTGGAAAAGAATAGAGAAAAATAGTAGCAGAAAAGTTGGTTTCGGGATAATTAGGATTAGGGTCGTTTATTTTGACTTTTTATTTTTTATTTTTTTATTATTATTAATTTAATTATCTTTTATCAAATTTAATAAAATGTCCTTCAATAAAATTTAGTAAAATGTTGTCAAATTTATCTGTATAGTAAGGACAAATAAAATTTAATGCTATGTACTACTAAAAGAAGATTTTTTGGTGTCTATAATATTTTGTTTAAATTGTTTAAAAATAAAGATAAAAAATAGTGGCCTGGAACCATTCTTTTATTTTTAAATTTTATGCGTAAAATTTAAATACCAAAAAAGACCCCTTTTATAAAATTCACTGGGACACTTGCCTCCACACTCTACCAATTGCATGCGTCCCTAAATGGCGGCAATGAATGTAATTTGGAGTGGGATATGGGGTAGTGAGATTAGGAGTTAAGGTTTGGGCTAGGTGGATTCGTGGGTGAGTTAACTATGAAGAGTTAGGTCTTACTGGATGGTTCAATTGTGTTAGTTGGAATTGTTAATTTAGTGTCAGAAGTAGGGATAGAATTAGGAGCGGTAAAATTGAAAAATAGTAAAATACATATTGACTAATGGTTGGTTATAAAACAAACCAATAAAAAGCATATAATTAAAATATATTTAAATATTAAGCACAAAATCAAAACAAATTAAATTTTAAAGACGTTTTTAAAATTTTGAACAAAAATATTCTTTACCCTAATTCGTATAACAAAATTTCAATATAAAACTCATCAATAACCTTCATATTACTTAAAATCACAACTTATTTACAAAAAATATTTGAAACATAATAAAAAAAAATCAACTTAAATTATCTTAAAGTTATTTTATTTTATATCTTTTAGTTATTACTCACTTTATTTATATTTCTTAATTATTGTTGAAATACTTAAGTATGTATTAAGTATATAGTTATAAATATTACATATACAAAATTATAAATAATTTTATGTTATTGTGCTTCTAATATTGCCGTTTATTTATAGAATAAGCATAATAAAATTAGTAACAATTCGTAAATATTTTGTAAAAATATCCACGAAAATCTAACGGTTATGAGTGAGAAAGCGACGACGCCCGATAAAACAACTTTTCAAGAGGAGGACTTGATGAACTGCAGTACTAAAAAAGTCAAACCTAATGGGGATGAAGTGCTACTAGATGTAGAGGCAGAGGAGAATGGGGGATCGGCAGACGTAGATATGCAACATGTGAACAGATCTCCAAGTATTGATAGTAGTCAGGAGAAAGAACTGAAGGTACCATCCAAGTTTGGAAAAGGAGTGACCTCATCAAAGTTGACGTCAAACGGCAGAAACAGAATATGCGGAGCCTCTTATAAAGATAGCCTCTTGATGGGAGGTGCGGGAATTTCTCTTTTACCGGAGGAGATTGATCACATGGTGGCTGAGGACTATATTCTGGAGGAGATCTCTGACGAGGGTACTGGTAAAGCAGCTCCCTTCGATCCAAAGCCAGAAGTTGAGGTGAGTTTAGCAGAGTATGGTGAATCATGTCGTCCATGGAAGCTTTCTCTTATTGTCAAGGTGCTTGGTAAGAATATTGGATTTCGAACGATGGAGTCCTGGGTCCAACGCGTTTGGTCCAAGAATGGAAATTTTAAAGTTATTGATCTAACTTGAGATATCTTCCTTGTGCGTTATGGCGGCGAAGGTGACTATAAGCATGCGCTTTTTGAAGGCCCGTGGCAAGTAGCAGATCACTACCTGTTAGTACAAAGAAGGGGACCGATGTTTCAATCGTCAAGGGATGTTATGCAGAAATTAGCGGTGTGGGTGAGAATTCTGGACTACTGGTGGAACTCTATACCTATCACTTCTTATAGAGGGTAGGCGGTAAATTAGAATGATGTTAAAAATTGATCAAACTACTTTTATATACTCGAGGGGGAAGTTTGCACTTTTATGCGTGGAGGTAGATCTGTGAAATCAGCTTGTACTAGCTATTAAAGTTCTCATAAGGGAGTTTAAGTTTGAGTATGAAGGTCTTCACCTTATTTGCTTTGGTTGCGGCAAGTATGGTCATAGAGTTGATAGTTGTCCGGAGAAGGAGCGGGGAGAAGCTACAATGGATGGTGGTAGGGCCCCAGGAGATCCTCCAGATACAACAATGGCAGACATCGTGGATAATTCAAAATTAACTATTCCTAGTTCAGCTCAACTTTGCCTAATGCGCTGGAACAAAATCACGTGATTCAGGAGGTTTCAAATTTGAAGGAAGGAGCTGAATCTTTAGGAGTGTTTTGGTCGTGGATGTTGGCTACGAAGGCCCAACGCAGGTTTAATCGAAGTAATAGTCCGGTTGGGCCCTCAACCCAAAGAGGCAACCCAATTCGGTTAGTTTCACGATTTCAATCTTTGGAACATGCTGAACAAGAGGAGTCTGAGATGGAAGCACATATCCATAAAGAAGGTTTTGTATCAAATAATCATGTAGCCCAAGTGGTAAAGACAAAGAAGTCATCTTTGTCCAAACACACCTCTTATTCTAAGAGTCGGCTAGTTGGGCCGAAAGGTGTTTCTAAAGCCCCAGAAGGGAGGGGTACGAGTGAGAAGGGGGTGGAGTGAAGATCTTTGAGGCACCATTGACAAAAGAAAAAGAAGTAACGAAAAAGAGACTTTAAAGAGAACTTGGAGCAAAATGATGCGGAATACTGGAGGTCTTTGAATTTGATGAAGCAGATGAAGTATGTGGTGGGAGATGATGCGTTGTTCTTAGACGGCGTGCCTTTCACTCAAATCCATCAACCCTCGAAAGAGCCTCTCGCGGAACTAAATTTTTCGAGGGAAAATGCGAAAGAAGAAGCATTGGCGGCTGCAAACCCGGCGAACCCTAGATCACACAGGTCCTCAATGTACCTCCTGATCATTCGAATCCCTCGGCAGTGAAGGATGTGTCCGTAAAGATTGTGGTAGATACCACACCAACTTCCTGCTCTACTTGATTGAAGCAGCTTCGGTTGGTTTTCTCTACTTATCCCCATTCATTTTTTCCATGAATATTATTACTTGGAATTGTAGAGGTGTTGGTAGCAAAGGTTTTTCTACTTTGGTTAAAGATTTGTTTAGGAATTTCAATTGTAATATGTTGTGTCTTTTGGAATGCCGTCTATCGGGTCTAAAGGCGAACAAAATTGTAAAGAGGTTTGGTTTCTCAAATTGGTTTCTTGAAGAAGGTGTTGGATTTTCAGGGGGTATCTGTGTTCTATGGACTTCGAATTTTTAGAATGTTGAGGTTCTAGTGTCTCATAGACAATATGTCCACATGAAACTTTGTTTTGGCTTGGAAAGTCCTTGGTTCTTTGCAGTTGTTTATGGTTCCCCACAAATTGATCTCAGAAGTAGTCTATGGGAAGGTCTGAAAAGTATTGCTAAAAATTTGACTAGTGAGTGGTGTGTAGGAGGAGACTTTAATTATGTCTTATCTGCTACAGACATAGGGGGTAACTCTGGTCTCCCTAGAGATCATGATCATTTTACGGATTGCTTGTTAGAGTGTGGGTTGCAGGACCTAGGCTTTAAAGGTCAGCCGTTTACTTGGCAAAAAGGAGCTATTAGAAGATGACTGGATAGATATGTAACTAATGTGGCTTGGTCCCAACGTTTTAGCTGTGTCGTGGTGAAGCATCTTCCCAAACTCAAATCAGATCATGTCCCAATATTTCTGGAGCTTTGGGTTGACAGTATTGCTACTTCCCCTTGTCGTCGCTTTCGTTTTCTGGCTTCATGGCTGAATCATGAGAATTTTAATTCTATGTTAAAAATGAACTGAAAAAATGAAACTTCTTTGGATCAAAATGTGGCTAATTTTATGGAAGCCACAAAGGTTTGAAACAAGAAAATTTTTGGTGATATTCATAGAAAAAAAATAGAATTCTGGCCAGACTGAATGGTATCTCCTTGAAACTTGGTTTTGAAGTGAATCCTTTTTTGGAGGAACTCCAAGCTTAGTTATGGAAAGATCTAGAAGTAATTTTGATTCAAGAGGAGATACTGTGGAAACAATATTCAAGGTGTAAGTGGATAAACTATAGGGATTGCAATACCTCTTACTTCCATAATTTGGCAATTGCTAGAAGGCAGAGAAATAGAGTGACGATACTTAAGAACCAACACGGTGATTGGGTGGAAGACACTCAGCAGCTTCAGCAATTGGGTACTATTCACTTTCTTTCCCTGTATACCAAAGATTAGCCATATGAGAAGTTGGTAGCTTCCGGACTATTCCCTGTTTTGATGTTCGAAGAGCTTGGGCGCCTGCATCGAATGGTTTCAATAGAAGAAGTCTCTGCAGCTCTCTTTTCTATGGGAGCTTGAAAAGCTCTGGGACCAGATGGTCTTCCCCTATGTTTTACTAGAGCAACTAGAACCTTGTGAAGACCTCAGTTGAAAAATTGGTGAAAAATGTGTTTGTGGATCATGTAGAAATCAAGAAGGTAAATAATACCTATATTTCTCTTATTTCGAAGAGGGAGGTTCCTGAGAACTTTAGCCACTTTCGCTCTATTGGTTTGTGTAATGTCTCTTATAAGATAGTTACTAAAATAATCTCCAACAGGCTAAAAGAAGTCATGTCCAAACTTATAAGCCCATCTCAGTGTAGTTTTGTCTCCGGGAGGCAAAGTGCTGATAATATTTTAGTAGTACAGGAGAATGTACACTCTATGAGATCTAGAAAAGGGACGAATGGTTATATGGCAATCAAGATAGATCTAGAGAAAGCTTATGACAGGTTGAATTGGAGGTTATATGGCAATCAAGATAGATCTAGAAAAGGGACGACTGGTTATATGGAAATCAGGAAGCAGGTTTACCACAAAATTTGATCGATTTGATAGTGAGTTGCTATTCATATGCAGGCATGAATCTATTGTGGCATGGGACTCCTTCGGACCCCTTTGTTCCTTCTAGGGGTATCCGACAAGGTGACCCCATGTCACCTTATTTATTCGTGTTGTGTATTGAACGGCTATCACAAATCATCACAATGGCGGCTAACCATAATATATGGGAGCCAATCACTCTGAATAGAGGGAGTCTAAAACTGTCACACTTATGTTTTGCCAATGATATCGTTCTATTTGGCAAAGCATCAATGGAGCAGGTGGAGTTAATTCGCGGTATTCTTGACTTGTTTTGTCAGCGTTCTGGTCAGAAAGTTAGCTATAAAAAGTCTTGCGTCTGCTTCTCTGAGAATATGAATTTCAGTCGTAAGAGGGAGCTCAGTGAAACCTTAGGTATCCGACTAACTTCAAACCTAGGTAAGTATTTGGGTGTTCCTCTCCTCTATGGCCGTACTAAAACAAAGGACTTTCAATTTATTATTGATAGGATGACGAGTCGGCTGAGTACATTGTTTGGCTCACAATCTCTCTCTGGCAAGCAGAGTTACGTTGACCTAATGGGCTCTAACTTCAATTCCAACCTACATTATGCAGATCATGAAGATTCCCATGAGGGTTTATGATAAGATTGATAGCATATACAAGAGCTTCGTATGGGAAGGTAATAATTATGGCAGAAAACCCCATTTATTTAGTTGGAAGAAGCTCTACTCGCCAAAAAAATCTAGAGGCCTGGGCTTTAGATAAGACAGAATTATGAATAATGCAAATCTGATGAAATTGACTTGGAAGTTAATTTATAATAGGGACTCTCTTTGGGTGCAAGTTCTCCGCAGTTAATATAGGTGTGGTAATGATACCATCCATGTGATGAAGCCTCTTCAACATGTCTTTAATGCTTGAAAAGGTATCTCTCATATTTGGAAACAATTTGAGAGGAACCTTATATGGAGGTTCGGATCAGGTCAGACCGTGGATTTTTAGAGGTATCAATGGATTCCAGGTGTTCATTGCTTGATGGACTTTGCGCTAACAGAGGTAACAATAGACATGGTAGATAAAAAAGTCTGTGACTATGTTGTGGATAATAATTGGAATTTTGATCGAATTGGTTACAGTTTAGGGGATGATTGGTTCTTAATCTTTGCTTCTATTAGGCCACCAGAAGCGGAGTTGAGTGAGGATTCGATTTCTTGGATTCTAACACCGAATGAGGATTTTTTCATAAAGTAAGCTTGTTCTGCCCTTGTCTCCCCTATGAGTACTGAAAATGCGAGCCTTTTTACTCGAATATGGAAGTTGGAAACCCCTCAAAGGCTTTGCAATTTTTGCTAATTGGTAGCAAATAAGGCACTTCTAACAAATGAGGAGCATGTTCGGAGGAATATAGCTCAGTCTGCTTTGTGCAGTATTTGTGGCAGTAATTGTGAATCTTTGCTCCATGTCTTGTGTGATTGTCTAGTCACTTATAAAACGTGGAAGAGCATTGATGATAGGTTGGGTCAAGATAATTTCTTCACTAAACCTCTCATTCCTTGGTTGATGAAGAACTTGTCTTCCCAACTTTTCTTCAAAGGGGTTCGATGGCCCCTCCTCTTTACTAGTACCTTAAATTTTCTGTGGTTTCGAAGGAACACATTTGTCTTTGATAAGGATAAAGTCCCAGATGAAAGGAAGATTCATGAAATAGCTTGTTATATGGCACAGGATTATTATAGGGCTCATTCTGAATCTATGTGATCTAGGAAAAGGGTGGAAACTTTTGCAGAAAAGCTTATTAAGTGGCAGCCACCTCCTCTTCCTTTAATCAAGCTGAATTCGGATGGCTCCGTTAGTGAGGATGGCAAAGCGGCTTGTGGTGATATCCTTAAAGATGGCAACGGTAAGTTTATTGCTTGTTATAATGCGAATTTGGGTGCTTACACTATGACAGCGGCAGAGTTTTGGGACATACTCTTCAACTTTGATTTAATCATTAGCATATTTGGGACACTCCCATGTTGAGATTGAGGTTGATTCAGCGGTAGCGGTGCGGTTGTGTTCTCAAGACTCGGGAAACTTACATTCGGTAGGAACTCTTGTGTCAGTGATAAAAATTAGGTGCAACAGGAGCTGGAGTCTTCATCATAAATTCAAAGAAGCTAAATCATATGCTGATAAATTGGCATCATTTGATTATAGTTTAAGTTATGGTTGTCATTTTTTTTCTTTATCATCTTGTATTTTCTTTCATTTTTTTACTGATGTTGTAGGAACGGTTCACTCTAAAATAATTTTTGGTTAGTTTTTCCTTTATTTGGGCTTTAACCCCGAAATTAATAAAAAAAAAACTTGTAAATATCTTGTAAGTGTATGCTAAATAAAACACATTATTGTTCTTCAAGACCATCAAATGCTTTAGACCAAGTTGTGCCAATGAGCCTTAACTCACACAGCATTCTGCCTCCTCCCCATCTCAAAGGTCTCGGACTCAACTCCTACCAATGACAATCGAGGAAGAAAAAATGGTAAGTATGTGAGGAGCGTGTGGGTGTATGTGTTGTACCTAGGATTGGGAGTTGTCCAATTCATTTGAGGTACCTAAAATTGGGGGTTGTCCAATCTACCTGACAAAAAAAAAAAGACCAAGTTGTGACTGGTCAAGCCGCCATGCTTGATTTTTATCCAACCTGGCTAGCTCGCTTTTTTTTGTATCATAATGAATATGAAATATGTTTTTCTTTTTGTATGTAAGGAATATGATGGCACGAGAGAGTAGTGTTGGGGTTCGAATCCCACCTTGTGCATGCAGCAATCTATTGGCCAATAACAAATTTTTAAATGGAGCTCAGTACCACAACGAATTAGTCTTTGACCTGTCGGGTTGGGGGATACCGTAGGAACAAAAAAAAAAAAAGATATTCGTGGAAACACATTATTACACATATCGACACAATATTTGTATACTGATGGTGATATATATATTTGTTCGATCAATTATTTTGCCACATCACTATTTTATTTTTCTAGTTTCGACAAGTTATATTAATCTCTCTCCATCGTATATACATCATATATACATGTACGCATCTATCTTGTGAGTTATGATTTCTGAATATCAAAACCCATAACAAAATATTTTTTAATTTATATATTAGTATTTTTTTTCTATTTTTGAAATTGCAAAGACATAACATGTATCCTTGATTAAATATGTAGTTAAAATAAAAGTAATAAATCATTTAGGTAAATTCATATCATATATATTACTCATCGAAGTAATTAATTACTTTTCACACATAATGCAAGAAAAATAAATTTTGGTTAAATAATATATAGCATAACTATAAAAAATAATATTATTTTGACAAAAATAATTTTGTGAATTTTTAAAATGATACTTTTAAATCATATTCCTTGATTCTAAAATAGCTACATTAGAATACAAATATGACGATACTTTCGAGCTATATTTTTTATGCTCAATTCTTAATCCTACATTATTATTGTTTTTACATTATTGTAAGCCCATTAAATGGTCTAGTTCAGCCTAATTAAATTTGGCCCACTTAAATTTGTGAATTATAGGGGTTAACTTGTTTATTTTTTATTTGTTGAAGAGTGTTAGTTTTTAGACTTGGACTGTTTATAGTCAACCTCACGAAATATATGAGATAACCTATTAAATTTTTGTTTAAGAAAAAGTTTCGACAAATTCAATTTTGGGTTCAAATTTTTCTAAAAAAAAGTTAGTTTTGGACAAAAAAAAAAACATTATTATTAGTGCGAGTCAAGTCTTTGGATGGAATCAAGAAAAATATTTAAAAAATACTGTTTTTTTAAATATAAAAAAAGAATTACTCGTTAGATCTAATTTTAGAGTAAAAGTATGTTGTTTAAACCAAATAAATAGGCTGGCATGATGGATTTAGTCTATTTTAATAGTTTTAAATTTTTTATAAAGTTTTGTTTGGTTAAAAAAAATAAATGAAAACAAAAGAAATAAAGAAAAAGGAAAAAAAAAAAAAAGAAGTTGAGTAAATTTTTATGTTTAGATAAAAAAATTAAAAAAATATATAATATTATAAAAAGATAATTTTATTCTATATATATATATATATATATATATATATAGTTAAAAATAACTGAATAATATTAGAATATGATAAAGTGGTATTTTTTTTTTATTTTTCATCTAATATTGGAGGAAAAAAAAATTCAATGAGTGCTATATCTATCTTTTTGAACTTTTTTTTTTTAACTTTTCACTCTAACAAAACAATGAAAAATAAATATAGCTTATTATATGGTATGTAATAATTTTTATATTTTAGTTTAATAAATTAAATAAATTAATATTTAGAAAAATAAAAAAAATAGCCGTCACATATGATAACATCAAATGAGGCTACAGCACATAACAAATTAACAGAAAGAAAATAATATATTAATAACGTTTTGATTTTTTTTTATTAGTTTTTAATGTGTTCTTTAAAGTTTTCTACTAGTGTGAACGTAAAACATGCCTTACGTGCACTTTTTTCTTTCTTTTCATTAATCTATTTAATAAAATATTTAAATAAATAATTAAGTTCAAAGTCAGCCTTATATATAACAATTATTACGATTAAAAGAATATCTTATATAATTATTAAATGAATAAATATCATTAACAATTTATTTATTTCTTAAAATAAAAATACTCCTATTTAACAATTAGTATTTCTACAACCATAATTTGAGATGTATGATACGTGAATACTACTCTTAGTTGTATCTTGCATTCTGTTTATGGTAACGACAAAGGGAAAGAGGTTAAATAACCGTGTCCTATCCGTACTGTATGCGTATGGAACATTTATATATGTGCATCTTTCTATAATTCTACATATGGGGACCTAACCTATTGAATTATGTTGATGGATAGGTACACAAAGTAAAACCGCGTGGACAATGATGTTAATGTTGTTAATTATTGCAACGCAAATTCCAATTTAAAACCAAATGTCATGACTCATGAATACTAAATACGCGGTTTACCAATAAAGACCTTTTACTAAAGGACATGCATTGGTGATTGTGATGGAAGAATTTATTTATTATGTGATTTTAGAGTATATATTAAAATTATAAAATAAAAAAAATTATAAAAAAAATTAAATTTTTAATATATTTATTTATATTTATTAAATAAAATATTTAAAATTTTTTATTAATAATAAATTTATCATATATCTTTAATTAAAACATATATTAACTAAACCTTGATGGAATTGGATTATGCCTATTTGAAGTTTGTGGTCGCTTGAATTTAGACAATAGGCATTCACGAATCATCATCACCTCTTATGCCAATCGCTATCCTTTAATTTATATATTTGAAATTAAGGATGTGATTTTCAGTATATGGGGCGAGTGAATTATACGGTATGTATGGGGCAATTACAAAGCAACTTCCTACTAATGTGACTCATGTTTTGGAATTATATACACTCAAGACTTCTAGAAACCCCCTTCCCACAAAAAAATCTCTTCCGAATAGTTACACTATAACATTAAATTATATTTTAATTTTAGGATAAGTGTTTGTCACTGTATATGAATACGAAGTACTCAATATTTTTTATATTTTGTGATAAAATACGCAAAAAATGCACAATGAATACAAAAATTAATATTTTATCAATTATTATGTATTTATTTATATTTTATATATGTTATTTCATAATTTTTTTAACAAAGTAATTAGTTATTAGAATAATTAAATTTGAGATACTAAAATAATTGAATTTAATTTTTTAAGAAATAAATTACAAAAATATTAAAAGGTTTAATTATTTAATTTTGTATAAAAAGAATTATATTAAAAGTTGTAACCACTGTATACTAATTAAGAGCATTATATAACAAGATTCGTTTCAATAAAAAAGAGAAAATGCTACCTTAGCTTTGAAAAAGGTTGTTATTATTAGTTTTTTTTTGAAAAAGTATAAGAAACAACGAGAATATTAAACAATGTGAATAATAAATATATTAGATGTTTAATTTAATAGGTATGTAGATAATTATATATGTTGATTATTCTTAATTAGATGGTATTCTTGTTTATTCGATTTACTCATGCACAGCTAACAATGACTCACTACAAGGTTCAATTTGATTTGTGACGTTTTTTTTTTTTGTTTATGGGGGTTTGAAACGTCCACCAAAAGGTTAGTGGGAGTTTCCAAACCTCCAATATTTAACGTACCACAAGCTTATTTGTGGCAGTTTGGTAGAACTCCCAGGACATAATTTTATGGCAGTTCTTTATCTGCTTTGTGGAGACTGAGTTGAATTTTTTTGATAATTTTTTTGAAATTTTTGTAGCGATTTAAAATCCCCACAAAACTGAATTTTCAAATTAAAAAAATTACAACAAGCTAAATTGTTACAAACCATTTAAAATTGAAACTAAACTTATCAGAAAGCTATAAATGACGGAAGAAAATTGTCGGTAAAGAATTTCATAAAAATATCGCATTGCAAGTATAGTTCTATACCAACAAATTATACTCGGTCAACGTTTAAATTATTTGTCACTTAAGCAAACCCAATAAAATTAATCGAAGTATTTAAACATTGGGTCGTCTCTCAAAGGAATTGCAGGAAAGTGTAGTTTATTATTGGCTATGAAAAAGTATACTTTTGGGTTTTGTAATAAGAAACAAGAAAATAAAATGGCAAGAAAATAAACTAATAACTAAGAAAGCTCTTAGCAAAGAAAGAGAATTAGAAGTCCTATCCTCATTATCATCGTCAATTGTGATGGTTAATGTAAATTGCTTTCACTTAGTTATCCTCTAACAAATGAAGGAAAGTCAATCGAGTAAAATCGACTTAAGTTCACAAGTTCTAATCAAAGACTAGATTTAGTGAGGCTCAAGCCAACTAGCAACTTTCAATCACCAATTAACAAAAGAATTTTGATAACTCAAGAGTCTCTAATTAATCAATCCAAGTCAAGAACATAAAAATCTATTTTAAAATCCAACCAAGCATTTTATCAAACATTTGGAAGGAACAAAATAAAAGCATAGAAAATTAATAAGAGATGGTAAAATATAAGACTAACACATGCAAGGAATCAATAACCAACAATTAAAGAAAGAAGCAATAAACATGAAATACTTCAAATTGCATTAAAAGGAAATTGAATCTAACAAGAAGAATTCATAAACTAAATTGGGAAAATAAAGAAATCAACAAAAGAAGATAAACTAAGATACTAGAACAATAAAAGGTAGAAGAAAACTAAATTAAAGCAAGATAAAATTCTGAAGCTAAGAAGAAATAAGACTAAAAACCCTAAAACCTAGAGAGAGGAGAGAGCCTCTCTCTCTAGAAACCTACATCTAAAAACTAAAGTGTGAATGAATGAAAATTGAATTGTGAATCGTTGATTCGTCCCACTCTGCAGCCTCTAATCTTCATTTTCGGGCTTGAAATTGGGCCAAAAGCAGCCCAAAAATCGCCACCAACGTTTTCTGTTAATTGCAGCACGTGACGCTCAGCACGCGTACACGACGCTGGACTTTGCACTAGCCACGTGTAGGCGTCAGCCACGCGTGCGCGGCATTTGGTTATGGCTCGGTCACGCGTACGCGGCAGCCATGCATGCGCGTAGATAGCAGCTCCTCAAAACTTTAATTTCTTGTGTTCCTTCCACTTTTGCATGTTTTCTTTTCATCCTCTCAGCCATTCCTGCCCTATAAACCCTGAAAACACTTAATACACGAATCACAGCATCGAATGATAATAAAAGAGGATTAAAAATTAGCGATTTTAAGGCTTAGTAAGCATGTTTTCAATCATAGCACAAAATTAGGAAGAAAACTTAAAAACATGCAATTTGCATGAATAAGTGTAAGAATAGTTGATAAAATCCACTCAATTCAATACAAAATAAACCGTAAAAGAGTGGTTTATCAATCTCCCCACACTTAAACATTAGCATATCCTCATTCTAAGCTCAAGAGAAGCTATAAAGAAGGTGAAGAGGAATGGTAGGATTTATGAAATGCAACATATCTATATAAATGCAACTAAATGCTAAATGCTTCTACCTACTTAGTTAAAAGTAGATCAATCTTCCAAGAACAAATATGAACTGAATTTCACTAATTCAAATCTCAAAATGAAGTACAAGTAAACTTGCAAAAAGAAGGCTCATGAAAGCCGGGAACACGGATTGAGCATCGAACCCTCACTGAAAGTGTATACACTCTAATCACTCAAGTGTTTAAGGGTTGATTCTCTCAATTCTCTACTAATCTTGTTTTCTAAGGCTTGCTCTTCTTCTACCAATCAACAAAAATTTAATGTACGAATACACATATCAAGAGGTCTTTTAAGGGTTGTAATGAGGTTAGGATCAAGGTAGGAATGTATTTGGTTAAATAGACTAAAATTCGAATCCTTGATTAACCTACACTTCCCACCTAACCTAAGACAATTCATGTAATCAAAATATGAAATCTAACTACCCATTAACTGTCTTTTTCACATATTCATGCATCCCAAATTTAGTACAATACATATGCATTGCTACCACCATTTACTTTGGGACATTTTGTTCCCTTTTTATTATTATTTTTTTCCTTTTTTTTTCTTTTTTTCTTTTTGTTTGTTTTTCATATGTGGTGGATATAACATATATATGAGAGATCCATGCATATGATTAAGGTATTAAATGTAGAATATGTGCTCAACTATCTTTTTCATATTTTCACAAAAATATACAATACCCAATTCCCAAACCAAATATTTCCAAACCCAACTTTTCCACACTTAAATCATGAACACTCTTACTTGTCTAAGCTAACCAAGGATTCAAATTTAAGGACATTATTATTTTCTGCTTAGTGTTAGTGATGTGCTAAAATAAAGAACAAATGGGGTAAAATAGGCTCAACATGGGTTTGCAAAGGATAATGAAAGGGTAAGGCCATATGGGTATGTAAGCTTAGCGAAACAAGGGCTTCAATCATATAAATGCATTCATTCATCAAATAATGGAAATATAGAGTTAAGCAAGACAAAGATCACAATTTTAGAGAGAACAACACACACCATAATAAAACATTGGTTAATAAAATGCAACCAATCGAATAGGTTCAAAAAGCTCACTAGGTTTGTGCGTTCGAGCTCTAAAACCATGTTCCAAAATAAATTTCTTCAAGCAAGTTCAAAAATTTTAATTCAAATTAGTGAAATACCCTAAAATAGTTTCTTGAAAAGGAAATTATTACTTCAACCAAGTAGTACCTAAATGCGAGCAACTGACTACACATGCAATCTATCATGCAATGCAACAACTAGCTAACAAAGAAAATTAAACATTTGTGTTGGAAAAGGAAGTAGTTACCCACGGAAGTCGGTCCTTGACCTCCCCAGACTTAAAGATTGCACCGTCCTCGGTGCATGCAAAGATGGGCAGAGTGGATTAGGGTACTGAAAGCCAGACTCCTCCTTGTTGGGTTTTCACAACTGATGAGCTTCTTCAAAGAATTGTGTGGATGGACTCTTCGTTCACCCTGTTTAGAAGCTTTTCCTTTCCCTTCTAGGTGGCCAGCCTGAAAGGAGAGAAAAAGGAAGAAGAATAGCCTACAAACAAAGATATCAGAACAAATAAAATATAGGTTGGCTAATGCCAAATAAGAGTGGGACTCTCAATTACATGGTAGCTACAACATGTAAGGGAGAAAGCATAATAAGCAAAGGCATATCAACTAACACTTGATGCAAGACCAAAGTCAAATCATAAGTAAACGACATGAAGAGAACACTCGGAAGCATCAAGTTCAAACAAGAATTTACAAAGGCAAAATTAGTATAAGCATGAGAGCATTTGGTTCCATCCTAACTCAATGATAATGAAGCACAAAAATAAAGAATAATGAGTTATGAAGGACTAAAGCGCTAATCTTATGTGTGGGGCAGAATTTGCAAATAATAAGTAAGAAAAAAGTGGGTTATGAAAGACAATGTGAGTCCATATCAATGCACAAAGAATGCAAGTATCACAAAATATTAAGTATTGATTTAAAAGTTTCAACACCCAACAATATCAAACAAGTCACAAAGCACCAAAACTGTAATGACCAAAAAAAAAAAGGAAAGCACGTGGGGGGCACATGTCCCAACTTAAATTTTTTTTCCCTCTCCCCCATCCGTCGAAGACCCCCTCCTCCCCCTTCCTTCTTTCATTTTCTTTTATTTCTTTCCAACAACAAAACCTAAAATCCTCTCTTCCTCTTCCCTTCTTTCTTATTCATCTCTTCCATCTTCTCATCTCTTCTTCTTGCAATCACACACTATCATTAAACCCACTTCTTTCATTTTACTTCCTTCTCATTCTCTTCTCTATTTTATTCATTCAAATTTTATTTATCACAACCCAAAATCATGGAGTTTTAACTTAATTAGTGAGGGAAGCATTCAACTTTTGAGTTTCGGTTATTATTGAGACTTCAAGGTAACTCTTTGACTCAATAATTAGCTATATCTCAAATTTTTAGTATCCCTATACTTGTGGGTATAGCAAAATTCGAAATTAGGGTTATTAGGTTAGAAAATTTGGAGCTTTTTTGAACGTGAGTAAGGTTATATTAATTGACAATATTAGTAGCTCACAAATATCATTATTGTCATATTTTTAGGGTTGTAGAGTTATTGGACATTATTTGGTAGCTCGTTGACGCGCTCAGAGTTTATTCGGGTTCTTTGGAATCAAGTTGTGAGCAGATATTATGTCTATAATTATTTTTAAATATATTATTATCAATATTTATGTTGAATCATTATTTTTGTAGTTTGAAAATGTTTGATTAGTGTGATTTTTGAATTTTTGAAATAAATATTGATTTGTGAAACTTATAATTTTATAAAAATACACATGAGACGATATTTATATATTTTGTAAAGCATACATGTTTTCTTATTTAACTTTATTGAATTTTAATTAAATTTTAGTATGCAATCTTATATATATTTGATTTGATATGGAATTTAGTAGTATGTTATAAGCATTAGAGATTTTTATAAGTGATTTGGTTTGGATTGGTTTGGGAGACTCTGACTAGAAAACCGTAGTTAACGACGGTTATAACGTTAACCTAGATACATCTAGCTCAGACTTCAACTAGAGGGGCGTTGCTAGCCTAACGTGTAGGCCACACGTTGGATCTGTTATACCGTACGGGCACACTAGAGGAAAGGACTACCCTTAGAGGTGGAGCCGCCCTAGGTGTGTAATATTTGATTTGATTTGACTTCTGGAATGAGAACTCCCATTTCAGTTCATCTGCTTAACTACTTATCTATTTGTTTGCATAAGTAAATAATATGAATTTCTCATATCTGAAAGGAAATATAATTTTCAAGGTAAGCTCTGTATTGTCTCGTGTGGGTTATAGATGTAATGTTTGCTCACTGAGTTGCAAAACTTACCCTAATATATTCTCATGTTTTTGAAATACACGAGTCATTTTAGGTTCCATTCCACCTGCCCCTCAGTAGATCTTAGTCATTTCGATGAGCCCTTCTTCTTTCCAAGGGCTAAGTAATTATGTGATGGAACCTTTGCTCACAATTTAGATTATGTCGATGCTCCATATGCCACAGGCAGGATCCTCATGTGGATTATGTTATTTTGAACCTCGAACTGTTTAGATAGTAATTATAATTTGGTTATGTAAGACTTATGGATTTAACTGTATACTCTAGTTATCAACTTGATATATATATATCACTACAACAAATTCGGGTTGAGGCAACCCTTTGAAAATGTTGCCTATAATACGAAAAAGTGTTGCCTTTGATCAAAGGCAACACTTTTCGACAAAATGCAACGCTTTTTGGGGGGTTGGCTATACGGCCGTTACCTTTGGTCTAAGGCAATGCTTTTATGTATCAAAGGGAACCTTTTTTATGGAAACCTTCAAAAAACGTTGCCTTTTCTACAAAAAAGGCAACTCTACAAAAGGGTTGCCTTAGAGCACCCAAAGACAACGCTTTAGATAAGTCTTTATGTCAATACTTTTTACGAGTTGTATTTTCTAATACATAAAGCAACACTTATCCAGATTTTTTAAGTTGTCTTTTTCATATACTTAAAGCAACACTTGTCCAGATTTTTTTTTAAGTTACCTTTTTATAGATCTAAAGAAACACTTATCTAAGTTTATTTATAGTTGTCTTTTTCTAATACCTAAAGCAACACCTTATTGAGTTTTTCTTAGGTTCTTTTTTTTATATCTAAAGCAATATATTTCTTATCTTTATTATATTTATATGACATTTAACGGAATAATATTTAAATATTTAAATTCAATTTAATCAATATAAGAAGAGAATGAGCTAATAAAAATATATTGCATATATATAGAAAGGTCTTCCAAGTACCAATTAATATACTTGCTAAGTTACCAAGTCAAATAAATGATAAACATAAGTAAACAAAATACATGATTTTCTCATAATGAAATTGAACAAAAAAGAAACTAGTTTTTCCATTTGAAACCAAAAAGACTTTATGCTTCACCATCGTGCCAAGAGTCGCCTTTATCTCTTCAGAAAACTTCATCCAACCATAAGAAAGTCACAGTCAAATCTAAATGGATAAAAAAAATATAGTCAAAATATTAGCTTAGCAATAACATGTGTATTCAAGTGTTACAACAATAATAACAACTAAAACAGTAACCACGACAGCCATAAGACAGCCACCATGACAGCCATTAAACAGCCATAAAATAGCAACCATGACAGCCACAATACAACCATAAAGTAGCAAATAAACTAGCAACCATGACAGCCATAAAATAACAACTAAAACAACAACCAAAACAACCATAAAACAGTAACTAAAATAAGAAAATTATAGAATAACTTACAATAAATTATGGTTCAAAGTGTTTCTTCTTGATTCTTGTCTTGTATCGCTTCCATGCTCCTTGAACACCCGTCATCACCCATAGCTTTGAGAATTTTGGAAGAATGAACTTTGACTACAAACGCATCGATTTCATCATATCATATGAATAAAAAGATTATAAACATATGGCATAAACATAAAAATAAATGGAGCTTACATTAATATACTTCCATATGCATTTTTTGATTTGCTTAGGCACAACTTTCCAATTAGTGTACATCAAGGTAATAAAATCACTATTCCTTCCCATTGTTCCAATAAAATTGGTTAATTCCTTCACTCTCTGAGGAGTTGGCCCCATGGCTACTCTACGATCAAAAGTCACTTCCTCCCTTTCTTTCCAAGTTCTTGCATAAATCTTTAGGCATCTTATTTTTTCACGAGTCTTTTTAACCTTTGGAGTTTCTAAATTAAAAAATTGAAAAATAGTACAAATTAAAACAAAAAAATAGCCACTATTCATATAGAAAGGGATAGCCGTGAATCATATAGAAGTCTTTCCAAATTAAACAAGTATATGCACATGTTACCATTTATATAGAAAGGGAAGCCGTGAATAAAATATGGATTGGTAAAACAAATAATGATAATCAGAAAATGTAAAACAAATAGTAATAAACAAAAGAACATCACCTTCTACATGAACATCTTCCATAACTTGGTCTACTTCCACATCAAAATTGTCATTTTCATGTTCACCAATATAATCTTCCTCATGGGGATATGAAAATTTCCTCCATCATTTGAGAATGGCCTAGATCTGTCATCTTCAGTAATTGAAACTTCAATATGCTCCTCTTCTCTTTTCAAATGAGCTTGATACTTTTTTACTAGCCTTTTCCTCTTTGAAGTTGCTCCATTTTTTATGTTGTTGCTGTATAAAAATATTAAACAGACATAAAATAGCACAATGAGGAGCAAATCAAGTAGTGAAACATAACAAAAATTGCCAAATTCTATATCACATAAAACAGCAAAACGAGGAGCAAATCAAGTAGTGAAACATAATCACTAATTTCACTTGATGGTAGGGGCTTTTTTAAAACAGTTACATGAGTAGAGACTAAAATAAAGGCCTTCTTATTGTACAAGGACTAATTTCAATATTGATGATATATATAACAGCTAGATTTATATTTTAACTATAAAAAAGTTTACTTCAAAAGAAATACCATGAATATAGATAGAAAAAAATTACATGCTCGCAAAAATATTAGTTCAAAAAGGCAAGATGCCTGTGATTTCAAATGATAACTTCAAAGAACAAGGACATATGCTTCAATAAATATCGAGAGCTCTAATATATGAACTACTTTAAAATCCTGCAACCGAAAAGTAACATAATCTAACAAAGAAGGACCTGCAAAAAATAATCTCCAAACAATATTTGCAATATATTTTAACTTTCAACAAGATAAAAAAATATTATTATTCAGTATTTTTGCCTTTCTCAATTTAAGGTGGAGGAAAACAATCAAATTTATAGAGACTATAGGAGCAACTTTGCTTAATAATGCATCACTAAATGCTGCTATAAAGTATAAACAAGCTAAAGTGCATGAATTCAATTCTTACTGAAAATGCTAGCATGGATTAAGCAGATAACAACAACCAAAATATCATCAAATGGATTCAGTATAACTCAACTAAATAACTGTACTTGAAAGTGAGAACTGTTAATGCAGCATCCAAAGCAAAAATAAGAAGCACTTGTCCAGTTTCTGCTTCCTGCTCTCCAACAACCAAGATGTAGTTCTACTGTGCTAGCTGAGCCTCTGGCACCTGCAGCATGGCATAACTTTCAATTAAGACATTTATTTGGATAAGATATTAGTCATAACAAAGTCAACAAATAATTTTTTACTTTACATTAAAAATAAATTAATCACTTTAACTTTAAAAGTTATACACCTGAATTCTAATGCCTTTTAGGTGTGTATATTCTAAAGATATTAAATCCCTGACCATGTTTTTATGAAGACATAAATTTTTAAGCAAAAGTAAGTACTTACAGGGCTTTGATCACCGAAAAAAGAGTGACATAAGTCGTTCTATCGACTAATAGAAGTACCCATGTGTTTCAACAAAAAAAAACTATATGAGTATTTAATTTCTATTTTTTTTTGAAAAATCAGTTTTAAAACCTGATTTTTTAACCAAAAATTCAAATTTAAAACCAGTTTTTGAAAATCTAATTTTAAAACCAATTTTTTCAACCAAAAATCCAGTTTTAAAACTAGTTTTTAAAAATCCAATTACCAAGTTCAATGTATAATCTCATAATTTCAACAGGGTAAGCAATATCTGTGGGTCTAATTACCTACTGTAGATGCTGAAATCTTAAGAGACTTACTAGTGGACGGGGATGATGATGATTGAAATGAAATGAAAAGAGTAATACTCTACTAAACAAGCTCCAAATCCAATCTATTTAAAGCACTGTAAAATTTTTATTACAGCTCAGAAACAACCTGCAGATCCAATGACATTAGAGCTCTTCCTTCGTCACTACATCTCTTCACCCGTGAAAGTCCTTCAACAATAGTTTCTGCTACGATTTCGAGCCCATAATCCAATAATAGGTCTTGAATATACACATACACACAGCATAATTTTTGAACAAGTCTTGATGCTAGCAATTCTTATCCTCTGTTTTTCTATTTTTTAACAAAAAATTCACTTTTAAAACCACTTTTAAGACATGAGACACAGAGAAGGAGAGAAAGTGTTTCAAATCAGACACTATAAATGGTTCTAAAACACACTATAATTACAGTTAATTGCTGCCTCCATTACTCCACATACAAACACAAATACAAATGTAAAATACCAATCCATGTCATGATTAAAACCAAAACAAATGATGAACTGAATACATATATTTTAGCATTTCTGTAGGGAGCAGTAGCTTAATTAGCATGCATCTTAATTGCTTCTAATTAATATAGTCTCTATATAAACATCAAAAGAAACAAACCTTGCATAGCTACAAATTAAAGAAGAATATTTTCTAAGAATAATTATCATCAGTAGTCCACAACAAAGAATTAAATTAGAACCCAAATTTCACTTTAATAATTAATAACTGATATTTTTGTGTGACATGTAATTAAAAAGAAACAAGAATTAACAACATATAAAGATAGCAATAATCAATTGAATCCATTGGAACCATGCTTCTGCAGTTTTCTATCTATTAATTAAAATAACCATGCTTCTGCATCATATCTATCATCAAATACAGCTTCTCCTGATTTGCGAGTACAAAGATCTAATTCATATTAGTTTTTTTTTCCAATGGGCACCACTACAGAGACACTACTTGGAATCGATTGATTGAATTAAACGCAATAGAAAATCAAATAGGTAAAACTGAGAGCGCAAGAAGAAAACGAATTACTTGGTGAGCTACGACGGCAGAAGCATTGATCGGAGAGAGTGATGATGTGAGTTGCCTGCTCCGGTGCCGATGCCAGTTGCGAAGAGGAGGAGGCGAGATAGGGGAAGAAGAGGAAGAACGAGAGGGGTTTCTCGAAGGTGACCGCGTACATGGAGCCGAGACAGGTGGGGGAGAAGCCGTGGAGCAGCGTCCGTGGAGACGATGACCGCAAAGGAGAGCACCGCGCCGACACCCCTGAAGGAGAGCACCGCAACGCGCCGACGCCTTTTGTGTCGTTGTACACAAACGGGTCCGGCCGCAAACCCGCAAAGGGAGCACCGCGAACGAGACCGGCCGTTGTACACGAACGGGTCCTCCTACTGCCGTTTGTGTCGCCTTTTGTGTTGATTAGGGAAGTTAGGACTTATGGTGGGTGCTGGGCATAGTGATGAACTTACTGAACCAAGCAATAGTAGAGAAATGATTTACGGAAAACTAAAGGTCTTTCTTTTTTTTTCTAAGTTATTATTTAATTGGAAAGTAATTATTGGGGGGGAATGGATGAAAAGTTTCCCTCTAAAATTTTTAACTATGAATGATTTTAGGCAACATTTTATAAAAGTTATTTATTTAATTTTTTTGATAACCCTTATAAAATGTTGTATTTTTATTTAAAAATATTGCCTTAAATATTTTATATTGTAATATTTTTTAAGTGTTGCTGTAGATATTAAAGACACCTTACTCAAATGCAACTCTTAAAAAATGTTGTATTTTTCTATCTAAGGAAACTTTTATTAAATGTTGCTTCGAATAAGGGTTACCTTAGACCAAAAATGTTGTAGTGTATATATATATATATATATTATGCGTATTTTGGATCTATTTGGTTGTGGATATGATTGGTATATGTTGTTGTTGTTGTCTCTGGAATGGATGTTTATTATTGATACAGGAAGATAATTTTTATATGGGTAAGGTCCTAGAAACAGAGGAGATTCTGTCCGTTTTTCTGAAAATTTGGTCATTTGGCTTGCTGAGGGACTTGTCCCTTGAGCGTCAGTCATGGCTTGGTTCGGACCATGACAAAGTGGTATCAGAGCCTTAGGTTTTCCTGTGTAATATGGAGCAAGTTTCCTTTAGTAAGATCACAATTGTGCAAATAGAAGCCGGCCCATTTTCAAAAAGTGTGATGTTACTAGAGGCCTATAGGAAGTTTTCCTCAATCTTTTTGTCTCATAATTCTTTCTATCTATCCTATTGTGTTTGAACTCCATATACATATGTCGTTGATGATCCAATCACTTTATTTACTCAATAGGTGAAAGATGCCACCTAAGAAAAGACGTGGTGGAGCTGTTAATGCTCCTGATACTGCTGAATCCAATAGGGCAGTTTCTCTGCCACTTGGAGCCCTTCGACAAAGACCAAGGAGCCAAAGAATAGCTGATAGACGCGGAGAAAGGATACTCCGTGAGGGAGTTCAAGAAAACCCCGCAGTAGGAGTGGCTCAAGCAGACTTGACAGCTGAATTGAGGGGAATGAATCAAACTCTTAATGCGGTGTTATAGGTCCTAACAAATCAAAATAGGGGTGAAGCGAGACTTCCTAATGCGCCAAATCCTCAGCCTCATAGGGTTCATCAATTCTTTGGGAATCAAGAGCCGCCAATTGAGAAGTACTTGAAGTTGGATTCGTCCACTTTCAATGGAGATTCATTGGATGAAGATCCACAACAATATCTAGAGGATGCAAAGAAAGCTATTTGAGCTCTCAAGTGTACCAAGGAATGGGCTGTTGAGTTAGTATCCTACAACTTGCGTGGTTCGGCAAGATATTAGTGTGAATCTCTTCTTGAGAGCCAAGAAGCAGCTGAATTACCTCCTCCTTCCTAGGAAGAGTTCATTGAAGAGTTTCTCGCTTAGTTTTATCTGGCTAACAAGCAAGCAGAGGATGCAATTACCTTTGAAAGATTAAGGCAAGAGAATATGACTGTGACCGAGTATGCTAAGGAGTTTAATAGACTTTCTAAGAGTGCTCCATACCTGGTAAATTCAGAAGAGATGAAAGTACGTCGGTTCGTTCGTGGGTTGGCAAAACCTATGTTCACTACTCTTATGTCTGAAGTCGGACGCATGTCTTTTAAGGATGTCCTAAACTCTACTTATGGAATTGAAGCTGGGATAGCGGAGAGAAATGCTTTTAAGGATGTTGGTAAGAAGCCTAAGATGAAGGGACAATTTTCTGGTGGATCTAGTTCAGGAGGATTTCAGTTTCATCATGGTCAGACTAATCAGCAAGGTTATTTGGGTTATCGAGCTCGTCCTCAAACATCTTTTGGTGGGGTTGCTTCTTCTGGATCTGCTCCCATGAGTGTTTCGAGTCCCAGACCTTTTGTTAAGGCCACCCCTCAATCTAGTGCATAGGGTTCAAATCAGACAAGACCAGCTCAGCCCTACTGCCATCAGTGTGGGAGTTACCATTCTGGTATAAGTTTTAAGGCTACTGGAGCATGTTTTGGTTGTGGTCAATCTGGTCATCTTAGGAGAGATTGTCCAAATGCTAGAGGAGGCTTTGCTCCAGGTATTGCACGTCTTACAATACCAATGCCATCATCTTCATCTATGTCTATTGGAAATTCTTCTGGTCCTAGTGGTAGAGGAGCAGGTGGCAGGGGTCAGACTTATAACAGAGGAGGGAGCAAAAGAGGAAGAGGTCAGGCACGTGTGTACGCTTTAACGTGTAAAGATGCTCAAGCTTCTAATGTTGTGGTGGCAGGTACTTTACAAGTTTGTTCTTTAGATGCTCGAGTGTTATTTGATACGGATTCTCATTATTCATATGTATCTCCACATCTTGCATCTTGTTTCGATAAACAACCTGAACTATTATCCCACCCATTTCATGTTGGCACTCCACTTGGAGTCTCCATGGTGGTTCGAGTCGTGTTTCGGTCTTGTATTGTTAGAATTAATACGGTTGAAACCTTAGTTGATTTGATCCTTTTAGAACCAATGGAAGATATTGATGTCATCTTAGGCATGGATTGGTTAGCAGCTTGTCATGTTGATGTGGGCTGTTACACCAAAACTGTGAAGTTTGACATACCGGGTATCTCACCTTTTATTTTTAAGGGGTGATGATTGTCCCAGCTTAGCTAGAATCATCTCATCTATGAGTGCTATGCAATTGATGGATAAGAGAAACCAAGAATTTCTGGCAGTTGTTAGAGATGTAGATGCTGAAGTGCCTAGTCCTGATCAGGTTCCTATTGTTAGAGAATTCCCTGACATGTTCCTTGATGAGCTACCGGGGATGCCACCTGACCGCGAAGTTGAATTTTCCATAAAATTAGCTCTGAGAGTCCAACCTGTGTCCATTCCTCCCTATCATATGGCTCCAACTGAGTTACGAAAATTAAAAGTTCAATTGGAAGATATGCTAGAAAAAGGATTCATTCGTCCTAGCACTTCTCCGTGGGGAGCTCCTGTTCTATTCGTAAAGAAGAAAGATGGAACGATGCGACTATGTGTGGATTATCGTCAGCTCAATAAGATAACTGTTCGCAACAAGTATCCATTGCCAAGGAATGATGATTTGTTTGATCAACTTCAAAGAGCTACCTGTTTCTCAAAAATCTACCTGCATTCAGGGTACCATCAATTGAAGATAAAAGAGGAAGACATTCCAAAAACTGCTTTTCGTACTCGCTATGGGCACTATGAGTTCTTAGTAATGTCATTTGGTCTGACGAATGCGCCTGCAGCTTTCATGGACTTAATAAAACGAGTCTTCAAACCTTTCTTAGATTGCTTTGTTATCGTCTTCATCGATGATATCTTGGTGTATTCGAAAAGTGCTACAGAGCATGAGTATCATTTGAGGATTGTGTTACAAACCTTAAAGGATCACAAGCTTTATGCTAAGTTTTCTAAATGTGAGTTTTGGCTTGATCAAGTGACATTTTTGGGGCATATGGTATCAAAAGATGGAATCATGGTGGATCCAAAGAAGGTTGAAGCCGTTCAGAAGTGGCAAAGGCCTACTACAGTGACGGAAATTCATAGCTTTCTAGGGTTGGCCGGCTATTATCGGCGATTTATCAAGGACTTCTCAAGAATTTTTGCACCATTAACCAAGTTAACTTAGAAGAATATAAAGTTTCAATGGTCAGAAGCTTGTGAGGAAAGTTTCCAGACGCTTAAAGCTTGTCTAACCTCAGCACCTGTTCTTGTTTTACCTTCTGGGTCTGGGGGATTCTCAGTCTTTTGTGATGCATCTCGGATAGGGTTGGGTTGTGTATTGATGCAGCATGGCCGCGTTATTGCCTATGCCTCGCGACAACTCAAGAAACATGAGCAGAATTATCCAACTCATGACCTGGAAATATCAGCAGTCAATTTTGCTTTGAAGATTTGGAGACACTATCTTTATGGTGAGACCTGTGAGATCTATACAGATCACAAGAGTTTAAAGTATATATTTCAACAGAAGGATTTAAATTTGAGGCAACGGAGATGGATGGAGTTGCTAAAAGATTACGATTGTACCATTTTGTATCATCCTGGAAAGGCAAATGTTGTAGTAGATGCCCTCAGTAGAAAATCTATGGGTAGCTTGGCCTATATCACTCTTGGAAGGAGATCAATTATTGAAGAAGTCCATCAATTGGAGGCCGGTGGAATTCAATTTGACCTTGGAGAATCAGGAGTTTTCTTAACACATGTTCGAGCCCAATCTTCCCTGATAGAACAGATCAAGGTTGCACAAAGTGATGATCCAAAACTAAGAAAGCTTATGGAAGATATTCGCAATGGGAGGAAGTCAGACTTTTCTCTTGATCAAGATGTTTTGCATTATGGTCAACACTTATGTGTGCCAGATAACCCCGACTTGAAGAAAGCTATTTTGGAGGAGGCTCACAATTCTAAGTACACAGTTCATCCAAGCTCCAATAAGATGTATCAAGATTTGAAACAATTTTTTTGGTGGGAAGGCATGAAGAAAGACATTGGAAGACATGTTAAGGTGTTGTGTTCTAGATTTTGGTGGAAATTGGGATATCTATCTACCTTTGATCGAGTTCTCTTATAATAATAGTTATCATGCCAGCATTCAAATGGCACCATTTGAGGTTCTTTATGGGAGAAGATGCAGGTCACCTATTGGGTGGTTTGAAGTTGGTAAGGTTAAGATTTTGGGGCCAAATTTGGTACAAGATGCAGTTGAGAAGGTTCGTTTAATAAGAGAACGTTTGTTTGCAACTCAGAGTAGGCAGAAGGCTTATGTTGATAACAGAAGGCGTAACTTAGAGTTTTCAGTGGGTGATCAAGTATTTCTTAGAGTGTCTAATAAACCATTATTTTATGGTTTATATTGTGCTTAATTGTGTGGTTCTATCAAATCTCTACCCACTTATTCATTAAATTAGCATGTAATTACAATTCCTTCCCGAAATTACTTCATGGTTGAAAACTTGCTTCCTAGAGACTTTTAATTATGTATTTTAATTCTCCTTTATTCCATTCGATGCCGTGATCTGTGTGTCAAGTGTTTTAGGATTTATAGGGCATGAATGACTTGGAGATTGGAAAGGAAGCTTGCAAAAATGGAAGGAACACAAGAAATTGAGGAGATGACCAGCGAGAAGTGAGGCGAACACATGGCTCATGCGACCGCGCGAAATAGAGGAAATTACAGTGACGCGCTCGCGTGCCTGATGCGAACGCATGGATTGGAAACTGCACAAGTGATGCGAAGGCGTGGACGACACGCATGCATGGCAAGGCAAAACGCTGGATGACGCGAACGCCTGGATGAAGCGATCGCGTGACATGCGCGATCTGCAGAATCTGCAGAATTCGCTGGGGGCGATTTTGGGCTCTATTTTGACCCAGTTTTTGGCCCAGAAAAGCATATTAGAGCCAGGGAACATGCAGGGACCAGAGAACAACATTCATTCCGCATAGTTTTAGTTTTAGATCTAACTTTACTCCTCCTCTAGGTTTTATCTCTACACATTCTTAGTTCTTAGGATTTTGATTTTATTGCTTTTTGGACTGGGATATTGAGAAGAGTTATTACCTCCGTCAAGACTTCGTCATTCTAGTTTGTTTCCTTACTTGTCACTTACTCTTCCATATCCTTCATTTACTCAGAATTATTATTGGATTATTTTTAGAATTTATTAATACAAGACTATTTTTAATTTTAATTGAACTTTTTTATTATTATTTATCATGTCTTTCAATATTTCCTTTTCTTATTTCGTGGACTTTACAATCATAATGAGCGAGTAGTTCCATAACTTGATTGGGAGTTGATTGAAAGGAGGACCTTGAGTTAGATGCTCAAGAGTAAAATTATAATTGGGTTTCGCGTTGGATCGCCCTCTAATCACTGACACTAGTCCTTCCCAAGGGAGAGGATTAGAACTTGTGAATAGAAACTGACTTCCAACTTGCTTAACTTTCCTTTATCTGGTAAAGGATAACTGGGCAGACAACCTTTAATTATCACTTTTATCTTGGGAGAACTCCATCAAGGATAGGGCTTCCAACTAATCTACTCCCGGTCAAGGTTTTTATTTAAATTACATAAATTCTCTGATTTAATTTCCTGTTTATCAACTCAACCATTTTTTTTAGAAAACATCTGATTAATAAAACAGCACATCTTTCTGCAACTCGTTGGGAGACGACCTGGGATTCATACTCCCAGTATTTTAATTTTAATTTTGTGATAACCCATCTAAATTGATAAGCGGATTTTTGGTTGGTTAAGAGCTGTACTTGCAACGTATCTCTTACAATAATTTCTTAAATCGCCAATTTCCGCCACGTCAATTTTTGGCGCCGTTGCCGGGGAGTTGCAATAGAGTGCTAAGTTATTGATTGGAATTTATTTATTTGCATTTTATTTTATTTTTCTACTATGAGCTGCATATTTCTTTCATTAAATGACGCATTCACTTCCTAATCCAAGCTTGCCAGTATTTGATCCTGAGATTGAAAGAACTATTTCACGTATAAGGCAAGCTCCGCGTCGGTTAGTCCTCTCTGAGGGCGGATCTGAAACATCACTTGAGGAAGAAACAAGCCCCCATTCTACTGATTCGGTTGATTCACGCGCAGGTGACATGGCAACACCTAGGAGAGTTACTATCCAGGAGGCTGGAGCCCCTGATTTCACAATGCAACCGTTTCAAGCGCATCACCCAGCAGTGGCTACAGATTTTGAAATAAAGACTGCATTACTCAACTTGATGCCTAAGTTTCATGGCTTACCTGCTCAAGAGCCTATCAAGCACCTGAGGGATTTCCAAGCAGCCTGTTCTACTGTCAGGCGCGATGGTGCGGATGAAACTTCTATTTTGTTAAAAGTTTTCCCATTCTCTCTTGAAGGAAAGGCACGAGAGTGGTACTACACTCAACCCGCAGCAACTGTTTCTGACTGGGATACGCTTAGAAGAGAATTTTTGGAAAAATTCTTTCCGGCTGAAGTTACTGACAAACTGAGGAAAGACATTACCATGATTGTTCAGGACGAATCCGAGACTCTCTACGAATACTGGGAGTGCTTCAACAACCTTCTGGAAGCATGTCCGCACCATATAATTGACAAGATAGTGTTGCTCGGCTACGTCACACAGGGCTTGAGGCCCCAAGATAAGACCACATTGGAAAGTGCTAGCAATAGGTCTATGAAAAAGTACAAGACCACTGAGGAGGCGTGACAATTGATCAGCGACTTGGCTGAATCTACTAGGAATCACAGGCAGAAACAAGGCCGGTCAAAAGCTGTTGCGGAGGTATCTTCTAGCAAGAAAACTACTGCTCTGACTTAGAGTATATGTGAAATGACCAACTTACTGAAGCAAATGCAGTTGAGTCAACAACAAGCGCAGCAAAGCCAACAGCTAGTCCCACAGAGAGTGTGTAGGATCTGTGCTGATTACAGCTATTATACTAATGAATGTTTGCAGCTCTAGCAGAAAGACAACATTGTGGCAGCCACTCATAACTTCTATGACCGCCCCAGCCAAGGGTACAATCAAGGTGGCAGTTACAACCATGGATGGCAGGACAATTCTAACCAAGGTTGGAGAGATAATTCTAACCAGAATTGGAGGGACAACAATAACAGAAGAGGCAGAGACAATCAAAGATATCAGAGGTGGAATAATAACAACAACAGGTAGCAGAACCAGAACCAGCCTTACAGAGTATCTCACCTGAGGCAGTCCCAAGGACCACAGCACAACCAACAACAAGTTCCGCAGATCACTCAATCTAACTCCTCTCCAAGCGAAGAGGCGCTTCAATCCATTGCGCAAGGACAAAAGAACGTGGAAAATTCAGTTAACGACCTAGCATCCGCTATACAAGCTCTCATCTCTCAGCTGGCATCACCCAATACTTCAATTACTCAACATGCAAGCTCTAGTGGAATTCCTTCTCAACTCTTACCCAATCCAAAGGGTGGCATCAATGCCATCACCCTAAGGTTTGGAACCACACTGCAAGAGAGGAATCAGGAGGAGCCAATCCCATCAGAACACGCCTCAGCTGAAGAGGTGGTAGAAGTAGAGGATGCTGAAGAGGAAGAGGAGATACAAGACATGGGTGAAGAAGTAGAAGCTCAACCACAGAAAGTAGCACCAAAGGATGCAGACGCTGCAAAAAACGCCCTCCCTATTCCATTTCCACAAATTACAAGGAAGCCCAGGAAGCAGATGGAACTTGATCCCAAAATGGTAGAAATATTCAAAAAGATTGAGGTAACTGTTCCCCTTTTTGATGTTATTCAGCAGGTACCTAAATACGCAAAGTTTCTAAAAGATTTATGTATACATAAAGACAAAATTAATGAATTAGAAACTATTCCTTTAGGTAGTTCTATATCTGCTTTAATGGGAGGTATACCTGAAAAGTGTAGTGATCCAGGTCCATGTATGGTTAATTGTACTATTGGTGGTGTGATATTTTCTGACTGCATGTGTGATCTAGGAGCATGTGTTAGTATAATGCCTTTGTCCATATATGATACTCTGAGGCTCCCTCCCTTAAAAAGGTCGGCAGCTCGTTTTGTGTTAGCAGATAAAAGCATTATTACAGTGATTGGAGTTGCTGAAGATGTATTAATGAGCATTAAGGGACTCACATTTCCCATTGACTTCTACATTCTGGAAATGCCCCCTAATGACTCAGGAAGGCCATCATCAATCCTGCTTGGAAGACCATTCCTGAAGACTTCAAAATTCAAGCTGGACGCATTTTCCGAAACTTATTCTTTTGAAATAGATGGCAGAATAGTGAAATTCAGTTTAAATGGAGCTATGAAGCACCCTCCGATGACCTTTCTATCTCCCAGTGTGACATCATAGATGAAACCGTGGCTGAAGTTCACCAGGAGGAATTAGAAGAGAAATACACAGGACAAGGTCCAAGTGTGGGGACATTTTCAGAGGACAATGAGGGCACTTTGCCATTATCACCAGCCCCAGATAATCCAGAGCCTGACAATGAGCAGAAATTGGAATTAAAGCCCCTCCCTCCACACCTCAAGTATGCTTACCTTGAGGACAAGCAGAAGTTTCCAGTTATCATTGCAAGGAAACTTACTTCCCAACAAGAAGAATAGCTACTCAATGTGCTGAGGAAACACAAGAAAGCAATTGGATGGAGCCTAGAGGACATAGTAGGCATCAGCCCTCAAGTTTGTGAGCACAGAATATTCCTAGAAGAGGGAGAAAAGCCTGTCCATCAACCTTAGAGAAGACTGAATCCCACCATCTTAGAAGTTGTCAAGAAAGAAGTGACTAGGCTACTTGAAGCAGATATCATTTACCCCATCTCAGATAGCGAATGAGTCAGTCCAATACAAGTGGTGCCCAAGAAGTCTAGAATTACAATAGTAAGAAATGAGCATGGAGAGCTTCTGACAACTAGAGTGCAGAATTCATGGAGAGTTTGCATTGACTATAGGCATCTTAACCAAGCCACTCGCAAGGATCATTACCCCTTGCCATTCATTGATCAGATGCTTGAACACCTGTCAAGTAAATCTCATTATTGTTTTTTAGATGGTTATACATGCTATTTTCAAATCCATATAGCTCCTGAAGATCAGGAAAAGACTACTTTTACATGTCCTTTTGGAACTTATGCTTATAAGAGAATGCCCTTTGGCTTGTGCAATGCACCAGCTACTTTCCAAAGGTCCATGATGAGTCTTTTCTCTGACCTTATTGAGAATTGTATGGAGGTTTTTATGGATGATTTTAGCGTTTATGGTGATTCCTTTTAGCCTTTGCTTGGATAGTTTATCTAGAGTATTAGATAGATGTGTCCGTACAAACCTTGTATTGAATTTTGAAAAATGTCACTTTATGGTTAAACAAGGGATTGTACTAAGACATGTTGTGTCTAATACTGGCATTTCTGTAGATCCAGCAAAGGTAGATGTTATTTCTAGTTTGCCTTACCCCTCCTCTGTGAGGGAAGTCCGTTCATTCCTTGGCCATGCAGGTTTTTACCGGAGATTCATTAAGGACTTTAGTAAGGTAGCACTTTCCTTATCCAGACTACTGCAGAAAGATATTGAGTTCGAGTTCAGTGGGGATTGCAAACAAGCGTTTGATAAGTTGAAGACTGCCCTGACTCAAGCTCCAATTGTGAGAGGACCTGACTGGAGCCAGCCATTTGAAATCATGTGCGATGCTTCCAACCATGCAGTAGGAGCAGCACTGGCTCAGCGTGAAGGTAAGGATCCTTTTGTAATTGCTTATGCGCCTAAGACTTTAGACACAGCTCAGTCTAATTACACTACTATTGAGAAAGAACTTCTTGCTATTGTTTTTGCTCTGGATAAATTTTAAGCCTATTTACTTGGTACTAAAGTAGTAGTGTACTCAGACCATGCAGCTCTAAAGTATTTATTAGCTAAAAAGGAGTCCAAACCAAGGCTTATACGTTGGATACTGCTACTACAAGAATTTGATTTAGAAATTAAGGATAGGAGTGGTAACCAGAATCTAGTGGCAGACCACTTGAGTCGCCTTGAGCACATTAAGGATACCGCTACTCCTATAAATGATAATTTCCCGTTTGATGACTTACAAGCAGTATCTGAAGTAATCCCTTGGTATGCACCTGTAGCTAATTATCTAGTTAGCCGCACCTTTTCTCCAAACTTTACTAAGCATCAAAGAGACAAGCTGAAAAATGAGTCCAAATATTATATATGGGATGACCCATATTTATGGAGATGTGGCGCTGACCAGGTAATTAGGCGGTGTGTGCCTCAATCAGAATTCCAGTCCATTTTAGAGGCCTGTCACTCATCTGAGAGTGGAGGACATTTTGGCCCTCAAAGAACAGCTAGAAAAATTTTAGACTGTGGATTTTGGTGGCCTGCCCTTTTTAAAGACGCTGCTGAATTTTGTAAATCTTGTTCCCCATGTCAAAGGTTTGGTAATATATCCAAGAAGGATGAGATGCCTCAACAGACTATGCTTTTCTGTGAAATTTTTTATGTTTAGGGCATTGACTTCATGGGTCTATTTCCAAATTCTAATGGTTATTTTTATATATTGTTAGTTGTAGATTACGTTTCTAAATGGGTGGAAGCAATTCCTACCCACACTGATGATGCTAACACTGTTGTTTCCTTTGTTAGAAACCATATTATTTGTTGCTTTGGATCACCACGAGCAATCGTGAGCGATCAAGGCACCCATTTCTGTAACAGGAGACTAACAGGATTACTAAAAAAGTATGGGATAGTTCATAAAGTGGCAACAGCCTACCATCCCCAGACTAATGGGCAAGCTGAGGTGTCCAACAGAGAGATAAAGAGTATATTGCAGAAGATAGTCAAATCTAATAGAAGAGACTGGAGCACCAGGCTACAAGATGCACTCTGGGCATACAGAACTGCATACAAGACACCCATTAGGATGAGTCCCTTCCGCTTAGTTTATGGAAAGGCCTGTCACCTCCCAGTAGAGGTAGAGCACAAAGCCTTTTGGGCAGTAAAGGGGTGCAATATGGAATTTGAGAAGGCCAGAACTAAGAGGAAGTTGCAGCTGCAAGAATTAGAGAGCCTTCGCCTAGAAGCTTATGAGAACTCAAGACTGTACAAGGAAAAGATGAAGGCTGTGCATGATAAGCACATCAAGAGGAGAGAGTTCCAACCTGGGGACTTTGTCCTCCTTTATAACTCTAGACTGAGACTCATGCCAGGTAAGTTGAGATCAAGATGGGAAGGTCCATATAGAGTAGAGAAGGCTGAGCCATACGGAGTTTTCCACCTGAGTCATCCTTCAAGCTCTGAATTCATCAAAGTTAATGGACATCGCCTAAAGCTATATCATGGTGCGAAGGCGACGAAAACCAGGGAGCTAGAAATCTTCCTCTTGGAGGATCCACCCACAGCAGAAGACTAAGCTAGTGGAGCATCCAACTTAAGGACGTTAAAGCAAAGTGCTGGGTGGGAGACAACCCACCATCGTATGATCGTTCCTTTATTTCTTCTTAGTTTTATTTTTCAATAACTTTTCTTATTATTAGCACATTTAGTTTGCATCTTCATTTGCACATTTGCATAAAAAAAAGGTGTCCCGCAACGCGACAGCGTTGCTGACGCGTCTGCGTCGCATGTGAGTAAGGAAGAAAAAGAAATCAAACAGAAAGTCACGCGAGAGTGTGGCTGGAGGCATGCCTTTGGCACAAATCACCCCACGTGACCACATCGCTGACGCGTCCACGTCACCCACGCGGACGCGTGACCTGAAAATCGACGTAAGAAAGGGTGCATGGCCGAAAATTGTGCTGGAGTGAGGCTGGACTGGTGCCAGGCACACAAGCCTTCCTATGCGAACGCGTGCCCCACGCGTCCGCGTCGTATTCCGATATTGGCCACCCACGCGATCGCGTCCACCACGCGAACGCGTCACCCTGGAATTTGGCAATAATGAGTTTTGAACAGAGAGTTGTGCAAGCGCGAGGCTGCCCTCGCGCCAGTAGCACGAAATGAGTCACGCGTCCTGGTGCACGAAATTGTGATGTCCAGGCTCGAACAATCCCTGGCAACGTGAGCAACTTGGTACCCGTAATCGTGATTACACTTTAATTATGTAAAATTCATGGCTCTTTCTTTCCCTGGCAATGGCGCCAAGAACATGGTGCCAATACCATGGTTCACAACTTCGATACAACTAACCAGCAAGTGCACTGGGTCGTCCAAGTAATACCTTACGTGAGTAAGGGTCGAATCCCACGAAGATTGTTGGTATGAAGCAAGCTATGGTCACCTTGCAAATCTCAGTTAGGCAGTTATAAATTGATAATGGTGTTTTCGAATACTAAATAATAGAATAGGGATAGAGGTACTTATGTAAATCATTGGTAGGAATTTCAGATAAGCGAATGGAGATGCTTTCGTTCCTCTGAACCTCTGCTTTCCTGTTATCTTCATCCAATCAGTCTTACTCCTTTCCATGGGTGGCTTTATGCAAGGGCATCACCGTTGTCAGTGGCTACATCCCCTCCTCTCAGTGAAAAATATGCTCACATGCTCTGTCACAGCACGGCTAATCATCTGTCGGTTCTCGATCATGTTGGAATAGGATTACCCTCCTTTTGCGTCTGTCACTAACGCCCAACAATCGCGAGTTTGAAGCTCGTCACAGTCATTCAATCATTGAATCCTACTCGGAATACCACAGACAAGGTTTAGACTTTCTGGATTCTCTTGAATGCCGCCATCATTCTAGCTTACGCCACGAAGATTCCGATTAAGAGATCTAAGAGATATTCATTCTAGCTTGTTGCACGTAGAACGGAAGTGTTTATCAGGCACGCGTTCATAAGGGATAAAGATGATGAGCGTCACATAATCATCACCTTCATCATGTTCTTGGGTACGAATGGATATCTTAGAAGCGAAATAAGATGAATTGAATAGAAAACAGTAGTACTTTGCATTAATCTTTAAGGAACAGCAGAGCTCCACACCTTAATCTATGGAGTGCAGAAACTCTACCGTATGAAAATACATAAGTGAAAGGTCCAGGCATGGCCGAGATGGCCAGACCCCATGGTCTAAGAACTATGCGTTCCAAGATGGTCAAAAAGATGTCTAATACAATAGTGAAAGGTCCTATTTATAATAAACTAGCTACTAGGGTTTACATGAGTAAGTAATTGATGCATAAATCCACTTCCGGGGCCCACTTGGTGTGTGTTTGGGCTGAGCCTGAGTGTTGCACGTGTAGAGGTCTTTCTTGGAGTTGAACGCCAGCTTTTGTGCCAGTTTGGGCGTTCAACTCTGGTTTTGGCTCCTTTTCTGGCGCTGGACGCCATATTTGGGTAGAAAGCTGGTGTTGAACGCCAGTTTACGTCGTTTATTCTTGGCCAAAGTATGGACTATTATACATTTCTGGAAAGCCCTGGAAGTCTACTTTCCAACGCAATTGGAAGCGCGCCATTTCGAGTTCTGTAGCTTCAGAAAATCCACTTTGAGTGCAGGGAGGTCAGAATCCAACAGCATCAGCAGTCCTTCTTCAACCTCTGAATCTGATTTTTGCTCAAGTCCCTCAATTTCAGCCAGAAAATATCTGAAATCACAGAAAAACACACAAACTCATAGTAAAGTCCAGAAATGTGAATTTAACATAAAAACTAATGAAAACATCCCTAAAAGTAACTAGATCCTACTAGAAACATACTAAAAACAGTGCCAAAAAGCGTATAAATTATCCGCTCATCACAACACCAAACTTAAATTGTTGCTTGTCCCCAAGCAACTGAAAATCAAATAGGATAAAAAGAAGAGAATATACTATAAATTCTAAACTATCAATGAAACATAGCTCCAATCAAATGAGCAGGACTTATAGCTTTTTGCCTCTTGAATAGTTTTGGCATCTCACTTTATCCATTGAGGTTCAGAATGATTGGCATCTATAGGAACTCAGAGTTCAGATAGTGTTATTGATTCTCGTAGTTCAGTATGATGATTCTTGAACACAGCTTCTTTATGAGTCTTGGCCGTGGCCCTAAGCACTTTGTTTTCCAGTATTACCACCGGATACATAAATGCCACAGACACATAATTGGGTGAACCTTTTCAGATTGTGACTCAGCTTTGCTAAAGTCCCCAATTAGAGGTGTCCAGGGTTCTTAAGCACACTCTTTTTTTTGCTTTGGACCTTGACTTTAACCGCTCAGTCTCAAGTTTTCACTTGACACCTACACGCCACAAGCACATGGTTAGGGACAGCTTGGTTTAGCCGCTTAGGCTAGGATTTTATTCCTTTAGGCCCTCCTATCCACTGATGCTCAAAGCCTTGGGATCCTTTTTATTTGCCCTTGCCTTTTGGTTTTAAGGGTTATTGGCTTTTTGCTCTTGCCTCTTAGTTTTAAGAGCCTTGGCTTTTTCTGCTTGCTTTTTCTTTTTCTTTCTATTTTTTTCGCCTATTTTTTTGTTTTTTTTTTCTGCAAGCTTTGTTCTTTGCTGCTTTTTCTTGCTTCAAGAATCATTTTTATGATTTTTTAGATTATCAAATAACATGTCTCCTTGTCATCATTCTTTCAAGAGCCAACATATGTAGCATTCTTAAACAACAACTTCAAAAGACATATGCACTGTTCAAGCATACATTCAGAAAACAAGAAGCATTGTTACCACATCAATATAATTAAGCTAAGTTCAAGGATAAATTTGAAACTCATGTACTTCTTGTTCTTTTGAATTAAAACATTTTTCATTTAAGAGAGGTGATGGATTCATAGGACATTCATAACTTTAAGACATAGTTACTAACTACTAATGATCATGTAATGAAAACACAAACACAGATAATCACATAACATAGAAAACAAAAAACAGAAGAAATAAAAACAAGGAATGAATCCACCTTAGTGATGGTGGCGTTTCCTTCTTGAGAAACCAATGATGTCCTTGAGCTCTTCTATGTCTCTTCCTTGTCTTTGTTGCTCCTCCTTCATTGCTTTTAGATCTTCTCTGATTTCATGAAGCATGATGGAGTGCTCTTGATGTTTCACCCTTAGTTGTCCCATATTGGAACTCAATTCTCCTAGGGAGGTGTTGATTTGCTCCCAATAGTTTTGTGGAGGAAAGTGCATTTGAGGCATCTCTGGGATCTCATGGTGATGATCTTCACACGCCTCTTGAGCTCCATGAATGGGCTCTCTTGCTTGCTCCATCTTCTTCTTAGTGATGGGCTTGTCCTCTTTAATGAGGATATCTCCCTCTATGTCAATCCTAGCCGAATTGCAGAGGTGGCAAATGAGGTGAGGAAAGGCTAACCTTGCCATGGTGGAGGACTTGTCAGCCACCTTGTAGAGTTCTTGAGGTATAATCTCATGAACTTCCACCTCTTCTCCAATCATGATGCTATGGATCATGATGGCCCGGTCTATAGTAACTTCTGACCGGTTGCTAGTGGGAATGATTGAGCATTGAATGAACTCCAACCATCCTCTAGCTACAGGGTTGAGGTCCAATCTTCTTAGTTGAACCGGCTTGCCTTTGGAGTCAATCTTCCATTGAGCTCCTTCTACACATATGTCCATAAGGACTTGGTCCAACCTTTGATCAAAGTTGACTCTCCTTGTGTAGGGGCGTGCGTTCTCTTCCATGTTTGGCAAGTTGAACGCCAACCTCACATTTTCCGGACTAAAATCCAAGTATTTCCCCCGAACCATTGTAATATAGTTCTTTGGATCCGGGTTCTTACTTTGATCATGGTTCTTGGTGATCCATGCATTGGCATAGAACTCTTGAACCATTAGGATGCCGACTTGTTGGATGGGATTTGTTAGAACTTCCCAACCTCTTCTTTGAATTTCATGTCGGATCTCCGGATACTCATTTCTTTTGAGTTTGAAAGGGACCTCGGGGATCACCTTCTTCTTGGCCACAACATCATAGAAGTGGTCTTGATGGGCTTTGGAGATGAACCTTTCCATCTCCCATGACTCGGAGGTGGAAGCTTTTGTCTTCCCCTTCCCCTTTCTAGAGGATTCTCCGGTCTTAGGTGCCATCAATGGTAATGGAAAAACAAAAAGCTTATGCTTTTACCACACCAAACTTAGAATATTGCTCGCCCTCGAGCAATAAACAAAAGAATAGAAGAAGAAGAAGAAGAAATATGGAGAGGGAGAAGGAGATGTGGTTTCGGCCAAGAGGAGTGTAGAGGGGTGTGTAGTGTGAATTTGATGAAGAATGGAGGGCTTTATATAGGGAAGGAAGGGGGGAAGGTTTCGGCCATATGGGTGGGTTTGGGTGGGAAATTGGTTTTGAATTTTTGAAGGTAGATGGATTTTATGAGGTAGGTTTATGGGGAAGAGTGGATGGATGTGAGTGGTGAAGAGGTGATGGGGAAGAGAGTTTGAGGTGATTGGTGAAGAGTTTTTGGGGAAGAGTGTTTATGGGGTTGTGTGAAAGAGAGTGGTGAGAAGAAGTGAGTGGAGGTAGGTGGGGATCCTGAGGTGTTCAAGGATTTACATCCCTGCACCCATTAGGCATGTAAAAATGCCTTTGCACATAACTCTGGGCGTTCAGCGCCAGGTTGGTGGCCATTTTGGGCGTTCAACGCCCATTTGTGTGCCATTTCTGGCGTTGAACGCCAGAACCATGCCTGTCTTGGCGTTCAGCGCCCAGAAGCTGCCCATTTTGGGCGTTCAGCGCCAGCACCATGCTCTGTTCTGGCGCTGAACACCAGAAAGATGCTCCTCCAGGGTGTGATTTTTCTTCTGCTGTTTTTTATTCCGTTTTCAATTTTTATATTTATTTTGTGACTCCACATGATCATGAACCTATAAAGACATATAACTAAGAAAAATATAGTTAGATAAATAAAAATTGGGTTGCCTCCCAACAAGCGCTTCTTTAATGTCAATAGCTTGACAGTGGGCTCTCATGGAGCCTCACAGATGTGCAGAGCTTTGTTGAGACTCTCCAACACCAAACTTAGAGTTTGGATATGGGAGTTCAACACCAAACTTAGAGTTTGGTTGTGGCCTCCCAACACCAAACTTAGAGTTTGACTGTGGAGGCTCTGGTTGACTCTGCTTTGAGAGAAGCTTTTTCTGCTTCCTCTCCATGGTTGCAGAGGGAGATCCTTGAGTTTTAAACACAAGGGAGTCCTCATTCCATTGAAGGACTATTTCACCTCTGTCAACATCAATCACAGCTCTTGCTGTGGCCAGGAAAGGTCTTCCTAGGATGATGGATTCATCCTCTTCCTTTCCAGTATCCAGGACTATGAAATCAGCAGGGATGTAAAGGCCCTCAACCTTTACTAACACGTCCTCTACTTGTCCATAAGCCTGTTTTCTTGAACTATCTGCCATCTCTAATGAGATTTTAGCAGCTTGCACCCCATAGATTCCCAGTTTCTCTATTACAGAGAGGGGCATGAGGTTTATTCCTAAACCAAGGTCACACAGAGCCTTAAAGATCATGGTGCCTATGGTACAGGGTATTATGAACTTTCTAGGATCCTGTCTCTTCTGAGGCAATGTCAGTTGATCCAGATCACTTAGTTCATTGATGAACAAGGGAGGTTCAACTTCCCAAGTGTCAATGCCAAATAATTTGGCATTCAGCTTCATGATTGCACCAAGAAACTTGGCAGTTTGCTCTTCAGTAACATCCTCATTCTCTTCAGAAGAGGAATACTCATCAGAGCTCATGAAGGGCATAAGGAGGTTCAATGGAATCTCTATGGTCTCTAGATGAGCCTCAGAGTCCTTTTGTTCCTCAGAGGGAAGCTCCTTATTGATCACTGGACATCCCAGGAGGTCTTCCTCCTTGGGATTCACGTCCTCTCCTCTCCTCACAGGTTCGGCCATGGTGCTTATGTCAATGGCCTTGCACTCTCCTTTTGGATTCTCTTCTGTATTTCTTGGGAGAGTACTAGGAGGGATTTCAGTGATCCTTTTACTCAGCTGGCCCACTTGTGCTTCCAGATTTCTAATGGAAGACCTTGTTTCATTCATGAAACTTACAGTGGCCTTAGATAGATCAGAGACTAGATTTGCTAAATTAGAAGTATTTTGTTCAGAGTTCTCTGTCTGTTGCTGAGTGGATGATGGAAAAGGCTTGCTATTGCTAAACCTGTTTCTTCCACCATTATTAAAGCCTTGTTGAGGCTTTTGATCCTTCCATGAGAAATTTGGATGATTTCTCCATGATGAGTTATAGGTGTTTCCATAAGGTTCACCTAAGTAATTCACCTCTGCTATTGCAGGGTTCTCAGGATCATAAGCTTCTTCTTCATAAGAAGCCTCTTGAGTACTGTTGGATGCAGCTTGCATTCTATTCAGACTCTGAGAGATCATATTGACTTGCTGAGTCAATATTTTATTCTGAGCCAATATGGCATTCAGAGTATCAATTTCAAGAACTTCCTTCTTCATAGGCGTCCCATTATACACAGGATTCCTTTCAGAAGTGTACATGAACTGGTTATTAGCAACCATGTCAATGAGTTCTTGAGCTTCTGCAGAAGTTTTCTTTAGGTGAATGGATCCACCTACAGAAGTGTCCAGTGACATCTTTGATAGCTCAGATAAACCATCATAGAATATATCCAGGATGGTCCATTCTGAAAGCATGTCAGAAAGACACTTTTTGGTCAACTGTTTGTATCTTTCCCAAGCTTCATAGAGGGATTCACCTTCTTTCTGTCTGAAGGTTTGAACATCAGCTCTAAGCTTGCTCAGCTTTTGAGGAGGAAAGTACTTGGCTAAGAAAGCCGTGACCAGCTTATCCCAAGAGTTCAGGCTGTCTTTGGGTTGAGAATCCAACCATAATCTAGCTCTGTCTCTTACAGCAAAGGGGAAAAGCATGAGCCTGTAGACTTCAGGATCTACTCCATTAGTCTTAACAGTATCACATATCTGCAAGAATTCAGTTAAGAACTGAAAAGGATCTTCAGATGGAAGTCCATGAAACTTGCAGTTCTGCTGCATCAGAGAAACTAATTGAGGTTTCAGCTCAAAATTGTTTGCTCCAATGGCAGGAATAGAGATGCTTCTTCCATGTAAATTGGAATTAGGTGCAGTAAAGTCACCAAGCATCTTCCTTACATTATTATTATTTTCGGCTGCCATCTCCTCTTCTTGTTCGAAAATTTCTGAAAGGTTATCTCTGGATTGTTGTATTTTAGCTTCTCTTAGTTTCCTTTTCAGAGTCCTTTCAGGTTCTGGATCTGCTTCCACAAGAATGTTCTTATCCTTGCTCCTGCTCATATGACAAAGAAGAGGGCACACAAAAAATAATACTAATAATATGGATCCTTTATACCACAGTATAGGGATCCCTTTGTGAGTGGAAGAAAAGAGGGAGACATAGAATGTGATGTAAAGAAAGAAACACAACTGTGAGGATGGCAGAGATGTGAGATGAGATGTTAGTAAATGAATAAATAAATAGAATAAGCTGGGAGAGGGAATTTTCGAAAATAATTTTTGAAAAAGAGTTAGTGATTTTTGAAAATAGTTTTTGAAAAATGTTAGTATTTTTTTTTTTCGAAAAATTTTACAATAAAAAATAAAAATAATTAGTTAATAAAAAAGAAATTTTTGAAAAAGAGGGAAGATATTTTCGAAAATTAGAGAGAGAGAGTTGATTAGATAGTTTTGAAAAAGTTAAGAAACAAACAAAAAGTTAGTTAGTTAGTTGAAACAAATTTTGAAAAGATAAGAAGTTAGGAAGTTAGAAAAGATATTTTGAAAAGATATTTTTGAAAAAGATAAGATAAGAAGATATTTTTGAAAAGATATGATTGAAATTAGTTTTTGAAAAAGATTTGATTTTTAAAATCACAATTAATGACTTGATTCACAAGAAATTACAAGATATGATTCTAGAACTTAAAGTTTGAATCTTTCTTAACAAGCAAGTAACAAACTTCAAATTTTTTAATCAAAACATTAATTGTTATTGTTATTTTCGAAAATTTGATATAAAAATAAGAAAAAGATTTTTGAAAAATATTTTTAGAATTTTCGAAAATAACTAAGAATTTTGAAAAAAGATTTGATTTTTGAAAAAGATTTTGAAAAAGATAAGATTTTCAAATTGAAAATTTGATTTGACTCATGAGAAACAATTTGATTTTAAAAATTTTTGAAAAAGTCAATCCAAATTTTCGAATTTGATGAGAGAAAAAGGGAAAGATATTTTTTTATTTTTGAATTTTTATGATGCAAGAGAAAAACACTAAAATGATGCAATGCATGAAATTTTTAGATCAAAACATGTGATGCATGCAAGAATGCTATGAATGTCAAGATGAACACCAAGAACACTATGAATGTCAAGATGAACATCATAGACACAATTTTGAAAAATTTTTAATGCAAAGAAAACATGCAAGACACCAAACTTAGAATTCTTTAATGCTTAGACACTAAGAATTCAAGAATGCATATGATAAACATGAAAAGACACAAAACAAAAAATCATCAAGATCAAACAAGAAGACTTACCAAGAACAACTTGAAGATCATGAAGAACACTATGAATGCATGAAATTTTCGAAAAATGCAAGATGCACATGCAAATGATACCAAACTTATGACATGACCATTGACTCAAACAAGAAACACAAGATATTTTTTATTTTTATGATTTTCTAATTTTTTTGGATTTTTCGAAAAATTAATTGAAAAAGAAAAATAAGGATTCTAAAATTTTTAATATGAATTCCAGGAATCTTGCCATGTTAGTCTAAAGCTTCAGTCCAGGAATTAGACATGGCTCACTAGCTAGCCAAGCTTTCAATGAAAGCTTCAGTCCAAAACACTAGACATGGCCAATGGCCAGCCAAGCTTCAGCAGGATTCAAATCAGGCATATAAGTTTTCTTCTTTGACAGGTGGAAGCCTCAGTCCAAATAAATTTAGACATGGCTTTATAGCCAGCCAGGCTTCACATGCTTCATGAAACACTAGAATTCATTCTTAAAAATTTTGAATAAAATTTTTGAAAACATTTTTTATATTATTTTTTCCGAAAACAGATGAGAAAATTTTGAAATATTTTTGAAAAATTTTTGAAAAGAAAACGAAAAGAAAGTTACCTAATCTGAGCAACAAGATGAACCGTCAGTTGTCCAAACTCGAACAATCCCCACAACGGCGCCAAAAACTTGGTGTTGTTGCCGGGATTTGGATCTCAGACGATTCTTGGCGCCAAACAGGAACAATTAAGTCCCCGGCAACGGCGCCAAAAACTTGGTGCCAATACCATGGTTCACAACTTCGATACAACTAACCAGCAAGTGCACTGGGTCGTCCAAGTAATACCTTACGTGAGTAAGGGTCGAATCCCACGGAGATTGTTGGTATGAAGCAAGCTATGGTCACCTTGCAAATCTCAGTTAGGTAGTTATAAATTGATAATGGTGTTTTTGAATACTAAATAATAGAATAGGGATAGAGGTACTTATGTAAATCATTGGTAGGAATTTCAGATAAGCGAATGGAGATGCTTTCGTTCCTCTGAACCTCTGCTTTCCTGCTATCTTCATCCAATCAGTCTTACTCCTTTCCATGGGTGGCTTTATGCAAGGGCATCACCGTTGTCAGTGGCTACATCCCCTCCTCTCAGTGAAAAATATGCTCACATGCTCTGTCACAGCACGGCTAATCATCTGTCGGTTCTCGATCATGTTGGAATAGGATTCACCCTCCTTTTGCGTCTGTCACTAACGCCCAACAATCGCGAGTTTGAAGCTCGTCACAGTCATTCAATCATTGAATCCTACTCGAAATACCACAGACAAGGTTTAGACTTTCCGGATTCTCTTGAATGCCGCCATCATTCTAGCTTACGCCACAAAGATTCCGATTAAGAGATCTAAGAGATATTCATTCTAGCTTGTTGCACGTAGAACGGAAGTGTTTGTCAGGCACGCGTTCATAAGGGATAAAGATAATGAGCGTCACATAATCATCACCTTCATCATGTTCTTGGGTACGAATGGATATCTTAGAAGCGAAATAAGATGAATTGAATAGAAAACAGTAGTAATTTGCATTAATCTTTGAGGAACAGCAGAGCTCCACACCTTAATCTATGGAGTGCAGAAACTCTACCGTATGAAAATACATAAGTGAAAGGTCCAGGCATAGCCGAGATGGCCAGCCCCCATGGTCTAAGAACTATGCGTTCCAAGATGGTCAAAAAGACGTCTAATACAATAGTGAAAGGTCCTATTTATAATAAACTAGCTACTAGGGTTTACATGAGAAAGTAATTGATGCATAAATCCACTTCCGGGGCCCACTTGGTGTGTGTTTGGGCTGAGCCTGAGTGTTGCACGTGTAGAAGTCTTTCTTGGAGTTGAACGCCAGCTTTTGTGCCAGTTTGGGCGTTCAACTCTGGTTTTGGCTCCTTTTCTGGCGCTGGACGCCAGATTTGGGTAGAAAGCTAGCGTTGAACGCCAGTTTACGTCATCTATTATTGGCCAAAATATGGATTATTATACATTTCTGGAAAGCCCTGGAAGTCTACTTTCCAACGCAATTGGAAGCGCGCCATTTAGAGTTCTGTAGCTCCAGAAAATCCACTTTGAGTGCAGGGAGGTCAGAATCCAACAGCATCAGCAGTCCTTCTTCAACCTCTGAATCTGATTTTTGCTCAAGTCCCTCAATTTCAGCCAGAAAATATCTGAAATCACAGAAAACACACAAACTCATAGTAAAGTCCAGAAATGTGAATTTAACATAAAAACTAATGAAAACATCCCTAAAAGTAACTAGATCCTACTAGAAACATACTAAAAACAGTGCCAAAAAGCGTATAAATTATCCGCTCATCACGTCCGCATGACCGACGCGACCGCGTCAATTCATATAAGCGCAATTTGCGTGAACGCGTACCCCGCGCGTCCGCGTCGCTTGTGCCGCACAGCTTACCCTAATCTGCCAAAATATCTTATCTTTCTCTTCCCCAAATCCTACTTTTTCTTTTCCCTTCTTCTTTCTTTCTTTCTTCTATCTTCCTTCTTCCTTCTTTCTCACCTTCTACTTTTTCTCTCTCACCACCATTATCAAGGTTTTTTCTTTTTTTCTTCCCTCCTTACTTTTTTATTCTTCTTCTTTTTATGTTATCTTTCTCTTTTTCTTTTTACTTGCATTATCCATGTTTTCTTTTTCTTTTTTTTTTCTTTTAATTGGTGTTGGAAATTTATTAGGGTCACTATTCTTTCCTATGATTTGCTTGTGAATTATTCAGGAATTGTTTGACAAATATATATTACTTTTTAAAACGGTTGCTTGCATGTTCAATTTAATACTTTCAATAGCTTATTTACCATGCATGCTATGTGTTTGTGAAAACGCCCGTATGGCATTGTGCACTATTTTTAGATTTCTTTTATTCTACTACTCTAAATGCTTGCTTTTCACAAAACCCTTTTTATGTATTATTAATTTAATATAATTGTTATTACATACAGGTTATTAATTTGAACGGATTGGTAATCTAACATGGACATTGAATGCTTGATCTATGCTACTCATGTCTTTGCCTGCATGCCAATAAACACCTTGCATTTAATTGTCATTATATGCACTTGCTCTTTTCCGTTGATGATTTTTCACATGTAGTCATGACCATGTGTTAACCTCATTCATCTTTTAATGTGCATTAATTACCACCTTTCCCGTTCTCTTCCTTGCTCTATCCCTTGACATTTTAACATACTTTCTCTTTTCTTTCTTTTAGGATGGCCACCAAGAAAGGCAAGGAGAAAGCTACTCCCAAACCACCAACAAGAAGAGGAACAAAAGAAGCATTAGTGACAGAGCCATCTTCAACTACAGTTAAGCCCTCAACAAAAAGAATTAAGAGGATTATAAAGGTGGATGAAAAGGAGAAAGCCTTTCCAGCAAAGGACACTGCGTGATTTACCAATCGCTACTGTGAGCAGATGTTCCCTATCCTAGCAGCAAGGAGTTACAACAACGAATACCTTCTTATCCTCCCGACCCGTATTGCTGAATTTGTTGAGCCACAAATTGAACGAAGACATTGGGGTTTCCTACAGAGACAGCCACAGCAGGTTAATCTTTCTTGGGTAGTCGAGTTCTACTCTAATTTTCACCTGCCAACCCTGCAGTCTGTCTATGTCTGTCAGAAGCAAGTCCCCATTACAGAAGAGGCCATTCAGCGAGCTTTAGCTCTTCCCCCTACTCCAGAAGGACTGGACCCATTTCAAGAAGCCTCACTCAAGCGCCAGATGTACCAATTCGACTGGGACACTGTTCTCAGAGTTATCGCACTACCTGGCAGAAGATGGATCTACGGATACCATCGTTCCCGTCCTAAGGGAATATCGGCTTCCGCACTTACCTTGGAGGCTCGCGTATGGGCACAGATTATGTCCCATTACGTCTGTCCAAGCACTCACGAGTCCTCCTTCACTGTAGACATGGCCGTTCTGCTATGGTGCATCCTTACAGACCAGCCTCTGAACCTCCCAAGACACATCCGGAATGTCATGGGACACGTACAAATTGCGGGCAACTTACCTTTTCCCGCCCTGGTCTCGGATCTTGTCTCAGCAGCCGGAGTCTCCTACAGAGCTGGGGACACCAAAGTCATGCTCCCACGGGATGATCAGTATGTCCCTAATGGGAAATATATCAGACCTCCAGCAGCCACTACAAGCCAGCCTATTGAACCAGCTGAAGATATTCCTCCTTTAACACCACAAGCACCTACAACAAACCAACTTCTCTATCTGATACTTGAGAGGTTGGGTCGGCAGGATCAGAAAGCAAAGCTAAGAGAGCACCGTAACAAGCGCCGCTTCACATACCTCAAGGAGCTACTTAAGGAAAAATACAGAGACTCAGACACCCCGGACTCCACTTCCTTTACCAGCACAGGGAGCCATGACAGTCCCGACTATGGAGATACTGCTACCAGCCCACCTTTATTCCTGACAGATTGCACCGAGGACGGTGCAAAGCCTTAAGTGTGGGGAGGTCGGTCAGTACCTAACTTCCGGAGGTAATTTCTCTTTCCTAACACCAATAAAATAGGACATTTAGTTGGTTTTTCTTTTGTAGAATAGGATAAATTGCATAGTAATAGGTTAGTTGCATGCATGTTCTACTTGATTGAAAAGATAATAAGTTTCTTCTAAGACCCTATTTTTAGAACAAAATTTCACTAATTTTAATCAAAACTTTTATGTTAAATTTGCTTGAAGTTATATTTGGAACATGGTTTCTGAGCTAAAGAACACACAACCTGTGAGACTTTGAGCCTAAATACATGGTTACATTATTTAACCATAATTATTTTATTCTTGTGTGTTTACTTCTCTATGATTGTAATCTATATTTTGTTTCATCCTATATGTCCAATGTTTAATATATTTATATGCTTGCATATGATTGAGGCCATTATTTGTTTAGCTCACTTATCCCAAATAAGCCTACCCTTTAAGTTACCTTTGTTAGCCACTTTGAGCCTTTAAATCCCATTTGTTCTTTATTTTACCACATCACTAGCCTTAAGCGGAAAAACAATTATATATCCCAATTGAATCTTTAGTTAGCTTAAGATAGAATTGTGTGTTAATTAAGTATGGGAAAATTGTGGGAACAAAAGATAATAAGGGAATGTGTCATGATAATATAATGGGAATTTGGGTGCCTACTCATGTGAAACTATAAAAAAATTAAAAATCTATGTGCACTGATAAACTATGTTTATTTTTTATTATAAAAAAAATTTATTCCAAAAATATTCAATAATTAAATAAGGGAACAAAATTACCCCAATGCTAAGTTAAATTTTAAGGATCAATGCATATATGATAAAATTAAAATAAAAGTTGATACATGAGTAAGGAATGTGAAAAAGAAAATTTTGGGTAGCTAGGTGTGGAATTTAAGTTATAAAGAATATATATATGTGTTAGGTGAAAGCTTGGGTTAATTAAAGATTCAATTTATAAGCTTACTTAGTCATATATGTACCCTTACCCTTACCTTGGCCCCATTACAACCTTGAAAAGACCTCATGATATTTGCATTGGTATATTAAATGTTGTTGATTGGTTAGGTGAAGAACAAAAATTAGAAAGCATGATTAGAGAAGGATAGAGTGATTACCCTATACACTAGAGAGACTAGAGCATACATACATCTTCAGTGAGGGTTCAATGCTTAAATTCTATGTTCCCTGCTTTCATGAGCTACCTTCTTGCATTTTTTTTCCGTTGTTACTATATGAAGAATTGAATTAGTGGAATTTGATTTGCGATTATCTTGAAGAGCTTATTTATTTTGACCAAGTGGACAAGAATCATATAGTTGCATTCACATGTATAGGTTGCATTGCATTGCATGAGTTTTACATGTTCCTACTCATTTATTTTACCTCCTTCAGTTAAGCATGAGTCTAAGTGTGGGGAGGTTGATAAACCATTATTTTATGGTTTATATTGTGCTTAATTGTGTGGTTTTATCAAATCTCTACCCACTTATTCATTAAATTAGCATGTAATTACAATTCCTTTCCGAAATTACTTCATGGTTGAAAACTTGCTTCCTAGAGACTTTTAATTATATACTTTAATTCTCCTTTATTCCATTCGATGTCGTGATCTGTGTGTCAAGTGTTTCAGGCTTTATAGGGCATGAATGACTTGGAGATTGGAAAGGAAGCTTGCAAAAATGGAAGGAACACAAGAAATTGAGGAGATTACCAGCAAGAAGTGACGCGGACGCATGGCTCACGCGACCGCGCAAAATAGAGGAAATTGCAGTGACGCACTCGCGTGCCTGACGCGAACGCATGGATTGGAAACTGCACAAGTGACGCGAAGGCGTAGACGACACGCACGCGTGGCAAGGCAAAACGCTGGATGACGCGATCGCGTGACATGCGCGATCTGTAGAATCTGCAGAATTTGCTGGGGGCGATTTTGGGCTCTGTTTTGACCCAGTTTTTGACCCAGAAAAGCATATTAGAGCCAGGGAACATGCAAAGACTAGAGAACAACATTCATTCTGCATAATTTTAGTTTTAGATCTAACTTTACTCCTCCTCTAGGTTTTCTCTCTACACATTCATAGTTCTTAGGATTTTGATTTTATTGCTTTTTGGACTGGGATATTGAGAAGAGTTATTACTTCCATCAAGACTTCGTCATTCTAGTTTGTTTCCTTACTTGTCACTTACTCTTCCATATCTTTCATTTACTCAGAATTATTATTGGATTATTTTTAAAATTTATTAATACAAGACTATTTTTAATTTTTAATTGATCCTTTTGATTATTATTTATCATGTCTTTCAATATTTCCTTTTCTTATTTCGTGGACTTTACAATCATAATGAGCGAGTAGTTCCATAACTTGATTGGGAGTTGATTGAAAGGAGGACCTTGAGTTGGATGCTCAAGAGTAAAATTATAGTTGGGTTTCGTGTTGGGTCGCCTTCTAAACACTGACACTAGTCCTTCCCAAGGGAGAGGATTAGAACTGGTGAATAGAAACTGACTTCCAACTTGCTTAACTTTCCTTTATCTAGTAAAGGATAACTGAGCATGCAACCTTTAATTATCACTTTATCTTGGGAGAACTCCATCAAGGATAGGGCTTCCAACTAATCTACTCCCGGTCAAGGTTTTTATTTAAATTACATAAATTCTCTGATTTAATTTCCTGTTTATCAACTCAACCATTTTTTTAGAAAACATCTGATTAATAAAACAACACATCTTTCTGCAACTCGTTGGGAGACGACCTGAGATTCATACTCCCAGTATTTTAATTTTAATTTGTGACAACCCTTCTAAATTGATAAGCAGATTTTTGGTTAGTTAAGAGCTGTACTTGCAACGTATCTCTTACAATAATTTCTTAACTCGCCAATTTCTGCCACGTCAGTGTCGTCTATGAAGGGAGTGATAAGGTTTGGAGAAAGAGGCAAGCTTAATCCTCGCCACATTAGTCCATTTGAAATACTGGATAGAATAGGTACAATCGCTTACTGCATGGCATTGCCGCCTGAATTGTCTAAGATTCATCCAGTCTTTCACGTATCAATGTTGCACAAATACCTTCCTGACCCATCTCATGTGCTCGCACCACAAGCCATAGAGATAAAGAAGGATTTATCTTTTGAAGAGGAACCAGAGGCTATAATTGATCGGCAAGTAAAGAAACTACGCTCTAAAGAGATAGCATCTGTGAAAGTTGTTTGGAAAAACCATTCCAAAGAAGAAGTAACTTGTGAGATTGAGGATGTCATGCGTGACAAGTATCCGTATTTGTTTGAAACTAAAGGTAATTATCATATAAGTTTAAAATTCAGGGACTGAATTTCTTAAGGGGGAGAGAATGTAATGACCAAAAAAAAGGAAGGAATGCACGTGGGGGGCGCATGCCCCCACTTAAATTTTCTTTCCCTCTCCCCCATCCGTCGAAGACCCCCTCTTCCGCCTTCCTTCTTTCACTTTTTTATTTCTTTCCAGCAACAAAACCTAAAACCCTCTCTTCCTCTTCCCTTCTTTCTTATTCATCTCTTCCATCTTCTCATCTCTTCTTCTTGCAATCACACACTATCATTAAACCCACGTCTTTCATTTTACTTCCTTCTCCTTCTCTTCTCTATTTTATTCATTCAAATTTTATTTATCACAACCCTAAATCATGGAGTTTAAACTTAATTAGTGAGGGAAGTATTCAACTTTTGAGTTCCGGTTATTATTGAGGATTCAAGGTAACACTTTGACTCAATAATTAGCTATATCTCAAATTTTTAGCATTCCTATACTTGTGGGTATAACAAAATCCAAAATTAGGGTTATTAGGTTAGAAAATTTGGGGCTTTTGTGAAAGTGAGTAAGGTTATGTTAATTGACAATATTAGTAGCTCACAAATATCATTATTGTCATATTTTTAGAGTTGTAGACTATGAAGCACGGACACTTCACTGAGTTATCGTGTCCGCGTGTCGGACACATTCCGGACACGACACTCACCGACACTCGTCCGACACGCGTGTCTGCTGTGTCCAACCGTGTCTTAATAAAAAATAAAAAATTCTTTTCCGGACACGTTTGGACACACCTAAATACCATCACGTGTCCACGTGTCCAGTCTTATTCTTAACATATATTCTTAAAATAAATTTAGATATAGTATATATTATTATTTATTAAAACAAAAAATATTTTAAATACTTGATATAATTAAAATAAGACATTAAAATAATTAAAAATTTTAATTTATATTTTAATATCAATAAAATATCAAAATATCATTACAATTTATCTAAAAAATACTTTATATTTTATATATATGCGTGTCCCCGTGTCATGTAAGATTTTAAAATTCGCGTGTCGGCGTGTCCCGTGTCGTGTCGTGTCCCGTGTCCGTCTCAGTGTCCGTACATCATAGGTTGTAGAGTTATTGGACATCATTTGGTAGCTCGTTAACGCGCTCAGAGTTGCTTCTGGTTCTTTGGAATCAAGTTGTGAGTGGATATTATGTCTATAATTGTTTTTAAATATATTATTATCAATATTTATGTTGAATCATTATTTTTGTAGTTTAAGAATGTTTGATTAGTGTGATTTTTGAATTTTTGAAATAAATATTGATTTGTGAAACTTATAATTTTATAAAAATACACACGAGACGATATTTATATATTTTGTAAAGCATACATGTTTTTTTATTTGACTTTATTGAATTTTAATTAAAGTTTAGTATGCAATCTTATATATATTTGATTTGATATGGAATTTAGTAGTATGTTATAAGCATTAGAGATTTTTATATGGATTGGTTTGGGAGACTCTGACTAGAAAACCGTAGTTAACGCCGGTTATGACGTTAACCTAGATGCATCTGGCTCAGACCTCAGCTAGCAGGGGCATTGCTAGCCTAACGTGTAGGCCACACGTTAGATCTGTTATACCGTATGAGCACACTAGAGGAAAGAGCTACCCTTAGAGGTGGAGCCGCCCTAGGTGTGTAATATTTGATTTGATTTGACTTCTGAAATGGGAGCTCCCATTTCAGTTCATCCGCTTAACTACTTATCTATTTGTTTGCATAAGTAAATAATAAGGATTTCTCATCTCTGAAAGGAAATATAATTTTCAAGATAAAATTTGTATTGTCTCGTGTGGGTTATAGATGTAATCTTAACACTTAAAGGAACTGTAGCAGTAAGACCCTTGTTGTTGGGCAGTAAGACTAATTTGACGATGTTCTTGAAAGTGATAAGATCCGAACGTAAGAACTCCTGGTGGCTATGGATTTAAAGATTGCAAAAAAAAAGAGTTATAATTCCCATATTCAAAATTTGAGTGATAGTTTAGTGATAATATATATGTTCTTTCTGAACCAAAGGAGGGCAATGATATCAGATTTTTGAAAAATATGTCTAAACTCTTCCGTTCTCTTTTTAGACATCTCTCCATTGGAGGATCTTCATCATTTTCTTCTTTATCCCATTCATCTTCCAATCCTCTTACTGAGAAAGTAACTCGGATTGAGGAACTTTCTCCCAAACATAACATCTTCGAAGAAGAAGTTTGCTTCGAAGATATCAATCAAGCCATAGACAATTGGGAAATACCCAATATCCCTCAAGATGAGTTATATGTCCCTGAGGACAACAAAAGAAAATTTGATTACATTATCAAAACTGCTGAAAATAATATTCCTCTAGGACCAGACTCTGGTGAGAAATTCTATCTTTAACCAAACAATCTGTCAGAGAACATGCCCGTCACTACAAATATCTTCACATAGGGTGTGTCCAAGTTGTTGTCAAGCCTCTCATCAGAGAAGGTTTGAATGCTTCAATCCTTATGTGTCTTAGAGACATTAGGCACAATGATTTCTAAGATTCCTTGATCAGAACGGTTGAAACAAGCCTTGGACACGATCCGGTTTACTTCAACTATTTCCAAACAAAACGGTCAGTTTGTTAGATCTCAACATCCTTGACTCTCTTTTCCTAAACATCCAAATTCATGGTCTTAACATGAAAGAAGGATCCATCCCAGCTGCTTTAATCTACAGGATTCAATACAAGGTCATGAACACTTGTAATTCCAAAGTCCTTCTTAAATCCCAAGATCGTGAAACCACTTTGTTTGTCACAGACATGACAAAGGCCAACGTCACGGTCCCAAGGCTCATTAAGTGGGATAAAATTGATCTTTCCCAGTCATGGTCAATTGATCGAGCCATTCCAACACAACCTAGACAAGCACCTCTCTTGCGAGAAATAAAACAAGATGAATCAGGGAAAGTAGAGATTTTCTTCGACAGACGAAACTCTTTTTCTTCAAGATCTGAAGTAGGAACATCTAATGATTTTGCTTCAGCAAGAAGATCTTTTTCTATGACTTCACAATCTCAGTTTTCAAGTAAAATTCCAAGATCTGTTAATACTGGAATTAACATTTCAGGAATACAAAATAATTCAAACATTTCTCAACCATTTTATCAAACTATCGATGATGATGTTGAATTACAATCTTCTAAATCTATTCAATCTCCAACATGTTCTTCTATGAATGATGGTACCCATGAATAGGACAAAATTTGTCATAAATAGAGAAGCTCTACGTAATAATCTTTACTTTAAGGAGTATGATCTCTATAGAGAATGGTATTTACGTACATATACAGCTTCCCAAATTTCATCATTCAAAGAAAAATATTATAGTTTTCTCAATGAAGTGAAAATGCATATTCCTTTCCTCGAATGGTTTCATGCTTATTCCATCAAAAAAAATATCAATTATCCTTTTAAAAATAAAAAACTTTCATCATCAGCAAATGTTATTTCAACCTGGAAAGTTAAGATGGAAATTTAGTCAGATCTGAATTTCCTCCAAAAGGATCTTTTATTATTTCAAATACGGAAGGACATAACCCAGTTATGGCCTCTCCATTTAAAACGAAGAATGTAGATGAAGCTGTTGCCCCAAAAGATATTAAAAATCTCATTGAGCAATCAAATTATACTAATAGATTTTTACAATGTCTAGGTGACAACCTTTCATCTTCAGGATCTCTTTTATCTTTGAAAAATGCTCCTGAAGCCTCTACTTCCAAAACTATTGAAAAACCACTTTTTAAACCTTTCAAAATGAGTAGCAAGGCTAAACAAAGTCTTAAAACTTCTATTTTAAAACAAGAATCTGGTGATTCAGAAGTCATTCAAAAGATCGACCAACTTTTAAATCGCCTTAATACTGTCCCTGAAACTCCTACAAACTCTGGTAAATCTACATCTCGGATACAAACCCGTGCATCCAAAGCCATTAATGCCCTTAACCAAGATTCTAATGAGTCTTCTTCTGATCAAAGTGATGACTCAGGTAAATCATCTCTCAAAGTTAGCCCAATCATGACCAATTCCATGACTAAGTGGAAGGGTTTAACCAAACCCTCTACGATTAGTTATAATCGGATGTCTGCTCCTGATCTAGCTCTTGAAGAACGGGAACTAGGTTTTGTTAGCTTCAATGCCAATAATGTATATGAATGGAACATAGATGGCAAAACTGAATACAATATCATAAATATGCTTCAGCATATGACCATGGTTGGCACAGCCTTTCAAGCTGCTCACGACATCTCTGAGGAAGCAATAGCCAATGTTATTGTTTCCGGATTCTCCGGTCAACTCAAAGGATGGTGGGATGACTACCTTTCTGATGACCAAAAATAAGTTATCTTCTCTGCCATAAAAGTTAACGATCAAAATGAACCCATCATTGGAGATGACGGGGAACCTATCCCTGATGCGATTAACACCTTAATCTTTACTATAGCAAGCCACTTCATAGGTGATCCATATCTTTGGAAAGATCATTCTGCTGAATTACTTTCCAATCTCAGATGTAAAACCTTGTCTGACTTTAGATGGTACAAATACACCTTTCTTACTAGGGTCTATACCAGAGAAGACAGTCAACAGTCCTTCTGGAAGGAGAAATTCTTAGCCGGACTACCCAAATCCCTGGGAGATAAAGTAAAGGACAAAATTCGTAGCTTAACTCCAGATGGGATAATTCCCTATGATGCGTTAAGTTACGGTCAAATTATCTCCTTCATTCAAAAAGTTGCTCTAAAAAACTGTCCAGATGATAAGATCCAATGGCAACTTGCCCGTGAGAAAAAACAAAATCGTATTGATTTGGGAACTTTCTGTGAACAATTTGGTCTTCCTGCTTGTCATCCAAAGAAAAATAAAAGATCATCCAATCAAAAAGTTTTTAAACCTTATCCTGAAAAAAATTTCAGAAGACCAAGAAAAAGTTTTTAAAGAACCAAGAATGAAAAAGGTTTCCAAAAGACTTTTCAAAAGTATCCCCAGAAAACCCCCATTATTTGCTATACATGTAAAAAACTAGGACATGTTAGCAAATACTATAGGTTAAAAGGAAAGATTAATAATCTGAACCTTGATCCTCAGATTGAGGAACAGATTAACAATCTTTTAATTGAAAGTTCAAATGACGAATCTGGACCAGAATCCTCTGATGATATCAATAATATCCAAGTTGATGATATTGAATCATCCTTAGATTCTGATGTCAAGCAAATTAGTATTTTATCCAAAGATCAAGATCTCTTATTTGATGCTATAGAGGCTATTGAGAATCCAGAACAAAAGAAAGACTTTCTTTTGAAATTAAAAAAATCTTTACAAAAGGGAAAGAAACCCAAGAACCTTGTCCTTAGTAATAAATTTGATGTCAAACCCGTTTTCAAAAAAATTAGAAAACAAGTTATTCATCCTATAACTATTCAGGATCTCCATACAGAGGTCAACAACCTCAAAAGGGAAATCCAAGAGATCAAAAGAAATCAGAACAATCATCAACTCATTCTCTCGCAATTAATGCAACAAGAAGGGTATGATGACGAAGAACTTGATCTTGATCCTCTTTTAAACCAAACTGAGTTCTCTACAAAACAAGAAAATGAGATTTCTAACGTCAACGAGGGAAAAAAATCTTGAGAATAATAAATGTATTCTCTTTTATGAGACATCGTGTTAATATCCGACTTGTTGTTAAAGATTTTGTTCTTGAAACCATCGCCCTTTTTGACTCAGGTGCAGATTCAAATTGTATTAAAAAAGGCCTGATCCCCACAAAATATTTTGAAAAGACTACTGAACATCTTAGCTCGATAATGGGTGAAAGACTAAATATCAAATTCAAATTAATCGATGCTTTTGTTGAAAAGGGTAATCTTAGGATTCCAACCAATTTCATCATAGCAAAGGATATTAAAAATGATGTAGTCTTGGGGACACCTTTTATAATCCTTTTGTTTCCCTACCTAGCAGATTTTCTAGGACTTATCTCTTTTGTGTGAGGATATATAACTTTCTTTGAATTCCTAGATTCACCAACCCAGAAATCTATCAACTTAATCGAATTCAAAACCAAACAAATTTATTTTTTGAAAGAAGAAATCTCTTTTAAAACCCTTGATCACAACTTTCTCAACCAAAGATTCAAGATAAAATCAAAATTCTTTCAAATCAAATTGAAAAGTCTATCTGTTCTGATTTGCCTCATGGCTTCTGGAAAAGAAAAGAACACATTGTTGATCTTCCCTATGAAAAAGATTTCAAAGAATCAAAAATCCCTACAAAAGCCCGCCCCATTCAAATGAATGAGCAGCTTTTGCAGCATTGTCAAAAAGATATTAATGATCTTTTGGGTAAGGGATGAATTCGCCCTAGCAAGAGTCCTTGGTCTTGCTCAGCCTTTTATGTCAATAAGCAAGCTGAGATAGAACGAGGAACTCCCAGGCTTGTCATCAATTACAAACCATTGAATCAAGCTTTATAGTGGATTCATTATCCTATCCCAAACAAAAAGGATTTACTCAATAGGTTAAACTCAGCAAATATCATTTCAAAATTTGATATGAAATCTGGTTTTTGGCAAATCTAGATTAAAGAATCTGATAGATATAAAATTATATTTACAGTCCCATTCGGTCAATACGAATGGAATGTGATGCCATTTGGTCTGAAAAATGTCCCATATGAATTTCAAAAAATAATGAACGATATTTTTAACCCATATTCAAACTTTGCAATCGTTTACATAGATGATGTCTAATCTTCTATCAAACTTTAGAAGAACATTTCAAACATGTTAAAACTTTTATGTACATCATCCAGAAAAATGGTCTTGCAGTTTCAAAATAAAAAATTGTCCTTTTCCAAACAAAAATTTATTTTCTTGGCCACATGATTTCCCAAGGAACAATAACCCCAATCGAACGATCAATTTTGTTTGTAGAAAAGTTCTCAGACTATATCCTTGACAAACCTCAACTCCAGAGGTTCCTAGGATGCTTTAATTATGTCTCGGATTTCATCCCAAATCTTAACAATCTCATTAAGCCTCTTCATGATAGGCTTAAGAAAAATCCTCCGCCTTGGACAGACAAACATTCTGATATCATCAGATTTCTTAAAACCAAGGTTCGCAATCTTTTTTGTCTTTACCTACCTGTTCCTCATGCATTCAAAATTGTTGAAACAGATGCATCTGATTTAGGATATGGTGGTATCTTAAAACAAAAATTGCATGATAAAGAATGCATCATTGCATTTACATCCAAACATTGGAACAGTACTCAACAAAGCTATTCCACTATTAAAAAGGAAATTTTAGCCATTGTTTTATGCATCACAAAGTTTTAATCTGACTTACTCAATCAAAAATTTTTAGTCCGAGTTGATTGCAAATAGGCTAAAGAAGTTTTCTGGCTGAAATTAAGGGAGCTGAGCAAAAATTTTCTGGCTGAAATTAAGGGAGCTGAGCAAAAATCCGATTCAGGCTGAAAAAGGACTGCTGATGCTGTTGGATTCTGACCTCCCTGCACTCGGAATGGATTTTCTGGAGCTACAGAAGTCCAATTGGCACGCTCTTAATTGTGTTGGAAAGTAGACATCCAGGGCTTTCCAGCAATATATAATAGTCCATACTTTGCTCAAGGATAGACGATGTAAACTGGCATTCAACGCCAGTTCCATGTTGCAGTCTGGCGTTCAACGCCAGAAACAGGTTACAAGTTGGAGTTCAATGCCAGAAATAGGTTACAACCTGGCATTCAACTCCAGAAACAGCCCAGGCACGTGAGAAGCTTAAGTCTCAGCCCCAGCACACACCAAGTGGGCCCCAGAAGTGGATTTTTGCACTATCCATCTTAGTTTACTCATTTTCTGTAAACCTAGGTTACTAGTTTAGTATTTAAACAACTTTTAGAAATTTATTTTGTACCTCATGACATTTTAGATCTAAACTTTGTACTCTTTGACGGCATGAGTCTCTAAACTCCATTGTTGGGGGTGAGGAGCTCTGCTGTGTTTCGATGAATTAATGCAACTATTTCTGTTTTCTATTCAAACACGCTTGTTTCTATCTAAGATGTTCATTCGCACTTCAATATGATGGATGTGATGATCCGTGACAGTCATCACCATTCTCAACCTATGAACGTGTGCCTGAGAACCACCTCCGTTCTACCTTCGATTGAATGAATATCTCTTGGATTCCTTAATCAGAATCTTCGTGGTATAAGCTAGAATCCATTGGCAGCATTCTTGAGAATCCGGAAAGTCTAAACCTTGTCTGTGGTATTCCGAGTAGGATTCAGGGATTGAATGACTGTGACGAGCTTCAAACTCGCGAGTGTTGGGCGTAGTGACAGACGCAAAAGGATCAATGGATCCTATTCTACATGATGAGACCCGACAGATGATTAGCCGTGCAGTGACAGTGCACCTGGACCTTTTTCACTGAGAGGACGGATGGTAGCCATTGACAACGGTGATCCACCAACACACAGCTTGCCATAGGAGAAACCTTGTGTGCGTGAAGAAGAAGACAGGGAGAAAGCAGATATTCAGAAGACAAAGCATCTCCAAAACTCCAACATATTCTCCATTACTGCAGAACAAGTATTTATTTCATGCTCTTTTATTCTTCGCAATTCAAACTGATAACTATAATTGATATCCTGACTAAGAGTTATAAGCTAACCATAGATTGCTTCAAGCCAACAATCTCTGTGGGATTCGACCCTTACTCACGTAAGGTATTACTTGGATGACCCAGTGCACTTGCTGGTTAGTGGTACGAGTTGTGAAAAGTGTGATTTACAATTCGTGCACCAAGTTTTTGGCGCCGTTGCCAGGGATTGTTCGAGTTTGAACAACTAACGGTTCATCTTGTTGCTTAGATTAGGAAAATTTTGTCTTTTGGGTCAGAGTCTTTTATTATTGTTCTTGTTAAAATTTTAGAATCCTTATTTCCTTTTTCTTAATTATTTTCGAAAATTTTTAAAACCAATAACTTCATGATTTAGTCTTCTGTTTGAGTTTAGTTTCATGTTTTAAGTTTGGTGTCAACTGCATGTTTTTATTTTCCTTTAAATTTTCGAATTGCATGTTCTTTATTCTTCCTTGATCTTCAAGTTGTTCTTATCAATTTTTCTTGTTTGATCTTTAGTTTTCTTGTTCTGTGTCTTTTCTTGTTTTTCTTGTGCTTTTTCAAAATATCAGTTTTCAAAAAAAATTATATTATTTCTTATATACCTTATTAAAACACGTTAAATTTATAGCTCAATTGGCTAGAGCGTGGTGCTTATGTTCTTGGTAATTGGCTATCTTCTTTTTAAAATTTTTTCAAAAATAATTTTTCTTTGAATAAATCTTGTGCCAAACTTTAAGTTTGGTGTTCTCCTGCTAACTTTTCTTTAGTTTTCAAAAATTTTATTTTGGTTTTCTAAAAATTTTAAGTTTGGTGTTCTTTCTTCATGTTCTTGTGTTCTTGTGAGTCTTCAAAGTGTTTTTGAGTCTTCCTTGTGTTTTGATCTTAAAATTTTTAAGTTTGGTGTTCCTTGGTGTTTTTCCTCCAAAATTTTCGAAAACAAGGAGCATTAGATCTAAAAATTTTAAGTTGTGTGTCTTTTGTGTGTTTTTCTCTTTCATCATAAAATTCAAAAATAAAAAAAATCTTTTCTAACTATTTTTAAGCAAATATTTCGAAATTTTTTATAAAAATTCAGATTTTAATTTCAAAATTTTATCTTATCTTAGTTTTAAAATTTCAAAATTCAAATCTTTTTAAAAAAAAATCATATCTTTTTCAAAATCTTATCTTATTTCAAATTCAAATTTCAATTTTCAACTTCCAAAATTCAAAACTCAAAATTCAAAATTCAAATTTCAAAATTTCAAATTTCAAATTTCAGATTTTAAAATTTAATTTTCAAACTTAAAAATCAAATCTTTTCAAATTTTAAATCTCTTTCAAATCCTTATCTTATATTGTTGACTTTTTCAAAATTCAAAATTCAAATTTTCAAATTTCAAAACTTCCTAACCACTTTCTCTTTCTTCATTTTTCGAAAATCCTTACCCCTTATTTTTCAAATCTTTTTAATTAATTAATTATTTCAGTTTTCAATTTTCTTTTAATTTTTGAACTTATATTCGAATTTTCACTTATTTTATTTTATTTTATTTTATTTTCGGTTTTCAAAAAAATATATTTTATTTGCAATCCGCATCATCTCCCTTTCTCCATCATGGACCTAAGTGGAAATGAATAGTTCAAAAGGACTCTGGGGTCATATGCTAACCCCACTACTGCTTCATATGGGAGCAGTATCTGTATACCCTCCATTAGAGTCAGCAGCTTTGAGTTGAATCCTCAGCTCATTATCGTAGTGCAGCAAAGTTGCCAGTATTCCGATCTTCCACAGGAAAACCTACAGAGTTTCTGGCACAATTTTTACAAATTGCTGACATAGTACATGATAAGGAAGTAGATCAGGATGTCTACAGATTATTACTATTTCCATTTGCTGTAAAAGACCAAGCTAAGAGGTGGTTAAATAACCAACCTAAGGCTAGCATAAGGACGTGGAAACAGCTGTCAAAAAAATTCCTGAATCAATACTTCCCTCCAAAACAGATGACACAGCTAAGGCTGGACATCCAAGGCTTTAAACAAGGAGATAATGAATCTCTTTATGATACCTGGGAGAGATACAGAGAGATGCTAAGAAAATGCCCCTCTGAAATATTTTCAGAATGGGTGCAGTTAGACATCTTCTATTATGGGCTTACAGAGAAAGCTCAGATTTCTCTAGACCACTCAGCTGGTGGATCTATACATATGAGAAAGACAATTGAAGAAGCTCAAGAGCTCATTGATACAGTTGCCAGAAATCAGCATCTGTACCTAAGTAGTGAATCTTCCATGAAAGAAAAGGCTAAAACAGTAACTGCTGAACTCAGTCCTGCAGAACAAGTTACTGAATTCAACCAGCAATTAGATTTTCTAACAAAACAACTAGCCGAATTCAAGGAGATACTACAAGACACAAGAATGGCTAATATGAATATGGAAGTACAGTTGAAGCAAACAAAACAGCAGTTATCAAAACAAATAATAGAAGAGTACCAAGCAGTTCAATTAAGAAGTGGGAAAACATTAAATACCTCACTTCAGAGCAGCAGAAAGCCAACAAAAGAACAACTGACAGAGGATGAGCAAAATACTATCCAAAATCCCTCTGAGGACAGTAAGAGCCCAGAGATGAATAACTCTGGAGTTCAAACGCCAGGAACAGGCAAGGAGCTGGCGTCAAACGCCCAATGGAAGCTCAGTTCTGGCGTTCAAACGCCAGAAACAGGTAGGAAGTTGGCGTCCAACGCCAATCAAGCTTCCAACCCTGGCATTCAAACGCCAGTGAGGGATCAGACACACACAAGTGCTGATAACAACCCCTCTAAAAAGGCTTTCCCAACCACTTCTGTAGGAAATAAACCTGCAGCAACCAAGGTTGAGGAGTACAAAGCCAAGATACCTTATCCTCAAAAACTCCGCCAAGAGGAGCAGGATAAGCAATTTGCTCGCTTTGCAGACTATCTTAGGACTCTTGAAATAAAAATTCCGTTTGCAGAGGCACTTGAGCAAATACCCTCTTATGCCAAGTTCATGAAAGATATCTTGAGTCATAAGAAGGATTGGAGAGAAACTGAAAGAGTTCTCCTCATTGAAGAATGCAGTGCAGTCATTCTGAAAAGCTTCCCAGAAAAGCTTAAAGATCCCGGAAGCTTTATGATACCATGCATATTAGAGGGTAATTTCACTAAGACAGCTTTATGTGATCTTGGGGCAAGCATCAACCTAATCCCTGCATCCACTATCAGAAAGCTTGGCTTGACTGAAGAGGTCAAACCAACCCGGATCTGTCTTCAACTTGTTGATGGCTCCATTAAATACCCATCAGGCATAATTGAGGACATGATTGTCAAGGTTGGGCCATTTGTCTTCCCTACTGACTTTGTAGTGCTGGAAATGGAGGAGCACAAGAGTGCAACTCTCATTCTAGGAAGACCATTCCTAGCAACTGGACGAATCCTCATTGACGTCCAAAAAGGGGAGATAACCCTGAGAGTTAACGAGGATGAGTTTAAGTTGAATGTTGTCAAAGCTATGCAACATCCAGACACATCAGACGACTGCCTGAGCGTTGATATTATTGACTCCCTAGTGGAAGAGGTCAATATGACTGAGAGTCTCGAATCAGAGCTAGAGGACATTTTTAAAGATGTTCAGCCTGATCTGGAGGATTCAAAGGAATTGAATGAGCCTCTGAAACTTCCTCAGAAAGAGGAAAAACCTCCTAAAACCGAGCTCAAACTATTACCACCATCCCTGAAATATGCATTTCTGGGAGAAGGTGACACTTTTCCGGTGATCATAAGCTCTGCTTTAAATCCCCTGGAAGAGGAAGCACTACTTCAAGTGCTAAGGACACACAAGACAGCTCTTGGGTGGTCCATAAGTGACCTTAAGAGCATCAGCCCAGCCAGATGCATGCACAAGATCCAATTGGAGGATGATGCTAAGCCAATGGTTCAACCACAGAGGCGGCTAAATCGCGCCATGAAGGAGGTGGTGCAGAAAGAGGTCACTAAGTTACTAGAGGTTGGGATTATCTATCCAATTTCTGATAGCCCCTGGGTGAGCCCTGTCCATGTTTTCCCTAAGAAGGGAGGAATGACAGTGGTTCATAATGAAAAGAATGAACTGGTTCCCACAAGAACAGTTACAGGGTGGCATATGTGTATTGACTACAGAAGGCTCAATACAGCCACTAGGAAGGATCATTTTCCTTTACCATTCATAGACCAGATGCTAGAGAGACTAGCCGGTCATGAATATTACTACTTTTTGGATGGCTATTCAGGTTACAACTAAATTGCAGTAGATCCACAGGACCAAGAGAAAACAACATTCACATGTCCTTCTGGAGTGTTTGCCTACAGAAGGATGCCTTTTGGTCTGTGTAATGCACCTACAACCTTTCAGAGGTGCCTGCTCTCTATCTTTTCTGATATGGTAGAGAAGTTTCTGGAAGTCTTCATGGATGACTTTTCAGTATTTGGAGACTCATTCAGCTCCTGCCTTAACCATTTAGCACTTGTTCTGAAAAGATGCCAAGAGACCAACTTAGTTTTAAACTGCGAAAAATGTCACTTTATGGTGACTGAAGGGATTGTCCTTGGGCATAAAATTTCAAACAAAGGAATAGAGGTGGATCAAGCTAAAGTTGAAGTAATTGAAAAATTACCACCACCTGCCAATGTTAAGGCAATCAGAAGCTTTTTGGGGCATGCAGGATTCTATAGGAGGTTTATAAAGGATTTTTCAAAAATTGCAAAACCTCTGAGCAATCTGCTAGGTGCTAACATGCCATTTGTATTTGACACAGAGTGTCTGCAGGCGTTTGAGACCCTGAAAGCTAAGCTGGTCACAGCACCAGTTATTTCTGCACCAGACTGGACATTACCATTCGAACTAATGTGTGATGCCAGTGACCATACCATTGGTGCAGTATTGGGACAGAGGCATAACAAGCTTCTGCATGTTATTTATTATTCTAGCAGTGTTTTAAATAATGCCCAGAAAAATTACACAACCACAGAAAAAGAATTACTTGCAGTGGTTTATGCCATTGACAAGTTTAGATCATACTTAGTAGGATCAAAAGTGATTGTGTACACTGACCATGCTGCTCTTAAATATCTACTCACAAAGCAGGACTCAAAGCCCAGGCTCATAAGATGGGTGTTGCTTCTGCAAGAGTTTGATATAGAAATAAGAGACAGAAAAGGAACAGAGAATCAAGTAGCTGATCACCTGTCCCAGATAGAACCAGTAGCAGGAGCATCTCTCCCTCCTACTGAGATCTCTGAAACCTTTCCGGATGAGCAATTGTTTGCTATTCAGGAAGCTCCATGGTTTGCAGACATTGCAAACTGTAAGACTCAAGGTTCTCCTTCTGTAACCATGGAGAGGAAGCATGAAAAGCTTCTCTCACTGCAGAGTCAACCAAAGCCCCCACAGTCAAACTCTGAATTTGGTGTTGGGAGGCCACAATTAAACTCTAAGTTTGGTGTTGAACCCCCACATTCAAACTCTATGTTGGTGTTGGGAGGTCCCAACTTTGCTCTAATTATCTGTGAGGCTCCATGAGAGCTCACTGTCAAGCTATTGACATTAAAGAAGCGCTTGTTGGGAGGCAACCCAATGTTATTTAATCATATTTATTTTATTTTATTTTTGGTATTTCGTGATTTATTAGCTTGATGATCATGTGAGGTCACAAAAACTACTGAAAAATCAAAAACAGAATGAAAAATAGCATTGAAAATATCACACCCTGGAGGAGAGTAGTCTGGCGTTTAAACGCCAGAAACAACCATCTGTCTGGCATTTAACGCGAGAAACAAGCACCAAGCTGGTGTTTAACGCCAGAAACAAGCACAAAGCTGGCATTTAATGCCAGAAACAGGCTATATTTGGGCGTTTAACGCTAGAACAAGCAGCAGTCTGGCGTTAAACGCCAGGATTGCACAGCAAGGGCATTTTACACGCCTAATTGGAGTAGGGATGTTAAGTCCTTGACCCCACTTGATCTGTGGACCCCACAGGATCTCCACCTACCTCACCATTTAAATTCAAACCTTTCCCCTCCTAAACTCACCCATTCACACACCTCCATCTCCTCCATCTTCTCCACTTCTTTCTTCTTTTGCTCAAGGACGAGCAAACCTTTTCAGTTTGGTGTGGTAAAAGCATTGTTTTTTATTTTTCCATAATTCAGTGCTAGAGCAATTGACTGCAGATCAAAGAGCTATGAGGGAGGAGCAACAAAGGCAAGGAAGAGACATAGAGGAGCTCAAGAGCACCATTAGTTCTTCAAGAAGAGGAAGACGACACCCTCATTAAGGTGGACCCATTCCTTAATCTCCTTGTTCTTATTTTCCTATTTTTCGTTTAATATGCTTCATTTTTAATTATGTTTGTGTCTTTACTATATGATCACTAGTATCTAAGTGTCTATGTCTTAAAGATATGAATGTCCTATGAATCCATCACCTTTCTTAAATGAAAATTGTTTTCTGAAAAAGAAAAAGAAGTACATGAATTTCAAATTTTAAAATAGTTTAATTATTTTGATGTGGTGGCAATACTTTTTGTTTTCTGAATGAATGCTTGAACAGTGCATATGTCTTTTGAATTTGTTGTTTATGAATGTTAAAATTGTTGGCTCTTGAAAGAATGATGAAAAAGGACAAATGTTATTTGATAATCTGAAAAATCATAAAAATGATTCTTGAAGCAAGAAAAAGCAGTGAAGAACAAAGCTTGCAAAAGAAATGCGAAAAAAAGAGAGCAAGAAAAAGAAAAAGCAAGCAGAAAAAGCCAAAAGCTCTTTAAACCAAAAGGCAAGAGCAAAAAGCCAATAGCCCTTAAAACCAAAAGGCAAGGGTAAATAAAAAGGATCCAAGGCTTTGAGCATCAGTGGATAGGAGGGCCTAAAGGAATAAAATCCTGACCTAAGCGGCTAAACCAAGCTGTCCCTAACCATGTGCTTGTGGCGTGAAGGTGTCAAGTGAAAACTTGAGACTGAGCGGTTAAAGTCAAGGTCCAAAGCAAAAAAAAAAAGAGTGTGCTTAAGAACCCTGGACACCTCTAATTGGGGACTTTAGCAAAGCTGAGTCACAATCTAAAAAGGTTCACCCAGTTATGTGTCTGTGGCATTTATGTATCCGGTGGTAATACTGGAAAACAAAGTGCTTAGGGCCACGGCCAAGACTCATAAAGCAGCTGTGTTCAAGAATCAACATACTGAACTAGGAGAATCAATAACACTATCTAAACTCTGAGTTCCTATAGATGCCAATCATTCTGAACTTCAACGGATAAAGTGAGATGCCAAAACTATTCAAGAGGCAAAAAGCTACAAGTCCCGCTCATCTAACTAAGACTAATCTTCATAGATGTTTTTGGAATTCATTGTATATTCTCTTCTTTTTATCCTACTTTGTTTTTAGTTGCTTGGGGACAAGCAACAATTTAAGTTTGGTGTTGTGATGAGCGGATAATTTATACGCTTTTTGGCATTGTTTTTAGTATGTTTTCAGTGTAATTTAGTTAGTTTTAATCATATTTCTATTAGTTTTTAAATAAAAATCACAATTCTGGACTGTACTATGAGTTTGTATGTTTTTCTGTAATTTCAGGTATTTTCTTGCTGAAATTAAAGGAGCTGAGCAAAAATCCGATTCAGGCTGAAAAAGGACTGCTGATGCTGTTGGATTCTGACCTCCCTGCACTCGGAATGGATTTTCTGGAGCTACAGAAGTCCAATTGGCGCGCTCTCAATTGTGTTGGAAAGTAGACATCCAGGGCTTTCCAGAAATATATAATAGTCCATACTTTGCTCAAGGATAGACGACGTAAACTGGCGTTCAACGCCAGTTCCATGTTGTAGTCTGGCGTTCAGCGCCAAAAACAGATTACAAGTTGGAGTTCAACGCCAGAAACAAGTTACAACCTGGCGTTCAACTCCAGAAACATCCCAGGCACGTGAGAAGCTTAAGTCTCAGTCCCAGCACACACCAAGTGGGCCCCAGAAGTGGATTTTTGCACTATCCATCTTAGTTTACTCATTTTTTGTAAACCTAGGTTACTAGTTTAGTATTTAAACAACTTTTAGAAATTTATTTTGTACCTCATGAAATTTTAGATCTAAACTTTGTACTCTTTGACAGCATGAGTCTCTAAACTCTATTGTTGGGGGTGAGGAGCTCTGCTGTGTTTCGATGAATTAATGCAACTATTTCTGTTTTCTATTCAAACACGCTTGTTTCTATCTAAGATGTTCATTCGCACTTCAATATGATGGATGTGATGATCCGTGACAGTCATCACCATTCTCAACCCATGAATGCATTCCTGACAACCACCTCCGTTCGACCTTCGATTGAATGAATATCTCTTGGATTCCTTAATCAGAATCTTCGTGGTATAAGCTAGAATCCATTGGCAGCATTCTTGAGAATCCAGAAAGTCTAAACCTTGTCTGTGGTATTCTGAGTAGGATTCAGGGATTGAATGACTGTGACGAGCTTCAAACTCGCAAGTGTTGCGCGTAGTGACAGATGCAAAAGGATCAATGGATCCTATTCTGACTTGATCGAGAACCGACAGATGATTAGCCGGGCGGTGACAGCGCACCTGGACCTTTTCCACTGAGAGGACGGATGGTAGCCATTGACAACGGTGATCCACCAACACACAGCTTGCCATAGGAGAAACCTTGCGTGCGTGAAGAAGAAGACAGGGAGAAAGCAGATATTCAGAAGACAAAGCATCTCCAAAACTCCAACATATTTTCCATTACTGCAGAACAAGTATTTATTTCATGCTCTTTTATTCTTCACAATTCAAACTGATAACTATAATTGATATCCTGACTAAGAGTTACAAGATAACCATAGATTGCTTCAAGCCAACAATCTCCGTGGGATTCGACCCTTACTCACGTAAGGTATTACTTGGACGACCCAGTGCACTTGCTGGTTAGTGGTACGAGTTGTGAAAAGTGTGATTTACAATTCGTGCACCACAAAGTCATCCCAAAAATCTTTCCTACTGGATTCCATTTCAAGCCACTTGCACCCAAAAAGACCCGCCAATTTTATGAATTCATTTTAATAGATACTGACTCAGTATCTATTAAACATTACAAGGATAAAACCAATCCTGACTTCATAACACATTCAACAATACAAATTCTCAAAGTTTTGACCCCAAAGTAATTTGGGAACAATCTGAACAAAACTCAAAAGTTTTCTCAAAACTATGATCCAATAGATTTTAATTATTGGGACTACATGGAAATCTGGACTAAAGTATTTTGGTTCCAAAATACTCAGTACAGACATTCATGGTTAATCTATTTTAAAAGAAAATCAAATTATGTTTTTCTAAATTGGTTCTACCAATGGTGGGACTTCTTTGGGCCAATCTCAGAAATCCTACCCTCACCCATCGATGAAGGGTATAAACTTTTTCAATCAAAATTTGACATTCAGGAAAGTTGTGTTCCTGTAATGTTAAAATTTTTCTCAATTTTTTCACTAGCATGGGTATTCTCATGGCAGTACAAATATACAAAACCAGACCACCCTAAGTCATTTCCAATCCTACAAAGGCATAGTTATGTGAAATGGTGGTCACAATTTGATTCATCAATGGCATATCCATAAAAAGTCAGAGAATGGTTCAACACCAATTCCAATAGTCAGAAGATCTCAGATCCAGAAACAGCTTTGTTTCTCAATCAAAAAGCTCAAATCCAGGCAGCCCTCGCAGCCTCACAATCAAAAGAATCAATCAAAGGAAAACTTCAACAAATCCTTGAGCGCCAGTCATGGTTTGGTTCGGGCCATGACAAAAACAATGCAAGAAATAGTCAATAGTTGAGTAAGAAAAGTTCAACACCAATGTTAAAACAACAAATATAAAAAAGAAAAGAGGAATAAACAACAAAGCTAAAATACAATGCATGCAAGAATGCAAATGTAATAAACAAAAGAAAAGAAAAAGGATAAAAATGAGAAGTGAAAATGTACAAAGAAGGAGAAGAAGAAAGTAAGAAAGGAAGAAGAAAGAAGAAGAAAGCAGAGAAGAAAGAAGAAGAAAGGAAAAGAAACAGGGTGCGAACGCGATGCGTGCGCATGGGTCACGCGTATGCATGAAAACAGAAACAGGCAGGTGATGCGTGAGCGTCGTCCACGTGTACGCGTGGATGGCCCAAAATAAAAGTGACGTGTGAGTGTCGGTCAAGCGTGCACGTGACTACTTTTTGTGCCAGACGCATGAAAGCTGCACAATTCCATCACAACTCTCTGGTTTTTGTACCAGAGGCAACATTCAGGTATGACGCGCGCGTCGGTCACGACCACGCGTGGAAAAAGGAAAATTTGCGGGTGACGTGTATGCGTCAGCGAGGCGTACGCGTGGGGTGGGTTGTGCACCCAGCACCGCACCCGCATGGTTTTAGCCCAACTCTCTGATTTTTGTACCAGAGAGTGCCAGCATTAAATATGACGCGTGCGAGTCGCCCATGCTCACGCGTCAGGCAGACTTTTTTTTTCAAAACAGAGGTTTTACATCCTTGTTTATGTTAATGACATCTTAGTAACAGATTTTAATATTGAGAATATTCAATTGCTTATGTATCAACTACACTCAATTTTTTCTTTAAAAGAGTTGGGTGGATTTAATTTCTTTCTTGGAATCGTAACAACTAAATTAGATTTTGACTCATACATTCTTACTCAATCTAAATATATTAAAGATTTATTAAAGAGGATCGGCATGAATTTTTTTAATCCTATGTCCCTACCTATGATCACTATTGCTAAGCTCGCTATCAATGATGGTGAATTTTTTGATGAACCAACTCTTTATAGGTCAGTGGTAGGTGCAATGTAATATGTCACCCTCATTAAATCAGAAATTACATTTGCTGTGAACAAAGTGTCATAGTTCATGCATCAACCTCAATTACCTCATTGGCAAGGAGTTAAAAGAATCCTACAATATCTTGTTGGCATTGTTGATCATATAATTGTGTTTAGACCTTGTATAGACTTGAGAATCTTTGCCTTTGCAAACTCTGATTTGGGTGGCGATATTGATGACAGGCGTTCCACATCTGGTTCGTGTGTCTTCTTGGGCTCTAACATTTTTGCTTGGTCAAGTAGAAAGCAATGGTCTCTTAGTAGATTAAGCGTTGAAGAAAAATTTAGGAGTGAAGATTTGTGAATGGCCTAGAGAAGGAGAGTTGAATCTATAGTCTTCTTTTTGAACCCTTTTTGCTTTTTGCTTTTGACTGGAATTGAAATTTTGTTGCTGGTGCATCTGTTAAGATGAAATTCAGGAGACAATTTTATTTTGTCTTTTCACGAAGCATTCAGAAACAGAAGAAGAGTAGAGAAGCACTTTTATTTTGTCTCTTAACAAAATGAAAAACATACAATGCAGGAGACACTTTTATTTTGTCTTTTAACAAAATGAAATAAAAGAAGAGTAGAGAAGAGAAAATCATATAGCCATGTATGCTGGTTCAGCCACCATGTACAATGTGACCTACATCCCCCACAACTATGGATGAATTTTCACTATCTTTCACAAAGATTACAAATATCAATTTTTTTAAGATTCAACCCAATCCTATCTGGGACAAACACAGTTTTTACCCAAGATAGATTTGACTAGTTTTACTCCCTAGATTTTCAACCACTAAGTGCGCAACCAACTTAACAAGGGAATCCCCTCAAGATCATGTATACAAAACAAAAAAAAATATACAAAAAAGTTTTGACATGATTTTATAGCTTTTTCATATATCTCTCTTTACCTTTTCTCTCAAATGGCTGATTCCTCACTTAATGTCTTTTTTATTGAAAAAAAACAAAAAAAAAGAAGAACACTGAAGAAGAAGAAGAAGAAGAAGAAGAAGAAGAAGAAGAAGGAGGAGGAGGAGGAGGAAATAATTTGTAAACTATGATAACCCAATTGTGTGCTCACTCCTTCAATCAATATCTAGCTATTTACCCCTTTAATAGAAGAGTAAAACTTCTAAAGCTTGAAGCTTGGCTTGAACAGTTGACTTTTTTCTTTCCCAAATATCACAGAAGCAGTAGCAGTGCAGAAGATAGAAGCATTGATTAAAGCTAAGATGCAAACAAACCTTGCTGCTTCTCTTTCATTCTTTTTCAATCTTCTTCAAGGATCTGAGCCATTCATCAATGCTTTGATTCCAAGTTTTATTTTTTATGTAAGAATAAAAAATAATTAACCGATTAATTAACATAAAATAATAATAAATTAATTGCCCAAAAATAGGTCAAAAATTTAGAAATCTTAATTTTAAACTTTGAAAGTGAGATTTGGATTCAATAGAATTTTTCGAGTTGGAAAGTGTAACTTTCTGTAGAAAATTGCGTAAAAATGCATATCAGTAAATTAGCCGGTAGTATCAGCTTAAGTCTGTCCAGTACTGTGCGAGAATAATAAAAACAATAGAAAAGATTAAGAAAATAATTAAAGTTGAAAATCGGACGCTAATACTAAAGGTTTGGCCCAAAATCAGGTCAAATGAGCTAAAAATGTTAACGGGTTGGATCGGGCCCAAGTTGGGCCCAAGCCTAACATATAAATACTCTCATTAAAGGTCATTTCAGCCACTCCATACTTCATAACTTAACACACACAGTAGCTGCTAGGGTTAGAGAAGAGAGGAAGAAAATACTATTCACAATCACATTCATTTGACCATATCTCGAGCTACGGTGCTTTGATTCGTATGTCATTTGTGACCACGCGAATCTCTCGTCGAGCCCGTTAGTTCTAACTAACTTTTGCTGGTAAGATTTTGAATTTTTTTTCTCCATTTTTTAGCCCTATGAATTTCTAAAATTTTGGCTGTAGTTGTTGAGTGATTTTTGTGATTTTGGGTGTTTAGGTACACTCTAATATTGATTTCTATTAGATTTTATCCCAATTAACATTGGATAAGATGAGCATATTTGAAACCCTTGTGGCATAGTATATTGTGAATTCTAGGTATTGATATTAGCGATATTGGTATGTATAGCTTGATATTTGGTGATTTGGGAGTGGTGTTAGTGATTGTAAAGCTTGTTGAAAATCAAATTTGGTGTTTTGAGCATATTAGAAATCGATCAAGCTATGATTTTGGTTTCTTCTATGTAATATGTAATGTTTTGTGAATTTTAGACTAGTTGACTTTAGGATAGGATTGAATTAATTAAATGATTGATTGGACTATGTATGTGATATGTGAATTGTGATGAGGTTGTATGAGTTGTATGTGGTTGGATGATAATTGTGATATGATGATTATTGATGATTGATAATGAATTAGGAGGCTTGTTGATGTTGATGAATGTTGAGGATGATGAATTGATGTTAGGGATTGTGGATTATTGAGATGTGAGATTTATAAGTGAAAATTATTGGATAGAATTGATGAAATTGTATGTTAGTAGGTTGTGGGATGATTGAAAAGTATACAAATATAATTTAGATACATTGAAACTATTTTGGATGAAGAACAATTGGTTTTGAATTGAGAATTTTGGTGAATTTGAGGTTTAAAGGTTTTTGGTAAAAACGAATTTTTGGCCAACTTCGGTAGACCATAACTTGAGTCTCGGGTTTTGGATTTGAATGAAATTAGTTTCAAATTAAATATAACTTAAAGAGCTTTAAAATGAAATAGATTTTGTAGAAATTGAAATTTTGTAGAGAAAGTTATGAACGTTAGAAGTTGGGGTCAAAAATCTGTTATTCCGTACGGAGACACGAGAGAAAAGGGCTGCCCTTAGAGGTGGAGCCGCTCAAGTGTGGACTTTTGATTTGATTTCTGTATGAGAACTCCCTTATTAATTCACTTATTATTATCAACTACTATTTTCTAATTAAAATTACTTTGATAATAATGTTTATATGTTGTAAAACTCACCCTATTCTTCTAAAAATATTTTTCAGGAACAAATACTTGACTATGTGAGACTTTCTATTCAAGAGTCACGATCTGCAACGAGTACCTATTTTTTGTTGAGTTTCTAGATGTATATGCTCTATATGTCACAAGTAGGATCCAATCATTCTTAATTATTTTAATTTTGTTAAAAATGTATAATTATTTATTTTAGAACTTGTAAAATATTTGTAACTTTTTTATTCAACTTATATTTGAGTTGGTTAGGCTTGCTAAAAGACTATTTTTTGAGCACCGGTCATGACTCATTTTTGGTCGTGACAAATTATTCGAAGCCTCATAAATAATAATGAACTTCTTGCCTGCCAAAAGAAGGGAAAGACTAACTTATTTCCAATTTCTGGTAGTAAAGAATAAGAGGTAATATTCAATTTGGTTCTTGAATTTGCACACGAATTTTAATTTAGTTTTTGAAATTTTAATTACTTCTATGTAGTACCCAAATTTTATAAACATGCCTCACATGAGTCTTTGGGACGATTTTTAGTTCAAAAACGTTAATGGGGCATTAAAATGGACAATCAAATGCCACATTAAAACCTATAAAATGATGCAGTTTTGGTTTTGGCATTCAAATAGCTAAAAAATGATATTGCATCACTTATTTTGTTAGGTAAAGTTTTAATAAATACCACTTATGATGTTGTTTTTGGATTATTTGAATATCAAAATCAAAATGACATCATTTTACAGAATCTAGCGTGGCATTCACCTGTCCATGACAACGTTCTATTACGTTTATACTTTGAAAATTATTTTAAGGACTAATATGAGTCATATTCACAAAGTTTGGAGACTAAATAAAGGTAATTAAAATTTTAGAGACTAAATTGAGACTCGTATGCAAATTTAGGGACCAAATTGAGTATTATCTCGACGAATAAAATATAACGATGACATTTTAGTCTTTTAGATTTAGTTAAATGTTCAAATTCCTTTGTTTTGTTTCTCCCCTAAAACCTGACTATATACCTGGAACATGATGATGTATAAATTCTAATAATAATTAATAAGTGGAAGCATGCTTTAATAAACTAAAGTAAAATTTAGGGATAAGGATTGTTTTAGTCCATAACATTGAGAGTCAGAATTGAAATCGTCCCCAATATAATTTTTTATTTAGAATCATCCTTAACGTTTTTTCGTATTAAAATCGTCTTTTTAATTTTTTTTAGACAAAAATACCCTCCACCACTACCGGCACCACTACCATCACCACTACCAGCACCTCCACCACCAAGAATAACATCAATGAAATCAACACAAATTCAACAACTAAATCAACACAAACAGAAGCAGAAAGCAGAAATCGAAGCAGTAACAGATGCAGAAGCTCAAACACAAAGCCAAATCAACACAAGCAGAAGCAGAAAGCATAAAGTAGAAACCGAAGTAGAAACAGATGCAGAAGCTTAAGCACAAAGCCAAATCAACACAAGCAGAAGCACAAATTCAACAAGAAGCAGAAACTCAAGCAGAAGCTCAAGCAAAAGTAGAAAGCAAAGGCCAAAGCAACGAGTAGAAGCTGAAGCAAGAAGAAGAAGCAGATGCAGAAGCCGAAGCAGAACCACCGGCAACTCGTGGGCGACGGAGTGACGGCGGCTGGGCAGATCGGCGGTAGTAGGAACCCAGCTCAGCCTCAGATTCCTATCTCTCCGTCACGCGCCGCCCTCCTCGCGTCGGGCTCCCCTTCCCGGCGACGCACTCCACGACGGCGGCAGAAGCATGCATGAACGGCGGCGACGTCTTCCTCTGTTTGCGGTTCTGGCAGCGGTTCGTGGGCGGACTAGCAACGATGTGGGTGTCGCGATGGTGGCGGCGGCTATGGCAGCGGCTTCCCCCCCCCCTCCACGGGCACTCCCTCTCTCTTTCTCAGATCTCCTCTCTCGCTGCTCGTGCTCGGTGGCGAAGGACCCAAAGGTGGCAGTGATGGCAAGAAGCGGCGGTGGAGACCCGCGGTGAAGGCGACGACGGCACTGGAATGCCAGGGCTCTCCCCTTCCCCTTCTCCCCTTTTCCTCCACCCCCCACCCCTCGCGTCCTTTCCCCTCCCCTTTCTCTCGTGTCCTTTTTTTTAATTTTATAATTTTTTTATTAGATTAGAAGTAGTTTAGTAATAAAATAAAAAATTTTATCAAAAAAGACAATTTTAACACGAAAAATTTTTTTAAAGATGATTCTAAATAAAAAATTATGTTAGGGACGATTTCGATTCTGACGTTCAACGTTAAGGACCAAAACAATACTTATCCCTAAAATTTAAAAAAAAAACTGCGGTAGCTAAGTAGGACAATTTAGATAACCATTTGGAGCAAGGCAAGTATATAATATATCACATCCAATTTGGTTTTTTCAAACCTTCAAATACGCAGCGCATGCAGCTGCAACATTATGTTGGACAAGTTTTCTCATTGACCTTCAACATTAATTTAGTGTTTCATGTAAAATATAGAGCGTGTTAGCATACTTTACTTCATATTGAATTATTGATGCATATATATGACGTATGAACGGTAGGTCAAAATGTTCTGTTCATATTATACTTCGTTCATCATTGCGATCCACTTGTAAATGCATATAAGTATATAACAATCAGTACAATGAATTGTACGAAGCGATTTCTAGTTTTTTCACCCAACAAACCACTTGGTCAAAAATGAAAATAATAATAATAACAAAAAAAATATTAGATGGATATTAGAATTTATTATTTTTGATTAATAATTAATTAGTAATATTTAAATATATGAGTTAAAATTATGTTATTAGATTATTATACTAAAAGAATTAATCTAATAATTAAAAATGCTGATAAAAAAATAAATTTTGTTAGTCTTTGAATTTTTTTTATAATAATATTAATTTTGTCTGACTTTAACTTTAAACAAAGAATTTATGAGTATTTTTGAATTACAACGTATGTCTCTTTCTCTATTTTAAGTGGTTCTTAGAATATACTCTATTATTTATAGGTATTTTTAAAATTAATTGTGATGCCAGTTATCCTGCTTCTGATGATAGTGTTCGTTTTGTTTGTATTGTTAGAGATTGTAATGAGTGTTGACAAAGGGGATGTTTGAAAATGATCGAGAGTAATAGTATTCTTAAAGAGGAATTATTTGCTATTTGGAGAGATTATCTCTTAGTTTAGGATGTGGGTCAACAAAATATTATTTATGAGACAAATTGTGTAGAGAGACGTTTAATCTTGTTACTAATTATCAAGATCGTTTTGGATTAGTTTTATTGATTTGTAGGTGTTCAAAATAAAAAATATTATATATTAAAATTGACAAATTTAATTATAAGATATGTAAATACACTGACGAACAATATGATAAAAATGACAATAATTTTACAACTCTATTAAATAAAACTTTTCTCTTTTTAGAAGAAGGAGTTTATAAATAATCTTAAACAAAATTGCTCATAAAAACATAAAAAAAGTAAACCAACTTCAATAATACAATGGTTACAATTCCGGGGAAGAAATTGTAGAATATAACTAGCCAGAATAATTGAATAAAAGTGAGTTGGATTGAATTTTGAAAAAAAGTTTTTTTAATCCTTTTTATAAAGTTTTTTAATAAAAACAATAATTAATTTTATAATTATATATATAAAAATATAAGGATTAATTCTTAAAAATAATTTCTTAAAATTTTGTTTTCGTAAAAGGATAACATATTACTTATTTGAATTAAAAGGGTTTTTTAGATAAAAATAATTTATCCTGGAAATGGTACTTTAGAAAAAATATAAGTCGATTACTACTTTGTTTATTTCACATCATTTTCAATGCTTAAGTTTTTTTCTCATGATATTTTATTACTTAGCTTCTCATGTTTTTTCAACAAAAGAAAATAACTTAAAAATCATAGTGTAGACTAAGTTTTTTTTTTTTCGGTTTCATTTTATTCTGTATTATTTTTTATTTCAAAAATACTATCTACATACTAAAATAAATTATATATTTATGTATAAATATATGTAATTTAATTTATTTTAAGATATATTTTGTATTTTAATATTAATATGTATGTTATCTCGGTAAATAATTTTAATGATTATTTTTAATATATATTTAATATGATTATTTTTATTTTCATTCTTGTTACATTAGATTCAAATCGTTTTGATAATTATTATGTAAATAATATTGTTATGGTCAACTTAAAAGCCGTGTTTGTGAAAATTTTAATCAAACAATATGATCGAATTATAACTTTATTCAAAAGTAGTTTTGCTCTTTTAAATTTAAAAATTGTCTAAACAAAATTTATAAAAAAAATGAATTGAAAATACGATATTGTCATCCTCCTCTTATTCTCACTTTCCAATTGTCTAAACTTACATAATAATGTTTAACAAATGTTTAATATATCCTAGCTAGCGAGTGAAATTTAGCATTCTAAAATTATTAGCTTGATCATTATTGTTGCTCGAGACCAGTGATGGATCCAAAAAATTTTGACAGTGGGAACAAAATATATATATAACATAATAATAATAATAATTTAAGTTTAGCTAATATGTATCTTAAAGAGACATAACAAACTTATTATTAGTAGAATATTTTAAATTTTTTTATTTGATAACTGTAAAATAAATACATTAAAAACTTAAATTTTATATATTTCTAACAAAAATATTTTTAATTTGTAATCTTATAATATGTGCCTTTAGGACACAAGATAAATAAACTCTAACAATTTTTATAATAAAAATATTATATTGCATAAAAATCAACTATAAAATTATTCATTAACCATTATGTATTTGTGTATAAATATATTTATTGTTTAATTTATTTTCAATATATATTTTATATTTCAATATGTATTTTATACAGATAGTTACTTTTTATGTACATATAGCATAATTATTGTTATAATTAAATTTTATTATTATAAAATATTATTAGTCTTCAAAATATATAATTTATAAATTAAAATATTAAAATAATAATTTAAATAATAATATATAATTTATAATTCTATTTTTTAGGTTTCATATTTTTAAAAAAACTGAATAATTTTTTTTAAACAATACAATCGAACTGTCTCTTATATATATATATATATATATATATATATATATATATATATATATATATATCACCAAACAGTTATTAAAAATTCACTTCTCATACAATTAAAAGTCAACTCTTATTAATATTTATAGTTAAAAAAATTTTTTTAATTAATGTAGTTGCTACAGAAAAAATTAAAATTAATTTTAAAAAAAGATAAATAATATCATTTGAGTTTATTTTTAAGAAAGAACACTAATTTTATTTAAATTGAGAATTGATCATTCTAATAAACATCTAATATAAAATTCTTAAACTGACTATTAAGTACTAAAAGTTGAGTAAAAAATTATTGTAAAGTCAAATTTAATAATTTAATAAAGACAAATAAATATTATTATCGTATACTCCTTAAAAAATTTTCAAATTATAGTCGAGACTTATTATATCCGAATAAGTTACCTAGAAAAGCTGTTAGAATAAAAAGAGTGAACATAATTTTCAAGCTTAATGATGAGCGGCAATTTGATTAAGAAAATGGAGGAAGAATCGAAGACACACAAAACTGAGAAAGATGGCGTTGAGGACAGTGCAAAGGGTTGAATATTTAAATGAAAGGGTTGACTTGGAGAATGAATGCCAGCTGGCTGACCAATGGGCTTTCGATACCCGCAGTAGCGCCGTTACGGGCTTACGGTATATATACATATGCACATACTCATCCTCTATATATAGTATTAAAATATTAAATCACATAGTAAAATAAAAAAGTAATTATTCTTAAATTAAAATAATAAAATATATATTTTATAAAAATTATAAAATTAATAATAATTAAATTTTTACTTTATCACATTATTAATTTATTTATTTTAGAGGATCTAACTTGCTTCTAAAATATTATTTTAGGATTCAATTTGATTCTCAATAAGCATTAAACAATGCATGTATCAAGATTATTTAAGCATATATAGTGTGTTATTTAATAAAAAATCTTTAAAATTTTTCATAACCTAAATAGTAACTCTTTAAATATATTGGTATATTAATAAGTACTAATGCGCTTATTAATTTATTTTTTATGTATCAAATATAAAAATAATAATAAAAATAAAATTAATTAAAATAATTAGTTATTTATAACTTAAGTAAAAACTTATGAATGGATACCGTTGCCCGTTGGTCAATACTCAATATGGTCACCCATTACTGCTCGTAAATACGTTACCGCGTTACCTATTAAAGAAAAGAAAAGAAATTGTTTGCAACATTAAATGAACAAGATCCATAGCTGTCTGAGGCATTTGCTAAAACCAATGAGATGCCAAGATCAACACCTTACAGATAGGAATAGAGCCATTCCGTTGCATGTGTGATGTTCCTATGCTTAATGCTTAATTATAATCAATAATTAACAATGATGAGCAATTAAATGACGTGGATATACCGTATGACAAAACTAAAAAAGTGTTGGTAGTTTATGCAACTTGATTACTTGATAGAACAAAAACAAAAACAAAGGGTTGTAAAGAGGGGGGAAGAAAGAAACACATGAAGGAAGCAAGGAAGCAATTTGTGAGAGCGTTGACTTCAACACAAATAATGTGAACTCAAAATAAAAAGTCGTGTGAGAAAATGAAGCATATACTTGAGATACCAGCGTTGATTCTGGACTCTTGCTGGGAGTGTATGACTCTCCTCTTATCTTATCTCTATATATATTATTAGTTTCCTTCAAAACCTCTTCCATCCCCAACATAGCTAGGCTTAGCTTATCAGCTTATGCTTCTCTCTACTCTCTACTCCTTCAGCACAATTTTAGACAAGAATTGAAGGTAATCTTTCTAACCTTCTCTTCTCTCTCTATCTCTCTCTATATGTGTAAAGGTGTGGCCTTTTTCTGACTGGTGAGTAGTATTAGTGGGAGGCCCACTTTTTTTAGCACTAAAAGTGAAGCACTTGTTTCTAGATTTTATTATAATATATCATTTCACCTTTTTCCACCATTCAAAATCAACCAACTGTTTTTTTATTATGCTCCAAGCGACTCTAATTTCTGCACTTGATTATTGTGTTTAACACAAACTGTTTTCATATTTGAGGCCAGAATATAACTTTCCATAACAAAATAGAGGGAAACAATGTTCTTGCTTTTCTATATAGGATGATTTCCTATACCTTCATGTGTCCTTTACAATATTCAATTTCTGGATAATTTTTTCAGCTTCCTCATGCTTCTGATCTTGTTAGTCTTTGTTCAATATAGGTCACTCATTAGATTCATATTCCTTATCTGCAAAATTGGCCCTCTCTCTGTTTTCCTCTCTTTATTGTTTTTGTTTTGTTATGGATTTGGTAGGGACAAGAAGACAGGAATTTTTTTCTTTTTTGTGAGGTCATAGAATTGAGGAAAATGTTATTACTCTCTTAACTGTCTTCTACGAAGTTTTCGTTTTCATGGTGTATACTCAAGTTGACTTGAATGCCACCTGTTTTTCTAAAAGTGGTTGGAAACTTAGAACCTTTTTGTGAACATGTATAGGACCGGCTTTGCAAAATATCATTTTAGACTTTTCAACTTTGTGCTGCTGTTGACTATGAATAATATAATATACGCTTTTCTCTCCCAATTTATGATATTTTGTTTTTTAATACCAAAGTGAAGGGTAGTTTACCAATTCATTGCATCAGCATAAGAGTGATGAATGATCTACATCAGCTTCATTTTTTTAACCAACACTATAACATGTGATTCTTGCATATAACCTGTTTGATAAAGTGTCTAAAAGAAAATTGAACTTGCATCATTTTTCTCTCTTCTGCAGGAAACTTTGTAATTACATTTTGGGGAGTATCCAGAATCAGAATTAGAGATGGCAGGGCAACAATTAGGAGTGCTGAATGCACTCGATGTTGCAAAGACACAGTGGTACCATTTCACAGCAATTGTGATTGCTGGCATGGGATTTTTCACAGATGCCTATGATCTTTTCTGCATCTCCCTTGTCACCAAGTTGCTTGGGAGGATATACTACACAGATATAAAAGATCCAAAGCCTGGTGTTCTGCCTCCAAATGTTCAAGCTGCTGTGACAGGTGTCGCGCTATGTGGCACTCTAGCAGGCCAGCTTTTCTTTGGTTGGCTTGGTGACAAGATGGGAAGGAAGAGGGTCTATGGACTAACCCTCATGCTCATGGTGGTTTGTTCCATTGCCTCTGGCCTCTCTTTCGGATCTAGCGCGAAGGGTGTTATAGCAACCCTTTGTTTCTTCAGGTTCTGGCTTGGCTTTGGGATTGGTGGCGACTACCCTCTTTCGGCTACAATCATGTCTGAGTATGCCAATAAGAAGACAAGAGGAGCCTTCATTGCTGCGGTGTTTGCTATGCAAGGATTTGGGATCCTTGCTGGTGGAATTGTGGCCTTGATTGTCTCATCTTCATTTGACCATCACTACAAGGTCCCTACTTATAAAGAAAATCCACAAGCATCATTGGTGCTGCCTGCATTTGATTATGTTTGGCGCATCATCTTGATGTTTGGTGCTGTGCCGGCTGCTCTGACTTACTACTGGCGTATGAAGATGCCTGAGACGGCTCGTTACACAGCTCTTGTTGCCAAGAATGCTAAACAAGCCGCCTCGGACATGTCCAAGGTGCTACAAGTTGATCTTGAAGCTGAGGAGGAGAAGGTGAAAGAAATTACAGAGAGTCAAACCCAAAAGTTTGGCTTGTTCAGCAAGGAATTTGCCAAGCGCCACGGCTTGCACTTGTTGGGAACCACAACCACTTGGTTCTTGTTGGACATTGCTTTCTACAGTCAGAATCTATTCCAGAAGGACATTTTCAGTGCCATTGGATGGATCCCACCTTCCCAAAATATGAACGCAATCCATGAGGTTTATAGAATTGCAAGAGCACAAACACTCATTGCACTATGCAGTACTGTACCAGGGTACTGGTTTACAGTGGCCTTCATCGATTACATGGGACGATTTGCCATCCAATTGATGGGTTTCATCTTCATGACAATCTTCATGTTCGCACTCGCCATACCATATGATCACTGGACTAAGAAAGAGAACAGAATTGGGTTTGTAGTGATGTACTCACTGACCTTCTTCTTCTCAAACTTTGGTCCCAACGCAACCACATTTGTTGTCCCAGCGGAGATTTTCCCAGCGAGATTGAGGTCTACTTGTCATGGAATCTCAGCAGCTGCAGGTAAAGCCGGAGCCATTGTAGGTGCATTCGGATTCTTGTATGCTTCGCAAAGCAAGGACCCGAAGAAGACTGACAAGGGATACCCAACTGGTATCGGTGTCAAGAACTCCCTCATTATGCTTGGTGTCATCAACTTTTTGGGAATTATATTCACCTTGTTGGTGCCAGAATCAAAGGGAAAATCACTGGAAGAGTTGAGTGGGGAGAATGAAGATGAAGGTGCTGAGGCTATTGAGATGCAAGGATCTGCTAGGACAGTTCCAGTTTAATCAAAGTGTTTAAAAAGTATATGCTTTTTGTTGTAATGTGAAAATTTTAATTTCTGATATTCTCCACTGTAAGATGCATAATAATTATGTAGATATTTGCTTTTGTGTGTGAACATTTCAAATTCAATGTCATTGAAGAGGGTTCATCATGTGTTTCAATCTTTTTAATTGGTCTTTGAAATCTTCATAATCATATCTGTAATTGAATATATTGGAAGAAATTATTTTTCACAAATTCCTCTGATTTCATAGGTGCTGTTAAGAAAATTTCAGCGATTTTTCATATATTATGTATGCACTCCTTTCATTTTCATTTCCTTCACTCCATTTTGTGCAGTGGGACGTATGATACAGGCAAATATCATAATTCCTAAAACCATATATCATTCCACAAATAACAGACTAGAGTTGTTTACTAGAACAAGAAAAAATCAGTAATTAAATTATGTATAATGAGTGACAATATGACAAGAAACATAATATATGATGACTTTGATAGATGCAATATACTTGACCTTGGAAAGGCTTGTGTATTGTTGTGTGTATGAACTTCAAGAAGATTATTGCATCTAATAAGGAGCTAGCAGAAGACACAATTCTACAACAAGATAAGAAGCTGCAAAAATTAAAGTACTAAAATATATAGAATCTGTTATCCTTTTCAAAGCCACAATTTCTCAGAAAGCCACTCTCACAACTACATTGCTTTCATTTTCAGAAGGCCAAAGTCACCAGCGAGTAGTTAAAGTTGCAATGTCCAATTACATGATCAGTGCTTCAACATGGTGTGGTTTAGTTCGGCACAACATATTGGTAAACCAAATTTTCTTTTGTCCCTTTTCGTTTTCGTTTTCGTTTTTTTTTTTTTTTAATACGGTAGATAAATTGTCAAGCTCAAAATCAAAGAAGCAAGACAAATACATTATGAACTACAAAAACTAAATAAGACTCAAAATCTGAATAAAAGAGTAAGGCATCTTTGGTTTGGCTATTAGAAGCAAAAAATATAACAAAATATTTAACCTCAATGGAGAAATAAAAAGAAAAACAATTAGGCAATAGCTAGGGAATTAGGAATAATACACATTCCATTTCCATGACAAAATAAGCATATAGGTATTTAGCCTTAACCAACTTTTTTTTATTGGTAGTATTTTTCTTTTCTTTTTAAGTAATATTTTTGGGTTTATAATTATATAACCTGTTAGCTGCCATATTCCACTCTTAAAACATGAAATATATCATGATAGTCACAGTGGTATGTAGTCTTAGTTAAAAGAAAATGACAAATAAATCCTTAAGGATTTATACTTCGGATAGATTAATCTTTAAAGAAAAAAAAAGTATTAATAAAGTCATCTAATATAGTAGATGTGGACACACTACCTTTAAATTAGCTCCTATATAATTAGAGTAGAAAGTCTTAATTTAAACTAATCTTCACGTTTGTTATTCTAAAAAATTTTATTTGTACTTTTTTTTTTTAAAGACTAATCTATTCTAAATATAAATTTTTAAGAATTTATTTATGTGTGTGAGGCAAATATAGAAAAAAGGCTACTGATTGAAAGAAATCACACAGTAATTAAGACTTGATTTAATAAATTTTTTTGACAAAATATATGTAATTTTGAAAAACACATGCTCCTCTTTTTATATTTGATAAATCAAAACATAGTCATTCTAACAAAGGAGAAGAAAAAGAGTTGCATGTGATAAAGAGAAAGTGATATCCACTCTGATGAAAAAGAGAAAATTGCTGTTAAATTACACTAATGAAAATCGTAGAATTCCCAAGTAGGACTTATTACACTATGCCAAATTAAAAGGCACTGATGGAGAATTTGGAGCACACCAATAGCGTAGAGGAAAACATGGGTAGTAGTGCAAAACCTTGGTGTAAGTCCCTTAATTCAAACTTTTTAAGTATTGCATTGGTTTCTTGATCATTATCCACTCTCTTGGTGTCAGAGCTCTCCAAGTCAAGCCAAATAGCATTTCCTCTAAATTGGTGAGTCTTTCATTCTTCTCCCGTTACACTAGTTAATACTTGATACACAACCTCACTTGCGCATGCTATAATTTCTTGAAAAGAAACTAACATTTTATAATTCATCAGAATGTGAACATTTAAAAAACAAAACTACCAATGTTATTTTGTCCTGGTATTCATAAATTTTATTGTACAATCTCTATATAACCCTCATTTTGTCTTGTTCTCAGTTTTGCGTGTATTTGACAACTATATAGTTTCTCATCTAACGTTAGTCATATGTTAAACAAAAATACTATTTATATATTAAAATTAGTTATTATGTAATTTTATATAAATATATGTATAATTTAATTTATTTTTTATATATTTTATATTAATAACTGATTTTAATAGTTAATTTTAATATACATCTAATATAATTATATATTAAATTAACTAGCAATAAGAAATAAAAAAAAAAGCAGATAGAAATAGAAAAAAAATAATAATATCACTTTTTATTTTACAAATAATAATAATAATAATAATAATAATAATAATAATAATCATTACTCTTCCGTTAGTGTTGTTCTTCATGTGGGTCATGGTATAATATTAATGGTGTTGTAGTAGTCATCGTTCATGAGGTTCGTTGCAACATGAGTCATGCACCAAACTCTTCATTCGATATAAACTATTTCATCACTTTTTAGAAACTTTCTCCCGTAATCATGATCCAATTGAAGTTTTTGATTGCCTAACAGTTGGGAAAGATTGTTGGTTTTTCTTTTCTCTTTTGTAAGATCCAATTCCAATTTTTTGAGTGTTTCCTTGTATTTTCGTATTATTATTTTAATCAGATTTTTTTGGATTAATTGAAGTGAGAGAAAACAGTCACAAATTGAAAGAGAAGAGAAAAAAATAGAATTCTAATTTTTTATACAAAATAGCATATTTTAAATAAAAATTTTTCATTCGTTTACGTTGGATCGGCCTGAAATTTAGACTGTAAGTTACTTCATCTTACTCTTCATTCTGGACAGTAGAGATGTTGATTAGAATTCTATAGTAGAAGAAAATAGCTTCGAACAACAATTCTAATTTTTGATATTTTTTATTTTCTTGTTACTCATTTGTAAGCTTTGGTGTTTTAGTGTTTTGGCTGATTGTATGCACGATTTATGCTTTGTTTGAGACTCTCTAGTAGCTCATATTTAATTATAGTTGAGCTATGTCATTGGTCTGGACAACTCGTGATTTTTACCTCTTACATTGAGGGAGTTTTTCACGTTAAAATATCGGTATGTTCTTGTTGTTGCTTTACTTGATATATTTGCTTGCTCATTGTTGCTGTCATATTATTTTGTGAGTGCTTTCATATTGTTCTTGTATTAGGTATTTGTGTAGTTTTTGTTGCTGGACTCTTTCATACTAGCATCAGAGCTTGTTAGTATCTTTTTGGGCTTGTGATTCTGTGAACAATGGAAGCAAATACTAATACTAGTAGGATGATCACTCTTAATGGTCCTAATTAAAATTTGTAAAAGTCAAAGATGGAAGATTTGCTTTACCTTACGAATTTTCATCAACCAGTTTTTGGTACAGAAAAGTCTAATGATAAATCTGATAATGATTGGACTTATTGCAAAGGCAAATTTGTGGATATATTAGGCAATGGGTTGACGATAATGTATTGAACCATATTATTGGAGAGACACATACTCGGATCCTTAGGATTAAACTAGAACAGTTGTACGCTTAGAAAACTGGGAATAACAAGATGTTTTTTATTAATCAGTTATTGGCTTTAAAATATACAGACGGGATATCAATGACAGATCACTTGAATAACTTTCAAGGAATAATGAATCAGTTATCTTCCATGATATCAAGTTTGATGAAGAGGTTCAAGAATTGATACTTCTTGGCTCTTTACTAGAATCATGAGATATTTTCAGAATTTTATTGTCCAATTCTACTCCTAATGGTGTAATCTCTATGGATCTTGTCAAGAGCAGTATTTTGAATGAAAAAATGAGAAGAAAGTCACAAGGTACATCATCTGCACATTCAGATGTTCTGGTTCTCGAGTTTAGAGAAAGAAACAAAAATCAAGGTGTTAAAATTAGAGATCAAAGTAGAAGCAAATCTCGAGGAATGTATAAAAATATTGAGTGTCATCATTGTGGTCAAAAGGAGCATGTGAAAAAATTGTGTTGGCAGTTAAAGAAGGAGAAATCCAAGGCAAGTAAAGACAAGAGCACAAATAAAGATGATGATAGCAATGAAGATAATGTCAATGTAACTCATGATAATTTTCTTCCTGTTGAGAAGTTTAAATCTGTTAATCTTGTTGATAATAGCATCCGTTGGGTGATTGACAGTGGTGCTTCTATTCATGTTACATTTAGAAAGAATTTATTTACGTTTTATACTCCTGGTAATTTTGGTGATGTAAAAATGGCTCATCAAGGTATTACAAAATGTGCTAGTGTTGGACAGATTTGCCTAAAAACCTACAAAGGTACCAAATTAATGTTGAAGCATGTGAAGCATATTCCAGACATTCGGTTGAACTTACTTTCTGTTGGTAAGTTATGTGATAAAGACTTGGATAACTCATTCTCTCGTGATAACTGGAAGCTCACCAAGGGTTCCATGGTTGTTGCTAGAGGTACATGACATTCTACTCTTTATTTAACTCAAGCAAAGATTGTGAAAGATGTTGTTAATGCTACTAAGTTTATTGATGAAACTGACTTATGGCATAAAAAATTATGTTATATGAGTGAGAAAGGCATGAATATGTTATCCAAGAGAAATTTTTTATCTGGTTGCAAGGTTGCTTTGCAAAAGTGCAATCATTGCTTTGCTGGGAAACAAAACAAGATTTCTTTCGAGAGCCATCCACCTTCAAAGAAGTCAAAAATACTTGACTTGGTGCATTCTTAGGTATGTGGGCCGATGAAGACAAGAACACTTAAAGGGTCTATCTATTTTGTAACCTTTATTGATGATCATTCTAGAAAATTATGGGTTTCACTTTGAAGAACAAAGATCAAGTTTTGGATGTGTTCAAGAAATTTCAAGCTTTTGTTAAAAGAGAAATTGGAAAGAAGTTGAAATGCATTCGTATTAACAATGATGGTGAGTACTCAGGTCTATCTGATGCTTATGTAAAGAGCATAGTATAAGACATTAGAAGACTTCTCCGAAGACTCCTTAGTTGAATGGCCTGTATAAAAGAATGAACAGAATATTGGTTGAAAGAGTTAGGTATTTATTGTCACAGTCTGAATTGACAAAATTCTCTTGGGGATGAAGTTTTGAGCACTGTTGTTCATGTCTTGAACCAGACACCATGTGTTTCCTTGTAATTTGAAGTGCCAGAAAAGGTATAGTCAGATAAAGATGTTTCTCATGATCATTGAAGATGTCTTTGGATGCAAAGATTTTTTTTATATTCCCAAAGATGAGATATCTAAATTTGATTTAAAAGACTAGGTAATGTATTTTTATTGGCTATGGCATGGATGAGTTTGGTTACAGGTTTTATGATCCTATTAACAAGAAGATGATTTAAAATAGAGATGTTATCTTTTTTGAAGACTAAACATTTAAGGTTATTGATAATACAGATAAGCCAATGGTTCAACCTAGTGATGATTTTTCTGACTTGGATATTACTCCCTCCATGTCTGTGGTAGAAGATGGTAGAGTTGAAGCTCATAATAATGAGCATGATATAGGTGCAAGTGAAGATGAAATAGTTGATTCGACGCTTGATGAAGTTTGGTGATAATGAGCATGATGCAAATGCACTCAAAAGGTCTACACGAGAAAGGAAGCCTTCACAAGGTCTCCACATGAGTTTGTCTTGATGACTGGTGGGAGAGAACCTGAATGCTTTAGAGAGGCTATTGAAGATGGAAGCAAAGTTCAATGGCTTAAAGCTATACAAGAAGAAATGAAGTTCTTGCTCAAGAATGATACCTATAAATTGGTGAAGCTAGCTAAGGGTATGAGAATTTTGAAGAACAAATGTGTAATATCCTACCACTTAGAGCTTTACGCCTAGGTCGTAAATTAAAGGTGGTGAGGCCCCACGACTTCTAAAAACAAAAATACGTACGTAGATATATACGAAGAATAGTTTAATTAGGAGTCTTGAAAGAAAAGATGAACAAAGTAAAACCGAAAACGTGTCACTCTCGAAAAACATTAAGATAAAAGCTTATACAAAAACCCAAAGATATATATTATATATATATATATATATATATATATATATATATATATGAAAAATTCCAAAACAGAAAATACATAATCAAGCTCTAGACTTGACCTGCAAAGAAAGGCTGGCCAGAATATATATATATATATATATAAAACCAAAAATAAACCCAAAACATAGATATATATCCTGGTTCTCCAAAGTCAACCTCTAGGTGGGACAAAATACAACTACATACAAAGTGGAGAGTACCACACACACACACAAGCATAAAATCCTAAAGTAGATTTTTGCTTCAGTAGAGCCTCCAGCATGTTCAGTGAGGTGCCTCACATCCTACATCTGAAAAATAACAGAATATGTATGGAATGAGAATCGAGAGTTTTTAGTATAGTAAAGGTGTCCGCATAGATAATAAATAATGTCCCAGAAAGCCAGAGGCATTCCAAAGACCAAAACCCCAACACTTATAACAAAATTCGAGAGGTTTCACTAAACCAGAATAGGGTAACTATATCTAAGGAATCTAATTTGATTCTTCACTTCCCGTTCTCTGCAAACCTCCAATTCACCATGTGGAACAACCTTCAGTGTTTCCTCCACCAACATGAGGGATCTCTTAGAAAAAAAAAACACAAATAAGAAAAACACAAATATAGTAATAGATACGGCAAATAGATCAAATAGCAGTTAGTTACAGATAAGCAATCAGGCAAGCCAAACAAATGCATACCCAAACAAAACATACAAGTGTATATGATGGATGTCTGTCTTATCGCTAATGATATCATATGTCGGTTATACAGCCAAACTCGACATGTCCGGTAGCAAACTTTGGACAGAAACACCACATCGCGGAACAAATGGGACTAAGTCACAATCATTGCATACTACCCGCTTAATCCATAGCAAGTGGAACGAACCACTACTACTGCGTACTACCCAAGAGGGTGTTTACAAACTCAACCCGGAGCAAGTAGACAAACCACAACCCTTGCTACTGCCTAGGTATCTCAAACAGTTAAAAATAAATTTTTGTATAAAAAAAAGGTTTGTGCGTACGCATCATTACTGTGCGTACGCATGCACCAGAATGTATTGCCAGCCTGTGCGTATGCACCATTGCTGTGTGTATGCATAACTTATAAAATTCCAGGGTGTGCATACGTACATCTCTCGTGCGTATGCACGAGTATTGTCACACGCTCTAGACCGTGCGTGCGCACAGTAGTGTGCATGGGCACTCAAACCAGAAATTCTGGTTTTCTCAACTTCACAAAGTTCAGTTTTTTATACCTAAATTTCGGTATTCATAACTTTCTCTACAAAACTTTAATTTCTCTCATCTTTACACCATTTTAAAGCTCTCACAAACATCTTCGATTTAGAATAAAGTTCACTCAAATCTAAACTTCGAGGGCCAAGTTATGACCCGCCGAAGTTGGTTAAAAATCTACTTTTACCAAATTTTGCCAACTTCTCTAGTTTTCAAAATTTCCAATCCAAAACCAAACCAACCACAATCAAATTAATACCAATATTCTACACACTATCACACACTCTTCATCCATTTCTCAATCACTCTAACACCTAAATTCATCAATCAATTCAAACATTTTTTATGCATAATTCTACTAGTTTCACTAATTTAATCATCACTCATTCAACAAGTTCACTCACAAAACCACCAACTTCACAATTACATATTCAATTATCAATATTCAATATCCAACATATTATCAACTCAAATTCACAATGCTTCCACCACTTTCAACATTTGAAATTCAACAATTTCACATTACATGCACATATCATGTCCAATAAATTAAATCAACCAATTCACATTATTCAAACCTATCCTAAGGCAACTAGCCTATTTTTCTATGCAACATTATATATTATCTACAAGAAACCAAAATCATACCTTGGCCGATTTTTCCCTAAGTCACAAAACACCTCAAGACCTTATTTCCATGAGTTTCCTAGCCTCCAAAGTCCACTTGACAAGCTTCCAACCACTAGAGTTCCAATTCAACCACTCCACTTCCCCAATTTGACATCAACTTCACATATATTCAACCTAATTTTATATAATTTTGTGCGTACGTACAACAATGGTCCATATGCATAGGCTGGGAATTCATTTCGGTGCGTGCGTACGCACAACAATGATGTGTATGCATGAACCCTATTTTTCACACAAAACTCTGTTTTTAATTATTTGACCTTTTCAGCAGACCTGTAAACTTTCGTAATCCCTATTTAAGGTCCGATAGCTAGTCTTTAGGTTTCGGAATCAGAGCGAACATATTGAGGGTGTTGAATTGATATTGAGAAAAAAATAGATTTAATGACATGAGAGTTGTGATGGGGATGATTACGATAATGAAAAATGAGAATGATTGATGATGACTAACTATGATGAGTATGGTTATGATATTGAGAGATGATGATAAATGAATTTGATTAAGATATGTTGGGAGTGATTATGATTTTATGATTGAGATATGAAGAGAATGATTATGAAAATGGAACTGAGTCTGATTGAGATGTGCCTTCCTGGATAGTATGCAAGGGTTGGGCCTCGTCCCACTTGCTCCAGGTTAGTAATTAAAACATCTGGACAGTAGCAATGGTGGTGGTTCGTCCCACTTGCTCCGGATTAATGTTTGAGATACTTAGGCCGTAGCAAGGGTTGTGATTCGTCCCACTTGCTCCAGGTTAGTCATTGAGATACCTGGCAATAGCAAAGGTTGTGGTTTATCCCACTTGCTCCGGGTTGAGTTTGTAAACACCCACTTGGGTAGTACGCAGTAGTAGTGGTTCATTCTACTTGCTTTGGGTTAAGCGGGTAAGATAAAAGGGCTGTGGCTTAGTCCCACTTACTCTGCGATATGGTGTTTCTATCCAGGGTTCGCTACCGAACATGTCAGATTTGGCTGTATAATTGACAGGTGATATCATCGGCCATAGGACAGACATACATCATATGCAATTGTATGTTTTGTTTGGGTAATCATTTGTTTGGCTTGCCTAATTGCTTATTTGTAACTAACTACTATTTGATCTATTTGCCGTATCTGTTACTATATTTGTGTTTGTTTGCTGAGAGATCCTTCATGCTGGTGGAGGAGATGCTAAGGGTTGTTTCACATGGTAAATTGGAGGTTTGCAGAGAATGAGAAGTGAAGACTCAGATTAGATTCCTTAGATATAGTTACCCTACCCTGGTTTAGTGAAAACTCTAGGATTTTGATATAAGTGTTGGGATTTTGGAATGCCTCTAGGATTAGATTGATTTTGAAGAGATTTTTTCTCCTATTATGAGAGTGTCATCCATTCGTGCTGTACTTGGATTAGCAACTTAACTTGATCCGGAGATTAAGCAAATGGATGTGAAGACAACTTTTTTTTATGGTGATTTAGACAAAAAAAACTCTACATAGGGCAGCCAGAAGACTTTGTTGTTAGAGAAAAGGAAGGCCTTGTGTGTAAGTTTAAGAAGAGTCTTTATGAGTTGAAGCAAGCTCCAAGACAATAGTACAAGAACTTTGAATCTGTTATGAGGAGCATGGTTACCATAAGACAATTTCAAATTATTGTGTATTTGTGAGAAAGTTTTTTGATGGTGATTTCATCATTCTTTTGTTTTATGTGGATGATATTTTGATTGTAGGCAAGAATGTTTTGAGGATTAATGAGTTAAAGAAACAGTTAAGCAAGTTCTTTGCTATGAAGGACTTGAGTCCTCTCAAACAGATTTTGGGTATGACTATTACTTATTATAGAGATTTCAAAAAGCTTTATTTGTCACAGAAAATGTACATAAAGAAGGTGTCTTCAAAGGTTTGGCATGAATGATGCCAAATGTGTTGCTAGTTCTTTTGCTCCTCATTTTAAGTTGAGTACCAAGCAGTGTCCAACTACTGATAAGAAAAAACAAGTAATGGATGAAATTTCTTATGCCTCAGCTGTTGGAAGCTTGATGTATATTATGGCGTGCACTAGACCAGACATTGCTCATGCAGTTGGTACTGTGAGTCGTTTCCTCTCTAATCCAGGTAAAGAACATTGGAATACTGTTAAATAGATTATGAGATATCTAAAAGGTACAACTAACTTGAGTTTGAGTTTTGGTGGTGAGAAACCTTTGCTAGTTGGATTTACTGATGCACGCATGGAAAGAGATGTTGATTCTCGAAAGTCTACTTTAGGTTATTTGGTCAAGTTTGCAAGGGGAGCTATTCCATGGCAGTCAAAGCTACAGAAGTCTGTTGCACTTTCTACCACAAAGACAAAGTTTATTGCAGCAATTGAAGCATGTAAAGAGTTATTGTGGATGAAGAAATTTCTTGGAGAGATTGGTTTCAAGCAAGACCGTTATGTGTTCTTGTGTGATAGTCAAAGTATTATTCATCTTGCTAAGAATTCTACTTTTCATGTAAGATCTAAACATATCGATGTTAGGTATCACTAGATACGGGATGTCTTGAATTTCAAGTTGTTGGAACATGAGAAAGTTCACACTGATGATAATGGTACTGATATGATGACAAAAGTATTGCCAAGAGATAAGTTTGAAACATGTTATTTGATCGCCGAGATGGCAAGGGCCTCCACCTAGTCGAGAAGGGGGAGTTTTGTTGGGTTTTTTCTCTCCTTTGTGAGGCTCAAGCCCAATTTTTTGGGGTGTCTCTTTGCACCCTTATGTCACTATCCTAATCAAACTTTTTTGGGTTAATTGAGAGTGAGAGAGGACAGTCACAAAATAAAGAGAGAAGAGGGAAAACAAATTTTCCATTTTTATATAAAGTAGCAGATTTCAAATAGAAGTTTCTCATTCGTTTACCGTTGGATCAGCCTGAAATTTGGATTGCAAGTTCACCGCATCTTGTTCTTTATTCAGGACGGTAGAGATATTGATTGGAAGTCTATAGTGAGAGAAAATAGCTTCAAACAACAGCTTTGATTTTGGATTTTTTCATCTTTTTGTTACTCATTTGTAAGCTTTGGTGTTTTGGCTGATTGTATGCACGATTTGTACTTTGTTTGAGACTCTCTTATACCTCATATTTGATTATAGTAGATGTAAGAACTGGAATCGAACTAAATTCTTAGATAAAATAAAAAGAATCATTTAATTACTCAAAATAGGTTCTAAAAATTAGAAATATTAATTAGAAAATTTAAAGGTGAGATTTGGATCCATTAGATTTTTTCGAGTGGAAAAAATGTAATTTTCTATGAAAAATTGTGTAAAAATGCGTACCAGTAAATTAGCCGGAGGTACCAGCTTAAATCTGTTCGGTATTGCGTGAGAGAAAATAAAACAGTAGAAAAACTTAGAAAAATATTTAGAATTGAAAACAGGGCACTAATTGTAAAGGTTTTGACCCAAAGTTAGGCCAAATAGACCAAAAATACTAAACGGATTGGACCGGGTCTAAGCCCAACATATATAAGCACCATTTAGAGGCCACTCAGCCTCATAACATCACAATACACTAACCTAGTAGCTGCCAAGTGAGAGGAGAGGAAGAAGATGTGGCACTATTCACTTCCTTTTTCATTTGCTTGTAACTTGAGCTACGGAGCCCCGATTCACATGCCGTTTGTGACCACGCGTAGCTCTCGCCAAGCCCATTATTTTGATCTAAATAAAGTGATAAGAATCTTGAAATCTATACTCTAATTTCCTGCCCTAACAATTTCGCATTTTTGGGTTTTGTTTTTTGGTAGATTTTGTGATTTTGGTTATTTATGGGTGATCTAGCTTTGGGTTATTATTGAATTTTGTCCCTAATACCATCGGACAATATAAGTTTCTTCAAAACCCTTGTGGTTTGATGTTTTGGTTAGCTCTAGTGTTGATTTTGGTATATTATATGATGTTAGATTGAGGTTTGGTGGTTATTGGAGTTGTTTTGGCTACTTGGAGCTTTGAGATTGAGTTTGGAGCTTTTGGATTAAGCTTGGTGGCCTTGTTTTGGTGTTTTGACCGTGGTGGGAATCAGCCAAGGTGTGGTTTCGATTTCCTTTAGGTAATATGTAATGTTTCGTGAAACTTAGGCTAGTGGACCTTAGAATATGATTGAATTGAATGAATGTTTATTGAATTGTGTTTGTGATATATGTATCTTGATGGAGATTGAATAAAATTATATGTGTTGGAGTATGCTTATAATGATGTGTGATAAATGATGTATATGAAGAGTTGAGTTAGTGCAAAATTGTTGAGATTGGAATCTTGGTTTAGGAATCGTGGATTTTGTTGAACTATAAGGAGAAGAGGGAAAACTAAGTGAAATAGGTGTGAAAATGCTTGAAGTGCAATTGAGTAGTAAATTATAGTGTGTGGTAGTATTTTGATGATGATTTTGAATATGTTTGAATGGGTTTGGGTTGAAGTTTTGGAAAACTAGGGAATCTTGTCACTTTGGTAAAAACCTTATTTTTGATGAACTTTGAGGAGGCATAACTTCGACTTCGGATCCTCAATTTTGATGAAAGTTATTTTAAATGAAAGTTGGGTCCGAGGGCTTTAAGACGTTTAAAGAACGGATGAAAAATATTTTAAAACAGAAAAGTTATGCGCATTTGAAGTTTGTTATAAAAATTTGATTTCTACAGCTTTTGAAATTTTTCTAAGTCTGTCAGGGCATGCATACACGGAACAGTGCACGCGACGCGGACATTGGTTACTAGCAAGTGATCTCGTGTACGCGGGCAATGCATGCATACGCGAGCGTGCCATTATACAGGCATGCGTTGCATCATGTTGGACACGACGCAGGTCTCCTTTACTGTTTCTAGTACTCGAGTACGTGGACGTAGCTTGCGTACGCAACCTTGGCCAAATGACACACATGCGTACGCAAATAGGGGGCTTGCGTACGCGAGACTCTTGTTTTGCTAAAAACTTATTTTCTTGCAATTTCAACTGATTATCTAGCTTTCTAAACTTCTTTAATTGTTGTTTAAGACTCCTAACTAGTAATTAGACTTTGAGGCTATTGAGGATGAGTTAAATGACTTAAGAATTAGATATTTCTGTTATGAGTTTAGAATATGGAGACTTAGGTTTCTGAAGTACTGTGGATAGACTAGTTGGGTAAATTGGCGAGGTACTGTATTGGTGATGAATTTGAGAATTTGAGAGTTTGATGATGGTTAAGATGAACTTGGAACTTGGAAAGAGGTAAGTGAACTTATGCTATGATCAGTGATCATTGAAACGGATATTTTATTATTAATGTGCTAAGATCTGGTAAGTTGCTATGCACCTAGCAAGGACGGTGGTTAATCTCGCTTGTCGAGGTAGCAGTGCCGGCGTAGGGGCCGTGGTAGTCTCCCACCTACGTTCATATTTGAGGACTGTGGCAGTCTCCCGCTCACATAACATTCTCTACCGCAAGAGTGTACTCGAGCACTATAACCCAAAAGAGTGTGCCATGCATTATATCCGGGAGCACAAGAAAAAGTGCTGGACATTATACACCAGGAAGCACCAAGAAATAGTGTGCAAGGCACTATATCCCTGGCGTGGCAGAAAGGCTACATTCGAAAGGATGTGTCAGGTTGGTAGTTGAACCGACAAGTGATATCACGAGCCAAATAGGATAGGCATTCATCATATGCACCTTCTATATGCTTGTTTGCTTTGCTTAACTTCATTATGCCTAAATGAATCACTTGTCTACTTGCTATTTGTTCTACTTGCTATATACGTATATTACTTGTGCTTTACTAGTTTGCATTACCTGTGTTTTCTGCTGGGATTGAGGAGGCTCGGTAAGTGGTGGCGATGGGATCGCATGGAGGATAGGCTGGTGAAAGCTGTGGAACAGCGGTGACTAGTATTAGTTAGAAATCCCTTAAGTTAGATTACCTTGTTTATGGTTTACTTTATTTATATTTCATTAAGCTTGAATATCCTGTTATCGATGTGAAGTACTAGGATTGTCTTTGGTGTCCCAGAACCTTATATCTTATCTATTGGGTACTGTTACCATATTGAGAACCTCCGGTTCTCATACCATATATTGTTGTTGTTTTTCAGATGCAGGTCGCAACCCACCTCGGTGAGTTTGTGGACGTGGTGACAGAGCGGAGGATGATTCAATTTTGTTTTATATTTTATTTTGCTAGTAGTTCTCTCAATTTTGAATTATTGTATTTCGATGCCAGAGAGGCTTTATTTCGGAAAACCTTGAGAGATAGGATGTAAGTTATTTTATTATCAAAACTCTATTGTATTAGGTTTAAACTAGTCGGCCTAAACTCCGCAGACTGCGACTAGTTCCCTTTTGTATACTGTATATATAACTTGTACTTATTATCTATTACCTTGTATATATTGGAGCTATTTGCAGGGTATATATATACTCCACTTACACGACTTTCCCGATAATATCCATAAATGACTTGTCTTTGGTAAGATATGTATGTTATCCCCATTAAATTCAGATGCATGATATACATCAGTACTCCAATGCATTTCTCCCTGTGAGTTAGAATAAATATATTTTCGAACTTTTTCCTTCAAATTGAAAGTGTATGTTCCCGCGCGAATCTCGGCAATCACTTGCTCTGATTCTACGTATTGATTATTTTGAACTAATAAAAAGCTTTTCGGTGGAATTCTAACATTATGTAGAATGTCATCACTTTCAATAGTTACATATAAGTCTATATAAGATAAAAAAGCAGGATGACCGTGACGTGTACGCGTGGGATAAACCAAATCTTGATTGAATCTTATTTTTCCATTAGACGGAGCTCGCACGTGTTCTGCAGTACCTCCTGTGAATACTCCACCTGTATGAAAAGTTCTTAATGTTAGTTGAGTACCAGGTTCTCCAATCGATTGGCCCGCAATAATACCTACAGCTTCGCCTAATTCCACCAAGTTTCCATGAGTAGGACTCCGCCCATAACACAATCGACAGATCCAAGATGTATTCCTACAAGTAAAAGGGGTTCGAATAGATATTGATTGTGTTTGAAAATTTATTAAACGATTCATTAGTCCAATCCCAATATCTTGATTTCGAATGGCAATACATCGCGAACCTATATATATATTGTCTGCTAATACACGACCAATTAATTTTTGTATCAAAATTCTTTCTGGCATTATTTCATTCTGGGTATTTATAGAAATTCCTCGAATGGTACCACAATCCACCCATCGTACAACAATGTGCTGAACTACTTCAACAAGTCTGCGAGTAAGATATACAGCATCTGATGTTCGTACAGCAGTATCCACAACCCCTTTACGGGCTCCGTAACAAGAAATTATATATTCTGTTAAAGAGAGTCCCTCGCGTAAATTGCTTTGAATGGGTAAATCAATCATTTTTCCTTGTGGATCTGACATTAATCCTCTCATACCCACTAATTGGTGTACTTGAGATGCATTTCCTCTAGCGCCTGAGAAAGACATTATATGAACTGGATTTAGGGGGTCGGTCATCCTAAAATTGGGACTCATTTCTTGTCGTAAATATTCACTTGTAGCATACCATATCTCAATGGATTGGCGTAATTTTTCTACTGCATGTACATTTCCATAATGATGGTGTTTTTCCAAAATAAAACTTTGTTGTTCAGCATCTTGAACAAGCCACCCCTTAGACGGTATGGTTAAAAGATCGTCGACCCCTAAGGAAATGGATGTAACAGTAGCTTGCCGGAACCCCAAAGTTTTTACTTGATCCAGTATATGTGATGTATATGCCATTCCGAAGTGATCTATTAATCTACTAATAAGTCGCTTAATGGCAGTTCCACCGATTACTTTATTGTGAAAGACCAGATCAGCCCGTTCTCCCATAAGTACCTCCATATTCTACTCAGTGGGATTAAGTTCAACAATGGGTTTTAGTCAATGGTTTGAAAACTTCCCTTCTTTGCTTATGTTGATTCGTGTAGAAGTTTATTTAAAAAACTAAGATGCTACCCGATCCTAATTGATCCTTGAATTCAAATCCGCATCAAAAATTGACTTAACTAGATACTATATAAATGGGCTCGACAAAAACCTTGTATAGCTTCTTCGATTTCTCGATAAAAAGAAATATGACCAACAGTAGTTCGAATGTATATACAACGAATTTGTTTTTTTATACTTCTTACTACTATATAATGACCATAAATCTCATGATAGATACCCAACGGTTCATAATGAACTTCGATAGGAGCTTCTCTTGAGGAAATAACGCGCTGATCTAGCCGCCAGCGGAACCACAAAGGACTATCGAAATTTATTTTTTTTTGTCGATAAGCTCCAATTGCATCATAGGAATTACAAAAAAAGGGTTCTTTTTCTTTTTTCGTATATCTATTGTTATTATTGTAAATTCTTTCAGTTTTCGAATTTCTGCGATTACACGGACTATACCTGTTTGCACTAATACCTCGACGATTCCCGCTCGTTAATATATAAAGCCCAATAAGCATATCTTGAGTCAGTACGGAAATAGGATCTCCCATCGACGGAGACAATAGGTTCATATGAGAAAACATAAGTAAACGAGCTTCCGTTTGGGCTTCCAAAGATAAAGGCACATGAACAGCCATTTGGTCTCCATCAAAGTCTGCATTGAATCCCTTACAAACTAATGGGTGTAAACAAATAGCGCGCCCTTCCACTAAAATAGGTTGGAATGCCTGTATGCCTAATCTATGCAGAGTAGGCGCTCTATTTAGCAAGACGGGATGCCCCTGCATAATTTCTTGAAGGATTTCCCATACAATCGGTTCTTTTTCCCGAATTTTACTCTTAGCAATTCCCATGTTCGAAGCAAAATGCTTTCGAATTAGACCACGAATTACAAATGTCTGGAAAAGTTCTATTGCTATTTCGCGAGGTAATCCACATCGATGTAATGAAAGTGATGGTCCTACTACAATAACAGAACGCCCCGAATAATCAACCCTTTTTCCAAGCAGGGTTTCGCGAAATCTTCCCTCTTTACCTTCAATTATATCTGAAAATGATTTGTAAACCTTATTATGACCATCCCTCATCGGTTGCCTGCGGATTCCATTATCCAGAAGCGTATCCACGGCTTCTTGTACCAATTTCTCCTGGCACATTACTAATTCGCTTGGCGTAGATCTACTTGTTGTTAATAGATCGATAAGAGTATTGTTCCGATAGATAACTCTTCGATAGAGTTCATTAATATCTGAGCTCATTAGTTTTCCCCCATCGATTTGAATAATGGGTCTCAATTCGGGGGGAAGAACTGGTAAGAGACATAAAACCATCCATTCCGGATTTATATTTGTTCGGATAAAATGTTTAGCTAATTCTATACGTCGAACCAAAAAATTTTTTCTTCTTCCAACTTTTCGAGCCTCCCATTCATTTTCATTGCCCGTGGATCCCCCTTCTCCTAATTCTTTCCACTCTACTAATGAAGAATTTATAAGAATTGTCAAATCCAGATCGCCTAGTTGTTCTCGAATAGCACCCGCTCCACTAGAAATTTCTCTATTTCGAAATGTATCGAAACCCTGTATAGTAAAAAAAAGTGGTATGCTATATTTCCAGGATTGGATTTCATATTCGAATAAACCTCATAATCGTAAGAAAGTAGGCTTTTTAACGACGGGTCTAGCAAACGAAAAATTTGGATAGGATCCAACCAATGGATCAATGGATCTCCCCCTTTCAAAATCGGACGTTTATATATATATATATATATATATATATATATATATATATATATATATATATATATATATATATATATATATATATATATATATATATATATATTCTGCTTTGTCCTTTTCATCCCAACGCGTTTAGTTATCGTGTGTGTATGCTTCGCGCTTTGTATCTCTAATCTATGAGTCTTTGATCCTTTATTCCTTTTATCGGGTTTCTAGTTATACTATCTTTTGACTATATACTATTATATGGTGTTTTAGAACTGTCGTGATGTTTTATCGCTTTTGTTTCACGGTTACAGGATGAAGTTTAGTGTGATAAGGTGTTACAGTAGAGCTATTTGATTAGTATGGATGACTCGTGATTTTTATCTCTCACATTGAATGAGTTTTTTATATTAAAATATCAGTATGTTTTTATTATTGCTTTACTTGATATATTTACTTGCTCATTATTGCTACCATATTATTTTATGAGTGCTTTTATATTATTCTCATGTTAAATATTTGTGTTGTTTTTGCTGTTGGACTCTTTTAAAGATATTTCTAATCTATCTTTCTGGAAAATTATTGTTACATTTGTGCATTCTGTTTATGCACGCACTAAAAAAAACGTTTTACTTTTTTTATTAAAAAAGAAAAGAAAATATATAAAAGAAAATTCTAAGATCACAGATCAAAGTATACATGTTTTATGATTCGTTTTATTATCAAATTAAATACCCCTATGCTAGTAGTTGGACATTTATAACATTATGCATCGTGCAAATATGTGCCTTACAATGTGGATTGTTATTCATTTGATCAATGATGATATGAATGTTGTAGACACACTTAAGGGATCACTACCTACTCCAACTTCAAAATGGCATGTCAAATCTGTTTTTGGGTGGAGATTGGTTTATCGCACAAGGGTCACATTGTATACCTGGATTTTTCACGTTGTCAAAGTCGTGTTACCTAAGCCTAAAGCAATTGAACCTAAACTAACTTATAATTTGCATTTGTCAAATCACCTTACCATAGCTTTTTCTCCAGTTAAGTTAGGGAATAAAGCTTCTACCACGTGTATGTCTACTTTTTAACAATATATTAATTATTTGGCCGAAACAAAAAGTCCAAATATATTAGGGACTTCACAAATATATATAACACCACTCAAAAACTTGTAATCCCATGTACAATGTATTTTGTTTTAGAAAAATTTTCAAAATCAATTTTTATTTATATTGATCAATAATTTTTGCTAATACATATATTCTATTAGTATATTTAATTTTTTTTAACATCATCTCACAAAAATATACTAATAATTAAATATTGGCAAAAAAATAAATTATGTTGACCCTGTATTATTACTGTTTTACTTATCTTTTTGTAGCAAGATTTTCTGAGCCCATTTTATATAGTACAGACTAATTATGCACCTTAATATCAGTCATCGATATTCAAAATTAACAGCCTTGCTATATAGTGATCATCAAGATGGTTTCATTTATATATTGAGAAAATCTAGCGGACCAATATCACACCTTTACAAATATTAATAATAATTAATCGATGATTATAAATCACATTTATTAATCGATGACTATAAACCATAAAATTTGTTGATCCCTAATACTTCGCATAGTCTTGCTCTTAAAAGAGTAATCATCATCAATGACATATTGCATACACTAGCGTGTATACGTGTGAGTGATCCGAACTACTTTGACATTTAGTTTTTAATAAAAATAATTGAGTTGAAATTTCGGCATGCAAACTGTATTCATATAACAAGGAATTAAATATTCTGTTCATGTATAAACTACAAAGATATATATAATAAATCATCATATTGCAAACGGAAAACGACAACCACGTCTCCCAACTTCAACGGTTATTTTTTTAATTATATATAGTTCTAATCTAATTAAAAAACATATAATAATTATATTTTTAATAGAATTATAAAATGTTTAAATAATTTTTCTATTTATTTATAAATTATATATTCTTTTAAAATAAATTTATTTAAACAAAATTATTCGGCCAACTAAGTTGATTTTCATTTCTCATATTATGTTAGTACGTAATACACCAACCGATCCATTACATTAAATAATAAATATTAAATATAGAATAAATAAATTGTTTAAAGAACAAACGCACACACTTTCATGAACGGTGTGAGACTCAATAATGGAGGAAGGCATCTCATATATGATATATGGTTTACTAACGACTAGCCATGGAGGACATATTTTGCTACAAATAGTCAAAAGTTAACCAATTTTAGGGGCCATATATAATATTCGAGGACCACAGTAGAAGACTTTGACTAGCTCACCCTTTCCATTAATGATATAATTCACAAATTTTTATTGCCATCTTGTTATGTTTATGCATATGTTATATATATTAATTAGAGTAAAGTATCATTTTTGTCCCCAACGTTTGGGATAAATCCTATTTGTGTCCCTAACGTCTAAATCGTTCTATTTGTATCCCTAACGTTTGTAAAAGTGATTCGATGTTAGAGTTTTAAAAATCTCTTCATGAAGTTAAAATACAAATATCTGGAATAGAATCGATGATCCATTCCGAAAAATAGCTCATCAAAAGTTGAAACTAATTCCTACAACATTTACATAATTCATCTTTATAGGGACATAATTGAATCTAAACACAAATAGTGGGTATAATATTAAGGGTAAAAAACAAGAATAAGCCATGGGAGAAAGAATTTACGTGAATCAGCCAAAACAAAATCCTTTTCACGAATCAACCAATGCACAAATATATGTAGTTCGAATCACACTGTTTCGAACCTTGATTGAATGTAATTTGAATTGAGGCAATTCGAATTACTATGAAGCCTGAACTAAGCATAAATCGAATTGGGCTAATTCGAATTACTCCATTCATAATTCGAATCAAGTTGATTCGAACTCCTCTCATGCACGCCATGCAACGTAATTTGAATTGGCCTAATTCGAATTATGAAGGAGCAGAGTTGTATATATATGTTGTGGACGTGAGTTGCTCTCATTAGAGGGGTAGAATGGCTAGTAAGGAGAGTTTTGTGGTGTTGGTTCACCATAGAAGATCGATTAAGAGGAAGACACGTTCCGGTGTGAAGTTCACTGATAAGGATCCTCTCTGTATTATCGTGAGGCCTACGACAAGGTACGATGACCTTGTTAGCACTGTGCTGATGAAACTGGGTCTAGATGGTGTGAAACGGGTTAAGAAGTTCTTCTATCGCATTCTGATCACGGTGCCCCAAGACACCGTGAAGTATGATTGTTTCACGATCGGGAGTGAGGAGGACTTGCAGGTCATGTTTCAATGTCGCCGTCAGTTTCCAGAAGTGAAGACACCAGAGCTTTTGGCAAAGTTGGTTGATGTGGTATCGAGCTCGGGGGGTTCGAACCGGAATACCACCACTTTAGCCATGGTAGCCTGTTCTAGCTCCAGACCTGTCGTTGCTTCTACCTCCGTCCCTGCGTACGAGCCACCCGTCCAGCCTGTTGCCTCCCCTTCCTTCGCTGCTGATCTCAACAGAAGTGTAGGCGACGAGGTTGGAACAGGGGAATTTCAGCCGACCTCTTTAGAGTGTGCTGCACCGGCTGGGGTTGGAGAGCAATTTTTGGATGATCCAGAGGACGATGATGTCGAGCCGGATATGATTGCTGATGACAGTGGCGATGATATCGGAGCGAGTGAGCCTGCTGGGGCGGGAGGTGGTTCTAGCTCTGGCACACAGCAGTATCCTCCACACTTTTCATCCTTGGACTTGGATGCCATGAGGCAGGAGGGGGTTCCGGGGGAGGCTGTTGGGTTTGGCGCCAGAGATGCGGAAGGGTCTCCAAGTCTAACAGAGCTCCAGGTTGGTCAGCAATTTCAGGACAAAGATGGTGTCCTGTTAAGTGTGAAGACTTACAGCATCCACCGAGGGGTACAGTACAAGGTAGTGGAGTCTGACTATCGCCGGTATGTGGGCAAGTATTCTGAGTTTGGGAATGGGTGCACATGGTTGATTCGGCTGAGTCTTCGGCAACGCAAGGGCATTTGGGAGGTCAAACGGTACAATGGACCTCATACATGTCTGGCCACCTCCATCTCCAGTGACCACAGGAGTTTGGATTATCATGTGATATCGACATTCATTATGCCAATGGTTAGGGCTGATGCATCCGTCAGCATCAAGGTGCTCTTAAATGCCACTGCCGCACACTTTGGGTTTAGGCCGACGTACAGAAGGGTCTGGCTGGCGAAGCAGAAGGCTGTTGCCCTCATCTATGGTGACTGGGATGAGTCGTACAACGAGCTCCCTAGGTGGGTGTTAGGAGTCCAGCTGACGATGCCTGATACTGTTGCAGTCCTTAGGACGAGCCCTGTTCGAGTTGGTGGACAGCTGGACGAGTCTCGAGCTTATTTTCACAGACTATTTTGGACGTTTCCACCGTGTATCGAGGCATTCCGTCATTGCAAGCCACTGGTTAGTATCGACGACACCCATCTGTGTGGCAAGTATGGAGGAACGTTGCTTGTGACAATTGCACAGGACGGGAACTCCAATATACTCCCTGTTGCATTCACACTAGTGGAGGGTGAGAATGCTGAGTCCTGGTCCTTCTTTCTCTCCCACCTGCGTCAGCACGTGACATCGCAGCCGGGTCTGCTAGTTATATCGGACAGGCATAACGGCATCAAGGCCGTGCTTGAGGCTCCCGACGGAGGCTGGTTACCTCCAGCTGCATACTAGGCATTCTGTATTCGACATGTAGCGGCAAATTTCGCCCTAACCTTCAAGGGCAAAGACGCAAGGAGGTTTCTTGTCAACGCGGCGTACGCAAAGACCGAGGTGGAGTTCGATTACTAGTTTGATATTCTGCGGTATGAAGACCCGGCGATATGTGACTGGGCGAACCGGATTGAGTATTCCTTGTGGACACAGCATCGTGATGAAGGGCGGAGATTCGGACACATGACGACGAATATCTCTGAGTGTGTGAACTCAATCCTGAAGGGTGTCAGAAACCTCCCTGTGTGCTCGCTAGTGAAGGCAACATACGGAAGGCTGGCCGAACTATTTGTTCGCAAGGGGAGAGAGGCTGAGGCCCAGCTGGGAACCGGACAACAATTCAGTCAGCACTTGGTGACTTGTATCGAGGCCAACTTGAAGACGGCGAGGTGCTTCACGGTGACTTTGTACGATTGGGATAACTCGGAGTTCACCGTCGCAGAGACAACTCCGACTGGTTCGTTCTCACTGGGTAGCTACAGAGTCTCGCTTGCATCTCAGACATGTGACTGCGGATACTTCCAGGCACTTCATTTCCCGCGTCCGCACGCACTGGCATGTGGTGCCTACTCACGGCTTACATGGCAGCCTTATGTCCACCAGGTGTATCGTCTTAGTTCCGTGTTTAGTGTGTATCGGATGGGATTCACATCTCCCATTCCGAAGGGTTTCTGGCCACCATATGACGGGCCGACTGTAATCCCGAACCCTAACAAAAGGCATGCGAGAGAGGGTCGTCCGAGGTCTACTAGGATATGGACTAACATGGACGAGGCAGATCCGAACCGGCCAAAGAGATATGGCCTCTGTCAGCAACCCGGACACACACGTTGGAGTTGCCCGCAGGTCGGAGGGCCAGAGCATGCAGGGGGACATGAGTAGGTGTATTGTTAGCTTTGGTACTTTGTTTATTTCACTTTAGTGTTTACATTCCACTGTTATAGGTTTTCTTACTTGTTGTTGTTAACTGATAGAGTTTGTTAATGTTAATGCGATGTACTTTTATTCGGATCTTACTTAATGAATATGTTCCGTTTTCGGAGTTTTGTACGAAATATTTGTTGAATTCACAACGCAATAAATAAATCTACAGATTAAACTAATACATGATTCGGAAAATATGCTAGTAACTAAAATTTCGTAAACTTTGAACAACCATTTTCAAAGTAGAATATCATGATTTGTCCACAACATATATATACAACTCTGCTCCTTCATAGTTCGAACCAGCTTGGTTCGAATTAGAAATTGAGTAATTCGAATTAGGCCAATTCGAATTACGTTGCATGGCATGCATGAGAGGAGTTCGAATCAGCTTGATTCGAATTATGAATGGAGTAATTCGAATTGGTCCAATTCGATTTATGCTTAGTTCAGGCTTTATAGTAATTCGAATTGCCTCAATTCGAATTACATTCAATCAAGGTTCGAAACAGTGTGATTCGAACTACATATATTTGTGCATTGGTTGATTCGTGAAAAGGATTTTGTTTTGGCTGATTCACGTAAATTCTTTCTCCCCATGGCTTATTCTTGTTTTTTATCCTAATATTAAAATCGAACACATCCAAGTGAGACCTAATTGGGAATGAATACATCCAAGTGAGAATAATTGAAAAATATAATCTGATTTGTTAGTATAATTGATAGTAGGATAACATTGAATCACTTTTATAAACGTTAGGAATACAAATAGGACGATTTAAACGTTAGGGACACAAATAAGACTTACCCCAAATGTTGGGGATAAAAACGATACTTTACTCTTAATTAGAGGTAATTTCTTTTTAAGAAAAAAGAAGATAATAAATTTATATTAGTCAGGAAGTAGAGATGCAAGAAGAATACATGGTTTCTTTAGTTTATAATAAAAATTACTTTATGATTAAAAAAGGGTTATTGATGATATGGTTAAACAAAAAATAAGCAAATTTACAATTCATGCATATCTTCACATGAACTTTGGAATGAAGCGAAAGATTCTTTTTTTTTTTATGGAGTAGTAACTCACAAGCTTGATTATCTAAATACTATACGCCACGGTTCTTTGGTCGTCATTGCTTAGATAAAATGGTTTCATAAAGCGTGGAGAAATCAGAAATGTGAGGTCGCCGAAAAATAAATAGGATAAATGGTTAAAATGGTTATTTTTGGAAGATCCTTAAAAAAATACTAATAATTAAATTTATTCCTTTTCTGTTTCATAATAATATATCATAAATAAAATAATTTATGTCACATGTCTAGTTTAAAAAATTAATTTCACACATAATTTATATTTTTTTAGCAATTAATTTTAAAAGTCTAACATTTAAATAATTAAATTTTTTCACACTATTGATTATGAATTATTTTTGCTATTAATCCTAAATAATAATAAGGATATGCCGTATAACCAATTCGTATCATGCTACGAGAAACTAAATGGTTCTAATAAAATTTATTCTACATAATCTAGTTAAGAATGGCATTTCCTGCTATATGCAAACGTACACTGACGTAGATAAAGACCCAAAAGGAAAATCATATAGTTTTGCTAGCTATATATATTAAACCGAATCTAATGCAAATCAAGTTGGCTAAACTACTTTGAAGCTGTACAAACTACAGAGTATACCAAGGCAATAATTAATAATAACCAAAATGACTTTGTATTTTTATTCACGAGTTTCTATTTAAGAAATTGAATTTTTTGGAAAAATATTTTTTTTATGATTTTATATTAAAATGGTTATGAAGATAATAAAACCCAATTTGAATTATAAATTTTTATTTGATACTTAGTTTGCTCATTGAATTTTATAACTAATAGTACATAATTGCCAATTTTGATTGATCCTCTAATTAATACAAGATTTGGATAACATAATTAAGTATATATGCTTAGTTTTTTTTTTTTTTTTTTATAATTTAGTTATGATTAGTTCAAGCATAAGGAGAGATGATTCAAGAGGGCTTAATTAATTCAGCCTTTGGGTTTTGGGGTGCATCAAAGGAGGTTCAATGGGTTTAATTAATTTGATGTGGGTACTGATTTTCATGTAGTAATATTAATTCGTTGGTTATTTTGTAGAATTTTATATATTTTGTTTTTAAAAGTGTTTGATATAAGAATAAAAGATAGATGGAGTAGCGAAACAGAAATAAATAAATATATACACTAATTAAGAAATAGTTTTAATATTTTTAATCTTTCTAATAAACACACTTTTAGAGTTGTTTTCCAAATCTCCACATGATAATATTGGATAATGACTTCACAGTGGGTGGAGTAGTGTGGGGACAGAAGACATACTAATGACTTTGACTATGCAACTAAAACCATGGAGAAATTAAAATAAATTGAATGCAAAATTTGAATGTTATGACTATATAAATAATTTTGAAATAATTAAAACTAAAATAGCATAACAAATTCAATATATATATATATATATATATATATATATATATATATATAATGTTATTAATATTCAAAGAAATAAAATTAATCCTAATAATTTATTAAGATGATTATTATAATATAAAATTTAGTTAATCTGTATTCTAAAAACACAAATTAAAATTATTAGTAATAAAAAAATTTAAATAATTTATTTTAATAAATACACAACAAATATATTAAAATTTTAAAATTTGCATCGTTTTTTACAAAAAAAAAATTAATTAATAACTTTATTATATATTTTGTGCCTTAAAAACATATATTAACTAAATCCAATATCATATTATTCTGAGTTAGTTCCTATTATGTATTATCTTTTATAAGTAAAACAATGGGTTAAGTACGATTTTGATCTCTAATGTAGAGGCCAAAAATTTATTTAGTCTTTGACTTTTTTTCACTACAAAATGACCTTAAAAGTTTCAGTTTATTTTAAAATCGTCATTTTCACCAATTTTTTATTTTTATTACTATTTTACCCCTAAATAAAAAAATTATAAAATAAAAAAAAAGGAACGAAGTGGGGTGGGAAAAGAGAACGGGGGAGGGAACGAAGGGGTAGGGAGAAAGAGAGGGGAAAGACAGTGGGGGTGGGGGTGGAAAAGGTGGTCATGACGCCGTTGCCTGTGATGGAGAGCAGGTCGCCGCCGCCACCGCTGTTTTCTCACCGCTGCTTCCTCGTCGTTCTCGTTGCAATTTGCACCGTCGCCACCACGCGATCCGTCACCACCACTGCATCTCTCCTCTCCTCGCGATTCGCAGTTCACCGCCGTAGCCCCTCTTCTTTTATCATCGCCGCAGCTTTTTTTTTTTTAATTTTTCTGTTTTTACTTCTGCTTCTTGTTTTGCTTTGATTTCATTATCCATTGTTGTTGTTAGTGTTGTTCTTCTAATTGTTGTCGTTGTTTTACTGGTTCTGCTTCTGATCTACATTCTGCTTCTGCATGCTGCTTCTGCATGCTGTTTCTGTATTTTGCTTCTGTTTCTGCATTTTGGGAAAGATGGGAGAAGAATATTTTCGTTCGAAGGACAATTTTTAAGCAAACTGAAGTTTTAGGAACCATTTTGTAGCGAGAAAAAGATCTATCAGAGATGAAATAAATTTTCGACCACTACGTTAGGGACTAAAATCGTAGTTAACCCTAAAACAATCATAAAATATTCTATCCAAAAGAAAAATACCTATGCCCCCATGAAAAAGTGACCAAAGTAACATACAGCAAAAGAAGCACTCAAAATCAACAAAATCATACATTCAAATTCTATAAAACCAATGTAATTTATATGACAAATTTTCATCAACCTTATCATCTAACTTTTATAAATATATTCTAGAAAATCACAAGATTACACAATTTTAAAACATTAACAAAGAAACACTGTACTAGAAAATTAAATATATACCACTAACTACTATTTGTTTTAAATCAAACAAAATCCTTCTTCAATATTGTGAGAGATACTAAAAAATTAAGAGACATCTTCAAAATATATTTTTATCTATTTCAATAACTATTTTTACTAGTTGCACAAAATAACGTGATTCTAAACATACACATTAACATACCTCATCATAATTTTTTGTCCTAAATCATATATATCGAGCGAAAGCTAAGAGAATAAAACTGAAAATTAAACTTTTTCAATTAGTAGGCTCTTGTAATATCAGGAAAAAAAAAAACGCTATTAGCCTACTAACTAAGGAGAATACACTCTCGAATATCCAAATCTTTCCTTATTATTTTAAACAAATTTTTAAAGTTCAAATCATTGATACTATTTATTCAATTAAGAGAATTTCATTACTAAAGCACCCCACAAAAATGGTTAAGCCATCAAATTACTATCACTTTCACTCCTATCAACATTTAGAACTAATAAAATATTTTATGAATATTATTAATTAATTACTAAATATATATTATATTTATTTGTATATATTTTATAATTTTTAAATAAAATTATAATTCATTTTTTATAAATACTAAATATATATTATAATATAATAGCTCTTTTTTTTTTATTTTTCTGTTATACCATAATATAATTATCTATCGAAAAAGATAACACTTCTTGAAAAAGAATTAAAATTTAAAATAAACAGAAATAAAAGAGAGAATCTGAGAGAGTTAAAGATGTGGTGGGGTGAAGTAGAATATTCTACAGTAAAGATAGATTCTTGATAGTTGTTAATCTAACTTTAACTCTGATCATATGACAGATCAGAGTCTATGAGAGTTAAATACTGAACCCCATCACATAACACAACACAACACCACACTTCACATTGTCTTTTATTGTGTTATCCTTTCTCTGTTTCTATTCCTTACGTGTCTCTCTCCTCACTCTTATAAGAACACGAACACCATTCTCATCTTTCTTCATCACTTGTTTTTCCTTCCCCTCATTCACTCTTTACTCATCAGGTACCATCTATCTCATCAATTTTTAGATATCTCTTCTTACTTTGTTAATTTCTTATTATACTTTGTTATTATTATTTTTTTCTTTCATTAGACATGAATTAGCTAATTGTTCTTCACAAGTCTTATTTTATTTAAGAGCAAAAGTTTAATAAAAAATTTGCTTTTTTTATGGTCTAACTTAATTTGGTATATATTCACATGAAGCTTGTGAATTTTGATCCCGTTCCCGTATCCGTATTGCCCTCGTCGCATTCTTTGTTTGCTTACGATGCTACCACCTTCCAAACTCGTGCAAGTTGCAATTCCGATTATTTAAAAAAAAAAAAAAAACTTCTCTTTGTCACATGATTTTTGTTTAGCTACAACTTTGGAGATTTTTTCTGTTTCTCCTTTTTCTCCTTTCATGGTGGATCTTCTGATTTATTCTATTATATTTAGTTGTGGAATAGATGTGAATAGATTAAAAATGATAAGAAATTGTATACTAATGTTTTAATCTTCTATTATATACAATAAAAAATATAAGAAATTATATTAATTCTTAACTATAAATATTAGTTAGTCTTTTATTATAAAATTATTTTTTAATTTTAAAAATTTGAATTTAAGGTTAAGATTTAAGATATTAAATTTAAAATTTAAAATTTTAAAAAATAAGTTTATATTAATTAAAAAATGGTTCCGTGATTGAAGTCTATGTGTTAAATAATTAAATATTTATCTTGATATATCTCCCTATTGAAAAACATATACGGAATTGTCTAAAAATATTTTTAGACAAGCATATCATAACTAGTGGCATTACCAATCATCATGGTGATACAAGATTAATACTCATGGCAAAGGTTGCATCATTCGGCTGACCAGTGCCAATGACTCTGTTGAAACCTGTTTTTATCACTTTGGGAACTTATGGCCCCCACAGCCTTGAAAGTTGAAACCTGTTTCTTTCATATTGACTGCATGTTGTGGAAATTGTATCACCCTGTTTTGTCCTATTGTTATTATTATTACCCTATCTCTACAGTTTACCATGTATGTTATTTTTTATTTGAATACTCAATCACCGGTCATTTATATATTGGCTGCTAATGCGTGTCACATGCACATGTTCGTTACTTGTCACCACCCACACCTTGTATATTTATCATTGAGATGAGAAGTGTTATTTAATTTTACAGTTATACATTAAGCCAATATTTGATATTATCAGAAGATGGCCAAGGAACAATTGCAGGTGCTGAATGCACTTGATGTTGCAAAGACACAATGGTACCACTTCACTGCTATTGTGATAGCCGGGATGGGCTTCTTTACGGATGCTTATGACCTCTTTTGCATCTCCCTAGTCACCAAGCTTCTTGGCCGCTTGTACTATTACGATGGCTCCAACAACCCTGGAGCTCTTCCGTCCAACGTCTCCTCTGCCATCAATGGTGTCGCATTCTGCGGCACCCTCGCCGGCCAACTATTCTTCGGTTGGTTGGGCGACAAGATGGGAAGGAAGCGTGTCTACGGAATGACACTCATGCTCATGGTTATTTGTTCCCTTGCCTCCGGACTCTCCTTTGGAAAAGAGCCTAAATCTGTTATGGTCACTCTTTGCTTCTTTAGGTTAGTATCAATAACTTATTATTCTTATACCTTATTTCTTGTTCTTAGAGTATAAATATGTAAGTATAGATTTTCGTGCAGTTATCAAAATTAGATAATTTAATACATTTCACTTAATAATTTTTAAGTATCAATTTCGACTATCAACTTGGTACAAAGAAAATGTGCATGCAAGTTTCCAACCATAACTTATTATTATTAGTTGATTTATTTGTCCTCGTTATAGGTTTTGGCTTGGGTTTGGGATTGGGGGCGACTATCCTCTCTCTGCAACCATTATGTCTGAGTATGCCAACAAGAAGACACGTGGAGCATTCATCGCGGCGGTCTTTGCCATGCAGGGATTTGGAATCCTTGCCGGTGGCATGGTTGCAATCATTGTTTCGTCCATTTTCAAGGGACTGCACCCTGTTCCGGCGTTTGAGTTCGACCACGTGGGGTCCACCGTTCCGGAAGCCGATTACGTTTGGAGGATAATCTTGATGTTTGGCGCGCTTCCCGCTCTTGCGACGTACTACTGGAGGATGAAGATGCCGGAGACAGCAAGGTACACGGCCTTGGTGGCGAAGAACGCAAAGCAAGCAGCTTCGGACATGTCCAAGGTTCTTGAGGTTGAGATTGAAGCAGAGCAAGAGAAGATTGAGCAGCAAGAAACAGGGGGAGGCAACGATTTTGGATTGTTCTCGAGAGAGTTTGTTAAGCGGCATGGACTGCACCTTGTTGGAACCGCCACAACTTGGTTCCTTTTGGATATTGCTTACTACAGCCAGAATCTGTTCCAGAAAGATATCTTTAGTGCCATCGGTTGGATCCCACCGGCTAAGACAATGAACGCAATTGAAGAGGTTTACAAGATTGCGAGAGCACAAACTTTGATTGCACTGTGCAGCACTGTACCGGGCTACTGGTTCACCGTGGCACTCATTGATAGGATGGGGAGGTTTGCCATCCAGTTGATGGGATTCTTTTTCATGACGGTTTTCATGTTTGCATTGGCAATACCTTATCATCATTGGACCTTGAAGGGAAACCAGATTGGCTTTGTTGTGATGTACTCACTGACGTTCTTTTTCGCCAATTTTGGACCCAATGCAACCACTTTTGTGGTCCCTGCCGAGATCTTCCCTGCTAGACTTAGATCAACATGTCATGGCATTTCAGCGGCTGCAGGCAAAGCTGGAGCTATGGTTGGTGCTTTTGGATTTATTTACGCTGAGAAAGGAATTGGTGTTAGGAACACCCTTATAATCTTGGGTGTGGTTAATGTCTGTGGCTTCTTCTTCACATTCTTGGTTCCTGAATCCAAAGGAAAATCCCTGGAAGAAATGTCTGGTGAGGCTGAGGAACAACAAGCTGTGGATAATAATGTTGTTTAAGCTTATAAATAATTATGAATCTTTATGTACATGCATGGCTGAATAGCATTTACTATGTGATTTTAATTTAAGACGATAGTATAGCACATCATGGAGTCTTATTTTAATTATTAATTATTATAGACTTGAAAAAGAGGGTAGAAAAAGAGTATATATATAGTGTGTAAAAATATGGGGAGTTGTACAATATATAAAATAGAAATAAAATTGAAATTAACAATTAAATTAATTAATTACTAATAATTTTAAATTTAAAATTTAAAGTAAATAAAGATTTGCAGTTACATTCACCTCGGTCTCCCTCCACTATTAGAATTTCCATAACTTTAAATCTTTTTCGGACTCTACAACTCCAAATAAGCTTAATCTTTTTCATAATTTTTAATAATTAAAATAAAAATTCGACTATTTAATGAAATAAACATCTAACATTTGTTAATTATATATACTTATACTAACTATTTTCGTAATAATTACAAGAATTATTCTTCACATAAAAGCATTTTTTTATATAAGTCATTTATATTCACGTGCTTTTATGTTTTTCTTCTTGCCTTTTTTTCTTCTTCTTTTTAATTTCTCTTTCGTTATTGTCGTCGTTAACACCACCTCTTCCTTTTTTCATTGGAATTTCTTCTGCTCTTTTCTTTTTCTCTTTCTCTTCTATCATCAGTTATCTCGTTGTTGAAGATAATAAATAATTCAGATTCAGATTGTCAATTGAACTAGAACGAAATTAATTATTGTTTTGAATCCAATCAAGTGGCTGAGGTGTGATTCAATTCAGAAAAAAAATATAGCATTAAAGGAAATATTTTTCTGTATTTGCAGCAAATTTGAGTGTAGCACGAAAATATTTGGGTACATTTTTATTCTAATAAGTTTTGCATAATTCAAAATTCTTCCTCTTCCTCCTCTTCGACTTCTATTGTTTCTTCTTTTTTTTTTTCTTATCATCATCACCATCTTCTTCTTCTTCTTTTTTTCTTATTCATCTTTTCTTTTTTATTTTACCTTCTCAAGTTTTTTCTTGTTTTACTCTTTTAACAAAAAAAATAAATAAAAAAATCAAAAAAAGAAGAAAAAGAAACACATAATACTGTAAAATTACTTGGAAGAAGATGAACTTACATTCATTTACCTAAAAGAAAGAAAGAAATAAGGAAAAAAAGAAGAAGAAAAAATGCAGCATTAGAGAAAATATTTTTCTGTATTGCAATAAATTTTGGTGTAACACAAAGATATTTGGGTATATGACGAAGATATTTGGGTGTATTTTAAAGATTTTTAAGTGTAATTTTTATTCTGATAAGTTCTGCATAATTCAAAACTCTTTCTCTTCTTCCTCCTCATCTTCTACTGCTTCTTCTTTATCTTTTTATTTTGTTTTCTTATAATCTTTTTTGGGAGAAAATTTAAACAAAGAAGAAAAAAAACACATAATGTTTCAAAATTAATAAAAAGAGGAGGAGGAAAAAAATGCAGCAACAACAACAGTAATAAAAAATAACGATGAAGATGAAACACATAAAGAAAAAAGAAGAGAAACGCAAAGAAGAAGAAGGAAGAAGAAGAGGAGAAGGAGAAATGCGGAGAAAAAGAAGTGTCTTCCATAGTGGTGAGTGAGAGCGCGCTTTGAAAACGGTTGAGTGACGCGCGTGTTATCACGCTTCAGTAGGTGAATGTAGTTTTTTATTAGACTTGACTTAACTTGTTAGACTTGTAATTAAGCCAAAAAGGCTTGTATATGTAGCATAACTCTTTTTTTTGAAATAAATAGCTCAACACACAAGGCGGAGCATACAAAATTCAAACTGCAATAAGTACAACTAAAAATAAAGATTACTAACAACTGAAACAGGTAACGCAACCCCTAGTCATCTTCGGCATTGCCATCAACAACCAAAGGATGCACCACCAATCCACTCGTCGGAGAGCACAAAAGACCTGTTAGTGATTTCCTGTATTCCTGATCCTTTATTCTGGAACACCCGATTATTTCTTTCCAGCCAAATCGCCCAGATTACAGCAAAGAATCCAATCAACCACCTCTTCCTTCCATCCTTTCGTGGTGCAACAGTCGTCCAGCTCTCAAAATGTTGCTTTAGTGTACCGGGTACAGACCATTGTCGTCCAAGAGCATAAAGCCAAGCACCCCACACCTGCCATGTGACCTCACACCCAAGAAACAGATGAAAAGCAGACTCATTAGACTTACAGCATAAAGCACATAAATTATCAAGCGGGTTAATGACCCCTAATCTGCATAGTCGTTCTTTGGTATTCACCCTCTCAATCAGAACAAACCAAGAAAATAATTCGACCCTTGGTGGGATGAAACCCCTCCAAATAGCACTAGTGAAGCTATAGCTTGTTACTTCCTCCGGAAGGACTGCCTCCTGCATTACCTGGACAAAGGATTTAGTAGAGAAAATACCAGTTCTATCAAATTTCCAAACCACTCTATCCTCTCTCTCTGTTACTAGCTTAACTGAACGTAGTCTCTCATGCAGTTGGTTCAAAAGTTCCAGCTCCCATTGGAACAACTATCGCCTCCACTGAAAGCTCCATAACCACTCTAACCCATCCCAAAACCCGCAGTCACCTATAACAGATCCTTTAAGGTTTGAAACCGAGAAGAGTCTAGGGAACACATCTTTCAAGACACCACCATTTAGCCAGTCATCTTCCCAGAACCTGATCGTCCTACCGTTTCCCACTTCCATTGACAAGCCTCTAATCATCTGCTCTCTGATTTGTGGCTCTCGAATTTGTAGCTGACAAATGTCTCTCCACGGACCCCCTCTTGAAGGCATAGGTTGACCATGTAGCATCTCAGCCGGATTCATGTTATTACAAGAGCACACTACTTTCTTCCATAAGGGACAGTCCTCTTTCGAGAACCTCCACCACCATTTGAATAAAAGAGCTGTATTACGAACCACAGCATCTCCCACTCCCAATCCACCTGCCTTTTTAGGGGCCATCACTACATCCCATTACTCCACAAGAATCATCTTTGTAGGGAGATCAGTTTCTCTGCTACTGCCTTTGGCATCTTGTACAAACTGAGATAGTAAACAGGCAGGCTATTAAGAACCGATTTAATGAGTACCAGCTTACCCGATTTATTAAGTGTTTTTGCTTGCCACAGACTCAGTTTCTCTTCCACCTTATCAATCACTGGTTTCCACGTCTTAACTAGCCTCGGGTTTGCTCCCATAGAGATGCCAAGGTACCGGATAGGGAGTGAGGCCTCCTTACACCCCAGCAAGATACACATCTTTCGCACCCACCTTTGTTCACAATTAATCGGAATGAAGCTGGACTTGTCAAAATTAATACTCAATCCCGACATCAGCTCGAAGCAACGCAGTAGTCGCTTGTAATTCCGTATGGTTTCTTCCTCTGGTGGGCAGAAAAGTATCGTGTCATCTGCAAACTGTAAGTGTGATAATGCAATGTTATCCCTGCCAACCAAGAGCGAGGCTATGCGCCCATTCCTAACCGCCTCCCCTATCATTCTATGAAGCACGTCAACGACAAGTACGAACAGAAAGGGAGATAAAGGGTCCCCTTGTCGTAGGCCCCGTTCCATTTTGAACGGCTTAGAGGGAGACCTATTAATGAGCACTGACATAGATGCCGAACACAGACATTCCTTAATCCACCCCCGCCACCTGTGTCCAAAGCCCATCTTTTGCAGCACTATATCCACAAAGCTCCATTTGACCCTATCATAAGCCTTCTGAAAATCCAGTTTAATTATCGCTGAGCTTCTTTTCCTTGACGTTAGCCAGTGCACTGTTTCACAAGCAATTAAAGCCCCATCATGAATTTTCCTACCCTGTACAAAAGCAATCTGAGTCTCGCCTACCAGGTCCGGCATCACTTTCCGCATCCTTCGAACCAGCACCTTAGAGATGACCTTATAGACACAACCCACCATACTGATCGGCCGGAGATCCTTTATTTCTGTAGCTCCAACAAATTTTGGTGCCAGCGCCACCCATGTGACATTTGAACCCGCAGGTAGCACTGCTGAATGGAAGAACCCCAACACTGCATCCGTGAATTCCCTCCCAACTTCTGGCCAACACCTCTTGATAAAATTCATGTTATACCCATCGCATCCTGGAGCTTTTGTTGTCTCACAGTCCCACACTGCAGACTTTATTTCTTTAGCACTCGGCATCTGTTCCAGTTCTATTGCCTCGTCCCCATTTATTCATCTTACTAGCCTTTCCCGAAATCCAATATTTGGTGATTTCTCCTGATGGTATAACTCCTTATAGAATTCTCGTATAGCAATCTTGATTCGAGATGGGTTCCACACTAAGCGTCCATGGATCCTTAAGGCATCAATCCGATTGGTCCTTCTCCGAGCCGAGGCTAAGTTGTGGAAGTATCTAGTGTTTTTATCCATCTCCTTAGCATGCCTGGATCGTGACATCTGCTTCCAATGTATTTCCTTCCTGACATACCATACTTTGCACGCGCTCACAAGTGCCTTTCTTCTAGCCTCCGTTGTTCCATCATAAACTCCATTGCTCACCAAATCATCAACTTTCCTGATCTCCTCTTCAAAATTATTTATTCTCCTATCCAAATTACCAAAGTGCTTTCTATGCCACCTGCCCAGTGGTAGCGTCAAAGCCTTCAACTTGTCCATCAACTGCATCTCCCCTAGGCACCTCAACTCCTCCTTTACCATCCTCAAAAATCTCTCATGAGTAAACCACGCATCCAGGCTCCGAAAAGGTCTCGGCCCCTATCCCAACCTTGTGACATTCATAATCATTGGACAATGGTCTGACAAACCTCTTGGGCCTTCTCGTAATCTTGTTTTAGGAAACTCTTCTAACCACTCCAGACTAACCAGGACTCTATCGATCCGACTACATGACTGGCCTCTGTACCAAGTAAACTGACGATCAGGTAAAGCTAGGTCCATGAGCTCCATATCGTTAATCCAAGATTTAAACTCTACTGCAGATCTTGGCAACGAAGTAGATCCTCGCCGTTCTTCCACTTGAACAATCTCATTAAAGTCCCCCATAAAACAGAGAGGGACTTGACATAAGCCTGACAAGAAACTCAACTCTTCCCACACAACAAGCTTACTCTCTCGATCATGCTCACCATACACTAAGCAGAACGCACACCGAAAATTATTCTTTATCATCACTCCATCTACACATAACCACCTACCACCCTTATAACAGTTACTTAATTTAAACATCGTCATATCCCACATCAACAACAGTCCTCCAGACGCCCCTTTCACTTCCACAAACTCCCACCCGGCCCCATCATTACCCCACAACTGCATAACATCAAACCTAGTTACCATATCTTTTTTTGTCTCTACCAACCCAAGCATATGCAAATTGAACTTCTTTCTAAAGGTTTTAACCATACTTAACTTGCCAATCCCCGCCAACCCCCTAACATTCCATGAAGCAAAACTCATTTGAAGCTTGATGTACACACCTTTTTCTTATTTTTCGGACGACTTCTTCTAGCTTTCTCTTTCTGTTTAGCCTGCTTATTCTTCCTTGCTATTTCCTCATTCTGAGCTTTAAGGATTTCCATAATATCCTCTTCCTCATCGTATAACTCGACTCCAGATTCCACAGCTAAATCCCATGTTTTCCTGTTTTCTTGCACTATTTCCATCCTTTCAATTTCAGACGTTTCAGACCAGCGTCACTTCCAACCTCAGTTTGTTCCTCCCCTGTACCATCTAACACTTCCCCACACCCACCATTCCCCTCCACCGCTTGCTGCATTGTACCGGCAGGTTCCCCTGCCATGGGATTACTGCCAGCTGTGGCAGTTGGTACACGACTTTGGTCCTGGAAACAATAATCATCGCATATTGGTTCCGCAAAGAACCCCAGCTTCGTTCCACTGCCACTTCCTCCTTCCACCCGGTCATCCCCACCTACCCAACCCGTTTGTCGCGTTTCATCAGCCCTCTCACATTCAGCAATCCTCAACCAATCTCCCCGTCCCTGGCTCCCTATCTCCAACCCCCCATCGATCCCATGTAAACCTGCCACACTGATGAGCGGATATTTTATACGCTTTTTGGGGTTAATTTTATATAGTTTTCAGTATGTTTTGGTTAGTTTTTAGTTTATTTTCATTAGTTTTTAGGAAAAATTCATATTTCTGGACTTTACTATGAGTTGTGTATTTTTCTGTAATTTTAGGTATTTTTCTGGCTGAAATTGAGGGAGCTGAGCAAAAATCTGATTCAGGCTGAAAAATGACTGCTGATGCTGTTGGATTCTGACCTCCCTGTACTCAAGGTGGATTTTCTGGAGCTATAGAACTCGAAATGGCGCGCTTCTAATTGCGTTGGAAAGTAGACATCCAGGGCTTTCCAGCAATATATAACAGTTCATACTTTGTTCAAGGATAGACGACATAAACTGGCATTCAACGCCAGAAATGGATCCAAACCTGGCGTTGAACGCCCAAAACAGCCTTATGCACGTGAAATGTTTAAATCTCAGCCCCAGCACACACCAAGTGGGCCCCAGAAGTGGATCTCTGCACCATCTGTCATAGTCCACTCACTTTTTGTAAACCTAGGCTACTAGTTTAGTATTTAAACAACTTTTAGAGACTTATTTTGTATCTCATGACATTTTGAATCTAAACTTTGTACTCTTTGATGGCATGAGTCTCTAAACTCCATTGTTGGGGGTGAGGAGCTCTGCTGTGTCTCAATGAATTAATGCAAGTATTTCTGTTTTCTATTCAAACATGCGTGTTCCTATCTAAGATATCCATTCACGCCTAACTATGGAGAAGGTGATGATCAGTGACATTCATCACCTTCCTCAATCCATGAACGTGTGTCTGACAACCACCTTCGTTCTACGTCAGATTGAATGAATATCTCTTAGATTCCTTAATCAGAATCTCCGCGGTATAAGCTAGATTGATGGCGGCATTCATGAGAATCCGGAAAGTCTAAAACTTATCTGTGGTATTCCGAGTAGGATTCAGGGATTGAATGACTGTGACGAGCTTCAAACTCGCGAGTGCTGGGCGTAGTGACAGACGCAAAAGGAGGGTGAATCCTATTCCAGCATGATCGGGAACCTCAGATGATTAGCCGTGCTGTGACAGAGCATTTGGACCATTTTCACAAGAGGAGGGGATGTAACCATTGACAACGGTGATGCCCCAACACACAGCTTGCCATAGAAGGACGTGCGTGCGTGAATCAGAGAACAGAGGAAAGCAGAGATTCAGAAGACAAAGCATCTCCAAAACTCCAACATATTCTCCACTACTGCATAACAAGTAACTTTTAACCCATGCTCTCTTGTTCATTCGAAATTCAACTGATAAATATAATTGACTTCCTGACTAAGAATTGCAAGGTAACCATAGATTGCTTCAAACCAACAATCTCTGTGGGATTCGACCCTTACTCACGTAAGGTATTACGTGGACGACCCAGTGCACTTGCTGGTTAGTGGTACGAGTTGTGAAAAGTGTGATTCACAATTCGTGCACCAAGTTTTTGGCGCCGTTGCCGGGGATTGTTCGTGTTTGAACAACTGACGGTTTATTTTTTTGCTTAGATTAGGAAACTTTTTCTTTTTGGTTTAGAGTCTCTTATTATTGTTCTTGGTTAAAAATATCCTTCTTCAAAACAAGTGTTACATTTACTGCCCAATTGGCTAGAGCGTTGGTCTAAGTCCGTGGCAGTTTGGTACACTCCTTTTAAAACCTTTTTCAAAAATAATATTTTCTCTATTGAATTTTGTGCCAAACTTTAAGTTTGGTGTTTTCTTGTGATTTCCCTTGATTTTCAAAAATTTTGGTTTGGTTTTCTAAAAATTTTAAGTTTGGTGTTCCTTCTTCATGTTCTTGTGTTCTTGTGAGTCTTCAAAGTGTTCTTGAGTTTTCCTTGTGTCTTGATCTTAAAATTTTTAAGTTTGGTGTTCCTTGGTGTTTTTCCCTCCAAAATTTTCGAAAACAAGGAGCATTAGATCTAAAAATTTTAAATCTTGTGCTATTTTATTGTTTTTCTCTTTCCTCACTAAATTCAAAAATATCTTTTCTCTCTAATTTTAAAACAATTTTCGAAAATTATTTTTAAAAATCCAGTTTTTTTTTCAAAATTTAAAATCTTTTCCAAATCATATCTTTTTCAAAACTTCCTTACCACTTTCTCTCTCCTCATTTTTTTGAAAATCTTCACCTATTTTTATTTATTTTATTTTAATTTATTTTCGAAATAAATAAATAAATAAATAAATAAAAATAAAATTTTTACTTGATATCATTTCCCTTTCTCCATCATGGATCTAAGTGGAAATGAACAGTCCAGGAGGACTTTGGGGTCATATTCTAACCCCTCTACTGCTTCATATGGGAGTAGCATCTGCATACCCTCCATTGGAGTCAGTAGCTTTGAGTTGAATCCTCAGCTCATTATCATGGTGCAACAAAGTTGCCAGTATTCTGGTCTTCCACAGGAAGAACCTACAGAGTTTCTGGCACAGTTTCTACAGATTGCTGACACAGTACATGATAAAGAAATAGATCAGGATGTCTACAGACTATTACTATTTCCATTTGCTGTAAAAGATCAAGCTAAGAGGTGGTTGAATAACCAACCTAAGGCCAGCATAAGGACATGGAAACAGCTAACAGAAAAATTCCTGAATCAATACTTTCCCCCAAAACGGATGACACAGCTAAGGCTGGACATCCAAGGCTTCAAACAAGGAGATAATGAATCTCTTTATGATGCCTGGGAGAGATACAGAGAGATGCTACGAAAATGCCCCTCTGAAATGTTTTCAGAGTGGGTTCAGTTAGACATCTTCTATTATGGGCTTGCAGAAGGAGCTCAGATGTCTTTGGATTACTCAGCTGGTGGATCTATCCACATGAGAAAGACAATTGAAGAAGCTCAAGAGCTCATTGATACAGTTGCCAGGAATCAGCATCTGTACCTAAGCAGTGACCCTTCCATGAAAGAAGAGGTTAAAACAGCAACTGCTGAACTCAGTCCTGTAAAACAAGCTGCTGAATTCAATCAACAATTGGACTTTCTAACAAAGCAATTAGCCGAATTCAAAGATAGACTACAAGAGACAAGGATGGCTAATATACATATGGACAAACAGTTTAAGCAAACAAAGCAGCAGCTGTCAAGGCAAATAACAGAAGAATGCCAAGCAGTTCAACTAAGAAGTGGAAAAACATTAAATACCCCACCTCAAGGCAGCAAAAAGCTAAGAAATGAGCAAACCGCCCAAAATTCACCTGAGGACAGTAAGAGCCCAGGGAAAAGTAATTCTGGAACTAAAACGCCAGAAATTTGGTGGAAGGCTGGCGCTGAACGCCCAGACCATGCTCAGGACTGGCGTTCAACGCCAGAAACAAGGCAGGACTGGCGTTCAACGCCAAAAATAGGCAAGGATCTGGCGTTCAACGCCCAAAATGGGCAAGATCTGGCACTGAACGCCCAAAATGGGCACAGTTCTGGTGTTCAGACGCCAGGAACAGACAAGGAGCTGGCGCCCAATTTTACTCCAGCTTCTAACTCTGGCACTCAATTGCCAGTGAGGGATCAGACACACACAAATGCTTATAACAACCCCTCTAAGAAGGCTTCTTCAACCACTTCTGTAGACAATAAACCTGCAGTAACTAAGGTTGAGGAATATAAAGCCAAGATACCTTATCCTCAAAAACTCCGGAAAGAGGAGCAGGATAAGCAATTTGCTCGCTTTGCAGATTACCTAAGGACTCTTGAAATAAAGATTCCATTTGTAGAAGCACTTGAGCAAATACCTTCTTATGCCAAGTTCATGAAAGAGATCTTGAGTCATAAAAAGGATTGGAGAGAAACAGAAAGAGTTCTCCTTACTGAAGAATGCAGTGCAGTCATTCTGAAAAGCTTTCCTGAGAAGCTTAAAGATCCTGGGAGTTTTCTGATACCATGCATATTAGAAGGTCAATGCACCAAGACAGCTTTATGCGATCTTGGGGTAAGCATCAACCTAATACCTGCATCCACTATCAGAAAGCTTGGCTTAACTGAAGAAGTTAAACCAACCCAGATATGTCTCCAACTTGCTGATGGCTCCACTAAATACCCGTCAGGCGTGATTGAAGACATGATTGTCAGAGTTGGGCCATTCGCCTTTCCCACTGACTTTGTTGTGCTGGAAATGGAGGAGCGCAAGAGTGCTACTCTCATTCTAGGAAGACCCTTCCTAACAACTGGACGATCCCTCATTGACGTCCAACAGGGGGAAATAACCCTGAGAGTCAATGATGATGAGTTTAAGTTGAACGCTGTCAAAGCCATGCAGCATCCTGACACATCAAAAGACTGCATGAAAGTTGATCTTATTGACTCTTTAGTAGAAGAGATCAACATGGCTGAGAGTCTCTAATCAGAGTTGGAAAACATCTTTAAAGATGTTCAGCCTAACTTGGAGGATTCAGAGGACATGAAAGAGCCTCTGAAATCTCTTCTGGAAGAGGAAAAACCTCCTAAACCTGAGCTCAAGCCATTACCACCATCCTTGAAATATGCATTTCTAGGAGAAGGTGACACTTTTCCAGTGATCATAAGCTCTGCTTTAAATTCACAGGAAGAGGAAGCACTTATTCAAGTGCTAAGGACACACAAGACAGTTCTTGGGTGGTCCATAGGTGACCTTAAGGGCATAAGCCCAGCTAGATGCATGCACAAAATCTTATTGGAGGATAATGCCAAACCAGTGGTTCAACCACAGAGGCGGCTAAATCCAGCCATGAAGGAAGTGGTGCAGAAAGAGGTCACCAAATTACTAGAGGCTGGGATTATTTATCCTATTTCTGATAGCCCCTGCGTGAGCCCTGTCCAAGTCGTCCCAAAAAAGGGAGGCATGACAGTGATTCATAATGAAAAAAATGAACTGGTTCCTACAAGAACAGTTACAGGGTGGCGCATGTGTATTGACTACAGAAGGCTCAATACAGCCACCAGAAAGGATCATTTTCCTTTACCATTCATAGACCAGATGCTAGAAAGACTAGCAGGTCATGATTATTATTGCTTTTTGGATGGCTACTCAGGCTATAACCAGATTGCAGTAGATCCTCAGGATCAAGAGAAAACAGCATTCACATGTCCATCTGGAGTGTTTGCTTATAGAAGGATGCCATTTGGGCTGTGTAATGCGCCTGCAACCTTCCAGAGATGCATGCTCTTTATTTTCTCTGATATGGTGGAAAAATTTCTGGAAGTCCTCATGGATGACTTCTCAGTATATGGAGACTCATTCAGCTCCTGTCTTGATCACCTGAAACTTGTTCTGAAAAGATGCCAAGAGACCAACCTAGTTTTAAACTGGGAAAAATGTCACTTCATGGTGACTGAAGGGATTGTTCTTGGGCATAAAATCTCAAACAAGGGAATAGAGGTAGATCAAGCAAAAATAGAGGTAATTGAAAAATTACCACCACCTGCCAATGTTAAGGCAATCAGAAGCTTTCTGGGGCATGCAGGATTCTATAGGAGGTTTATAAAGAATTTTTCAAAAATCGCAAAACCTCTAAGCAATCTGCTAGCTGCTGACACGCCATTTGTGTTTGACACAGAGTGCCTGCAGGCGTTTGAAACGCTGAAAGCTAAGCTGGTCACAACACCAGTTATTTCTGCACCAGACTGGACATTACCATTTGAGCTAATGTGTGATGCCAATGATCACGCCATTGGTGCAGTGTTGGGACAGAGGCATGACAAGCTTCTGCACGTCATTTATTACGCTAGTCGCGTTCTAAATGATGCCCAGAAAAATTACACAACCACAGAAAAAGAATTACTTGCAGTGGTTTACGCCATTGACAAGTTCAGATCATACTTAGTAGGATCAAAAGTGATTGTGTATACTGATCATGCTGCTCTTAAATATCTACTCACAAAGCAGGATTCAAAACCCAGGCTCATCAGATGGGTGTTGCTTCTGAAAGAGTTTGATATAGAAATAAGAGACAGAAAAGGGACAGAGAACCAAGTGGCTGATCATCTGTCCCGAATAGAGCCAGTAGAAGGGACGCCCCTCCCCTCTCTTGAGATCTCTGAGACTTTTCCGGATGAGCATTTATTCGCCATTCAGGAAACACCATGGTTTGCCGATATTGCAAACTATAAAGCTGCAAGGTTCATACCTAAGGAGTACAACAGGATACAAAAGAAGAAATTAATTACTGATGCAAAGTACTACTTGTGGGATGAACCTTATCTCTTTAAGAGATGTGCAGACGGAATAATCCGTAGGTGTGTACCTAGAGAAGAAGCACAGAGGATCTTGTGGCATTGCCATGGATCTCAATATGGAGGCCATTTCGGAGGTGAGCGAACAGCCACCAAGGTCCTCCAATTTGGCTTCTATTGGCCCACACTCTATAAAGATTCCCGAGAGTTTGTACGTAACTGTGACAGTTGCCAAAGAGCTGGTAATCTGCCTCATGGTTACGCCATGCCTCAACAAGGAATCTTGGAAATTGAGTTGTTTGACGTATGGGGAATTGACTTCATGGGACCTTTCCCACCATCATACTCAAACACTTATATTCTGGTGGCAGTTGACTATGTATCAAAATGGGTTGAGGCCATTGCCACACCCACCAATGATACTAAAACAGTGCTGAAGTTCCTCCAGAAACATATCTTTAGCAGGTTTGGTGTCCCTAGAGTACTCATCAGTGATGGGGGCACTCACTTCTGCAATAAACAGCTTTACTCTGCCATGGTTCGGTATGGAATTCGCCATAAGGTGGCTACTCCATATCATCCACAAACTAATGGGCAAGCTGAAGTCTCTAACAGAGAATTAAAGAGAATCCTAGAACGGACAGTAAGTACCCGTAGAAAGGATTGGACACGGAGCTTGGATGATGCTCTGTGGGCTTACAGAACAGCATTCAAGACCCTTATAGGGACCTCTCCATACCAACTTGTGTATGGTAAGGCATGTCACCTGCCCGTAGAACTGGAACATAAAGCCTACTGGGCAACCAGATTCCTAAACTTTGATGCCAAATTAGCAGGAGAAAAAAGATTGCTCCAGCTAAATGAGCTAGAGGAATTCAGATTCACAGCTTTCGAAAATGCCAAGCTTTATAAAGAGAAATAAAAAAAGTGGCATGACAGAAAGCTGTCATCTAGAATCTTTGAGCCAGGACAGAAGGTTCTTCTGTTCAACTCTAGACTCAGGCTATTCCCCAGAAAATTGAAATCCCGGTGGAGGGGACCATACGTGATTACAAGTGTATCACCATATGGTTATGTGGAGCTTCAAGATATTGATTCTGATAAGAGGTTCATTGTCAATGGACAGAGAATCAAACACTATCTTGAAGGCAACATTGAGCAAGAGTGCTCAATGCTGAAGCTAGACTAAAAGCTCAGCAAGGTCCAGCTAAAGACAATAAAGAAGCGCTTGCTGGGAGGCAACCCAGCCATGGGGTATCAATCCTCTAAGAATTTTGCCCTATTTCTATTTTTATTTTTATTTGTTTATATAGAGTTCATTGATGACAAGGTAAAGAATCAATTGCATAAGTTCACAGGGTTACAGAAGGAATCTGCACACAAAACAGAGAAAAAGAGCTCACTGGCAAGAAAACGCCAGTAAGAGCCTATTTTGGGCGTTCAGCGCCCAAAAAGGGCAGCCAATGGGCGCTGAACGTCAGTAAGGGTAGCAATCTGGCGTTCAACGCCAGAAAAGGGCAACAACTGGGTGTTAAACGCCCAGGAGATCAACATTTGGGCGTTGAACGCCCAAAACAAGCAGTGTTTGGGCGTTCAAACGCTAGGATGGCAGGGAGGAGGCAAACTCATTTTTCTTCATATTTTTTCATTCTAATCTTGATTTTCATACCTCAATTCATGATTTCTTGCATAAACATGTTAAGAACCCTGATTTTTAAAATCCCTAATTTTTAAAAATCCTACTTTAAAAATATCAAATGTATCTTAATCCATAAGCACCAAGCCTCTTTGCAAATTCAATCCAACTCTTTTCAAATCCTATTTTCAAAACAAATCGAATTTTTCTCCAACTAATATCTTTTTCAAATCTCCACATTATCTTTTTCAAAATCTAGATTTATCTTTTTCAAAAATCTTTCATATCTTTTCAATTTTAAACTATATCCTCTCTTATCATATCTTCTATCTTATCTTTTACAAATCAATCTTTTTATCATATCTTTATCTCTTTTTTCGAAAACCCACCCTCCCTCCCTTTAAATTTGGGTTCGGCCTCCCTCTCCTTCCATCAACAATTGCACCTAGCTCTCCTTCTTTCCCTCTCCTTTCTTTTCTTTTGCTTGAGGACAAGCAAACCTCTAAGTTTGGTGTGTTTATCCGCGATCACTAAGATCATGGCTCCTAAAGGAAAACAACCCACTCCAAGAGGCAAGAAAGAGAGCGTTCCAAAACCACTTTGGAATCAAGGGAAGTTCTTATCTAAAGAACATTCAGACCATTATAACAAAATAATGGGTCTGAGATCAGTGATCCCGGAAGTTAGATTCGATCTGAAAGAAGATGAATATCCGGAGATCCAGGAGCAAATTCGAATCAGGAACTGGGAAGTCCTAGCTAATCCTGAAACGAAAGTGGGAAGGAATATGGTCCAGGAGTTCTATGCTAATATGTGGCAGACTGACAAGCAGAAACTCTCTGGAACTGCTTTCTATGAATATCGGACCATGGTCAGAGGAAAGATTGTTCATACCATCCCTGACAAGATCAGAGAGATCTTAAAGCTACCTCAGCTGAAAGATGATCCAGACTCCTTCAACAGGAGAATGATGAGAACAGACAAGGGCCTGGATAAGATTCTAGAGGACATATGTATCCCTGGAGCCAGGTGGACCACCAACACAAAGGGTGTCCCAAATCAACTCAAGAGAGAGAATCTCAAACCAGTCGCCAGAGGATGGCTGGACTTCATTGGGCATTCTCTGTTGCCTACTAGCAACCGTTCTGAAGTCACAGTTAAAAGAGCAGTGATGATCCATTGCATCATGATGGGAAAAGAAGTGGAAGTTCATCAGCTGATCTCAGCTGAATTCTACAAAATTGCTAACAAAAATTCTAAAGAGGCTAGGTTGGCTTATCCAAGCGTGATTTCTCTGCTCTGTAAGGACGCCATGGTAAGGATGGGAATAACTGAGTATATCTCAGTTGAGAAACCAATCACCAAAGCATCAATGGAAAAACAACAAGCCCAGGATGATCCCACCAAGAAGAAAACACAGGAATTTCTCCCAGAAATCCCTCAATCTGAATACTGGGAGTATCTTGAGACATCTGTCACCAAGATACGGGAAGCTATGGAGCAAATAATAAAAGAACAGAAGGAACACAGTCAAATGCTGACCTATATGTTTAAAGAACAAGAGGAGCAAGGGCGTGACTTAAGGGAATTGAAGCGCCAGAAGTTATCTCTTGAAGAATCAAGCACCCCACGGATCAGAGGAACACCCATTTCCCATAACAAAGGTTGTTAAATTCCAATTTCTGCTTTAACTCTGTGATAGTGTCATTAGAGAAGTTCACCTTAGGAGTCATATAGTAGTAATTAGTATCTATTTTGATTTTATCTCCAATTAAGCCATAGTTTATTTTTCTCATCGTCAACAAACATGAATAAAATAGTAGATCTTTTGAATAAGAGGCAATAAAATTTCGAGTTTTAATAAGAGAAATTCTAATTAGTTACATGTGGTGACAATACTTTCTGTCTTCTGAATGAAAGCTTGAACAGTGCATATGTCTTTTGAATTTGTTGTTTAAGACTGTTAAATATGTTGGCTCTTGAAAGAATGGTGAACATGAGACATGTTATTGATAATCTGAAAAATCATAAAAATGATTCTTGAAGCAAGAAAAAGCAGCAAAAAAAAAAAAAAAAGAAAAGCAGAAAAAGCCAATAGCCCTTAAAATCAAAAGGCAAGGGTAATAAAAAGGATCCCAAGGCTTTGAGCATCAGTGGATAGGAGGGCCTAAGGGAATAAAATCCTGGCCTAAGCGGCTAAATCAAGCTGTCCCTAACCATGTGCTTGTGGCGTGAAGGTGTCAAGTGAAAACTTGAGACTGAGCGGTTAAAGTCAAGGTCCAAGGCAGAAAGAAGAGTGTGCTTAAGAACTCTGGACACCTCTAATTGGGGACTTTAGCAAAGCTGAGTCACAATCCAAAGGGTTCACCCAATTATGTGTCTGTGGCATTTATGTATCCGGTGGTAATACTGAAAAACAAAGTGCTTAGGGCCACGGCCAAGACTCATGAAATAGCTGTGTTCAAGAATCATCATACTAAAATAGGAGAATCAATAACACTATCTGAATTCTAAGTTCTTATAGATGCCAATCACTCTGAGCTTCAATGGATAAAGTGAGATGCCAAAACTATTCGGAAGCAAAAAGCTACTAGTCCCGCTCATATGATTAGAATCTGAGCTTCACTCAAAAACTCTGAGATATTATTGCTTCTCAACCTATTAGTCTTCTATTTTATTTGTCTAGTTGCTTGAGGACAAGCAACAGTTTAAGTTTGGTGTTGTGATGAGCGGATATTTTATACGCTTTTTGGGGTTAATTTCATATAGTTTTCAGTATGTTTTAGTTAGTTTTTAGTTTATTTTCATTAGTTTTTAGGAAAAATTTATATTTCTGGACTTTACTATGAGTTGTGTGTTTTTCTGTAATTTCAGGTATTTTTCTGGCTGAAATTGAGGTAGCTGAGCAAAAATCTGATTCAGGCTGAAAAAGGACTGCTGATGCTGTTGGATTCTGACCTCCCTGCACTCAAGGTGGATTTTCTGGAGCTACAGAACTCGAAATGGCGCGCTTCCAATTGCGTTGGAAAGTAGACATCTAGGGCTTTCCAGAAATATATAATAGTCCATACTTTGCTCAAGGATAGACGACGTAAACTGGCATTCAACGCCAGTTCTCTGCTCAATTCTGGCGTTCAGCGCCAGAAAAGGATTAAAAGTTGGAGTTCAACGCCAGAAATGGATCCAAACCTGGCGTTGAACGCCAAAAACAGCCTTATGCATGTGAAATGTTTAAATCTCAGCCCCAGCGCTCACCAAGTGGGCCCCAGAAGTGGATCTCTGCACCATCTGTCATAGTCCACTCACTTTTTGTAAACCTAGGCTACTAGTTTAGTATTTAAACAACCTTTAGAGACTTATTTTGTATCTCATGACATTTTGAATCTAAACTTTGTAGTCTTTGACGGCATGAGTCTCTAAACTCCATTGTTGGGGGTGAGGATTTCTGCTGTGTCTCAATGAATTAATGCAAGTATTTCTGTTTTCTATTCAAACATGCGTGTTCCTATCTAAGATATCCATTCGCGCCTAACTATGGAGAAGGTGATGATCAGTGACATTCATCACCTTCCTCAATCCATGAACGTGTGTCTGAAAACCACCTCCGTTCTACATCAGATTGAATGAATATCTCTTAGATTCCTTAATCAGAATCTCCGCGGTATAAGCTAGATTGATGGCGGCATTCATGAGAATCCGAAAAGTCTAAACCTTGTCTGTGGTATTCCGAGTAGGATTCAGGGATTGAATGAATGTGACGAGCTTCAAACTCGCGAGTGCTGGGCGTAGTGACAGACGCAAAAGGAGGGTGAATCCTATTCCAGCATGATCGGGAACCTCAGATGATTAGCCGTGCTATTACAGAGCATTTGGACCATTTTCACAAGAGGAGGGGATGTAACCATTGACAACGGTGATGCCCCAACACACAGCTTGCCATAGAAGGACGTGCGTGCGTGAATCAGAGAACAGAGGAAAGCAGAGATTCATAAGACAAAGCATCTCCAAAACTCCAACATATTCTCCACTACTGCATAACAAGTAACTTTTAACCCATGCTCTCTTGTTCATTCGAAATTCAACTGATAAATATAATTGACTTCCTGACTAAGAATTGCAAGGTAACAATAGATTGCTTCAAACCAACAATCTCTGTGGGATTCGACCCTTACTCACGTAAGGTATTACTTGGACGACCCAGTGCACTTGCTGGTTAGTGGTACGAGTTGTGAAAAGTGTGATTCACAATTCGTGCACCACACACCCCCGACCCTACATTCCACTGCCTTCCTTCAACCATGCCTAACCCCGACCCACAAACGCCACCTACCCGACCATCCTCGTCAGCCATAGCTACCCTTGTCACCGGAATTCCATGAGAACCCAAGCCCCCCGCCCTCGCTCGAACCGGCCTCCCGTCGGCAACACGGCCAGAAGGGATCCCAGCCCCGTCAGCGGACAACGCCCCGGTACCAGACCGGCCTCCGTCCTCTGTGCCAGCGGACTCAGCGACTGGCTCCCACCCGAGTCCTGACCGAACCGCCGATCTCTTCATGCAGTTGGTGGTGTCCGCGCCGTCGTGAGGAATTGTGGTAACATCAAGCCTATTTCCAGGGTTATGACCTTCGCCAGACCCAACCCGGCCCAGATCCCGCTCCAAAGAAACAAAACCATGGTCCATCTCATGTCCCTTGCCTTCCTGTCCATGTGGGCTACAGTTTTTAAGGCCCAAAGCAATATCCTTAGCCTTAGTCAATAAAGTTTGGGCCATGAATCCATGTATAACAATAGCGTTATCACCCGGACCCACACACCTCCTTACACTAGTGATATCAGCCATAACACCTGCACCACTAACTAGATCGCAGGACACAGTTCTCTCCGAATCCTCCGCCACTTCTTGCTCCAGAGATCCCGTAGGTACAACCTTCGTCATATCGGGAGCAGATTCCTGAAACATAGTCCTTCCCAATTTCAAATTCAAATGTTTGTTACTCCACTCATTTAATTCTTCCGGGGTAATGACACCTTTACCCTTTATCTGTTCTTTCTCCCTCACCGGCAACGTCATCAGCTCCGCCACTGCGTCCCCCCTCTTCAGCTGCCCATGACTACACCTACCATCATCAGGCCTTGCATTGCCCCCATGAACGCAGCCTTCGCCTACAGAACGGCCCGGGTTACCTCCCTCTTCAGCATTCATCACATAATTCGGCGAAGAACACTCCCCATTCCCCGTCTCAGTTACAAACACATCAAAATTAGCCGTGCCGACAGAGATGCACACTTTTTCCCGAATAACCTCATAAATGCACGTATCAATCAACACCCGGCCTACGCTAAACGAGGAGCAGGAAGTAGTCGCAGGATCACAAGCCACCACCTCCCCCCATTGTTCACCGATCAAGCGAAACGTAGCCTCAGACCATACGTGTACAGGAACACCGATACACTTGAGCCATAATCATCGCTTATCACTCCGATCATGCTCATTCCATCTCCCAACTCGATAGAAGAACTTCAAAAGGCCGTTCATGCCAAATGTGAGAGCCTCGTCTGCTGACTGATTAGTATAAAAAATCAGCAATGCCTTGTAGACTCCTAATTCGCACACCTTTACTACATGAGGCCATTCTGTTCGTGCTATGGCGTGCAGCACCCGAAAATCAATAACTTTCAGGGTACTCCCGACAATGCTCCATCTAATTATAATAACCATCTGTCAACCTATTGAACTGACATCCATCAATGAACATATGAAGAAAAAGCATGGGTGGAAAAACTATAAGTACAACCCTAAAACTAGGGAGTATCACATTGTTAAAATTTAAAATTGAGAATTTAAAATTTGAAATTTAAAATTTAATTGTTATTTTATCATATATTTTAAAAAATTTGATAATAAGTAAAAAATAATTAAAATTTAAAAATAAGAATAAAAATTTGTTGTTATGAAAATTTAAGAAGTGTTTTTTATTTTTTAATCTATCGATAGATCAATAAATCAACCCATTATATATATTACCAAAATTTTTTATTATTTCTCTCACAGAATTATATATATAGATATATATGCTACGGTCCCTTCAACCTTGTATATAGACTTGAAAAAGTATATATATACACTTTCAATTTCTTGTTCTGTCAAACCTGTCACCATTAAGAAGCCTAATCATATTGTCCAGCACTTTATTAAATATATAGAATCAAATATTTTATCTTTTATTTTTCTTCTTTCATAAGGCTGTAAATAGCTAGAAAAAAGAATGGTAATAAGTTAATCTGCAGCTAGCTGTCATTGCAGTGCGTGTAGGATAACCTTATACTTTATCATAATATAGGTAAATATATATCAAATTCTTGAGGTCATGTAGGTTTTGTGTTGTTTTCATCCTCTTGAAGCAATAAGCAACTAATAAAATGAGAAATCGTCCCTTATCTAAAGTCTGTTCCTGTTCGCCGGTGTCTTCTTTTTGCTGATACTTGCGTCTTCTTGGTTACCTATACGTGGGAATTGTGTAATTTTGTCTTATTTCCTGAACAAAGTTAGCATACGGTTCGTCAATATATCTATATAAAGATTACTCCATATCTGTGTATTTTGTCACATTCATAAAAGGTGCTGCGAAATATAATATATTTGATTAAAACAAAGTATACAAAAATATTATGTACATAATAAAAATTAATTATTAAATTATTTATTATGTGTTAATATATAAATATATATTATTTAATTTATTTTTAACATATATTTTATATAAATAATTTAATTTAATTGTTCATTTTTATCATCCACGTAGAATAATTAAAATATACCGTCTTCGTATTAAGAAGGAACGAAATAGCTAATGAGTAATAGCTCAAATGGCATAGACTCTCCATACTCAATTAAGAGATTGCGGGTTCGAGTCTCCCATTCGAGTCTCCTATCTTTCGTAAAAAAAAAAAAAAAGAAAGAAGGAGGAGGAGGAGGAGTAACGAAATAGACAAAATTGCCCTATGTTTGAACTTTGAAAATATATTCTATTTAAGGTAGTTATTACATGGTTGGCTACATATTAATGTTGACTATGTAGTTATTATTCAATCAATTCTGTTAAGTAATCACTAAATATTTTGCTAATAATAAATTAATAAATATTTTTAAAATATATTTTATATTAATTATTAATTAATAGTTATTTAAATTTTACCTTTTTAAAAAATATAAAATTAAGAATTATTAGTTACAGTCGTTTAAAAATATTTTTCCTTATTCAATTAGGGAGAACTGAACCTCATGCATCAATGAAAGGCTTATACGGTTATACCTATGTATTGTCACTCTCATCTTTATCTTGGGACCACTCACTAGACTAAAATGCTCTGTGTTAAATGTAAAACAGAGGTTCTTTTCTTTTCATATATTGTTTTTTACTACTAGATTATTATTTTTTGGTACATTTGCTTTAAATCTTGTTTTTCGAAAATAATCATGTATATTTATTGATTCTTCTCATTATATTTACTTTTAGAAATAAGATACAGAATTAACTAGTAATTCAGTCAACTGCAACCAACTAATAAAAAATTTAATTAATAAAACAAAACTTAAAAAATTAATCTAATTTCACTCACTCTATCTACAATAAAAAAATAATTCCACAAATTTATATTCCTTTTTCCCACATTTGCACGCCTTATCCTTTTCTTCCACAGCCGCCGCACGTCGCGCCCCCTCTTCCAGAGCTGCCGCACCCCACGCCCCTCTCTCTCAAAATCGCCACATGTCTTGTTCCTTTCTCCCATAATCCTTGCACTTTGCACCTCCTTTTCTCGCGAACGAAGTGATGCTACACCACATTTAAACGCACCAAGATTTTTTTTTCTTTTTTTTTGGATGATTTTTTTAATAATTTTAAATATTTTATTTTTTTATGTTTTGGATATATTTTTTTATTTTGAATAATTTTTTTAATAATTTTAGATATTTATTTTCTTAATTTTTAGATGTTCTTTTTTCGATATTTTGTTGGATGTCTCGTTTTGTTAGGTTTTAAAATTTTAAAAAGGGATGCTCTCATAAATATGCGTAAAATGTCTTTTTGTAAAGACATTTACGTATCGAATTATTATTGGACATATTAATGAACCGGTTATTTTTGAATTTCTTAACAAATTAAAATAAAACCGATTTTTTTATAACAATAATAATAAACTTAATTTTTTTAGGGATTTAATTGTATTTTTAAATTTTTAGGGATTTAAATATCCAAAAAATAAAAAGTCAGAAATATAATTATCTTTTTATTAAAAAATTTAAAGATATTCGATTTAAATGGTATAATTCGATCGGATCAAATCGAGTCTAATAATTATAATGCAGACAATTGGGTTTATTATTGTTGCTATAATAAACCGATTTTGTTCTAGTTTATTTTTATTAACCGATTTAATAATAATGTCTAATAATAATATGACATGTGTAAACGTCTTTAAAAAAAGACATTTTTAATGTCTTTATTAGAGTAGTCTCCTTTTAAAAATATTTTAGATATCTCGTTTTTGTTAGATTTTTTATATTTTTTGTTACATTTCAAATCTTTTTTTATTAGGAATTTTTAAAATGATTTTAAAATTTTTAAAATGATTTTACAATAATTTTTATAGATTTTGAATTTTTTTATTAGATTTACTCCAACATCTTAAGATAATTTGAATTTATGTTACCACCAAAGAAAAAATTCAAAAAAAAAAAAATTTACTAATTGTTACAGTTAGTTGTACCTTTATTGGTTACCTATAAAAAAGATAAATACTTCAATAATAATATATTTACATAGAGATCACATTGTGAACTATTAGATAATTTAGTCAAATATATTAAATTTAAAATATCAATTTATTTAACTATTCAAAATATAATTTTCATACAAAGGCATCTTTATTAAAGTATTCACCATAAAAAAATGTATTATTAAAGAGTTCTACAAATATCACAACTCATTCTTGAGTTGGCGGATTTGATTTTGAGGAGGTCGTATGTGTAGTGTTCGGTGTTATGAATTCTGAGGGTATTTTTTGTGTGTGGTTGATGATATTTTTCTGTTCGAAATTTTGTAGTTATTTTGTTTCTCCTTTAGTGTTCTTTTCTTCGACTATACTGGACTTTTTGAATAGTACAAAGTAACCATGATAAGCTTAAAAAAGCGTACAAGAGCTTGATGAACTTATTTATTACCATTGATTCAATCATACTATAACACACATACAAGATAATTTGAAAAATAATTAAAGTAGGTTCACTTGGCTGGCCTATAAACTGATAGTGGAATAAAGAAATTCTCATTCCTCTATCTAATATAAAGTTTCAACAACTTTAGACTTTGCTACTATATATGATTGTATTGTACTTGTACAACAATTATAAAACTTTTTTTATTTATAATTTATTTATACAACCCCAGAGATTCTACCTATTATTGAAATGTGAATCTTTCAATCTCAATCTCAATCGAGTAGAACATTTCACTTTATCACCCACGAATCAAATTGTAGCATTAGTTAAAGATCTGAATTCAGTCTCAATGTGAAAATTGGGAAAACGAGCCAATGCAAGCCGGCCAAGCTAGACTGGTAAGAAAACAATGGGCGTTGTGTCTACGTTTCCACGTGGTTGACTCTTTCAGCGTGATGGAGCAGGGTTCTAATTTCTATTCTGTGTCTGTATCATTATATCACATTCATTGTCTCTTAGCTTTTCAAAGGTGTTGCTTTATGATTCTTCTTCCAAGGAAAAAAGATAAATGGGAACCACTGGATTGGGACTCTTCACATGGTGAGTAGCCATGGATTTGGTTCAACCATCAATTACTAAAATAGGAGTCTATTTATTGACCCCAAAAAGAGGAGTCTATTTGGTTGGAATGTTATATATGCAACCAAGAATTAGAAATAGAAAAAGTTAGGGCGTGTTTAATTTGTATTTTATTTATAATTTTATTAAGTATTTTTTTAATTTTTAAATTTTTGTAAAAAATATAAAAACTAGAGGTGAAAATAAAAAAAATTAAAATTCATTTATTTTTATTTTTTCTAAAATATTTTAAAAATAAAATATAAAATAAGACACTTTCAGTCCTTTATTATATATAAAAAAAGAAGGTATACATTTGATGTGGGTGAAAGATTTGCTGGCTTAGGGTATCCATTTTTTTTTTCTTAATGACAACGATAGTTCTTTTTTCTTTTACGAGTCTTTTACAAACTCTTTTTTTTAAGGTTTAGTGCTTGTTTGGACGTCATTATTTTGTTAAAATAAGATTTTTTAATGAAAAAAGATCTTTTTTTTTTTTATTTTTTAGCGTGTTTGAAAAATTTTTAATAGTAAAAGTAGAAACACTAGAAAAATAAAAAAAAATATATTTTTTGAGAAGTTATAATTTACATCTTTTTTTAAAAGATTCTTTTTCCTTAAAAAAAGATGTTTTTCATGTAATAAATAAACAAAAAAAGTACTTTTATATTATTATACCCAAACATAATTGATAGATAAAAAGATCTTTTTGCATGAAATATTTAAACATAAAATTACTTTTACTTCTCCATAAGATTTTTAAAAAAAAGATAACTCAAAAAAAGATATTTTCTTAGAAGTTCACCGAAACAAACCCTTACTCAACGAGCCTTCTAAAAGCCTTTTTTTTTGTCATGATTCCTAAACCACAAACTCTCTTTTCCCATTAGTAGAGGCCTTCTTTGTAAAAGATATTATAAGATCTTAACAACGATAAGGATTTGGGTATGTACAAAAAACAAGTTAAGGATTTGGGCATAGTAATCGGGCCACAATTTTAGCTTTAGTTAAGACGCTGACGAGTAATACTTTTTGTTGAGAAAATGATAAATAGGTCCTTAATATTTTTTGTGTGGATATTTTCGTCTCCAAGGATTGGAAAATAGATTCATGTCCTTGACTCCTCTAAAACCTAGACAAATTTACCCTTCCATTGAAGTGACTCCGTTGGACTCGACAGAAAAGTCTGATGTGGCTCCTGTTGCGCTGACTTGGCCGTTACGGGAGCACACGTGGCATGTGACTTTTCAAAACAGGACATATTAGTCTGTCCACACCAAAATAACACCATTTCACCAAGACCCCCAATCTTTCAAATTTATTAGCCCTAATCCTTCGAATGCATAGAAACGGTGAAGTGGGTGAAATGGGTGAATGAAGAGGGGGCAGCATTTCATTCCATGGCATCCGATGGAGTATTATCAAGCTTAAGAAGAAGTGGAGGTGGAGAAAAACAAGACCAATTCACTGCGAGCTTGAGTCTTAACGCAACAGATGACAAAGATGGCGTCTCACCAAAGTGCTTTTGTGGAATATATAATCATGTTCATATCGAAGACGAGTAGCAACCCTAACAGATTATTTCTGGGGTGTCCATTTTATAAGGTAAGTAAAGCAACTACGTGGAACTGTATTTGTATTAGGATTTATCCTCAACTACTAGATTTTTTCTGAGTTCTGTGGACTGATTTGTAGGTAAGACAATCATATTGCAATTTTTTTTTGTGGCTTGATGAGCACATTACAAGATGGGATCACTGATACAAGGTATCTGGGAGAGAAGGATATTAAGGATGTTGAAGAGCATCACGAGAAGCAAGACATGAAAAACAGGATCACATGTTTGGAGAAGAGGATGGTAGCTTTAGAGATGAAAAAGAAAACCCAATAGGATGGTGCATGTGTGTTGTTTTCATTATCGTGAGTGTACTTATTTTAAGGTGTAGTAATTATTCAATGATTGAATAAGATAAATGTGGTGATTTCTTGCAAGACAAATGAAATATGTCCTTTGTATAAATGATTTGAATACCTTGTATCTGTAATAGCCTGTATGTTGCAATGTATATATGAAATTAAAGTTAGCAAAACAACAGATAAATAAACATTCAAGAGCTGAGATTAAAGTTGTGAAATTAAACATCCAAGTCTAGAACCGATACAAAGAAAAAGAAAACCAATTTGCTAGTAATGTATACGGTTATATTAACAAATTTACTATGACAAAAAACTAGTAACACAAAAACAAGTAACAAAAAAGGAAAATTGTATCCAAAATTTTCCATAAACTATTACAAAAGCACATATTTATCTCAAAACAACATAATGGCACCACTCTTCACTCCTTTGTCTTGGATGTTGATGCACTTGGTAAAGTTGGTGGTGGAGCATCCTGACTCTGTGTTGCATGCTGTGTGTTAGATGGGATTGGACCTTGGGCAAGTGGAGCTGATGGCTTGAAAAGTTTCTGCTTTGGTCTGAACTTTGATTGTTTTTGCCGAGTTGTGTCATTGGTCATGGATGGAGCTTTTCCTAGAGGTTTAAATGGACAACTTGATATGGGAACCGATGGCTTGGATTGAGTAACTGTTGGTCTTGGTGGTGCTATCATAAGTGTGGTCCTTGTTGTTCTTCTTGGACCTGGTGCAACAGTAATCCCCGAGCCTATTGTATTGTTCTCTTTCGTTGCCCATAATCTTATCTCTCGCCTCCTTTACTGCTCTGTAAACTATCTTAGGGTGGGAACACAATGAAAATTCTTCTTTAAGGAATTCAGTTGCCTCCTTTGTGTTCATGTGTGGTTGGGTAGACATCGTCTTCTCAATTTTCTTGCTAATTCAATGTTGATCAGCTGCTATTCCAGATATTTATGATTTTAATTTAGCTTTCTACACTCTTGGCTTTGGTTAAGAAATCAGTAACTCAGAGTTATCCAATTCAACAGCATAATTGACAATTGTTATCCTTGCTAATTGAATTTATCTTCAATAATCCCAATATTTTCTTAGGAACTAACTAGGATTCAAAGATCTAACTAATTAGTCACTTGACCTTCCCTTGTTATAGCAAAGGTTAACTAAGTGGAATTAAGATTCAGTTTTCATAATCATTGATAAGGATAACTAGACTGGACTTCCAATTTCTCATACCTTGCCAAAGTTTATTTTTCAGTTATTCATTTATTTTTATTGCTTTGAAAATATACCTGTGCCCATTGCCCAAACTCCAAATTTCCCCAATTTACAAACTCATAACCAATAATAAGAACATACCTCCCTGCAATTCCTTGAGAAGACGACCCGATGTTTGAATACTCGGTTATCAATTTCAAAGGGGTTTGTTACTTGTGACAACCAAAACGTTTGTACAAAGGGATTTCTGTCGGTTTAGATACTATATCTACAAGGCGACTGTTTTTATGAAATTCTTTACTGGCAAAAATCCCGACGTCAAAATGGCGCCGTTGCCGAGGAATTGCAAACGTGTGCCTTATTATTGGTTATTGTAAATATTTTTCAAAATAAAAATAAAAATTTCTTTTGCCTGTTTATTTATTTTTGTTTTTAATTTTTATTAATTACTATGAATTCTCACCCCTCTGGTTTCAAGTTTGATTCCAATGTTGTTGTTAGGAATGGAAACTATAATGAGAACAGGCATCAAGGTTGGAAGAATCAAAGATGGGAGGAGCCATAAGGATTTACTCAACCCTCATGGCAACAACTGCCTCCAATGGACTATCAACAACCATTCTGTGATGCATATCAAGACAATGGCTATGGTGAGCGTTCTTTTGATTATCAACAACCACCACCATACGCCTATGAACCCCTCCTCAACATAACTTTGGACCACCAAACTCACAAGCCCCTTTCCGCCATTCACCTCCATATGATTCTAACCCTCAACCACCATACCAACCACCTTATGAGCCATATGAACCATATATAGAACCACCCCAATTCCAACCCAATTACTCACAAAAACCACCACTTCAATATTCACCATCTCCATATCCATCAATCCAAGAGAACTATGATCCTATTTATGAAAGCCGAGTGCATCAAGAGACAAAGGATCGTTTCAAGGAAACAGTGGATCGATTTCAGGCAACTGTTCGTCAACTGGAGCAAGCAGTAATCCAATGGGTTTCTAGACGCTCAAATATACAAGGACCAACCACATCCCCATGTGGAAAATTTCATGAAGGGCGTTGGTGCACGAAATTGTGATCTCAGGCAACGGCGCCAAAAACTCTGTACGCACGTCTTAATAAATCGTTTTTCATTCACAACATTGATACAACTAACCAGCAAGTGCACTGGGTCGTCCAAGTAATAAACCTTACGTGAGTAAGGGTCGATCCCATGGAGATTGTCGGCTTGAAGCAAGCTATGGTCACCTTGTAAATCTCAGTCAGGCGGATATCAAATAGTTATGAAGTTTTCGAAAATAAATAATAGATAGACAAAAAATAAAGATAGAAATACTTATGTATATCATTGGTGAGAATTTCAAACAAGCGTATAGAGATGCTTTCGTCCTTCTGAACTTCTGCTTTCCTGCTGTCTTCATCCAATCAGTCCTACTCCTTTCCATGGCTGGCTTTATGTAAGGACATCACCATTGTCAATGGCTACTTTTCATCCTCTCTGTGAAAATGGTCCGATGCGCTGTCACTGCATGGCTAATCATCTGGAGGCATCACCGTGGTCAATGGCTGCATCCCATCCTCTTGTGAAAATGGTCCAAATGCTCTGTCACGGCACGGCTAATCATCTGAGGTTCTCGATCATACTGGAATAGGATTCACCCTCCTTTTGCGTCTGTCACTACGCCCAGCACTCGCGAGTTTGAAGTTTGTCACAGTCATTCAATCCCAGAATCCTACTCGGAATACCACAGACAAGGTTTAGACTTTCCAGATTCTCATGAATGCCGCCATCAATCTAGCTTATACCACGAAGATTCTGATTAAGAGATCCAAGAGATAATCATTCAATCTAAGGTGGAACGGAAGTGGTTGTCAGGCATGCGTTCGTGGGGGAATAATGATGATTGTCACGTTCATCACATTCATGTTGAAGTGCGAATGAATATCTTAGAAGTGGAATAAGTTGAATTGAATAGAAAAACAGTAGTACTTTGCATTAATTCATGAGGAACAGCAGAGCTCCACACCTTAATCTATGGAGTGTAGGAACTCTACCGTTAAAAATATATAAGTGAAAGGTTCAGGCATGGCCGAAAGGCCAGCCCCCAAACGTGATCAATATGATCTGAAGATGGTTCAAAAGATCATAAGATGTCTAATACAATAGTAAAAAGTCCTATTTATACTAAACTAGTTACTAGGATTTACAGAAGTAAGTAATTGATGCATAAATCCACTTCCGGGGCCCACTTGGTGTGTGCTAGGGCTGAGCTTGAATGTTACACGTGCATAGGCTCTTTTTGGAGTTGAACGCCAGGTTGTAACGTGTTTCTGGCGTTCAACTCTGGTTCGTGACGTGTTTCTGGCGTTTAACTCCAGACTGCAGCGTAGAACTGGCGTTCAATGCCCTTTTGCGTCATCTAAACTCGGCCAAAGTATGAACTATTATATATTGCTGGAAAGCCCTGGATGTCTACTTTTCAACGCAATTAAAAGCGCGCCATTTTGAGTTCTGTAGCTCCAGAAAATTTACTTTGAGTGCAGGGAGGTCAGAATCCAACAGCATCAGCAGTCCTTCTTCAACCTCTGAATCTGATTTTTGCTCAAGTCCCTCAATTTCAGCCAGAAAATACCTGAAATCACAGAAAAACATACAAACTCATAGTAAAGTCCAGAAATGTGAATTTAACATAAAAACTAATAAAAACATCCCTAAAAGTAACTAGATTCTACTAAAAACATACTAAAAACAATGCCAAAAAGCGTATAAATTATTCGCTCATCACAACAGCAAACTTAAATTGTTGCTTGTCCCCAAGCAACTGAAAATCAAATAGGATAAAAAGAAGAGAATATAATATAAATTCCAAACTATCAATGAAACATAGCTCCAATCAGATGAGCGGGACTTGTAGCTTTTTGCCTCTTGAATAGTTTTGGCATCTCACTTTATCCATTGAAGTTTAGAATGATTGGCATCTATAGGAACTCAGAGTTCAGATAGTGTTATTGATTCTCCTAGTTCAGTATGTTGATTCTTGAACACAGCTACTTTATGAGTCTTGGCCGTGGCCCTAAGCACTTTGTTTTTCAGTATTACCACCGGATACATAAATGCCACAAACACATAATTGGGTGAACCTTCTCAGATTGTGACTCAGCTTTGCTAAAGTTCCCAATTAGAGGTGTCCAGGGTTCTTAAGCACACTCTTTTTTTTGCTTTGGACCTTGACTTTAACCGCTTAGTCTCAAGTTTTCACTTGACACCTTCACGCCACAAGCACATGGTTAGGGACAACTTGGTTTAGCCGCTTAGGCCAGGATTTTATTCCTTTAGGCCCTCCTATCCACTGATGCTCAAAGCCTTGGGATCCTTTTTATTTATCCTTGCCTTTTGGTTTTAAGGGTTATTGGCTTTTTGCTCTTGCCTTTTGGTTTTAAGAGCTTTTGGCTTTTTCTGCTTGCTTTTTCTTTTTCTTTTTTTTAATTTTTTTTTGCTATATATTTTTTTCTTTTTTTTTCTGCAAGCTTTGTTCTTTGCTGCTTTTTCTTGCTTCAAGAATCATTTTTATGATTTTTCAGATTATCAAATAACATGTCTCCTTGTCATCATTCTTTCAAGAGCCAACATATTTAACATTCTAAAACAACAACTTCAAAAGACATATGCACTGTTCAAGCATTCATTCAGAAAACAAGAAGCATTGTCACCACATCAATATAATTAAATTAAGTTCAAGGATAAATTCAAAACTCATGTACTTCTTGTTCTTTTGAATTAAAACATTTTTATTTAAGAGAGGTGATGGATTCATAGGACATTCATAACTTTAAGACATAGTTACTAAATACTAATGATCATGTAATAAGACACAAACATAGATAAGCATTTAACATAAAGAAAATGAAAAACAGAAAATTTAAGAGCAAGGAATGAGTCCACCTTAGTGATGGTGGCGTTTCCTTCTTGAGGAACCAATGATGTTTTTGAGCTCTTCTATGTCTCTTCCTTGTCTTTGTTGCTCCTCCCTAGTGATTTTTGGTATTCCTATCCTCAGTTGCTCCCAATAATTATGTGGAGAAAAATGTATCCCCTGAGGTATCTCAGGGATCTCTTGATTTACAGTCAAATGTTCTACCACTGAGCTATGGAAGCTTTTGTCTTCCCTTTTCTCTTCTTTTTCTCTCTCTCTTTTTTTTTGAGGTTTCTCTGGCCTTAGGTGCCATCAATAGTTATGGAAAAGCAAAAAATAGCTATGCTTTTACCACACCAAACTTAGAATGTTGCTCGCCCTCGAGCAAAAGAAGAAAGAATAGATGAAGAAGAAGATGTGGAAAAAAAACTAGGATTATTAGGAAGGAAGGTGGGGATCCTGTGGGGTCTACAGATCCTGAGATGATCCTGTGAGGTCCACAGATCTTGAGGTGTCAAGGATTTACATTCCTGCACCAATTAGGCATGTAAAATGCCTTTGCATGCAATTCTGGCGTTGAACGCCAGCTTCATGCTTATTTCTGGCGTTCAGCGCCAGCTCCATGCTCTGTTCTGGCGTTGAACGCCAGCAAGATGCTCCTTACTCGTGTTTAAACGCCAGTGAACTCCTCCTCCAGGGTGTGCTGTTTTTGATTTCTCTTATATTTTTTCAGTTGTTTTTGTGACTCCACATGATCATGAACCTATGAAGACATATAACTAATAAAAATATAATTAAATAAAAATTGGGTTGCCTCCCAACAAGTGCTTCTTTAATGTCAATAGCTTGACAGTGGGCTCTCATGGAGCCTCATAGATGTTCAGAGCATTGTTGAGACTCCCCAACACCAAACTTAGAGTTTGGATATGGGAGTTCAACACCAAACTTAGAATTTGGTTGTGGCCTCCCAACACCAAACTTAGAGTTTGACTGTGAGGGCTCTGGTTGACTCTGTTTTGAGAGAAGCTTACTGTGCCTCTTTTCCATGTTTACAGAAGGATGTCCTTGAGTTTTAAACTCAAGGGAGTCCTCATTCAATTGAAGGACTAGTTCACCTCTGTTAACATCAATCACAGCTCTTGCTGTGGCTAGGAAGGGTCTTCCAAGGATGATGGATTCATCCTCATCCTTCCAGTATCTAGGATTATGAAATCAGCAGGGATGTAAAGGCCTTCAACCTTTACTAACATGTCCTCTACTTGTCTATAAGCCTGTTTTCTGGAATTGTCTGCCATCTCTAATGAGATTTTAGCAGCTTGTACCTCAAAGATTCCCAATTTCTCCATTACAGAGAGTGGCATGAGGTTTATTCCTGACCCCAGGTCACATAGAGCCTTCTCAAAGGTTATGGTGCCTATGGTACAAGGTATTAGGAACTTTCCAGGATCCTGTTTCTTCTGAGGCAATCTCAGTTGATCCAATGCATTCAGTTCATTGGTGAACAGGGGAGGTTCATCTCCCCAAGTCTCATTACCAAATAAATTGGCATTCAACTTCATGATTGCACCAAGGAACTTGGCAACTTGCTCTTCAGTAACATCCTCATTCTCTTCAGAAGAAGAATACTCATCAGAGCTCATGAAGGGCGTAAGGAGGTTTAATGAAATCTCTATGGTCTCAAGATGAGCCTCAGAGTCCTTTGATTCCTCAGAGGGAAACTCCTTATTGATCACTGAACGTCCCAGGAGGTCTTCCTCCTTGGGATTCACGTCCTCCCCTTCCTCTTTGGATTCGGCCATGATGGTTATATCAATGGCCTTGCACTCTCCTTTTGGATTTTCTTCTGTATTGCTTGGGAGAGTACTAGGAGGGATTTCAGTGATCCTTTTACTCAGCTGGCCCACTTGTGCTTCCAAATTTCTAATGGAAGACCTTGTTTCATTCATGAAACTCACAGTGGCCTTAGATAGATCAGAGACTAAATTTGCTAAATTAGATGTATTTTGTTCAGAGTTCTCTGTCTGTTGCTGAGTGGATGATGGAAAAGGGTTGCTATTGCTAAACCTGTTTCTTTCACCATTATTGAAGCCTTGTTGAGGCTTTTGTTGATCCTTCCATGAGAGATTTGGGTGATTTCTCCATGAGGGGTTATAGGTGTTTCCATAAGGTTCACCCATGTAATTCACCTCTGCTATTGCAGGGTTCTCAGGATCATAAGCTTCTTCTTCAGAAGCTGCCTCTTGAGTACTGTTGGATGCAGCTTGCATTCCATTCAGACTCTGAGAAATCATATTGACTTGTTGAGTCAATATTTTATTCTGAGCCAATATGGCATTCAGAGTATCAATTTCAAGAACTCCCTTCTTCTGAGGCATTCCATTACCCACAGGATTCCTCTCAGAAGTGTACATGAAATGGTTATTAGCAACCATGTCAATGAGTTCTTGAGCTTCTGCAGGTGTTTTCTTTAGGTGAATGGATCCACCTGCGGAAGTATCCAATGACATCTTAGCTAATTCAGACAGACCATCATAGAATATATCCAGGATGGTCCATTCTGAAAGCATGTCAGAAGGACACTTTTTGGTTAGTTGTTTGTATCTCTCCCAAGCTTCATAGAGGGATTCACCTTCTTTCTGTCTGAAGGTTTGAACATCCACTCTAAGCTTGCTCAGCTTTTGAGGAGGAAAGAACTTGGCTAAGAAAGCCGTGACCAGCTTATCCCAAGAGTTTAGGCTATCTTTGGGTTGAGAGTCCAACCACACTCTAGCTCTATCTCTTACAGCAAAAGGGAAAAGCATGAGCCTGTAGACTTCAGGATCTGCTCCATTAGTCTTAACAGTATCACAGATCTGCAAAAATTCAGTTAAGAACTGAAAAGGATCTTCAGATGGAAGTCCATGGAACTTGCAGTTCTGCTGCATCAGAGAAACTAATTAAGGTTTCAGCTCAAAGTTGTTTACTCCAATGGTAGGGATGGAGATGCTTCTTCCATGTAAATTGGAATTAGGTGCAGTAAAGTCACCAAGCATCCTCCTTGCATTATTATTATTTTCGGCTGCCATCTCCTCTTCTTGTTCGAAAATTTCTGAAAGGTTGTTTCTGGATTGTTGTATTTTAGCTTCTCTTAATTTCCTCTTCAGTGTCCTTTCAGGTTCAGGGTCTGCTTCAACAAGAATGTTCTTGTCCTTGCTCCTGCTCATATGAAAAAGAAGAAAACAGAAAAATAATAGTAGGGATCCTTTTTGCCCAGGTACAGAGGTTCCCTTATGTGAGTAGAAGAAGAGGAAAAAGAAAGGAATTCGAACACAGATAGAAGAAGGGGTTCGAATTTGGGTGAGAGAAAGTGTTAGTAGATGAATAAATAAATAGAAGGAGATGAGAGAGAAGGATTTTCGAAAATTATTTTTGAAAAATGGTTAGTGAATTTCGAAAATTAAAAGAAGAATTAAATTAAAATTAAAGTTTGAAATAATTAGTTAATTAAAAGAATTTTGAAAAAGAGGGAGATATTTTCGAAAATTAGAGAGATAGAGTTAGTTAGGTAGTTTTGAAAAAGATAAGAAACAAACAAAAAGTCAATTAGTTAGTTGAAAAAGGTTTGAAAATTAATTTTGAAAAGATAAGAAGATAAGAAGTTGGAAAAGATATTTTAAAATCAAATTTTTGAAAAAGATAAGATAAGAAAATATATTTTTGAAAAGATATGATTGAAATTAGTTTTGATAAAGATTTGATTTTTAAAATCACAATCAATGACTTGATTCACAAGAAATCACAAGATATGATTCTAAAACTTAAAGTTTGAATCTTTCTTAACAAGTAAGTAACAAACTTGAAATTTTTAAATCAAAACATTAATTGATAATGTTATTTTCGAAAATTATGTAATAAAATTGAAAAAAAGATTTTTGAAAAATATTTTAAAATTTTAGAAAATAATGAGAAAAAGGAAAAAGATATGATTTTTTTTTGAAAAAGATAAGATTTTTAAATTGAAAATTTGATTTGATTCATAAGAAACACTAGATTTTAAAAATTTTTTGACTAAATCAAATCATATTTTCGAAAATTTTGAGTAAAATAAGGAAAAGATATTTTTTTGACTTTTGAATTTTTATGATGAGAGAGAAAAACACTAAAAATGGTCAATGCATGGAAATTTTAGATAAAAACAATGAATGCATGCAAGAATGCTATGAATGTCAAGATGAATACCAAGAACACTTTGAAGATCAAGATGAACATCAAGAACTTATTTTTGAAAAATTTTTTGATGCAAAGAAAACATGCAAGACAACAAACTTAGAAATCTTTCATGTTTAGACTCTATGGATGCAAAAATGCACATGTAAAACAAGAAAAGATGCAAAACAAGAAAACATCAAGATCAAACAAGAAGACTTACCAAGAACAACTTGAAGATCATGAAGAACACTATGAATGCATGAATTTTTGAAAAATGCAAGATGAATATGCAATTGACACCAAACTTAAAAATTGACTCAAGACTCAAATAAGAAACACAAAATATTTTTTATTTTTATGATTTTCTAATTTTTTTGGTTTTTTTTTTCAAAAATTAATTTGAAAAAGAAAAAAAAGGATTCCAAAATTTTTAATATGAATTCCAGGAATCTTGCCATGTTAGTCTAAAGTTTCAGTCCAGGAATTAGACATGGCTTACTAGCCAGCCAAGCTTTCAGTGAAAGCTCCGGTCCAAAACACTAGACATGGCCAATGGCCAGCCAAGCTTCAGCAAGAACATGCGAGTAATTCATTCAATTTTAGGTCAAAACCTCAGTCCAAAAGAATTTAGACATGGCTTTTTAGCCAGCCAGGCTTTAGCATGCTTCAAGAAACTCTAGAATCCATTCTTAAAAATTTAGAATAATTTTCGAAAACAGGTGAGAAAATTTTGAAATATTTTTGAAAAATTTTTGAAAATAAAACGAGAAGAAAATTACCTAATCTGAGCAACAAGATGAACCGTCAGTTGTCCAAACTCAAACAATCCCCGGCAACGGCGCCAAAAACTTGGTGCACGAAATTGTGATCTCAGGCAACGACGCCAAAAACTCTGTACGCACGTCTTAATAAATCGTTTTTCATTCACAACTTCGATACAACTAACCAGCAAGTGCACTGGGTCATCCAAGTAATAAACCTTACGTGAGTAAGGGTCGATTCCACGGAGATTGTCGGCTTGAAGCAAGCTATGGTCACCTTGTAAATCTCAGTCAGGTAGATATCAAATAGTTATAGAGTTTTCGAAAATAAATTATAGATAGACAGAAAATAAAGATAGAAATACTTATGTATATCGTTGGTGAGATTTTCAGATAAGCGTATAGAGATGCTTTCGTCCCTCTGAACTTCTGCTTTCCTGCTGTCTTCATCCAACCAGTCCTACTCCTTTCCATGGCTGGCTTTATGTAAGGACATCACCATTGTCAATGGCTACTTTTCATCCTCTCTGTGAAAATGGTCCGATGCGCTGTCACTGCATGGCTAATCATCTGGAGGCATCACCGTGGTCAATGGCTGCATCCCATCCTCTTGTGAAAATGGTCCAAATGCTCTGTCATGGCACGGCTAATCATCTGAGGTTCTCGATCATACTGGAATAGGATTCACCCTCCTTTTGCGTCTGTCACTACGCCCAGCACTCGTGAGTTTAAAGTTCGTCACAGTCATTCAATCCCAGAATCCTACTCGGAATACCACAGACAAGGTTTAGACTTTCCGGATTCTCATGAATGCCTCCATCAATCTAGCTTATACCACGAAGATTCTGATTAAGAGATCCAAGAGATAATCATTCAATCTAAGGTGGAACGGAAGTGGTTGTCAGGCACGCGTTCGTGGGGGAATAATGATGATTGTCACGTTCATCACATTCATGTTGAAGTGCGAATGAATATCTTAGAAGTGGAATAAGTTGAATTGAATAGAAAAACAGTAGTACTTTGCATTAATTCATGAGGAACAGCAGAGCTCCACACCTTAATCTATGGAGTGTAGGAACTCTACCGTTAAAAATACATAAGTGAAAGGTTCAGGCATGGCCGAAAGGCCAGCCCCCAAACATGATTAATATGATCCGAAGATGGTTCAAAAGATCATAAGATGTCTAATACAATAGTAAAAAGTCCTATTTATACTAAACTAGTTACTAGGGTTTACAGAAGTAAGTAATTGATGCATAAATCCACTTCCAGGGCCCGCTTGGTATGTGCTTGGGCTGAGCTTGAATGTTACACGTGCAGAGGCTCTTTCTGAAGTTGAACGCCAGGTTGTAACGTGTTTCTGGCGTTCAACTCTGGTTCGTGACGTGTTTCTGGCGTTTAACTCCAGACTGCAGCATAGAACTGGCGTTCAACGCCCTTTTGTGTCATCTAAACTCGGCCAAAGTATGAACTATTATATATTGCTGGAAAGCCCTGGATGTCTAATTTCCAACACAATTAGAAGCGCGCCATTTTGAGTTCTGTAGCTCCAGAAAATCCATTTTGAGTGCAGGGAGGTCAGAATCCAACAGCATCAGCAGTCCTTCTTCAACCTCTGAATTTGATTTTTGCTCAAGTCCCTCAATTTCAGCCAGAAAATATCTGAAATCACAGAAAAACACACAAACTCATAGTAAAGTCCAGAAATGTGAATTTAACATAAAAACTAATAAAAACATCCCTAAAAGTAACTAGATTCTACTAGAAACATACTAAAAATAATGCCAAAAAGCGTATAAATTATCCGCTCATCAGGCGTAGCATGAAGGAGATACTAGAGGCTCCAGTGGACAAGACAGAGCATGAATTCATACTAGAACAAGTAGAAGAAGCTGTCATCGTTCAAGAAGAAGAGTTGGTTGAAGACTTAGGAGATGCAGAACCTCCATGGGAAAGTCCAGTCATAGAACCCCCTTCCAAGACGTTTGAAATTGATGTTGAGAAGGGTGTACAACCTCCAAGGCATATCACAGTTGAAGACTTGGAAGAGGTTGATCAAGAGATGGAGATTCAAGAAGAAGAAGCACAACCTCCCATGCCCTTGGAAAGCAATGAAGAGAAGATTGAATTGGAAGAAAGCTACCAAGAGGAAGAGGTTGAAATTGAAGAAGCTTGCAAAGAGGTGGTAATTATCAGAGAAGAGTACAAGGGAGTGGAGCTTGCAATTTCATTAAAAATACCTCCCCCTAAGTTGCCATCATCCTTCACAACATTCAAGTGGGTAAAATTCATATCCCTTAGTTTTCTAATTCCACTTGAATATGGGCTACTGGAGACGGATGGTCAACTTAGAGCTCTTTGTAACATTAAGAGTAAGAGGAAGATGGCCAGTGGTAAGAATTGTCCTGCAGGGTTCATCATGGTTGGAAGCTTTAAGTTTAAACACAAAGGTTGGTATAAAGCTCAACTGAATGGGTCTAGGAAGCTGTTTGGTCGCTGCAGTGAGAATTCAGATCACCTTTCACCCGGCTGGAAAAATGCAGATCGAGACAAAAACGGGTGTAAAAGTAAAGTTTGGGATCCTGGAATCTGTTCTGACATTTGTCACCCCGGGAGCCTAAGAATCTGTTTGAAGCTTCTTAAGGGCTTTACATGCTTAGTTTGGGACCCCAGAGGCTACTGGAAATACAAACATTGGTGGGGATTCCTGGATCAGTACAAGCACAAGCCACCATAGCAGGAATCTCATCAAATGTCCAACTTAAGGACTATAACTAAAAGTGCTAGGTGGGAGACAACCCACCATGGTATGATCGTTCTTTTTCAATTTTATTTCGTGTTGTTTATTTTTATTCATTGAACCTGGAATCATGCATAGCATTCACATTAAGCACTGCATTTGCATCTGCATATTGCATTAAAAAAAAAATTTTTGCTACGTGACGCGATCGCATTAGCGACGCGTCCGCGTCACAGGTAGAGTAAAGAAAAATAAAAATGAATAGAAAGTCACGCTGGAGTGTGGCTGGAGGCGTGCCAGTGGCACAAATCAACCCACGCGACCGCGTCGCTGACGCGTTTGCGTCGCATGGGAATCATGGCCTCCCACGCGACCGCGTACCCCACGCTGCCGCGTGCCCCGAATTTTTGACGTAAAAGGGTGCACCACGAAATATTGTGCGAGAGTGATGCTGGATTGGTGCTGGAAGCACAATCCTTATCACGCGACCGCGTCGCCGACGCGGCCGCGTCATCCATTTTCTAGCGCACACCCACGCAATCGCGTGACCCACGCGATCGCGTCATCCCAATTTTGGCAAATAAATTAATTTGAACAGAGGATTGTGCTGGAGCGAGGCTGCACTCGCGCCAGAAGTATAATATAGGTCACACGACCGCGATACCGACGCGATCGCGTCACCTTACTTGAAGCGCTTTCACGCGAACGCGTGCCCCACGCGGCCGTGTCGCGTGCGCCGCACAGCTCAACCTAAATTGCCAAATTATCTTATCTTTCTCTCCTCCAAATCCTAGTTTTTCTTTTCCCTCCTTATTTCTTCCTTTCCCCCTTCCCCCTTCTATCTCACCTTTCACTCTCTATCTCTCTCACCTCCATTAACAAGGTTTTATTTTCTTCTTCCCTCTTCCTTTTTCTATCATTCTTATTATTTTATATGTATTTTCTTTTCTTTTCTTTTTCTTTTCATTATTCATATTTTCCTTCTTCTTCTTTTCCTTTTTACATGGTGTTAAAATTTTTTTTTGAGTCATTATCCCTCATTATATGCTTGTGGATTGTTGCAAATTGTTTGACAATTATTTTTATTCTATTTAAGGGATTGCTTGCATGTTCACCTTCATATTTTCTATACCTTATTCATCATGCATGCTATGTGTTTGTGAAAAAGCTCAAATGGCATTATGCACTTCCCTATATTGTTATACTATTCAATGCTTGCTTTTCATAAACTCCCTTTACTATTGTATTAATTGCAATTAATTGTCAATATAAACATGATGGTTTGTTACGAGTAATGCTTGATCTATGCTACTCATGCCCTTTGCTGGCATGCCAATAAACATCTTGCATTCACTTGTCCTTATATGCACTAGCTATTTTCCATTGATGGCTTTTCTCATGTACTCGCGAGCATGTGTTAATGTCAGTTATATCTTAATGTGCATCCATCACCACCTTTTCCGTTCTCTTCCTTGCTATATATATCTCTTTGAATTTAATTTACTTTCTCTTTCCTTTTTCAGGATGGCCACCAAGAAAGGAAAAGAGAAAGCCATTCCCAAATCAACAGCAAGGAAAGGAACAAAAAGAGACCTAGCTGAGGAACCACAACCCCCATCCACTTGCACATCTTAGCATGCACCGAGGATGGTACAATCTTTAAGTATGGAGAGGTCGATACCGATCTCCATGGGTTAGTATTTCCTTCTCAAACACCAATGTTTTATTTTCCTTGTTAGTTGTTGCATTTGCATGTTTGATTGCATATTTGTTTGTTTGATTTTATGCATACTTTACCACTTGGTTGAAGTAATATTTTCTTTTTCAAGAAACCTTTTAAGAGTATTTCACTAATTTGAATAAAATTTAATGTTACACTTGTTTGAAGAGATATTATACTGGAACATGGTTTAGAACTCGAACACACAAAACCTGTGAGATTTTTGAGCCTATTTGAATTGGTTGCATTTTATCAACCAAAATTCTGTTTTAGTGTGTATTTTTCTCTCTAAAATTGTGATATTTGTCTTGCTTAATTCTATATTTCCATTATTTGATGTATGCATACACTTACATGATTGAGGCCTTTGTTTCACTAAGTTTACATACCCATATGGCCTTACCTTTCATTATCCCTTGCAAACCAATTTTGAGCCTATTTTACCCATTTGTTCTTTACTTTAGCACATCATTAACTCTAAGCGGAAAACAATAATGTCCTTAATTTGAATCCTTGGTTAGCTTAGACTAGTGAGATGCTTATGATTTAAGTGTGGAGAAATTGGGATTGAAAATATTTGGTTTGAAAATTGAGTATGTTAGAATTTTCTGAAAATGTGAAAGAAATGTTTAGGACATGTCATGCATTCAAAAATTTAATCATATGCATTGAAAAAAAAAGAAAAAAGAAAAAAAAAATAATAAAAAAATAAAAAAAAAAGAAGAAAAAGAGAAAAAGAGTAGAAAAATAGCAAATAATAAAAAGGGGACAAAATGCCCCAAAGTAAGTGAAAGCAATGCATATGTACTGTACTTGAAATTAGAATGCATGAATATGTGAAAAAAATGGTTAATGGAAAGTTAGGTTTTGTACTTTGATTACATGGATTGTCTTAAGTTAGGTGGGGAAAGTTTAAGTTAATTAAGGATTCAGATTTTAGTCCACTTGACCAAATACAATCCTACCTTGACCCTAACCCCATTACAACCCTTAAAAGACCTCTTGATTTGTGTATCTGTGCATTAAATTTTTGTTGATTGGTAGAAGAAGAGCAAGCCTTAGAAAATAAGGTTAGTAGAGAATTGAGAGAATCGAACCTAAAATACTTGAGTGATTAGAGTGTATACACTATCAGTGAGGGTTCAATGCTCAATTCCTTGTTCCCTGCTTTCATGAGCTATTTTCTTCTTGCAAGTCTATTTTGTACTTCATTTTCATGATTTGAATTAGTGAAATCCAGTTCATATTTCTTCTTGAAAAATTTGTTTACTTTTAACTAAGTAGGTAGAAACATTTTGCATGTAGTTGCATTCATATAGATAGTTGCATTTCATACATTCTTACTTTCCTCTTCACCCCTTTATAGTTTCTCTTGAGTTTAGAATGAGGACATGCTAATGTTTAAGTGTGGGGAGGTTGATAAACCACTATTTTATGGTTTATCTTGTGCTCAATTAAGTGGTTTTTATTAACTCTTTACCCACTTATTCATACTATTTGCATGGTTTTACATTTGCCTTCCTAATTATGTGCTTTGATTGAAAACATGCTTCTTTGGCCTTAAGTTCCCTATGTTTAAATCCTCTCTTATTACTATTAGATGCCTTGATATGTGTGTTAAGTGATTTCAGAGATTACAGGGCAGGAATGGCTCAGAGAATGGAAAGGAAGCATGCAAAAGTGGAAGGAATATAAGAAGTTTGAGAAATAGCTAAGCTGTCCAGCCTGACCTCTTCGCACTCAAACGGCTATAACTTTAGCTACAGAGGTCCAAACGATGCGGTTTCAGTTGCGTTGGAAAGCTAACGTCCGGGGCTTCAATTTGATATATAATATGCCATAGTTGCCCTGACGCTAGGTGACGCGATCGCGTGACCCATGCGGCCGCATTGCAGTGACGAAAATTAGCGTGTTTGAATTCTTCTCCAGCGATTTCTGGGCTGTTTTCGACCCAGTTTACGGCCCAGAAAACACAGATTAGAGGCTATAAAGTGGGAAAATCCATTCATTCATGGGAGGCTCTCATAATTCACAATTTTAGGAGTAGATATAGTTTTTAGAGAGAGAGGTTCTCTCCTCTCTCTTAGGATTAGGATTTAGGACTTCTCTTAGTTTTAGGAGTGACTCTAAATCCCAGGTTCAACATTCTTTTTACTTTATATTTCTCTTTTTACTTTCAGATGCTTCAATGCTTGTATTAGATATGTTGCCCAATTGGCTTATGAACTTTTCCATGTTAGATTTTACTGCTTTGAATGTATTTTATTTGAGGTATTCCAGATATTTATGATTTTAATTTAGCTTTCTACACTCTTGGCTTTGGTTAAGAAATCAGTAACTCAGAGTTATCCAATTCAACAGCATAATTGATAATTGTTATCCTTGCTAATTGAATTGATCTTCAATAATCCCAATCTTTTCTTAGGAATTAACTAGGATTCAAAGATCTAACTAATTAGTCACTTGACCTTCCCTTGTTATAGCAAAGGTTAACTAAGTGGAATTAAGATTCAGTTTTCATCATCATTGATAAGGATAACTAGACTGGACTTCCAATTTCTCATACCTTGCCAAAGTTTATTTTTCAGTTATTCATTTATTTTTATTGCTTTGAAAATATACCTGTGCCCTTGCCCAAACTCCAAATTTTCCCAATTTACAAACTCATAACCAATAATAAGAACATACCTCCCTGCAATTCCTTGAGAAGACGACCCGAGGTTTGAATACTCGGTTATCAATTTCAAAGGGGTTTGTTACTTGTGACAACCAAAACGTTTGTACGAAGGGATTTCTGTCGGTTTAGAGACTATATCTACAACGCGACTGTTTTTATGAAATTCTTTACTGGCAAAAATCCCGACGTCAGACAACCTCCCCACACTTAAAAATTTGCACCGTCCTCGGTGCATGCAAAGAAGAGCAAGGTGGACGGGTTGCTACAACTTGTTGAGCTTCTTCAAAAGGTTGTGCGGATGACTTGTTTGTTGCCCATGTTTATAAGCTTTTCCTTTTCCTCTTGGTGGCCATCCTAAAAGGAAAGAAAAAAAAAGAAAATTAAGCCTATAACAAAGATATCAAAGCAATAGAACATAGGCGGGGCTAATGCCAAATAAGAGTAAGGTTCTCACTACATGTTAGCTACGCATGTGAGTGGAAAAGCAATATAGGCAAATGGCATATCAACTAATACTTGATACAAGGGTAAAGTCAAAGCATGGAGAGCATATTGAACATCAAGTTCAAATGGAAATTGACACAAACAAGATTAGTAGTAAACATGAGAGCATTTGATCCTATCCTAATTCATTGATAATGAAGCGTAAAAACAAAGAATAATGAGTTAGGAAGGACTAAAGCACTAATCTTGTGTATATATCAAGTATCACAATTAATGTAACAAGTCACAGAGCACCAAAATAATATAAGAAATTCTCAACAATTGAGTATAAGAGTTCAACACCATTATTAAAATAAGAACATAGAAAGAAAATAAGAAGAAGCTACATAAGCAAAGTTAAAATGCAATAAAGGAAAATAAACAAATGCAACATATAAAAGAAAATAATAAAAAAAGAAATCAAGAAAAAAATGAGAAGTGAAAAATTAAAAAGAGAGGAAGAAGAAGAAAGAGGAAAGAAGAAAGAAAGGAAGGAAGAAGAAAGAAAAGAGGAGAAGAAGGGAATAGAAAACAAGGCAGAAACAGGGAAAAACAGGGCGCGAAAGGCGATGCGTAAGTGTCGCCCACGCGTGCGCGTGGGTGGCAGGGGAGACAAGCGACGCGTAAGCGCTATGCATGCGTATGCGTATATGGAGAGAGTGCAAATCGAAGCGTCCGCGTGATGCACGCATATGCGTGGAATGAGAATTGTGCCTGAGGCACAATTCTGGCACCAAGCTGGCATAACTCTCAGAAAAAAGTATGGGCGCTGCACTAACGCATCGACGCGTACGCATGATGTACGCGTATGCGTGCCTGCCCTTTTTTTTTATAAAAAAATTAGAACAAAAATGGGGTACTCTCCTAATCTACAAGCATTATAAAACAATCAAAAATCAAATTTAACAGAAAGTCTTTTTAATTTTTTAAAATTTTCAAATACAAAACGAACAAAATTTTACACCTCAAGCAAAATACAACTTAACAACAATTACTCTAATCAAAACATGAATTTAACAAACAACCTATCAATAAAAGCAAAATGTATATGAGTATATAAAATAAGAAAAACTACCTACAATGGCAACTTAATTCATTTATTGGTTATATTTACAAGAGAATGGAAAGAGTTTACCATGGTGGGGTGTCTCCCACCTATCACTTTAAGTTTAAGCCCTTAAGTTGGACCATTGATGGGGTCCTTGTTATGGTGGCTTATGCTTGAATCCATCCTTGAATTCCCACCAATGTTTGCATCTCCAATGACCGGCGGGATCCCAAATTAGGCGCATAAAGCATTTAAGTAAGCGTAGGTAAATGGCAAGGCCCCAAGAGTATTGGTTGTTGAAATGAATTCCGGGGTTCCAAATCTTGTTCTTGCACCCATTTTCTTGTTGACTACCATAGTTAAGTTTGGATGACAAGGCTTGTGAATTCTCAATTAAGCATCCAAACATTCTCCTAGATCCATGCAAATTGGTTCTACACCAACTATTGCTATTCAACTTTGAGCATGCTACCATGATGAGCTTAGAGTGATGTTTTCAACCACTAACCATCTTTCTTTTGCTCTCAAAGCCACAAAGAGCTCTAAGTTACCCATCTGTCTCAAGCAAACCATATTTAAGTGGGATAATAAAGCCTAGAGATGAGAGATTTACCCACTTGAATGAAAGAATAGATGGTGATTGTAACATCCCAGACCACCCGCTTGCACGATATTGTCCGCTTTGGCACACAAGGCCTCACGGTTTTGCCTTTGATGATAGGGATGATAGCCGAAGCTCTCCACACTCACTCGTCAAAACGCGTCATGCTAGGGAGAGGTATCCACACCCTTATAAGGCATGCTTCGTTCTCCTCCCCAACCGATGTGGGACCTTACAATCCACCCCTTAAGGGAGCCCAGCGCCCTCGCTGGCACATCGATCCGGGATCTGGCTCTGATACCGTCTGTAACAGCCCAGACCACCTGCTACCACGATATTGTCCGCTTTGGCACAGAAGGCCTCACGGTTTTGTCTTTGACGATAGGGATGATAGCCGAAGCCCCCCACACTCACTCGTCAAAATGCGTCATGCTAGGGAGACGTATCCACATCCTTATAAGGCATGCTTCGTTCTCCTCCCCAACCGATATGGGACCTTACAGTGATGGCTTGGCGAGAGGTGTTTCTAACAATCTTGTAAGCTCTACTCCTTTGTGTTCTTCCTTGTCAACTTCCACCTCTAGGTAAGTTTCTTCAAATTCAACCCCTTCCTTTTGGTAGCTTTGGTGCACGAAATTGTGATGTCCAGGCTCAAACTATTCCTGGCACGTGAGCAACTTGGTACGCATAATCGTGATTACACATTCATAATTTGTCACAACTTCGATACAACTAACCAGCAAGTGCACTGGGTCGTCCAAGTAATACCTTACGTGAGTAAGGGTCGAATCCCACGGAGATTGTTGGTATGAAGCAAGCTATGGTCACCTTGCAAATCTCAGTCAGGCGGATATAAAGTGATAATGGTGTTTTCGAATTTAATATAATAAGATAGGGATAGAAATACTTATGTAAATCATTGGTAGGAATTTCAGATAAGCGAATGGAGATGCTTTTCGTTCCTCTGAATCTCTGTTTTCCTGCTATCTTCATCCAATCAGTCTTACTCCTTTCCATGGCTGGCTTTATGTGATACATCACCACTGTCAATGGCTACTTTCGGTCATCTCTCGGGAAAATGATCCAATGCCCTGTCACGGCACGGCTAATCGTCTGGAGGCATCACCCTTGCCAATGGCTTCATCTTATCCTCTCAGTGAATAATATGCTCACGCACCCTGTCACGGCACGGCTATTCATCTGTCGGTTCTCGATCATGCTGGAATAGGATTTACTATCCTTTTGCGTCTATCACTAACGCCCTGCAATCGCGAGTTAGGAGCTCGTCACAATCATTCATTCATTGAATCCTACTCGGAATACCACAGACAAGGTTTAGACTTTCCGGATTCTCTTGAATGCCGCCATCATTCTAGCTTACGCCACGAAGATTCTGGTTAGGAGATCTAAGAGATATTCATTCTAGCTTAATTCATGTAGAACAGAAGTGTTTGTCAGGCACGCGTTCATAAGGGAGAAGGATGATGAGCGTCACACATAATCATCACCTTCATCACGTTCTTGGGTGCAAATGGATATCTTAGAAGCGAAATAAGATGAATTGAATAGAAAACAGTAGTACTTTGCATTGATCTTTGAGGAACAGCAGAGCTCCACACCTTAATCTATGGAGTGTAGAAACTCTACCGTATGAAAATACATAAGTGAAAGGTCCAGGCATGGCCGAGATGGCCAGCCCCCTAAAACGTGATCAATAGTCTCCTAAGATGAACAATGGATTAAAACTGAGACCAAAGATGGTCAAAAAGACGTCTAATACAATAGTAAGAGGTCCTATTTATAATAAACTAGTCACTAGGGTTTACATGAGTAAGTAATTGATGCATAAATCCACTTCCTGGGCCCACTTGGTGTGTGTTTGGGCTGAGCTTGAGTGTTGCACGTGTAGAGGCCATTTGTGGAGTTGAACGCCAGCTTTTGTGCCAGTTTGGGCGTTCAACTCTGGTTTTGGATCCTTTTCTGGCGCTGGACGCCAGATTTGGGCAGAGAGCTGGCGTTGAACGCCAGTTTACGTCGTCTATTCTTGGCCAAAGTATGGACTATTATATATTTCTGGAAAGCCCTGGATGTCTACTTTCCAACGCAATTGGAAGCGCGCCATTCCGAGTTTTTTAGCTCCAGAAAATCCACTTTGAGTGCAGGGAGGTCAGAATCCAACAGCATCAGCAGTCCTTCTTCAACCTCTGAATCTGATTTCTGCTCAAGTCCCTCAATTTCAGCCAGAAAATACCTGAAATCATAGAAAAACACACAAACTCATAGTAAAGTCCAGAAATGTGAATTTAACATAAAAACTAATGAAAACATCCCTAAAAGTAACTAGATCCTACTAAAAACATACTAAAAACAATGTCAAAAAGCGTATAAATTATCCGCTCATCACAACACCAAACTTAAATTGTTGCTTGTCCCCAAGCAACTGAAAATCAAAATAGGATAAAAAGAAGAGAATATACTATAAATTCCAAACTATCAATGAAACATAGCTTCAATCATATGAGCGGGACTTATAGCTTTTTACCTCTTGAATAGTTTTGGCATCTCACTTTATCCATTGAGGTTCAGAATGATTGGCATCTATAGGAACTTCAGATTTCGAATAGTGTTATTGACTCTCCTAGTTCAGTATGATGATTCTCGAACACAGCTTCTGTATGAGTCTTGGCCGTGGCCCTAAGCACTTTGTTTTCCAGTATTACCACTGGATACATAAATGCCACAGACACATAATTGGGTGAACCTTTTCAGATTGTGACTCAGCTTTGCTAAAGTCCCCAATTAGAGGTGTCCAGGGTTCTTAAGCACACTCTTTTTTTTTTGCTTTGGACCTTGACTTTAACCGCTCAGTCTCAAGTTTTCACTTGACACCTACACGCCACAAGCACATGGTTAGGGACAGCTTGGTTTAGCCGCTTAGACCAGGATTTTATTCCTTTAGTCCCTCCTATCCACTGATGCTCAAAGCCTTGGGATCCTTTTTATTTGCCCTTGCCTGTTGGTTTTAAGGGTTATTGGCTTTTTGCTCTTGCCTCTTGGTTTTAAGAGCTTTTGGCTTTTTTTGCTTGCTTTTTCTTTCTATTTTTTTTCTATTTTTTTCGCCTATTTTATTTTATTTTTTTTTCTGCAAGCTTTGTTCTTTGCTGCTTTTTCTTGCTTCAAGAATCATTTTTATGATTTTTCAGATTATCAAATAACATGTCTCCTAGTCATCATTCTTTCAAGAGCCAACATATTTAACATTCTTAAACAACAACTTCAAAAGACATATGCACTGTTCAAGCATGCATTCATAAAACAAGAAGCATTGTCACCACATCAATATAATTAAGCTAAGTTCAAGGATAAATTCGAAACTCATGTACTTCTTGTTCTTTTGAATTAAAACATTTTTCATTTAAGAGAAGTGATGGATTCCTAGGACATTCATAACTTTAAGACATAGTTACTAACTACTAATGATCATGTAATGAAGACACAAACATAGATAAGCACATAACATAGAAAACGAAAAACAGAGAAAGCAAGAACAAGGAATGAATCCACCTTAGTGATGGTGGCGTTTCCTTCTTGAGGAACCAATGATGTCCTTGAGCTCTTCTATGTCTCTTCCTTGTCTTTGTTGCTCCTCCCTCATTGCTTTTTGATCTTCTCTTATTTCATGAAGCATGATGGAGTGCTCTTGATGTTCCACCCTTAGTTGTCCCATATTGGAACTCAATTCTCCTAGGGAGGTGTTGATTTGCTCCCAATAGTTTTGTGGAGGAAAGTGCATTTGAGGCATTTCCGGGATCTCATGGTATTGAGCTTCATACGCCTCTTGAGTTCCCTGAGTGGGCTCTCTTGCTTGCTCCATCTTTTTCTTAGTGATGGGCTTGTCCTCTTTAATGAGGATGTCTCCCTCTATGTCAATCCCAGCTGAATTGCATAGGTGGCAGATGATGTGAGGAAAGGCTAACCTTGCCATGGTGGAGGACTTGTCAGCCACCTTGTAGAATTCTTGAGGTATAATCTCATGAACTTCCACCTCTTCTCCAATCATGATACTATGGATCATGATGGCCTGGTCTATAGTAACTTCAGACCGGTTGCTAGTGGGAATGATTGAGCATTGAATAAACTCCAACCATCCTCTAGCTACAGGCTTGAGGTCCAATCTTCTTAGTTGAACCGGCTTGCCTTTGGAGTCAATCTTCCATTGAGCTCCTTCTACACATATGTCCATAAGGACTTGGTCCAACCTTTGATCAAAGTTGACTCTCCTTGTGTAGGGGCGTGCGTTCTCTTCCATGTTTGGCAAGTTGAACGCCAACCTCACATTTTCCGGACTAAAATCCAAGTATTTCCCCCGAACCATTGTAACATAGTTCTTTGGATCCGGGTTCTTACTTTGATCATGGTTCTTGGTGATCCATGCATTGGCATAGAACTCTTGAACCATTAGGATGCCGACTTGTTGGATGGGATTTGTTAGAACTTCCCAACCTCTTCTTTGAATTTCATGTCGGATCTCCAGATACTCATTTCTTTTGAGTTTAAAAGGGACCTCAGGGATCACCTTCTTCTTGGCCACAACATCATAGAAGTGGTCTTGATGGGCTTTGGAGATGAACCTTTCCATCTCTCATGACTCGGATGTGGAAGCTTTTGTCTTCCCTTTCCCTCTTCTAGAGGATTCTCCGGTCTTAGATGCCATCAATGGTAATGGAAAAACAAAAAAGCTATGCTTTTACCACACCAAACTTAGAATATTGCTCGCCCTCGAGCAATAAACAAAAGAATAGAAGAAGAAGAAGAAGAAATATGGAGAGGGAGAGGGAGATGTGGTTTCGGCCAAGAGGAGTGTAGAAGGGTGTGTTTGTGTGAATTTGATGAAGAATGGAGGGCTTTATATAGGGAAGGGAGGGGGGTTAAGGTTCGGCCATATGGGTGGGTTTGGGTGGGAAATTGGTTTTGAATTTTGAAGGTAGCTGGATTTTATGAGGTAGGTTTATTAGGAAGAGTGGATGGATGTGAGTGGTGAAGAGGTGATAGGGAAGAGAGATTGAGGTGATTGGTGAAGGGTTTTTTGGGGAAGAGTGTTTATGGGGTTGTGTGAAAGAGAGTGGTGAGAAGAAGTGAGTGGAGGTAGATGGGGATCCTGTGGGGTCCACAGATCCTGAGTGAATCCTGTGGGGTCCACAGATCCTGAGTGGATCCTGTGGGGTCCACAGATCCTGAGGTGTTCAAGGATTTACATCCTTGCACCCATTAGGCATGTAAAAATGCCTTTGTACCCAACTCTGGGCGTTCAGCGCCAGGTTGGTGGCCATTTTGAGCGTTCAACGCCCATTTGTGTGCCATTTCTGGCGTTGAACGCCAGAACCATGCCTGTTCTGGCGTTCAGCGCCCAGAAGCTGCCCATTTTGGGCGTTCAGCGCCAGAACCATGCTCTGTTCTGGCGCTGAACGCCAGACAGATGCTCCTCCAGGGTGTGATTTTTCTTCTGCTGTTTTTGATTCCGTTTTCAATTTTTATATTTGTTTTGTGACTCCACATGATCATGAACCTACAAAGACATATAACTAAGGAAAATATAGTTAGATAAATAAAAATTGGGTTGCCTCCCAACAAGCGCTTCTTTAGTGTCAATAGCTTGATAGTGGGCTCTCATGGAGCCTCACAGATGTGCAGAGCATTGTTGAAACTTTCCAACACCAAACTTAGAGTTTGGATATGGAAGTTCAACACCAAACTTAGAGATTGGTTGTGGCCTCCCAACACCAAACTTAGAGTTTGACTGTGGGGGCTCTGGTTGACTCTGCTTTGAGAGAAGCTTTTTCTGCTTCCTCTCCATGGTTGCAGAGGGAGATCCTTGAGTTTTAAACACAAGGGAGTCCTCATTCCATTGAAGGACTATTTCACCTCTGTCAACATCAATCACAGCTCTTGCTGTGGCCAGGAAAGGTCTTCCTAGGATGATGGATTCATCCTCTTCCTTTCCAGTATCCAGGACTATGAAATCAGCAGGGATGTAAAGGCCTTCAACCTTTACTAACACGTCCTCTACTTGTCCATAAGCCTGTTTTCTTGAACTGTCTGCCATCTCTAATGAGATTTTAGCAGCCTGCACCCCATAGATTCCCAGTTTCTCTATTACAGAGAGGGGCATGAGGTTTATTCCTGAACCAAGGTCACACAGAGCTTTAAAGATCATGGTGCCTATGGTACAGGGTATTATGAACTTTCCAGGATCCTGTCTCTTCTGAGGCAATGTCAGTTGATCCAGATCACTTAGTTCATTGATGAACAAGGGAGGTTCAACTTCCCAAGTATCAATGCCAAATAATTTGGCATTCAGCTTCATGATTGCACCAAGAAACTTGGTAGTTTGCTCTTCAGTAACATCCTCATTCTCTTCAGAAGAGGAATACTCATCAGAGCTCATGAAGGGTATAAGGAGGTTCAATGGAATCTCTATGGTCTCTAGATGAGCCTCAGAGTCCTTTGATTCCTCAGAGGGAAGCTCCTTATTGATCACTGGACGTCCCAGGAGGTCTTCCTCCTTGGGATTCACGTCCTCTCCTTCCCTTACAGGTTCGGCCATGGTGCTTATGTCAATGGCCTTGCACTCTCCTTTTGGGTTCTCTTCTGTATTGCTTGGGAGAGTACTAGGAGGGATTTCAGTGATCCTTTTACTCAGCTGGCCCACTTGTGCTTCCAGATTTCTAATGGAAGACCTTGTTTCATTCATGAAACTTACAGTGGCCTTAGATAGATCAGAGACTAGATTTGCTAAATTAGAAGCATTTTGTTCAGAGTTCTCTGTCTGTTGCTGAGTTGATGATGGAAAAGGCTTGCTATTGCTAAACCTGTTTCTTCCACCATTATTAAAGCCTTGTTGGGGCTTTTGATCCTTCTATGAGAAATTTGGATGATTTCTCCATGATGAGTTATAGGTGTTTCTATAAGGTTCACCTAAGTAATTCACCTCTGCTATTACAGGGTTCTCAGGATCATAAGCATCTTCTTCATGAGAAGCCTCTTGAGTACTGTTGGATGCAGCTTGCATTCCATGCAGACTCTGAGAGATCATATTGACTTGCTGCGTCAATATTTTATTCTGAGCCAATATGGCATTTAGAGTATCAACCTCAAGAACTCCCTTCTTCATAGGCGTCCCATTACTCACAGGATTCCTTTCAGAAGTGTACATGAAATGGTTATTAGCAACCATGTCAATGAGTTCTTGAGCTTCTGTAGGCGTTTTCTTTAGGTGAATGGATCCACCTGCAGAAGTGTCCAGTGACATCTTTGATAGCTCAGATAAACCATCATAGAATATGTCCAGGATGGTCCATTCTGAAAGCATGTCAGAAGGACACTTTTTGGTCAACTGTTTGTATCTTTCCCAAGCTTCATAGAGGGATTCACCTTCTTTCTGTCTGAAGGTTTGAACATCAGCTCTAAGCTTGCTCAGCTTTTGAGGAGGAAAGTACTTGGCTAAGAAAGCCGTGACCAGCTTATCCCAAGAGTTCAGGCTGTCTTTGGGTTGAGAATCCAACCATAATCTAGCTCTGTCTCTTACAGCAAAAGGGAAAAGCATGAGCCTGTAGACTTCAGGATCTACTCCATTAGTCTTAACAGTATCACATATCTGCAAGAATTCAGTTAAGAACTGAAAAGGATCTTCAGATGGAAGTCCATGAAACTTGCAGTTCTGCTGCATCAGAGAAACTAATTGAGGTTTCAGCTCAAAGTTGTTTGCTCCAATGGCAGGAATGGAGATGCTTCTTCCATGTAAATTGGAATTAGGTGCAGTAAAGTCACCAAGCATCTTCCTTACATTATTATTATTTTCGGCTGCCATCTCCTCTGCCTGTTCGAAAATTTCTGAAAGGTTGTCTCTGGATTGTTGTATTTTAGCTTCTCTTAATTTTCTCTTCAGAGTCCTTTCAGGTTCTGGATCTGCTTTCACAAGAATGTTCTTATCCTTGCTCCTGCTCATATGACAAAGAATAGGGCACAGAAAAATAATAATAATAGAGATCCTTTATACCACAGTAAAGGGATCCCTGTGTGAGTAGAAGAAGAGGGGGAGACAAAGAATGTAATATAATGGAAGAAACACAACTGTGAGGAGGCTAGATATATGAGATGAGATGTTAGGATATGAATGAATAAATAGAATGAGATGGGAGAGGGAGAATTTTCAAAAATATTTTTGAAAAAGAGTTAGTGATTTTCGAAAATGGTTTTTAAAAAATGTTAGTAATTTTCGAAAATTTTTTTGAAATCAAAAATAAAAATAAGAATAATTAGTTAATTAAAAAGAAATTTTTTGAAAAAGAGGGAAGATATTTTCGAAAATAAGAGAGAGAGAGAGTTAGTTAGGTAGTTTTGAAACAGTTAAGAAACAAACAAAAAGTTAGTTAGTTAGTTGAAACAAATTTTGAAAAGATAAGAAGTTAGGAAGTTAGAAAAGATATTTTGAAAAGATATTTTTTTGAAAAAGATAAGATAAGAAGATATTTTTGAAAAGATATGATTGAAATTAGTTTTGAAAAAGAATTTGATTTTTAAAATCTCAATTAATGACTTGATTCATAAGAAATCACAAGATATGATTCTAGAACTTAAAGTTTGAATCTTTCTTAACAAGCAAGTAACAAACATCAAATTTTTGAATCAAAACATTAATTGATTATGTTATTTTCGAAAATTTGATATAAAAATAAGAAAAAGATTTTTGAAAAATATTTTTAGAATTTTCGAAAATAACTAAGAAATTTGAAAAAGATTTGATTTTTGAAAAAGATTTTGAAAAAGATAAGATTTTCAAATTGAAAATTTGATTTGACTCATAAGAAACAACTTGATTTTTAAAAATTTTGAAAAAGTCAACTCAATTTTCGAATTTGATGAGAGAAAAAGGGAAATATATTTTTTTTTATTTTTGAAATTTTTATGAAAAACATGAAAAATATGCAATGCATGAAATTTTTAGATCAAAACAATGAATGCATGCAAGAATGCTATGAATGTCAAGATGAACACCAAGAACACTTTGAATGTCATGATGAACATCAAGAACATATTTTTGAAAAATTTTTGATGCAAAGAAAACATGCAAGACACCAAACTTAGAATTCTTTAATGCTTAGACACTAAGAATTCAAGAATGCATATGATAAACATGAAAAGACACAAAACAAAAAATCATCAAGATCAAACAAGAAGACTTACCAAGAACAACTTGAAGATCATGAAGAACACTATGAATGCATGATATTTTCGAAAAAATGTAAGATGCATATGCAAGTGACACCAAACTTATGATATGACTCAAGACTCAAACAAGAAACAGAAAATATTTTTGATTTTTATGATTTTCTAATTTTTTTTTTGGATTTTTTTTTTCAAAAATTTATTGAAAAGGGAAAATAAGGATTCCAAAATTTTTAATATGAATTCCAGGAATCTTGCATTCTTAGTCTAAAGCTTCAGTCCAGGAATTAGACATGGCTCACTAGCCAGCCAAGCTTTCAAAGAAAGCTCCAGTCCAAAACACTAGACATGGCCAATGGCCAGCCAAGCTTCAGCATTTAACACCAGAGTATATTGCTCTTGATAACAAATTGCTGCTCATCATTTATCAAGTATGTAACTTACCTCTGATGGTTTGGAAGCCTCAGTCCAAAAGAATTTAGACATGGCTTTACAGCCAGCCAGGCTTCACATGCTTCATGAAACACTAGAATTCATTCTTAAAAATCTTGAATAAAATTTTTGAAAACATTTTTATTTTTTTCGAAAACAGATGAGAGATTCTTGAAAATATTTTTGAAAGAATTTTTTTTTTGAAAACAAAATGAAAAGAAAATTACCTAATTTGAGCAACAAGATGAGCCGTCAGTTGTCCAAACTCTAACAATCCCCGGCAACGGCGCCAAAAACTTGGTGTTGTTGCCGGGATTGGGATCTCAGACGATTCTTGGCGCCAAACAGGAACAATTAAGTCCCCGGCAACGGCGCCAAAAACTTGGTGCACGAAATTGTGATGTCCAGGCTCAAACTATTCCTGGCACGTGAGCAACATGGTACGCATAATCGTGATTACACATTCATAATTTGTCACAACTTCGATACAACTAACCAGCAAGTGCACTGGGTCGTCCAAGTAATACCTTACGTGAGTAAGGGTCGAATCCCACAGAGATTGTTGGTATGAAGCAAGCTATGGTCACCTTGCAAATCTCAGTCAGGCGGATATAAAGTGATAATGGTGTTTTCGAATTTAATATAATAAGATAGGGATAGAAATACTTATGTAAATCATTGGTAGGAATTTCAGATAAGCGAATGGAGATGCTTTTCGTTCCTCTGAATCTCTGCTTTCCTGCTATCTTCATCCAATCAGTCTTACTCCTTTCCATGGCTGGCTTTATGTGATACATCACCACTGTCAATGGCTACTTTCGGTCATCTCTCGGGAAAATGATCCAATGCCCTGTCACGGCACGGCTAATCGTCTGGAGGCATCACCCTTGCCAATGGCTTCATCTTATCCTCTCAGTGAATAATATGCTCACGCACCCTGTCACGGCACGGCTATTCATCTGTCGGTTCTCGATCATGCTGGAATAGGATTTACTATCCTTTTGCGTCTATCACTAACGCCCTGCAATCGCGAGTTAGGAGCTCGTCACAATCATTCATTCATTGAATCCTACTCGGAATACCACAGACAAGGTTTAGACTTTCCGGATTCTCTTGAATGCCGCCATCATTCTAGCTTATGCCACGAAGATTCTGGTTAGGAGATCTAAGAGATATTCATTCTAGCTTAATTCATGTAGAACAGAAGTGTTTGTCAGGCACGCGTTCATAAGGGAGAAGGATGATGAGCGTCACACATAATCATCACCTTCATCACGTTCTTGGGTGCGAATGGATATCTTAGAAGCGAAATAAGATGAATTGAATAGAAAACAGTAGTACTTTGCATTGATCTTTGAGGAACAGCAGAGCTCCACACCTTAATCTATGGAGTGTAGAAACTCTACCGTATGAAAATACATAAGTGAAAGGTCCAGGCATGCCGAGATGGCCAGCCCCCTAAAACGTGATCAATAGTCTCCTAAGATGAACAATGGATTAAAACTGAGACCAAAGATGGTCAAAAAGACGTCTAATACAATAGTAAGAGGTCCTATTTATAATAAACTAGTCACCAGGGTTTACATGAGTAAGTAATTGATGCATAAATCCACTTCCTGGGCCCACTTGGTGTGTGTTTGGGCTGAGCTTGAGTGTTGCACGTGCAGAGGCCATTTGTGGAGTTGAACGCCAGCTTTTGTGCCAGTTTGGGCGTTCAACTCTGGTTTTGGATCCTTTTCTGGCGCTGGACGCCAGATTTTGGCAGAGAGCTGGCGTTGAACGCCAGTTTACGTCGTTTATTCTTGGCCAAAGTATCGACTATTATATATTTCTGGAAAGCTCTGGATGTCTACTTTCCAACGCAATTGGAAGTGCGCCATTCCAAGTTCTGTAGCTCCAGAAAATCCACTTTGAGTGCAGGGAGGTCAGAATCCAACAGCATCAGCAGTCCTTCTTCAACCTCTGAATCTGATTTCTGCTCAAGTCCCTCAATTTCAGCCAGAAAATACCTGAAATCACAGAAAAATACACAAACTCATAGTAAAGTCCAGAAATGTGAATTTAACATAAAAACTAATGAAAACATCCCTAAAAGTAACTAGATCCTACTAAAAACATACTAAAAACAATGTCAAAAAGCGTATAAATTATCCGCTCATCAAGCTTTCTTCCAATTAAATTTCTTCTTCATCGCTTACCAAGGGTATAGGAGGTGAAGTATCTTCTTCTTTAATCTCCATGTCAAGCCCAATGGGGGAGGATTCAATTGTACATAAGAATTCCTCAATGATTGAATCCATCTCTTGGTCAACCTCTTCAAAGTCTTCAACCATGATATGTCTTGGAGGTTGTACACCCTCCTCAACATCAATCTCAAGCTTCTTGGAAGAGGGTTCTATGACTCTACATCCCATGGACTTCCAATATCTCCTAAGTCTTCAACCACTTCCTCAACTTCCTCCCTTTGTGACAATTCTTGCTTCCACTTCTCTTTTACACCTTGAAGCTCTAAACTCACTCCCTCACTATGCTCCTTGATTGCTTCTCCACATTCAACAATGGGGTGCCTTGATCGTGTAAGCTTAGGCGGGAGGAGACCATGTTGCGAACAGCTTCTGCCACGGTGGCAATCTTGGCTTCTAGCTCCTTGAACTCCTTTTGCGTCTCTCCTTGCCTTTGGAGGTAGTAGCTAATAAATTCTTGGATAGAATCATCCATTGGAGGTGGTGGGGGAAGAGAGGGTTCATTGTTTGGGAGGGAGGATTCATAATTAGAAGTTGGTTCATCTTGGTAAGAGTATGGAGGTGGTGTATATTGAGGTGGTTCTTGAGAGTAATTATGTTGGAATGGTGGTGGTTCCATGTATGGTTCATATGGCTCATAAGGTGGTTGGTATGGTGGATAAGGATTAGGGTCATAATGAGGTGTTTGGTGGTAAGGGGCTTGTGAGTAAGGTGGTTCAAAATTAGGTTGAGGGGGTGATTCATAGGCATGTGGTGGTGGTTGTTGACAACTACAATAAGGATCACCACATCTATTAGATTGATATGCATTAGGGGTGGAATTATACCTATAAGAAACCGGAGGTTGTTGTTGCTAAGAAGGTTGATCATTCCCTTGAGGCTCCTCCCATCCTTGATTATTCCATCCTTAATGCATGTTACCATTGTAGTTCCCATTTTCTACAACATAATTTGAGTCAAACTCATATCCAAAGTGAGGATGAGAATTCATAATAGCAAATAAAAACAAAAGCTAACAAAAATGAGAACAAAGTCCTAAACCTAACAAAAACCAACAAATAAGCAAAAGACAAACATATTCACATATTCACAATAGCTAATAATATAACACCATTGCAATTCCCTGGCAACGGCGCCATAAATTTGATAACGAGCATTTTCGTATGGTTAGGAATTTCACACAAAATAATTCCGTTGGTAGTATAGTTCCTAGCCAACTAACAATACTCAAATCAAATTTAAAATATTGGTTTTGTCACAAGTACAAATCCCAAATAAGAATTAACCAAAGTATTTAAATTCCGGGTCATCTCACTAGGAATTGCAATGAAGGTGATCAATTATTGGCTATGAAGAACAAGGGGGTTTGATTTTTAATTGGCAAGAAAAAAAATAAATGACAAGAAGGTAAAATGACAAGAACTAATAAAATAAAAGAAAAGAACTCTTGGCTAGACATAGGTAATTGAGATCACCATCCTTGTCTACAAACCATATATTGATAATTATAAGGAACCAAGCTCATTAAGTCTACTTCCAAAAGCCTTAAGTACGTAATATCTACTCCTAGGCTTGAAGTACGTCAAATGGCTTGATCAACATCAATCCATAAGTCCTAACCTAGCTACTAATTAACTTAGTAGTAGGCTAGAGTCAATGGTTATCAAATTGACCACCAAGGGTTCTCAAATCACCAATTCATTGAGACCCAATGACTCAATGTCACTCAATTCCCTTAGCCTAGGTCAAGAATAAAGAAAACTACTCAAAAACTAGTGTAAACATTTTATCAAACACCTAGAGTGCAAGAAAAGTAAGCATCACCAAATACAAGAATTAATAAAGGCTATAACTAACAAAATTAAGGAATCAACAATAACAACTGAAGTAAACATCAAAAGACATAGAAATATAAAATTGCATGAGAAGAAATTGAGATCCAACAATTGTTTATAAACATAAAAGAGAGCAAAACAAGAAATTAACATGAGAAACTAAGAAGATTAAGATAATAGAACACTAAAATATAAAGAGAATTGAAATCAAAATAAGAATTGAAAGATAACTTTGAGAGAATTAAACCTAAACTACCCTAAATTCTAGAGAGAAGGGAAAGCTTCTCTATCTAGAATTCTAGCCTACAACATGATGAAAACTAAACTATGACTACTTGGTTCATTCCCTCCTCAATCCTTGGGTTCAATAGCATCAGAAATGAGTTGGATTGGGCCCAAAATGCTTCAGAAATCGCTGGCCATGAGTTGCTAAAATGGACCCACGCTGATCCTGTGATGCATACGCGTGGAGGATGCATATGTATCTCTAAACGCTAGGAAACTATGGAAAATTTTATATCATTTTGAAGCCCCGGATGTTAGCTTTCCAACGCAACTAAAACTGCCTCATTTAGATCTTTGTAGCTCAAGTTATGATCAATTGAGTGCGTAGAGGTCAGGATTGACAGCTTTGCAGTTCCTTCATTTCTTCATGAGTTCTCCCACTTTGCATGCTTTTTCTTCATTCCTTCAATCCAATCTTTACCTTCTAAACCTGAAATCACTTAACAAACATATCAAGGCATCAAATGAAATTAAAGTGAATTAAATTTAGCTATTTTAAGGCCTAAAAAGTATGTTTTCACACTTAAGCACAAATTTAGGGAGAATTACAAAACCATGCTATTTTATTGAATAAATGTGAGAAAAGTTGATAAAATCCTCCAAATTAAACATAAGATAAACCATAAAATTGGGGTTTATCATGCATCCTCAAGCTCAAAAATAATATCCATGGAGTCAAACTCCAAACTCAATAATATAATGCCCATGGAGAAACCCGGGGAGTTAAAGTGTTTGGTCACATCTTGCGATAGAGGGTCAACAAATAGTCTCAAATATACAAGCCTCATAATAATCTTTTTCTTTTTAAAATAACACTTCAAATCAAAACTCCAATTTTTATAGAAATTTCGGCAGTATCTGCTCTCAAACTTAAACTTCTGCCACTCTTCAAGGGTCCCAACCACCAAACCAAATACCTCTCAGTCATTCAAATAATTTCTAGTATCAAATTATTTCAAAATCACACCAATTCCAATATTAAATCTTTTTCCAAAACCAACCAACTCCAATAGAAAATTATTTACAAAAATGGAACCACACATCATATACCATATACACAATCCATCAATAATTCATTCAGTGCATTCTTATCTTAAGGTCTTCTAGCCTAAGTTTTCACGTGACATTAAACATTAACTACGAGAAACCAAAACCATACCTTGGCCAATTACTCTATAAGCTCAAAACTTCTCAAAAACCTCCCCTTTCACAAGCTCCAAGATTCCAAACGTCAATTCCTCAAACTTAATCACCTGGATTACGTTTTGAATCGCCCAATTGAACTCCAAATCAACAAGAACACAATTTAGTTCACACAATATCACTATAATCCTTATAGAGTTCACTAATTTAATAATTCACAAGGATTTAACAGTTTTTTACCTTGCTAACGGATCAATTGGACAAAACCCAGTGATTATCTGCTGCTAGAGTTCACCTAAACCATCAAAATCATTCAATTTCTCAAAACCAAACTAAAAAATCTCGAAATTGAGGAGGAGAAGAACTGGGTGAGAAATGTAAATTACTTACTACTTTGTTCGAATATAATTGAAGAGAATTTTGAGACGAACACGTGATTGCTGATGGCTCGTCAATCGGAGCTCCGGATTAAAAGTTACGTGGAATTGAAATGTTTGACGAGGGTTTGGGGTTTTCCTTCCCAATTCTCTCTTCTGCAACGTGACTCCAAGGTAAAATAAAAGAAAGAAAGCTCGTTTGAAAGTTTATATAGGTTGGGCTTTGGACTCGGTCCAATCGGTTCGGCCAGTTAGTCCAACTTTAGGCCAAAATCTTTAAAATTAGTGTCAAAATTCGTATTTTTAATATTTCCACTAATCTAGATTATAAAAATTTAATTTGTTAATTTTTTGGAATAATAATTAATTTATTGGCTAATTATTTATTAATTTCGTGGAATTTATATCCTACCCACCTAATTAAGAATTTTGCCCCCAAAATTCATATTCAGTTTCCTGAAAATGGGTGCGGGTAGTCTTTTCTCATTTCTGACTCAAGTTTCCAAGTTTGTTCCTCAATTCCAGCTTGACTCCAAGCAACTTTTACCAATAAAACTTCCTTTTCATGCAATCACTTAATACTGGTATCATCAATTCGGACCAGAGTTACTTGAAGCGTTAAATCCTCTTTCAATTGAACTGATTCAGGTTCTAAAATATGGCTAGCATTAGAAGTGTATTTCTGAAGCTGCAAAAATGTGAAATACATCGTGCAGGTTCAAAAGATGCGGTGGCAGAGCTATCCGATATGCTACTGGCCCGATTCTTTTCAGGATTTGAAACGGTCCATTTTTTGCTACTAACTCAGGTCCCATTACACTTCAGCTTCATCCTTGATTGCTCATCGATTCCAGTTTGTTAAAGTAACCTTCACAAATACAAGACTTCCTTCTTAAAATTTGAAAAGTTTCCTCTTCAGGTTTGCACAACTCTTCTGTCGGCTTTTCGTAATGAGAATCTTAACTTGAATTCGCTTGATCTCTTTTCTGTCGTCTCGGCTATTGTTTTGGGACCTAAAACGCTTGATTCTCCGGTTCACATTAACACAGAAGCGATTAACACCTTGTGCAACCTTACTATCTCCTTAACATACAGTCTCTAATGCTCTGTCTTCACCTTCTGACACGTCAGACACTTGGTCACAAGTGATGCTGAACCACCTTCCACCCCAGGCTACCAAAACATCAGCTTTAATTCGTAGTGCATCGTAGTAACTTCAGGATGAATTCAAAAATCTGCTTTTGAGACAGGCCACAGTTTATGCCTCTACTTACACTATTCGGCATGCAAATCATTCTGTTGTACCTTCAACTCCTTCTTTGTCTCCCTCAATCTTCTTCTTTCTTTTCTTGTTCAACAAACTTCAACATCCTTGGTAGCTTCTTACCATCTCAGTTCGACACCTCCAGCTACTCCCTCAACACCCAACTTAAGACTTTAAACTCACTTAACAATTCTTCCTCCTGAATCCACATCTAAGCAACATTTGGAGACTTCCTACTCAGGGAGTCTGTCACCTTATTACGATGTTTCATTAGTACGCACTCTAAGTCCTTCAATGATGCATCGTAGTAATCCTCAAATAGTTCATTAGGTTCAGGTAACACTAGTGTTGGCGCTGTAATCAATCCCTCCTTCGGAGTTCAAAAACTCTTTTCACGATCGGGCGTCCATACTAATGGTGCTTCCTTGCGAGTCAACTTAATCATAGGAAATATGATTGGTAAGATTTAAAGCTCCAAAACTCCTTTTGATGTTGCATTCTTACAAGTCTCGCCTTTCACGTTCACAAATATTGCTCTACGAAACTAACGTCTTAATGGTTGTATCTAGGAGTTGTACACGACGCAAATTTCAGCTTGAGTTGATTTTTGAAAAGATGTTAGGTTCAAAGAGACGAACGAACAACACGAACGGTGTTCACAAGAGATCAGAAGATGGTCTTGAATGCGGTCAAACAGAGTTGTACAGAAATAATAAAATGTACAAGAAGAGGAACTAAGGTACATCTCAAAAAAAAATTTAGAGATAACAAGGCATAGCAAATTAGATAAGTCTCAGTGAATTTTAGAAGAATACAGTTTGCGAAGGAGAGCAACTCCCTTCACAGCAAGTTCCTAAGATTCAAGGATTACATGATTATACCAAGATAAGCTCAAGCTCATCTTGGAAGAGACAGGATTCATGCAATTAAGGAATAAAATTGGGAAGATGATCAATTTATTTTTCAAGATAAAATTCAAGATAGAATTCCAATGCAAGTTGCAAAAGAAAGGCTAGATCAACTCGTAAAGGTGTGTTGGCACACTCTTTCTTGCCTGAAGCTTCCGGCTATTGTCTTTCTTCTTTATCGACATAACCGGTGCTCTCCACAGAGAAGCACTTGGTCAGACAAATTTCTCTTCCAGTACTCCTTTCAACTAGATCCTAAGTTCTACCAATTCTAATGGTGTCATCTTATACGATGCAATAGAAACTGGTCCAGCTCCTGGCATTAAGTTTATCGCAAACTCACTTTCTCTCGCCACCTAACCGATTAGCAGCTAAAGGTTAAATCCGTTTCATGCCTCTTCCTTGCAGTTCACCGTCTCTGAATTTTAAATAATAATCCCGCACAACTTTCAACACTTTCGATTCCTTAGATATAACTCAAATTGAATACTCAAAATAGTTCAACCCGATTCCACTGCGTCACTCTGATTATTATCCTCCAAGAACCTAGCTATTCCACTATGTTAACTAAATATCGCTCTGTCTCAATAATTAGAAGTCATCGGTCGATCATTCATTTGGAAATCATGATTATCACAACTTAGTCATGCGTTACGAATGAATGCTACAAACCAATATTATGCAAGGCAGTTAAAAATTCAGCTACTAGTTCACAATTACCTTAGGTCTGAGAATCAGATTTAGCTGCATCCTGGTCTTTTCTGTGTGGACAATTCCAAGACATATGCCCTGGTTCTCCACACTTGTAAATTTGCCTAGCCCGGCCCTGCACGGCTTATCTTGATGATACCTTTTGCATCTGGGGCACTTTAAATTATCCGGCTGAGTACTCGCCTGCTTTTCCTTGCCAGGTCTTTGGTGGTTGTCGTTCCCTTGGTCAATGTGCTGGTCCTGAAGATGTAGGGAAACATAACCCTTTCTTTTGAAATTTCGGATACTTGGTGTAATCTTCTTTCCCTTCTTTCACTTTTTGCCATTACAGTCCTTCTCGAGCTTTCTCTCGTTACTTGACCCGTGTTAACTGACTCCGAAAAGTCACTATCTCCATTGGTACCACTGCACTCAGAATATTATCTCCCCCATCACGACCATTGTTACCTTCATTTCCATCTCCAGCTTGTTGTCTCATCCTATCCACTACTCGGTTGGTCGCAATACCAGCAGTATTAACGGCAGCATTCATGTTTGTCATCGCAGTTACAAAGTCTGTTAGACTACCTACCGTTACAGTTACCTCATTACCTCTCCATACTCGACCACGACCGCGTCCATGAGGCGCCATTTGGTTCCTGTTCACATCAAACAAGTGATATCAAGGTGATCAATTTCAATATCTCAAGTCTAATGCTTCAAAGTTTCAAATGCATGCTCGTAAACTTTATGATATGTTTATCAGTCAGATATTCCAAACTAATCTCTTCTAAGGGATCCTGTGACTCAAAACCTTTTGCATATTCATCATCTTTTACCGAATATTTTTCAAAATCCAAAGGTTCTAAATCATAGATACAATCAAAAGACAAATCAACAGGTTCACCGGGATCAAAATATACTTGATTATCATCTGATTTAACATTAAACTTGTTTTCAATACAATGTACTTCTGCTATGTCAGCAGCAATTTGGCTGACATCATTATTAAAATCATGAAAACAAAAGAAATTTAAACCATGACTAAATTTGATTGAAGGAATCGAATCTACACTATAAGAAGCAGATGAAATTATATTCCAAAATGATTCGACTTCATCAGAAGAATCACCTTTATTTTTAACTAAAAAGAAATTACTTAAATATTTATTTAAAGCTACCATATAATTTGAGACGTCTTGCTCTTCTGCCATCAAAAACGTCTTCAAATCACCACTTTATGTTGAACAATCCCACCCAGTCGGAGGAATACCGAGTTATGGATAACGAAGCTTCACACTTAAACCTTCTGAAGTCAGATAGCACCCTTCACAATTGAAAGAATTAAGTACCCTATCAACATTCAAAGGTTTTAACTTAGGACTATACACCTTGAAGTTGATGTGTAACTACTCGACATACAGGTTCGAATCAGCCTTGAATACTTCAGGTTTTCCATCATCTATCCAAAGGAGGACACTTTGATGCACAGTGGATGGCACAGCCCCAACTCCATGGATCCAATCACGTCCTAGTAAGGAATTATAACTAGCTTTTGAAGACACCACAACAAAGACGGTGTTTCAATCAGAAGATCCAACCTTTACTCCCAAAGTAACCAAACCTTTAGCAGGGGTCGAAGCACCACTAAAGTCTGTTACTAAAATATTAGTAGGGATTAAATCATTATGATGCTTTCCGACTTTCATTAACATCCTTTCTGGTAGAAGGCTAATAGCTGCCCCTCCATCAATTAAGACTTTGTTTATTTTGATCCCACTCATGGTTGCAGTAATGTGTAATGGGCACAAATGAGATTTTTGCTTCCCAGAAGGCCTTTGAAAATAACCAGGTTCATCCTCATATCGAATTCTTCTTTTCAATAGAAAGGAATAGCCAAACCAACCCAGCTGGCTGGTCAATCTCAGAGATCTTATCGGCCAGCAAACCGGAGACGGACAACCACGGTCCTACTTAGGAATCTAAAGGTCACCTTTGGTTGTTGTCTTGACGCGTTGGTTACGAAAGTCATCGAGGTCTAGGTTTGTGGATGGATTTAGTCAGCGAAAGTCCCTCAAACTCTACTAGAAAACGTTAATTTATCAACCTTCTTTGCCAAAGTAATGATCTTTGACAGAGAGAATCTTTTTTAATAAAACTTCACCATCCTCATCATCAACGTCATAATCCCCCACTGGATTACCTTCATATTCCTCCAAATACTCTGTTGGGATAATCGAAATGGTACTGACCATTTCATCTTCTCCTTCTTTGAAGTCCTCTTCATCTAAACCAGCAACCTTATTCTTATCACCATCAACGGAAATGACCACTGCCTTTCCTTTATCCAACTTCACAGGGGAAGGAACCCCCTTTGGATACGTCTCCCCATCAGTCGGGAAGACTATCCGAGAGCACACAGAAGGTGTTGCTCCCTTACTTTGTCAACTGGAGATACCTTGGGTAGCTGTCAACCTCTTCGTCCTCTGCCCTTTGAGTACCCCCTGGCTTGACCATGAAAGTAAGAATATCGACCTCAAAGAGGACTTCTATGCCCCCATTATAGGTTACGCTTATAATGAGTGTCCCTGTTTTGAAACTTTTGGCAGTTTCAAATCCACTGTACACCTTTGGCTCCGGAATGGTTTATAAGTGCAATGGTATTTTTCTGAGGGCCTCCAAAGCTTTGCCCTTCCATTCGTTGAATAGGGTGTTTCTGACGGGTCTGTTCTTCTCTGTGAGCTAATTCTTTCTTCATCATTTTCTTCTCAAAAATTGCTATAGCCTCAACATTAAAAACTGCATTGCATCGAGGACATAGAGATACATCCCGAACTCCTACCCCAGGGTATACAGATCGAACATCTGATTCAAAGTTTTCCAGGGTCATATCAAAGTCATAAGACATTCCAACCATATTCACCCCGAAATATGGTTTAGCAAAACTGGCTTCATTATCGAAAGGATCAGAATCAACTTTCATTTCTTTCTTACTGTCATCGAATTTCAACCGTCCCTCCATGATGGCTTCTTGTATCAAATCCCTGAAACGAACACAATTGTTAGTCGAATGACTAGTTACTTGGTGAAACTTACAATAAGGTTTTCCTATTAAATCTTTTACCGAAAGCAAAGTTCTGCCCTCATGTAAAATCAACTGTTTATCTTTAAGCAACACATCAAAAATCTAATCAGATTTCGAAAGACCAAAACTATATTTTTTCCCACTTTTCAGTTTTGAATCATTCGACTTCTCATTGTTAGGGATCTTCTTAAGTAAAGAACAGACATAAGAAGGGTCTTTCCTAAGTTCAGCCATATCGACTTATGCATCTAAATCAGACTCCTCATTAGAGGATTCCATGGCCACATAAGAAACTTTCTCCTTACGAGAGAAAGGTTTACTCTTCAACCTCCTTTCGTTCTTATATTTCTCTTTTTCTTTCTTTAAAATTTCTACTTGACGAACTCTCTCAGCCAAAAGGGCTAAATCAGGAACACATTGAATAATTTTTGATGCATATAAAATCCTAAACCCATAATTGATATCTTTACTACTTCACTTTCAGGAAGAGACATATAACAACTACTTCTAGCGTTTTTGAAATGAATCATGTCATCATTGATGGTTTCACCATCTTCACGTTTCAAAGCCACTAAGTCAATAACTTCCACATTCAGTTCTCCCCAATAAAACTGGGCGTGAAAAGCAGTTTCTAACTGAGCCCATATTGTTATCGAATTTGGTCTAAGATTAGAGAACTAAGTAAACGCATTCTTCGTTAATGAAGAAGGAAAAAACTTCATTTTTGAATTTTCATCATTAGCCAAATTTCCAATCTCAACCAAATATCGAGCAACATGTTCAGTAGTTGATTCTCACACTTCTCCTGCAAACTTTGTGATTATCTTAGGATTTTTCACTCCTCTTGGCACTTCAGCCATTTGAACATTATGAGAAAAATTTGACATGAAATGGAGTCGATTCATGAATCCTATATTAAATCCAACCCGATTTAGAACATCTTCCACAATTCTCGTCACCTGATAATGTTCACCAACTCGACTAGCACGTAATCGAACCAGGACATCATCTGCATTTTGACCACGAGAAATTAATTGAGGGTTTTCTCTATTTCTAAAAGCGTAATTTTCATTTTGAAATAAAATTTTCAAATCCCTTATTATTTCCTCTTGCGTCTTGCCTTTTTCATTCATCATAATCAACAATTCGAGCAATTCGCTCGACTTGCCTTGCAAGACGATCAAACTTTGTTTCATGATCAGCCATCATAGGATTCAGATTGTAGTCATGTGTTGAGTTAATAAATTGACCAAATCATGATGACTTTCTTCTACATATTGTCGAAATGCTACTATCGAATTAGAAGCATTCGATGTAGAACCTACATTAACATCTCGAGAACACTCGGAATGTGGTTGTGGAATTTGAGCATTATGTATTCCACTTACAGCTCCAAATCGGATCGAAGGGCCAAAACCACTTACTGGTGGCGTATAACCTGGAGGAAGACCATAAGGAGGCCAACCAGCAGTTACTTGGGGCTGAATTGGTATTGAATTACCACGTGGGCGAATATTACGCCCATTATTATCAGCCTGCATACTTGTAACTGCTATCTTTCATTTACAATAACACCTTCCGAACGTGAAGTACCATCTGAAGGTTGTACAACTACTGGTGCACTATCATTTGTGGATGAACCACCATTTACGTTCAAAACTTCATCAGCCATGTGAATAATTCTTCCACTCCTTAATTGCATACACTAAGCAATACCAAAATCATTTGACACACTTAAATTTTAAAACTGTCTCACTGGGCATGCCAATTTGTTTTATCAATTTTTAGCAAATCGAAGGTGGTTTGATTCTAATAGTCTGGGAGCGAAACCTACTCCTCTTTTGCGAGTATAAATTTTCTAAAAGTGTATCAAAGACCCTCGAATTAGACAAGATTTAAAGAAAAGACTGAAAAAATATAAATAAAGACTTTGAAAGTAAAATTGACTGGAATTAAAATGGTTTGCATTGAACTTTAACAAAGCAATAAAATGCCTTCGACTGAATCAAATGACTTTTAACAAGGAAAATTAAAGGTTTCAAAACATAGAATTGGACTAATAAAGTAAATGTTGCTTGAAAGAAAAATTTGCAAGAAAAGTAAAGTTTGCAGAAAATGTAAATAGAAAGTAAAGACATGTGGAAGGAACCCTACAGAAAATTGACTTGAAGCAGATTCAAAAAGTCCCTGGGATGTGAGTGTGCGAAAATAATCTCTAAAACAAAGTTTCAACCCCTATATCTTCGAGCCTTCTTTTATTTATAGCCTCTCCTTGACCGTTCGATTTGAAATGTAACTTCCATATGTGTGAAAACGTGAATAACTGTTCCTGTTTCTTTTGCTTGATCATGAAACGACTGAAAAAGCAATCTTCGAAACTTAAAATCTTCGATTTACCTCCTCGACTAATTATAATAGTCAAGCTTCAGGTCAATAACAAAATACCTTTCTCGATACACGCTTCTTTCTGAGAACACATGGCTGCTAACTTCCAAATAACTTCCTTTTTCAAAATTACTTATTTTTGACTAACAGCCGTATAAGCAATTCGTAGCATGCTACCAAAAACTAAATGATTCTAACAAAATTTATTCTACATAATCTAGTTAAGAATGGCTTTTCCTGCTATATGCAAACGTACACTGACGTAGATAAAGACCCAAAAGGAAAATCATATAGTTTTACTAGCTATATATATTAAACCGAATCTAATGCAAATCAAGTTGGCTAAAATATTTTGAAACTGTACAAACTATAAAGAGTATACCAAGGCAATAATCAATAATAACGAAAATGACTTTGTATTCTTAATTTCTTATTCGCGAGTTTCTATTTAAGAAATTGAATTTTTTGGAAAAATAGTTTGTTTTTATGATTTCGTATTAAAATTGTTATGAAAATAATAAAACCCAATTTGAATTATAATTTTTTTAATTAAAAATGGAAAGACTCGAGCTTCTTTTGTTTCAAAAAAAAAAAAAAAAAAGACTCGAACTCGCAACTAACCTCTTATATGGGTATAGAAAGATTATTTCATTTGAGCTATAATTCATTGGCATAGATTATAAATTTTTATTTGATACTTAGTTTGCTCCTTTAATTTTATAACTAATAGTACATATTTGCCAATTTTAATTGATCCTCTAATTAATACAAGATTTGGATAACATAATATAAGTATGTTTAGTTTTTTTTGAGGTAAAGTACTAAATTAGTCCTTACGTGTAATTTTGTTTTGGTCATTAAGGATTAAAGTATCTTATTTAAATCTAAAAAAGTTTTATTTAATTTTAATGTAGTCCCACCATGAGGTTAAAGTTAAATAATTAATGAAATGTTCTACATGACAGCATAAGGTCGATAATCTGGAGAATAAATATAAGATCTAGAGGCACAAAATTAACCGTGGATGCATCAATACATATATTTATCATTTTTCTTAGTTCTATAGAAAATATTTCATTTAAATTGTAAGAAAAATGATAAATAAATGTATTGATGCATTGATTTTATACCTATGGAACTTGTATTTATTCTCCAAATTATCGATTTTATTCTTGTACTGCTGTCATGTAAAATATTTCGTTAATTATTTAATTTTGATCTCATGGTGGGACTACATTAAAATTAAATAAAATATTTTTAGATTTAAATAAAATATTTTAAATTTTAAAGACCAAGACAGAATTATATTATACCTAAACGTAGAAAATTAATTTAATCCTTTATTTTTTTTTTCCTTTTTTAAGTTATGATTAGTTCAAACATAAGGAGAGATGATTCAAGAGGGGTTTATTTCCGCCTTTGGGTTTTGGGTGCATCAAAGGAGGTTCAATGGGTTTAATTAATTTGATGTGGGTATTGATTTTCATGTAGTAATAATGTAATATTAATTCGTCGGTTATTTTGTAGAATTTTATATATTTTGTTTTTAAAACTGTTTGATAAAAAGATTGAGTAGCGAAACAGAAATAAATAAAAGTGTTGATTTTTTAGATTTTTTTAAATAAATATATATACTAATTAAAAAATAATTTTAATTTTAATCCTTCTAATAAACACGCTTTTAGAGTTATTTCCAAATCCCCACATGATATTGGATAATGACTTCACAGTGGGTGGAGTGTGGGGACAGAAGACATACTAATGACTCTGACTATGCAACTAAAACCATGGAGAAATTAAAATAAATTGAATGCAAAATTTGAATGTCATGACTATATAAATAATTTTGAAATAATTAAAATTAAAATAGCATAACAAATTCTATATATATATATATATATATATATATATATAATATTTAAGAAAATAAAACTAATCCTAATAATTTATTAAGATGATTATAATAATATAAAGTTTAACTAATTTGGATTCTAAAAACATAAGTTAAAGTTACTAGTAATAAAGAAATTTAAATAATTTATTTTAATAAATACATAATAAATATATTAAAAATTTAAATTTTACATCATTTTTTATAAAGACTTTTTTAATTAGTAATTTTATCATGTGTCTTGTGCTCTAAAAAAACAAATTAACTAAACCCAATAATATATTATTCTGAGTTAGTTACTATTATATGTTATTTCTTATAAATAAAAAATCATGGGAGGAATGGTTCGATGAGGTCGCGAAAAACTCTCTCATGAGCAAACAATTTGAGGAGGTCACGATCCAACACGTTCCGAGAGAAAGGAACACACGGACGAACCTCCTGTCCAAGCTAGCAAGTACAAAGTCAAGGGCCGATAACCGGTCTCTTATTCAGGGTTTAGTAAAGGAGCCAGCAGTCACCCTCCATTTGACAAAGATAGATCCCTCCTGGATGGACCCGATAACTGACTTTTTAGAAAGCGGTAAGCTCCCTGACGACGAGAAGGCGGCCAAAGCATTGAGAAGGGAGGCGGCCAAATACGCGACTATACAGGGACAGTTGTTTAAAAAGGGACTCAGCCAACCCTTGTTGAAGTGCCTACACCCAGACCAAACGGACTATGTGCTCAGAGAGGTCCATGAGGAGTGCTGCGGTCATCACATCGGGGGCAAAGTCCTAGCAAGAAAGCTCATCAGAGCTGGTTATTACTGGCCATCGATGATGAAGGACTCCAAAGAATTTGTAAGGAAATGCGTCAAGTGCCAGGAGAACGCCAATTTCCATAAGGCGCCGGTGGCCGAGCTAAGTCTGTTGACGTCTTCCCAACCATTTTCACAGTGGGGAGTCGACCTCTTGGGACCTTTCCCGGTTGGTCCGGGGCAAGTCAAATATCTCATAGTTACCATCAACTACTACACCAAGTGGATAGAGGCTGAGCCACTGGCCAGTATATCCTCATCCAATTGTCGAAAGTTTATGTGGAGACAGGTGATAACTCAGTTTGGCATCCTGGAAGCCGTTATCTCTGATAACGGGACGCAGTTCACTGATAAGAAGTTCGTGGAGTTCCTCGCTGGTTTGGGCATAAAGAAAAAGTTTTCATCTGTAGAACATCCCCAGACGAAGGGCCAAGTTGAGGCCGCAAATAAGGTCATCTTGCTAGGCCTCAAGAAGCAGCTTGATAAGAAAAAGGGTGCATGGGCTGATGAACTCGCCTCAATTCTCTGGTCTTATCGAACGACCGAGCAATCGTCCACGGGAGAAACCCCTTTCCGCCTGACATACGGGGTGGATGCTATGATACCCGTGGAGGTCGGCGAGCCGAGCCCACGATTACTTCTTGAGGGAGTAGAGGAAGCTGTAGAAAAGGACCTAATAGATGAGGCTAGAGAGATGGCCCGTTTGTCAGAAGTAGCACTGAAGCAAAGAATGGCCCTGCGCTACAACACCAAAGTACTCAGGAGAGAATTTGAACAAAATGACATGGTCCTACGGTGCAACGACATCGGGCTGCCGGCTCAAGGGGAAGGTAAGCTGGCGGCAAACTGGGAAGGTCCCTACAGGGTCAAAGAGGTGATTGGTAAGGGCGCCTACAAATTGGAGAGGCTTGATGGCAAGGAAGTCCCGAGAACTTGGAATGCAGGTAACTTAAGAAGATTTTATTCTTAGTTCAAATACGCCGAGTAGGCGACTTGACCAGCTCAGTAAGACCCGGGTTTCCCTTTACCGTCAAATAATTTACTTTCGTTAAATACTTATCATTGCAATAGACTTGTTTAACTGTCGATTAATGTTCACTTGTTAAATTTACTTTTCCCCATTTATGCATCCCACGACAACAAATTTCTTATAATACATGTTAAACGGGACAACGACATGGTACCCCGGGACTGATCACCCCGGAAACCGACTAAGTTAACGCCATAACAAATGGCTACAGTGATAGTGAAGCCACGACTTGGCTTCGTCAAATTACCAACACAACGGTAAACAAACGCGAGCGACGAGCCAATACCAACAAAACGATAATAAAATAGAACGAAAATGCACTACCGAATAAGCAGAAAAGGACGGTAATTATAAGCCGACCAAGCGACTATCAAAGTAGTTAAAAAATCACAAGTTCTACAACAAAATTACAAATTCCATGCAAGAATACAGAGATCATTTCTTCGGCATATCGACAATCTTGCCATCTTTGATTGTTTTAAAAACCCCGATTGCCGATGTGTCGAAGTCAGGAGCCACCATTTTCACTTGAGCTTTAAGGGCCTCCTCAGTCATCAGGATCGCGCTCTTCCCCTGCTTCACAGTCTCTTTGTACTTCTTCTTAAAATCTTCAGCTTCGGCATGAGCAGTCTTAGCTGACGAGACAACCACGTCACGTTCTTTCTCCAAAGCAGCCACCCGACCCTACGCAGCCTTGAGCTGGCTCTCCAAAGTCATCTCCCGCTCGGTTAGCCGGGAGACGGTGGCATCAGAGGTCTTCAATTTTTCCTCAGCAGATGTGGCCTTCTCCTCGGTAGCTTTAAGCTTCTCCTCCGCTTTGGGCAGCTGCTCCCGAAGTGTTTCAACTTGAGTCTTAAATTGATTGTTGGCCTTAACAGAAGATTCGAGCTTCCTATGCATCGACTGCATTCCCGACAGCTCGAACTCGGCCTTCCGAGCTATGGCGGCACCGCGGAGGAGAGTACGGTACATCCACCTCACCTGTCCAGGAAGGTCAGAGCCATGGAAATATTCCTCCGTGCCGGGAAGCAGCTGGGAGTCTATAAAGTTCCCGGCATCGAAGTTCCTCTCTATCACGGTGAGGGCTCCTTCAGGACTGGAGGATGACTTCTGCCTCTTTGGGTTGTGGATAACCTTCAAGTCATCATCCTCGACTTGTGGATTAGAGGTCGAGTCCCCAGTACCGACCACCTCCTCATGAACAGGAGAGACACGCGCCCCATCAGCATTTTTGTCCGGCATCTCAATGTCATGGGGTGGAGACACCGCCTGGTCCTCCTTATTCTCAGGAGGGGCCTCCGGCTTCCCGTCAGCCGTTTCTTCATCGCTGTCACCAGCCAGAAAGGTATTGTACAAATTCTCAAGACCTGTCATCTCGGCAGACATTCCCACTACATCAAAAATAGTGAAACAGGTTAGTCGTGAAACCGGCATAACAAATCGAAAGTACAGTAACGCAAGAAATGCAAGTTAAAGCTACTCACAAATATAATTTCTAGCGACCTCCCAGTCACCCATAAGGAGGTGGGGGTTCACGTGGTTTCTCCTAAAAATGGCCAACAACATGTCGGCAATCTTTTTGTCCACAGCGGACATCCCTTATAGGTCACCTTAATAAAGGTGTTGGACCCCGCCCCAAAACTCCAATACGTCGGGATGAGGCGTTGCCCTTCTAACGACAGCCAGAAGGGATGACGACTTTTGACTGGACGCACCTTGAAATACTTGTCCTTGAACCCATGATAAGAGTCTTCGAACAAGCCAAAAATCCTCCCACCCTGGGCAGATCGGAAGGACATGAATCCTTTCCTTGCTTTCCCTTCTTTGGAAGGATTCGTAAGGTTAAAGAGATAAAGAAAAACGTCGACAGACACCGACAGCTCTAAGTATTCACACACCATCTCGAAACAGCGGATGGAAGCCCAACTGTTCGGATGCAGCTGAGATGATGCCACGGAGATTCGGTTAAGAAGTGCCATTTGGAAAGAAGAGAAAGGGATGCGAACCCCCAATTTGGTGAACATTGCCTTGTAGAACCAAATCCAGTCGGCAACTCGGGGGGAGTGGAGGTTGAGTTCGTATAACCATTCGTTGGGGGCAGGAACGAAAACATCGTAGTTGGACTCCTCGTCAGTCCCGCCGCACAAGTACTTGGCTTGAAGGAACTCGGTAAGCTCCTCCTCACCCATCTGGTTCGGGGAGTCCTTCACGTCGGAGGTCACCCAAGCATATCGGTCGTAACCCGCGCTTGAGGAGGAAGCTCGTGAGACGAGGCGAGGCATACCTACAGTGGGGCACCACTTGGTTAGTCTACGAGGTCGGAAGTTCGAAAAAGGCCCAAAAACTACATTTAGCCTATTCAATAACTGAAATCAAGCATGGCTGAAGCAAATCCTAGGTAAAAACCTAAAAAACTAACGCCCTGGAATGGTAACCCCCTAACGCACCTACTTAACACTAATGTTATCCAGCATACAAGTCAAATCGGGAGAGCAGCATGCATACAGGAGCATTGATAATGAAGATAAAATGAGCATGAAGCAGAGAGCGAGGAATGAGTGCTTACCTGAATTGATTGCGATGGGTGGGAGGAAAGCAAGAAGGGGCGAATGCACAAGGAAGCAGAGATGGCAGCAGAAAATTCGAGAAGGAAGAAGATGGAAGTAGAAAGCAAGGAAATGGAATGAAAATGAAACATAAAACTGACTGGGGGATTAAGAAACTGACTCAGGAAGCGCGAAAGGCAAAGGGCAAAATAGTCTTTGTGCGTAGGGTTTTGAAATAATTCATTATGAGCATTTAATGCCTAACGCGAAGAACGAGGCGACGAACAGTTATCCCCAGCAACGAACAGACACGCGCGCAAGAGGCACGTCCTCTCCACGAGCGGCCGACCTAGCAACAACACACAAGAGAGGACATAACACGCCACCAACGACCCTCACGATCATTGTTGGCACGTTGGGGGCATTGTTACGGCCTGGCCCAAACGTCACACGGGACGACCCGACCCATAGGCCACACGACCCGAACAGTCGGGTGCGAGACGCTCAACCACCGACCCGGACACGCGTCCTTGACAGCTCTCTACTACAGCTGTATGGGGAAGCTTCAAGGAAGGTGGGTCTGCCCTTGCGGGACCCACTACTGACACGGTATATATGGAGAGGGTCCTACCCCTCCCCAAGGTACGTCACATACCATATTTCCCACTTTTCGCCTGCCCACCTGACTGACTAGGGCGTCGGAGTGTCTTTGCAGGTGACACCCCCTCTCCACACGAAGAACTTGAGACGTCGGCTACTCCACCTTCAACCCAGCAACCCGGAACCAGGTGATACCCCGTCTTACCAACTGAAGTATCACCCCGAACCGTCCGGTACCCGAGCTACCGTACAAACCTTATCATCTAACTTTTATAAATATATATATTCTAGAAAATCACAAGATTACACAATTTTAAAACATTAGCAAAGGAACACTATACTAAAAAAAATTAAATACCAGTAACTATTTATTTTAAATCAAAGAAGATTCTTTATTAATATTGTGAGAGATACTAAAAAATTACACATCTTCAAAATATATCTTTATCTATTTCAATAACTATTTTTACTAGTTGCACAAAATAATATGATCTTAAACATGCACATTAACATACCTAATCATAATTCCTTGTCCTAAATCATATATATCGAGGGAAAGCTAATAGAGTAAAACTAAAAATTAAACTTTTTCGATTATAGTAATCTCTTATAATATTAGGAAAAAACGTTACTAGCCTATTAGTTAAGAAGAATACACTCGAATATTTAAATCTTTTTTTATTATTTTAAACAAATCTTTAAAGTTCAAAATATTGATACTATTTATTCAATTAAAATAATTTTATTACTAAAGCACCTCTACAAAAAGGGCTAAGCCGTCAAATTAGTATTACTGCTATCAACGTTTAGAACTAATAAAATATTTTATGAATATTATTAATTAACTATTAAATATATTATTTCTTTGTATATATTTTATAATTTTTTAAATAAAATTATAATTCATTTTTTATAAATACTAAATATATATTCTTATATAATAGTTCATTTTTTTTATATTTTCCGTTACATAGTAATATAACTATCTATCAAAAAAGACAACACTTCTGAAAAAAGAATTAAAATTTAGAAAAGAAATAAAATTTAAAACAAACAGAATAAAAGAGAGAATCTGGAGAGTTAAAGATGTGGTGGGATGAAGTAGAATATTCTGTAGCAAGGATAGATTCTTGATAGTTGTTATTAATCCAACCTTAACTCTAACTCTCTTTCTCTGATCATATGAGAGTGTCCTTGAGAGTTAAATACTGAACCCCACCATATAACACAACACCACATATCACATTGTCTTTTATTGTGTTATCCTATTTCTATTTTGTGTGCTTTGCGTGTCTCTCTCCTCATTTTTAGTAGTGTTTGGTTGATGTCCATGTCTCATTGAGACGGTAACATATATCTGTCGTTTAATTTGGTGAGACACAGATTTTTAAAGGATATGAGAGGACACAAATAAATACGGAGACACTAAATTTGTATACTTCTAATTTAGTGAGACACTGAGACACAATTATATATTTAATATTTAAATAATAATTTAAGATGATATTGGAAAAAAATATTAGAAGAAATAAAAATTTAATGGTGACGACATGCAGTGTTTAAGGTAATAGGTGTACAATGATAGTGGTAAAACTTGTAGTTGAATGAAGGGTAATTCAGTCTTTTTTAGATGTGTGTCTTGTTTTTTATTTTTGCCAAACACAATACATAGACACAAATATTTTATGTTTATGTCTTTAATGTCTGTGTTTTTGTGTTTATGTCTCATCATATACATCAACCAAACGGTTATGACATAGAATTCCAGGATCCAAAATATTTGGACGATTAAATAATTAATAATAAAATATATTTTTTAAAATTTTTTATATAATTGTTAAATAGTTTTATTTAATTTTAACTCTAATTTAATTTTTTATATATTATTTAATTATTAAATTTATTCTCTATTTTATAAATTATTATTTTTTATTCATCTATCATGCTTATTAACCATTAAAAATAAAAATCATGTTTCTTAGTAATTCATTCGATTCAACTTACAACACAATCGATTGAATATCACACGTTTTTTTCAAAATTCAATCAATTGAGGTATAAAACCATCGATTGAATTTCGCATAGAAACAAGAGTATCTTTTTATTCAATCCATTGATATAATAATACAATTGATTGAAATTTTTTGTACGTATTAAAGTTTTTTATATATCCAATCGAGTGAATTTTGAGAAAATCCATATTGCCGTACGAAATTCAATCGATTGTGTTGTATGTCCAATCAATTGAATTAGCAAGAAATACGATTTTGCAACGTTTATAGATGTAACAGATCAAGGACAAAAAAATTCGTTGATTTGTATTGTCAAAATATTTATGAAGGTCATGATTAATGAAAGATCTATTTTATTGTTGTTTTTGTTTCTAATGTTTAATAAACATAATAGATAAATAATAAAATAATAATTTATAAAATAGGTGATAAATTTAATAATTAAATAATATATAAAAAATTAAATTGTAGTTAAAATTAAATAAAAATTATTTAATAATTATTAAAAATTTAAAAAAATATGTTTAATTAATAAACCATTTAATAATCTAAACGTTTTAGGACCATCGAATTTTATGCCCACTCTTATAAGAACACGAACACTACTCTCATCTTTTTTCATCACTTGTTTTTTCTTCTCCTCATTCACTCCTTACTCATCAGGTACCATCCATCTGATCAATTTTTTTTTTTTTTTGTGTCTGTCTAAATGGGATGGCATATGGCAAATCTTCCCGGGTGTTAACAAAATTCTTTTTCGTTAGCAAAAATTGCACTCCTTATTTAACATTACTTCACTTTTATTTTATTTTTGTTTTCTTTAATCGCTGTAGTCAATATTTTTATTAATATGACCATGATATAAAATTGGTAATATATCTATATAAACCTTTTCTCTTTGACTAATAAATACAAATTAATTCTTTCAAATGATCTCTTACCTAAATAATATACTACTATTTAAGTATTTATTTTTCTCTCTCATATTGGTTACAACTTTTTTAGATATATATTTTCTTTAATTTCTCTTCCATTTTTGTTTTCTAATTCTGTCTAGATTAGATTATTCACATTTTCTGTTGAATAATTTGTTCCAGCATTATTTTGTTGAGTTTGCCCGGCAGTGAAATTTGCCTCTCATAGTCTCATTTAATTTACTTGGTCTCTTGAAGTTATAATAAGCCATAAAATAAACGTTCATTTTTTTTAAAAAAAAAAAAACAAAAGCTCAACACAATTAGGTGGAGTAAACAAGACCGTCCAACAATTCAAGAACTAAACACAACAACACGAAACCGATCGATTCTCAAGTCATCTCCGGCATAGCCATCAACAATAAAAGGGATCCACATCATTCCACTTGTTAGCGCTAATGAAGATTATGTTGATAGTTTCTTCAACGTCTTTGCTTGTATTCTGGAAGATCCTCCTATTTCTTTCCATCCAAATGTTCCAGAGAATCGCACATACAGAAGCACCTCAACCGCTGCCTTTGATTATCCTTACTCCGCGGTTCCTCTGTCCAATTTACAAAGTGCTCTTTCAGCGAACCCAGATAAGACTATTATCGGCCAAAAGCTGATATCCAGGCATTCCACACCTGCCACGCAAAAGTACAGCCTAGAAATAAGTGATGTATATATTCCACATCATTATTACATAACACAGAAACATTATCTTCCTGAGTGATAATACCGAACTGGCTTAGCCTTTCCTTTGTATTCACTCGGTCTATCAGCACAAACCAAGCAAATAGCTCCACTCTTGGTGGAACCAAACCTTTCCAAATAGTCCTAGTAAAGCTGAAACTGGTTACCTCCTCTGGAAGCATTTCCTCCTGCAACACCTGCACAAACGAGTTAGTTGAAAAAATACCTTGCCTATCATATTTCCACACCACTCTATCCTCTCTGTTTTGTACTAGTTTCACAGGTCTCAGAGCCTCATGCAACTGGTCCAGTAGTTCCAGTTCTCATTGGAAGAGCTCACGCCTCCATTGGAAATTCAAAATCCACTCTAACCCATCCTAAAATCCACAATCTCCTATAACAAATCCCCCTTGGTTTGAAATAGAGAAAAGCCTCGGGAACCGATCCTTTAGAGCTCCACCGAGAAGCCAAACATCCTCCCAAAATCGAGTCCGTTGCCCATCACCCACCTCCATTGACAAGGCTGTAACCATCTTATCCCTAAGTTGTTCATTCGTGATATGTACTTGGCAAATATCTTTCCAGGGGCCTCCTTTAGTAGGTAGTACTTGAGTTGATAGTAATTCATTTGAGTTCAGATTATGGCAGGAACATACTATCTTCTTCCACAACGGGCACTTTTCCTTAGCAAACCGCCACCACCACTTAAATAACAGAATAGAGTTCCGGATCAAAGCATCCCCCAATCCCAAACTGCCTAGCTTCTTAGGAGCCTGCACCACTTCCCATCTAACTAAAGCCATACTATTTCGACCATCTTCCTTACACCACAGGAATCTTCTCTGCAATGAAATCAACTTCTCACCAACAGCTTTCGACATCTTGAACAGACTCAAATAGTACACTGGCAAGCTATTTAAGACTGATTTGATAAGCACCAATTTTCCAGCTTTATTTAACACCTTATCTTTCCACAAATTGAGCTTCTCCTCTACTTTGTCTATCTATTATAGGCTTCCAAGTCTTCACCAACCTTGGATTTGCACCTAGAGGGATTCCAAGGTATTTAACTGGAAGAGTGTCTCGCTTACAACCCAACAAGTTGCACATACACTGGGCCCACTGCTCATCACAGTTTATTGGAATCAGGATGGACTTATCAAAATTGATACTAAGCCCTAACATCAACTCAAAGCACATCAGCATTCTCTTGTAATTCCTAATAGTCTCCTCTTCTGGTGGGCAGAATAGAATAGTATCATCTGCAAATTGAAGGTGTGACAATTCTATACTGTCTCTGCCAACCAGCAAAGGTGATATCCGTCCGTTTCTGACTGCCTCTCCAATCATTCGATGCAGTACATCCACAACTAGAACAAACAAGAGGGGTGAAAGGGGATCACCTTGTCTCAAACCTCTTTCCGTTTTGAACGGCTTAGATGGCGAACCATTTATCAGAACCGACATAGAAGCAGTGGTCACACACTCCATAACCCATGCTCTCCATTTCTGTCCGACCCCATCTTTTGCAGCACAATGTCCACAAAACTCCATTTGACCCTATCATAGGCTTTTTGGAAATCTAGCTTGATTATTGATGCCTCCTTTTTCTTCATTTGAGCCAGTTTATCGTTTCACATGCGATAAATGCCCCATCGTGTATTTTTCTTCCCTTTACAAATGCACTCTGAGTCTCCCCTACTAACGCTGGCATCACTGATCTCATCCTCCTAACCAGGACCTTAGATATAACCTTGTAAACGCATCCCACCATACTAATAGGTCGCAAGTCTTTGATTTCCTCCGCACCAATGAACTTAGGTGCCAGTGCCACCCAAGTGATATTGGAGTCCGCTAATAGCTTGGACGTCTGAAAGAACCCCAACACTACTGCCGTGAATTCTGTCCCAATCTCATCCCAACATCTCTTAATGAAGTTCATGTTGTACCTATCACATCTTGGTGTCTTAGATGACTCACAGTCCCACACAGCCTCTCGGATCTCCTCAGCTGATGGTAGTACTTCTATAGTCCCAGCATCTTGCTCATCTATCTTCTCCACCAAATCATCTCTGAAAGCTACCTTGGGAGAACGTTCTTGATGATATAAATCTTTGTAGAAATCTCTGACAGTAATCTTTATTCTAGCTTGGTTTCGGACCCGTCTGCCATTAATTACCAGTGCATCAATCCTATTATTCCGCCTTCTTGCTGATGCTATATTGTGGAAGTATCTTGTATTTTTGTCCATATCCTTAGTGTGCCAAGACCGAGACATCTGTTTCCTATGTACTTATTTCCTCACATACCATCTCTCACAGCAAGTAACCAGCGCCTTCTTTCTAGCCTCCATCGTTCCATCATACACTCCGTTACTTACCCTATGATCAATTCTCTTGATTTCTTCCTCAAACTTTGCAATCTTGTTGTCCATCTCACCAAAATTATCCTTATACCATCTCCCCAACGGAACTGTCAAAACCTTCAATCTGTGAATTGTTTGTCCTCCAGACCTCTCCATTCCTCCTTCACCATTCTGAGAAATCCCTCATGTGTGAACCACGAGTCCAGGCTTCTGAACGGCCTTGGACCACCCGTCCACTTCCTATCCTCAACTATTATAGGGAAATGATCTGATAAATCCCTTGGCCCACCTTGAAGCCAAGACTCGGGGAACTCTTCTAACCACTCCAAGCTAAGCAGAGCTCTATCTATCCGACTGCAAGAATATCCCTGGAACCATGTAAACTTGCGATCAATAAGCGGCATATCCACTAAGTTCATATCTTGTATCCAATTCTTGAATTCTTCTGCAGACCGAGTTAACCTAGTAGTACCTTTTCTTTCCTCCTCATGTACTATTTCATTAAAGTCTCCCAGAAAGCAACAAGGAACTTGACATAACCCAGCTATATAACTCAGCTCCTCCTAAATATGATTCTTCTCATCTCTAGTATGTGCACCATAGACCAGGATAAATGAACAATTGAACAGACTCTTTAATATTACTCTTTCAACACACAACCACCTCTTTCCCTTGTAGCAATTATTCATTTTAAACACCAAATCATTCCAAATTAACAACAATCCACCAGAGGCACCATCAAAACCTACATATTCCCACCCTACACCATCTTGCCCCCAAATTCTTGTAACGTCAAACCTCGTTACTACCTGCTTTTTAATCTCAATCAATCCAACCATATCTAACTTATGTTTATTCTTAAGGTCCTTCACCATTCGCAACTTTCCATCACCTCGTAACCCCCTAATATTTCATGAACTAAAAATCATTTAAAATATTTTTACACACCTGTTTTTTATTTTTTGGTCTGCACTGTCTCATTTTCTCCTTCTGCTTTGCCACTTTTCTTTTACGGGCTATTTATGCGTTCTGTGCTTGGAGAATTTTCATAATGTCAACATCCTCATCTTGCAGCACAGCACCTGACTCTTTACCCAGCTCCCAGGTCCTTCTGTTTTCCAGTAATTGCTCCTCTAGCTTTGAACACTGACTGTCACTGTCCTCTGCATTATTTTCCAGGTCTTCATGCCGGACAGCACCCCCAGCAATGCCATAGTCAACCTGTTTGAATACCATCCTTCTACTTCTTTGGATAAGACCCTGGCCATCATCAGAACCCAGATCAATCATGGCACCGGTGCCATCACTTATCTTTAGGTGCCAGCGACCCTCCGGAAAGCATCCCTCAAGCACCGTGACCCCTCCTTCCTCGACCCCCTCATCAGCTTCATCACTCCCGCCACCACCGATAACCTGGCCTTCCGCCACCCCAGCCATCTCACATTCTCCGCCAACTGTACTCCCATCATCTTTAACAGCATCATTCTCCTCAGTTTGGATCCGGTCATCCCCACCGCGAGGAACCCATCCCCCTTGGTCCACAACGATTTCGTTTCCGTGACCAGTTCCGTTGCGTGCACCGCCATCACCTTTGGAGGACTCCACAACGTGATCGTGACCTCGCCCCTTGCACCGTTAGGTTTCAGCAGACCTAGCTCAGTCTTCCTGCTCTCCTTTCGACCCGACCCATCCAAATCGGGCCCTGCATTTGCCTCCTTTGTAGCTATGGGCATCGGGCCCATTAAAGCTAGCCCTTCCACCTAATGTTTATTGTTAGCGCTGGCCCAATCCTTGGTTAAGCAACCAAGCCTTCCATCCTCGTGTTTCTTATTGTAACCGGCATAAGCCTTAGGTTTGCCTTCCTTTTTTTGTTGGTGTTCGTTAATGGGCCCCTTGTCAGCCCATGAAGACCACATGTCATGGTTCTCTCCGATTCTGCCTTGTAACTCTGATTATTACTTCCCCCACAATTAGGAACACCGTGATTCTCTCCCCTAACGGCTTGATACGTTGCGATTTTCCCGTAATTGTGATATCCACTGCCATTAAACCATTCATTCAAAATTACGTTTGAAATTACTAATCTACCCTTGTCATCATCCTCTCCTCGAGGTACCCTCATCATTAGCTCTTCGTCCTGACTTCCTGCGTGCCATGATTCTGCGTCTTGCCTCGGCCGTATAACCGTTCCTGAATCCTTGCGTGTGTTACCGTGATCCAATAGTACACCTTCCTCACTGTCTCCAAATTTCTCCGTGCACAATAAATTACACGCCTCATGTCCAACCTCTTTAACCAGAACATCAAAACCCCCCGTTTCAATCATGATATGAATCCACTCATGAATTACATCCATCACACAAGTATCAATCTGCACACGTCCTACAGTGAACGAGCTACACAATTTAGTTCCCCTATCACATGCAATCATTTCACCCCCATTGGCCTCCTATCGTTTTGAACGTGTCAACTGACCATACGTGCAACGGAACCCCAAAGCATTCCAGCCACACTCTCCGAGTTTCACTATGCTCCGACTCCTCCCACCGCCATACACCGTAAAACAATTGTAGGAGACTATTCATGTTGAAAGTGTATGCTTCTTCAGCATGCCGAACACTATCAAAAGTCATAATAGCTTTGTATGCTCCCATCTCCCGGACCTGGATGACATTAGGCAGGTTCTTCATGACCATTTCCTTCAACGAAGCAAAGTTAATAGGCTTTGTCGTGCCCCCTACGAGACTTCTCTTCAGCCATTCCAAATTTTCTGTTGCCACTGCTACCTCTACCTTTTTTGTGCGCCTATTTCCATGCGGATCCTTTTCAAGTCCCTTCGTCAGTTGTTCATGTCCAGCCAGCGATTCATTCTGCACTACTTCTTGACGTAGCTGCAGGACTTTGAGATTTTCTGTTGCATTCCCTCCATTTCTTTTGCTTATTTTTGGGGACTCCTGCGTTCTTCTATACTTGACCTCTCCTACACACACCACCTTATCTCTTAGCCGCATTCGATTTATTTCCGCTATAGCTTTCAACGCCCCTCCTTTCGTTGTGTACTAAATGAATGCAAACATGTATATATTCGTACCTTTATGTTTTCGAGTTAGATATATGTCATTGATGCGTCCCGTCCAATTGAATAAGTGGAACAACTCTCTCTTTGATATGTCGCCTGGAAGATTACTCACAAAGACTGAGAATGACTCATGCTCCAGCCGCCGATACTCTCTCTCTCTCTCTCTCTCTCTCCCCAGCTAGTTTCCTCTTGCAATTCAACAATTCTACGTTTAAAATCCCAACGAATTTCATAACGTCATCAATAATGCCCCTTAGTGTCTTAGCCTGCGTTAACCTCCTCCATGATCAAATAGCAGATATTCTTTTTATTCTTTCTTACTTTGTGGGAAGCAGTACTATTTTATTTTGGCGACCACTCACATACACACGCCATAAACGTCTTTTTTTACAGACGAAGAGGTGGATAGACTAATTGACCGGTATGTGTCCATTGTTCATTAATTAATTAATACAGCAACTAAGTTATTTTAGGAAAATCGATTAATAAAAAATATACAATTTTAAGTGAACCAAAATTTTTTTTCTATTTAACCAAAAAATGAACCGTAATTTAGTAAACCGGTTAATTTTTGTAGGCTTCTTTATTTTTTTTATTTACTTTTGAATTTTGGATTTTATAATATCCAAACAATAAATTTAAATTGAAAATAGATTGGACCAATATGTTAGAGTTAGACTCTTATAATTTGAGTTATTCTTCTATTGCTTTAGTATTTTTAATTTATTTTTAAATGTAATTAAAAGTTTTAAAATAGTAAATTAACTAATTAAGTATCATAGATTAATAGATAAAATGAAAGTAAAAAAAATAAATTAATTCAACAAAAAAATGCTAAATTTATTATGTTCTAGTCTATTATCCATTTAAATTCTAATAAAATAAATAAAGTTATTGTTATTTGGGGAAAAAAATTTAAATATAATACAATTTATTTAAAAAAATTAGAGATGTACAGAAAACTTTACAATTACATTTTGGAGAATATCCAAAATCAGAATTAAAGATGGCATGGCAAAATTAGGATTGCTGAATGCACTCGATGTTGCAAAGACACAGTAGTACTATTTCACAGCATTGTGATTGCTGGCATGGGATTTTTCACAGATGCCTATGATCTTTTCTGCATCTCGCTTGTAACCAAATTACTTGAAAGGATATACTACACAGATATAAAAGATCAAAGCTTGGTGTTCTGCCTCCAAATGTGCAAACTGCTGTGACATGTGTCACGCTATGCGGCACTCTAGCCAACTTTCCTTTGGTTGGCTTGGTGACAAGATGGGAAGGAAGAGGGTCTATGGACTAACCCTCATGCTCATGGTGGTTTGTTCCATTGCCTCTGGCATCTCATTCGGATCCAGCACGAAGAGTGTTATAGCAACCCTTTGTTTCTTCAGGTTCTGACTTGACTTTGTGATTGGTGGTGACCACCCTCTTTTGGCTACAATCATGTCCAATAAGAAGACAAGAGGGGCCTTCATTGCTGTAGTGTTTGCTATGCAAGGATTTGGGATCCTTGCTGGTGGAAGAAAGAAACACATGAAGGAAGCAAGGAAGTAATTTGTGAGAGTGTTAACTTCATCACAAATAATGTGAACTCAAAATAAAAAGTAGCTTGAGAAAATGAAGCATATACTTGAGAGGCAAAAGAACCATAGTAGTAGCACAAGCGGCCAAGGAGCTTGGTGACGAGGGAGATGCAAAAGAGGTAAGAAGCATCGGTGAAGAAACCCATCCCGGCGATCACAACTGCCGTGAAGTAGTACCATTGTGTCTTTGCAACATGAAGGGCATTCAGCACCTGCAACGGTTCCTTCGTCATCTTTTAATAATAACAAAGATTAGCTTAATGGGTGTTTAATAGGTGTCTGTATATGACCGTTTCTTTCATAATTTTATGTCTCAGTTAACAGATATCATATATGTACTCTTATGTATTTTCGTGATGGACATGTATACCAAAAACAAACGGTGTCTAAATATACATGAATACATAGACAAAAGAAGACACTAATTTTATATTATGTTTGGTAAGTTAGACAGAATAAAAAATCATAAAAAAATTGGTGTCTCAAGTCAGAAATTTGTGTCTCAGCACTTTAGAAAGACACACAGTACATATTTTAATGGATATTTATATATGACCGTATCATTCATAATTTTTACCATACATGTACTCTCATGTACTTCTGTGATGGACATGTATACCAAAAACACACGCTCCCTAAATACACAAGAGTACATAGTAGGATGTAATCGGTTCGGTTTAGTTCGATTTTAGACCGAAAACCAATCAAACCAACATGCTCGGTTCCTTATTAATATCAATGGTGGCTTTGGCACCGTTTCCTCCAGCATTCTCCCTTCCCTCTTGAGATTTCAGCGAAGCTTTGGATCCCACAACAACCATGCAACAAGGAGAGCGCGAGTTTCACAACAAAATTTTTCTTTTAATTCATTTGCAAAATTGAAATCAATGAATCATTTGAAACTCTAATGAATATTTGTGTTGGATTTGTTGGATTATTACAATTTACAATTTTTGATTTTTTTTAAACAAAAAGTGAAAAATGAGGTTGGTTAGATTTAAGTACTGGTCATTATTTTTTGGAATTTTGAAAAGAATGGAACATTTTATGAAAAGAAAAATAAACAAAAATAAATTTTACATTTTAAATTAATTCTATATTCTAAACCAATTATTATGAGCTAAATAATTCGGTTCAATATTTTTTAAAGTAAGATATTCTGGAAAATTAGTAATATTTTAAGCAACTTAATTAATTATAGTAATATATATTGAAAATTAGTGATTTTGTTACATTAATTTTTTTATTAATTATAGTTAAATAATATCGAGAATAATTTTATTAATTATAATAAGATGTCATGTGATATTAGTAGTTTTTTAGAGTAATTTTATAGATTATAGTAATATAATTTAGAAAATTAGTTATTTTTTTAATAATTTTATAAATTACAGTAATATGATCTAAAATTTTTTTAAGTAATTTTATTAATTATATTAATATAATATGAGAAATTAATAATTATGTTAAATTAAATTTATTAACTATAGTAATATGTGATGAAAAATTATTAATTATATAGAATATTAATTATAGTAAGATAGTATAAAAAGGAGTATAAATAGAGAGTACAAGGTGAGTACAGAGAGTACACAAAAAAAAATTCAACAAGATAACATGAAGAAAAAGAAGTCTCATGTTACACAAACAAAGACTTCGTAGACCCTCAATCCTAAACTCTAAATTTATAATTTTTAGAGTAATATGATTAATTATATATATATATATATATATATTGAAAATTAGTAATTTTGTTACATTAATTTTATTAACTATAGCTAAATGATATGGAGAATAATTCATTAATTATAGTAAGATGTTATGTAAAATTAGTAATTTTTTAGAATAAATTTATAGGTTTCAGTAATAAGATTTAGGAAATTACTTATTCTTTTAGTAATTTTATTAATTATAGTAATTGATCTAAAAAATTAAAATTTTTTTAAAATAATCTTATTAATTATGTTAATATGATATGAAAAATTAATTATTATGTTAAATTATATTTATTAATTATAGTAATAAGTCATGAAAAATTATTAATTATACAGAGTATGAATTAAAATAACGATATAAAGTTTTAAAAAAAATAACGATATAAAGTTTTTAAATTAAAAATTAATAATTTAAAATTTTAAATGTATGTGCGAAACCAATACAAATAACCCTATTCATATTATTCCACATATAAACTTTGGTTATTTTTAACTCAGAGAATATTTATATTTTATTTGGTTTATTAAAACAAAAAATTAAGAAAAAAAGAGAAGTGAATGAATTAATGTTTTTCACCAAATAATATGTCATTCTTGCATATAATCTGTTTGATAAAGTGTCTAAAAGAAAAGAGGAGTTAGTAGAACATTTGTACAATGTGTACAATGGAGGTTTAGGGATGTCCAATTCAGTATTAGAAATATAATCATTAGCCCATTGTACATATTGTACAAATATTCCATTGACTCCCTAGTAGGACTCAAAAATTTTTTTAGACACTATCAAACAGGTTATATGCAAGAATTACATATTATAGGATTGGTTGAAAAAATGATTGCTGATGTATATCATTCATCATTCTTATGCTGATGCAGCGAATTGGTAAATTACCCAGCACAAAGTTGAAAAGTCTAAAATTGTATTTTGTGAAGCCGGTCCCATACATGTTCATAAAAAGATTCCAAGTTTCCAACCGCTTTTAGAAAAAACTGGTGGCATTCAAGTCAACTTGAGTATATACCATGAAAACAAAAACTTCCTAGCAGGCAGTTAAGAGAGTAATAACATGTTCCTCAATTCTATGACCACACAAAAAAAAACCCTCTTCTTTGAACAAAATTCTTATGCCGGAATAGAAATTAGCAATTAATCCAATCGTGAGTATAGTCTAACCGACACGCAAATATTGCATCCAACAATTCTAAAATCTATAACCGAGAGTATTAGTCTCGGGTCGTTCTCCCTAGGAATTGCCTTAGAATGCACATTATTGATTAGGAAGTCTTTTGTGGTTTTGAGAGTTGGTGCAAGAATTCAAGCTAAACAAATATAAACAAGAATTGATTAAGATAAAGGCCTTGGCTAAGGATGAGTATTGGAAGTTCCATCATTGTAGTTTCCTTCGATTGTGATGATAATTGATTATTGCTTCACCTAGTTAAGCCCCTAATAATGGAGGAAAGTCAAGTGAAAGTAACTAACTTGAGTCACAAGTTCTAGTCTAACCCTAGGGAAGTCTAGCTTTAGTGCACTCCAAGTCAATTAGCAATTCTCAATTCTCAATCAACAATTGATATCCTCTACTCAAGTGTCTCCAATAACTCAACCCCTAAGCCAAGTAAGAGAAATCTACTCCATAGCTAGGGTTGTCATTTTCACAAACAATTGGCAGGCAATCATAGAAGACATGATGAAATTGAGAGAAAAGAATTGAATTAAAGCTATCTAATTCAAGCAATCATCAACAATCAAGCAATTGAATGAAATTCCTCAATTCATTAATCAAAATTCAAAGTACCTAGGTCACAAATCCAAAATCCAAGTGAATGAATCAAAAGAGCACTAATTGAGAGTAGAAGAAGAGTAGATCTACAACTTGTATCAAAGTAAAAGTGAATTAGAAATGGATCTCACCAAGAAATCAAAGGAAAATTGCAATGGAGAAAGTAAAATCCTAGAGAGAAGTTGGAGTTTCTCTCTCTAAAATCAAAATGTAACTAACTCCCCAAAATATCTAGAATAATGTCTAATTGTCTCAACCCCCTAATTCTTGGTCTTCTTATGCTCTTCCTGCCAAAATTCTGCCCCAAAACAGGGCCTGCAACTGCCTGAAATCACTGGTCACATTTTCTTCTTAAAAAATCACGTGCGCCCATCGACGCGTATGCGCACAGCACGCGTACGCGTCCCTGGGGCTTTTTGCGATCCACGCGCAGACGCGCAGTGCGCGCGCGCGTCCACGGATTTCTGGCCCAGCCATAAACGCGCCGGCTTCTCGTTTCGGCTCCATTGCGCCGGCTCTGAGTGCGCATCCATGCGTACGCGTACGGTGTGCGTGCGCACCCATGTCCAGATTCCAAAACTCTAATTTTTCCATGCTCCTTCCATTCATGCATGCTTCCTTCATCCCTCTTAGCCATTTTTGCCCTATAACTTCTGAAACCACTTAACAAACGGATCACGACATCGAATGATAATAGAGGAGGATTACGATATATCAATTTTAATGCAAAAGAAGCATGTTTTCGTCTATGAAGCAAAGTTCGGGAAGGAACACAAAATCATGCATTTTTATATGAATAAGTGTGGAAGATCATTGATAAAACCCTCAAAATCTATACATGATAAACCCTAAAAACAGGGTTTATCAACCTCTCCACACTTAAACTATAGCATGTCCTCATGCTAAAGGAAAGCAAAAGATCAAAGGATTACAAGAGAATGAGACTCATGGAATGCAATCTACTTACATGAATGCAACTAGGGTGTATGCCGTTGTCTACTTGGTCAAAAGTAATTCAATCTTCTTAGAACATACACACACACACACACACACACACACACACACACACACACACACACACACACACACACACACAGGGCAAGATGATAGGCAATGCATGGACTCTACCAATTCTAATCATCAAAGTGAAATATGCACAGCTTGCATGAAGAACGCTCGTGAGAGCCGGGAACAAGGGGTTGAGCTTCGAACCCTCACCGGAAGTGTTTGCACTCTATTCCCTCGGTGTATAGGGTTGATCACTCAATTCTCCTCTACTTCATGCTCTTCCAAAGTTTGTTCTTCCTCTAACAATCAACAGTTGTTCTAAGCATGCATACATATATCATGAGGTCTTTCTTAGGTTGTAATGGGGTTAGGGTTAAGGTAGGGTTATATATTTGGCTAAGTGGGCTAGAAATTGAATCCTTTGATTAACTTAAGCTCCCCACCTAACCTATATAACATCCTATACAATTATGTACTAACCTAACTACCCATTCCTCACTCTTTCACATACTCATGCATTTACTTTTGATCATTATACATATGCATTGATTTGTCTTTAAGTCTCACTTTTGGGGCATTTTGTCCCCTCTTTTTTTTTTCTTTTCTTTTCTTGCTTTGTTTGAATCTCTTCTTTTCTTTTCTCTTTTCTTTTTTTTTTTGTTTTGTCTCTTATTTTCTTTTCTTTTTTCCTTTTTTTTATCAACGCATATGGTCTACATATGAATATGTATCCACTTCCCAATATTTTTAATAAAAACAATCAACATGCTCTTACCTCAACCAATGTCCCCCTCTGTTTCCCCACACTTGTATGACACACACACTCTAACCTAAGCTATTCAAGGATTCAAATAGGGACATTCATGGTTTTTCGCTTTCGGCTTGTAATGTGCTAAAATTAAGAATAAGTGGGTTTAGCGTAGGCTCAAAGTTGGTTACAAAGGTTGTTATAAGGTAAGGTCATTTAGGTGAGTGGCTAAGTGAATTTATGGCATCAATCATGTACATGCATTCGTACATATAACAATGGACATATAGAGTCAAACAAATTAAGGATCACAATCATAGAGAGAGAGAGAAATGCACACAAGAAGGAAGGTAAGTGGCTAGAAGATGTAGCCACGCTATTAGGCTCAAAACTCGCCTGCTTGTGTTCTTGGCTCAAAATCTATGTTCCAAATTACATTCTTCAAACAAGCTTAGCATAAAAAATTTTCAAAATTTTCAAAATTGGTAGGGTTGCCTTAAAATTATAGTTTCCTAAGAAAGAAGTCACTACTCTAACCAAGTGGACTTATCAAGAGATAACTATCATGCAAAGGGGCTCAAAAAGTGAAAAACCTAATCATGCAATCTATCCTAAATAACAAAAGAGATTCAAAATTTATTTGGGTGTTACTTATGGAGACCGGTCGGTCGGCCAATCTCCCCACACTTAGAAGTTGGCACATTCCTCCGTGCCTTGGGTGAGACGTAGTGGTTGATCAGCTTTCGAGTGTCCATCATCTTCTCCATTATCGCTATCCTCATTGTCGGTGCCGGTGGATGTGAAAATTTCCGGTTCTTCCATAGGTGGTGCTAGGCAATTTAGAAGCTTCTTGACAAAAGTGTATCGGCGTTGGTTGCGCCGCTCATAACGATCGAGCTTCTTGTGGAGGTCCTCTATGCGTTGCATGGATGATTTTGGTGGTGCAGTTAAAGTGGTGGGAATGTTCATGGGGATGTCTATGTTCGGATCCTCGGTGTCCGCCGGAGGGTTGAGGTATCTCCCGGTTGGAAAAACATTACCGTCCATCGGGATCATGGTCCTCCGGTCCTTAGTCTCTCGGGGGACACCGGCTGCGGCAACTAAGTCGATCACCAAAGTGGGGAAGGTTAGGTTTCCCTTAGCATGGATGCGGCCCATAGCCTGGCGAACGAGATGGGGAATATGAACCGGCTCTCTGTGAGGACACACCAAACCGATAGGGCTAACTCGCCAGTGATAGATGAGCCATGGGTGCTTGGGAGCACATAATGGGCTAGAATTTGGGCCCATGCATGAGCCTCCACGGTGAGGTAGCGTGCGTCGATGCCCTTGGGCCGGGGTCTCATCCTTCCCTGAATCCAGAATGATTCGGGTATGGCAATAACCTTAAGGATGGCATCCCAGTTAGACCCATATTTGCATCGTGCCGACAAAATCTCTTGATATGCATCAATTCCTTCCGTGGACGGTCCGGTCTTAAGCACATTTTGAATGGCCTCCTCTGTGACAAGAACTTGTCTTTGACGCATAAATACCGATGCAAGGGATGATGAGTGGTAATTGGTGTAAAATTCTACCACCCATGACAAGTTTACTTCACGTGACTTCCTCAATAGGAACTCCCATTGCCGCCGCTCGATGCGGGGCATCACAAGCGGAATGACATGAGCCGGAGGGGCTAGAAGAGGCTCCGCGTGATAGTTCCTTTCTTTGATCAAGGGGTAGACAAGTTCGAATAGCGGTTGGGAAACTTGTTTGGATCCCTTGCCGGGTTGTCCTTTTCCAAAACATCGATGTTAGCAACGCTCCTTGTCTTATTGAGGAGGGGCTTGGCTCTAGGCGCTTGGTGTGCTTTGCTAGTGGACCGTGGGGTGCCTTCTTGGACGCCTTTCCGTTGTCTCTCTTGATAACCATCCTAGAAAAGAGGAGAAAGGTGACGAAATTAAACTCAAAGAAGCACCAAGAAATGATAGTCATGCAAGTGATAAAGCGTAAGAGAATGAGTGTCTTAGATACATGACAGCTGCAACATGTAACTAAGGCAATAATGAATACCATGGCCAATCACTAACATGTGATGTAGGAGTAGTATAGGCATGCAAGCAAGAAGCATGAGGAGTACACACTCTCAATATCAATAACAAGAAGTAAGTGTTAAGGGATGAGCATGTAAAAATGAAGCAAGAAGAGTAGTAAGCTCAATGCACATATGAACAAGTAAGTGAATGAGAAAGAACACTAAATGGGAAACACTAAGTCAAATTTAACTCAAAAAATCATGTATGCCTTTCATCAAACACTTGGTGTGCATCCCTTTTTATGACAAAAATTAGAGCAAAGGTGACAATATAACATCCCACAAAGCATCATCAATCATCATAGCATACCATACATTGCAAGAAAAAGCCATTAAGAAAACCCAACTCATCAATGCAAGAGGAATCCCCGCTTTTAACACCCATAAGAAAATGAAAAAGAAAGAAAATCCACAAACAAACTAATCATGAATGAGAGCTAACTAAGAAGAAGAGTAAGGAAATGCAACTAATGAAAGGAAGGAAAGAAAAGAGAGAGCTAAGCAAGAGAAAGGAAAAGTGAGGAATACCTTGAGAAGACGAAGAAGAAGAAATGGGGTATGTAAGTGAGAGGGGAGGTAATGAGGAGTATGAGAGAGGAGAGGGGAAAGAGGGATGTGGGACCGCCGGAGGTGGTGGTTGCCGCCGGTGATAGGGGCGGAAGAGAGGTGGTAGAAGTGGAGAGAGGGGGTAGAAGTGGAGAAGAAGGGTGAAGGTAAGAAGAGGGGAGAAAATTGAAAGAAAAGGCGCGCTAGAGGTAATTGGGTTGCGAGACTGACGCGCGCACGTACGCGTGCATGGGCAAAATATAGCAGGGGCGTGGACGCGTCTAGTGCACGTACGCGCGAAGTGGGTGATATGTAAGTGTGCGCGCGAGCGTCAGGTGCGCTTGTGTGTGCGTCTTGGTTGTGCCTCCAGCATAATGTGGGCACAACTTTGGCTCAACTCTTGGGAAGAAGTATCAGAAATTACATTGACACGATCGACGCAGACGCGCACAGTGCGCTTACGCGTCGATGTGCGTATCGTCTGAGGGGCGTGTGCGTGCCAGGTGCGCGCACGCATGAGTCGAGTCAGGCGTAAGGCACAATGTTAGCCTAGAATTAGTACAACTCTCTGGAAAATGAACCAGGAGCGCAGATGGCACCAACGGCGCGTACGCGGCTAGTGCGCGCACGCGCGCTTTGTGCGATTAAATTCTTATGCCGATATAGAAATTAGCAATGAATTCAATCGTGAGTATAGTCTAACCGACACGCAAATATCGCATCAAACAATTCTAAAATCTATGACCGAGAGTATTACTCCCAAGTCGTTCTCCCTAGGAATTGCCTTAGAATGCACATTATTGATTAGGAAGTCTTTTGTGGTTTTGAGAGTTGGTGCAATAATTCAAGCTAAACAAATGTAAACAACAATTGATTAAGATAAAGGCCTTGGCTAAGGATGAGTATTGGAAGTTCCACCATTGTAGTTTCCTTCGATTGTGATGATAATTGATTATTTCTTCACCTAGTTAACCCCCTAATAATGGAGGAAAGTCAAGTGAAAGTAACTAACTTGAGTCACAAGTCCTAGTCTAACCCTAGAGAAGTCTAGCTTTAGTGCACTCCAAGTCAATTAGCAATTCTCAATTCTCAATCAACAATTGATATCCTCTACTCAAGTGTCTCCAATAACTCAACCCCTAAGCCAAGTAAGAGAAATCTACTCCATAGCTAGGGTTGTCATTTTCACAAACAATTGGTCGGCAATCATAGAAGACATGATGAAATTGAGAGAAAAGAATTGAATTAAAGCTATCTAATTCAAGCAATCATCAACAATCAAGCAATTGAATGAAATTCCTCAATTCATTAATCAAAATTCAAAGTACCTAGGTCACAAATCCAAAATCCAAGTGAATGAATCAAAAGAGCACTAATTGAGAGTAGAAGAAGAGTAGATCTACAACTTGTATCAAAGTAAAAGTGAATTAGCAATGGATCTCACCAAGAAATCAAAGGAGAATTGTAATGGAGAAAGGAAAATCCTAGAGAGAAGTTGGAGTTTCTCTCTCTAAAAGCAAAATGTAACTAACTCCCCAAAATATCTAGAATAATGTCTAATTGTCTCAACCCCCCTAATCCTTGGTCTTCTTATGCTCATCCCGCCAAAATTCTGCCCCAAAACAGGGCCTGCAACTGCCTGAAATCGCTGGTTGATGAGCGGATAATTTATACGCTTTTTGACATTGTTTTTAGTATGTTTTTAGTAGGATCTAGTTACTTTTAGGGATGTTTTCACTAGTTTTTATGTTAAATTCATATTTCTGGACTTTACTATGAGTTTGTGTATTTTTTTGTGATTTCAAGTATTTTCTGGCTGAAATTGAGGGACTTGAGCAAAAATCAGATTCAGAGGTTGAAGAAGGACTGCTGATGCTGTTGGATTCTGACCTCCCTGCACTCAAAGTGGATTTTCTGGAGCTACAGAACTCAAAATGGCGCGCTTCTAATTGCGTTGGAAAGTAGACATCCAGGGCTTTCCATCAATGTATAATAGTCCATACTTTGGCCGAGTTTAGACGACGTAAAAGGGCGTTGAACGCCAGTTCTACGCTGCTGTCTGGAGTTAAACGCCAGAAACAAGTCACAAACCAGAGTTGAACGCCAGAAATACGTTACAACCTGGCGTTCAACTCCAGAAAGAGCCTCTACACGTTTAACATTCATGCTCAGCCCAAGCACACACCAAGTGGGCCCCGGAAGTGGATTTATGCATCAATTACTTACTTCTGTAAACCCTAGTAGCTAGTTTATTATAAATAGGACCTTTTACTATTGTATTAGACATCCTGGATTGTATTCTGATCCTGTGATCATGTTTTAGGGGGCTGGCCATTCGACCATGCCTACCCTCTATTCACTTATGTATTTTCATACGGTAGAGTTTCTACACTCCATAGATTAAGGTGTGGAGCTCTGCTGTTCCTCAAAGATTAATGCAAAGTACTACTATTTTCTATTCAATTCATCTTATTTCGCTTCTAAGATATTCATTCGCACTTCAACCTGAATGTGATGAACGTGATAATCATCATCATTCCTTATGAACGCGTGCCTGACAACCACCTCCGTTCTACCTTAGATTGAATGAGTGTCTCTTAGATCTCTTAGTCGGAATCTTCGTGGTGTAAGCTAGAATGATCGCGGCATTCAATAGAATCCGGAAAGTCTAAACCTTGTCTGTGGTATTCCGAGTAGGATTCAATGATTGAGTGACTGTGACGAGATTCAAACTCGCGATTGCTGGGCGTAGTGACAGACGCAAAAGGAGGGTGAATCCTATTCCAGCATGATCGGGAACCTCAGATGATTAGCCGTGCCGTGACAGGGCATCTTGGACCATTTTCACAAGAGGAGGGGATGTAGCCACTGACAACGGTGATGCCCTTGCATAAAGCCAGCCATAGAAAGGAGTAAGACTGATTGGATGAAGACAGCAGGAAAGCAGAGGTTTAGAGGAACGAAAGCATCTCTATGCGCTTATCTGAAATTCTCACCAATGATTTACATAAGTATTTCTATCCTTCTTTTATTATTAAATTTCGAAAACCCCATTACTATTTTATATCCTCCTGACTGAGATTTACAAGGTGACCATAGCTTGCTTCATACCAACAATCTCCATGGGATTCGACCCTTACTCACGTAAGGTATTACTTGGACGACCCAGTGCACTTGCTGGTTAGTTATGCGAAGTTGTGAAGATATGTTTAGACCATGGTTCTGTGCATCCGTTTTTGGTGCCATCGCCAGGGAATCAATTTCGAACAACAATTAACAACCTGAGTAACAATTTCGCATATCACTGGTCATATTTTCTTCTTAAAAAATTACGTGCGCCCATCGGCGCGTACGCGTACGGTGCGCGTGCGCGCCCATGTCCAGGTTCCAAAACTCTAATTTTTCCAGGCTCCTTCTATTCATGCATGCTTCCTTCATCCCTCTTAGCCATTTTTGCCCTATAACTTCTAAAACCACTTAACAAACAGATCACGGTATCGAATGATAATAGAGGAGGATTACGATATATCAATTTTAATGCAAAAGAAGCATGTTTTCATCTATGAAGCAAAGTTCGGGAAGGAACACAAAATCCTGCATTTTTATATGAATAAGTGTGGAAGATCATTGATAAAACCCTCAAAATCTATACATGATAAACCCTAAAAATGGGTTTATGTATATACACCAGTGAAGGTGTTGGATTATATATTATAATTATGTTTGTGGATAACTCGAGTTGGGGATGCGCGATAGAGGGACAGTCCAATAGTTAGCTACCAGGACTTGTCGGGTTGGCTTTATAACCGACAGATGAGATTCATCAGCCACTAAGACAGGCATGCATCATATGCATTATATGTGATTTGTTTGGAATGCTGATGAGCGGATAATTTATACGCTTTTTGGCATTATTTTTAGTATGTTTTTAGTAAGATCTAGTTACTTTTAGGGATGTTTTTATTAGTTTTTATGTTAAATTCACATTTCTAGACTTTACTATGAGTTTGTGTGTTTTTCTGTGATTTCAGGTAATTTCTGGCTGAAATTGAGGGACTTGAGCAAAAATCAGATTCAGAGGTTGAAGAAGGACTGCTGATGCTATTGGATTCTGACCTCCCTGCACTCAAAGTGTATTTTCTGGAGCTATAGAACTCAAAATGGCGCGCTTCCAATTGCGTTGGAAAGTAGACATCCAGGGATTTTCAGCAATATATAATAGTCCATACTTTGGCCGAGTTTAGAAGATGCAAAAGGACGTTTAACGCCAGTTCTACGCTGCAGTCTGGAGTTAAACACCAGAAACACGTCATGAACCAGAGTTGAATGCCAAAAACACGTTACAACTTGGCGTTCAACTCCAAAAGAAGCATCTACACGTGTGAACTTCAAGCTCAGCCCAAGCACACACCAAGTGGGCCCCGGAAGTGGATTTATGCATCAATTACTTACTTCTGTAAACCCTAGTAGCTAGTTTAGTATAAATAGGACTTTTTATTTACATCAGAGGCAGATCTTTGATTAGTTTTATGCGATCTTAGACTCTCATGGGGCTGGCCATTCGGCCATGCCTGGACCATTATCACTTATGTATTTTCAAACGGTAGAGTTTCTACACTCCATAGATTAAGGTGTGGAGCTCTGCTGTTCCTCATGATTTAATGCAAAGTACTACTATTTTTCTATTCAATTCAACTTATTCCGCTTCTAAGATATCCATTCGTTCCCAAGAACATGATGAATGTGATGATTATGTGACGCTCATCATCATTCTCACTTATGAACGCGTGCCTGACAAACACTTCCGTTCTACATGCAAACAAGCTAGAATGAATATCTCTTAGATATCTAATACAGGGGACTGAGTCCGAGTTATTAGTATCTTCGTGGTATAAGTTAGAACCCATGGATGGCCATTCCTGAGATCCAAAAAGTCTAAACCTTGTCTGTGGTATTCCGAGTAGGATCTGGGAAGGGATGGCTGTGACGAACTTCAAACTCGCGAGTGCTGGGCGTAGTGACAGACGCAAAAGGAGGGTGAATCCTATTCCAGTATGATCGAGAACCTCCAGATGATTAGCCGTGCCGTGACAGAGCATTTGGACCTTTTTCACAGAGAGGATGGGATGTAGCCATTGACAACGGTGATGCCCTTACATAAAGCTTGCCATGGAAAGGAGTAAGACTGATTGGATGAAGACAGCGGGAAAGCAGAGGTTCAGAGGAACGAAAGCATCTCTATACGCTTATTTGAAATTCTCACCAATGATATACATAAGTATCTTTATCTTTATTTTCTGTTTATTTGTTATTATTATTCGAAAACTCCATAACCATTTAATATCCGCCTGACTGAGATTTACAAGATGACCATAGCTTGCTTCATACCAACAATCTCCGTGGGATCGACCCTTACTCACGTAAGGTTTTATTACTTGGACCACCCAGTGCACTTGCTGGTTAGTTGTGCGAAGTTGTGAAGTTATGTTTGGACCATGGTATTGTGCACCAGTTTGTTGGCGCCATTGCCAGGGAGAGAACGAACAACAAATTTTACAACCTGAGTAACAATTTCGCATACCAAGTTTTTGGCGCCGTTGCCGGGGATTGTTCGAGTTTGGACAACTGACGGTTCATCTTGTTGTTCAGATTAGGTAATTTTCTTTTTCATTTTATTTTCAAAAATAAAAAAATTGTTTTCAAAAATCTTTCAAAAAAAATTAAAAATATACAAAAATCCAAAAAAATTAATAAAATCAGAAAATCAAAAATATTTTTGATGTTTCTTGTTTGAGTCTAGAGTCAATTTTTAAGTTTGGTGTCAATTGCATTTTTCTAAAAATTTATGCTTTTTTTTTTGAAAATTCATGCATTCATAGTGTTCTTCATGATCTTCAAGTTGTTCTTGGTAAGTCTTCTTGTTTGATCTTCATATTTTCTTGTTTTGTGTCTTTTCTTGTTTTTCATATGCATTTTTGCATTCATATTGTTTAAGCATTGCAAATTTCTAAGTTTGGTGTCTTGCATATTTTTCTTTCATTAAAAATTTTCAAAAATAAGTCTTGATGTTCATCTTGATCTTCAAAGTGTTCTTGGTATTCATCTTGACATTCATAGTGTTCTTGCATGCATTGTGTGTTTTGATTCATAATTTTTATGTTATGAGTCTTTTTCATGTTTTTCTCCCTCATCATTAAAATTCAAAAATCCAAAAAATATCTTTCCCTTTTTTCACTCATAAATTTTCGAAAATTTGAGTTGACTTTTTCAAAACTTTTTAAAATTTAGTTGTTTCTTATGAGTCAAATCAAATTTTCAATTTGAAAATCCTATCTTTTTCAAAATCTTTTTCAAAAATCAAATCTTTCTCATTTTTTCCTATTTATTTTCGAAAATATTACTAACAATTAATGTGATTGATTCAAAAATGTAAAGTTTGTTACTTGCCTAATAAGAAAGGTTCAATCTTTAAAATTTTAAAATCAAATCTTTTTGTTTCTTGTTAGTCAAGTAATCAACCTTAATTTTCAAAATCAAATCTTTTTAATTTTCTTTTCAAATCTTTTTCAAAATAAAATTTCAATCATATCTTTTTCAAATTCAATTTCAAAATCTTTTCTAACTTCTTATCTTTTTAAATTGATTTTCAAATCTTATCTTTTTGTTTCAATCATATCTTTTTAAATTTCAATCATATCTTTTTCAAAAATAAATTTCAAAACTTTTTCAATCAATCTTATCTTTTTGTTTCAATCATATCTTTTTCAAAACTACCTAACTAATCCTGTCTTTTATTTCCAAAAATTCCCTCTCTCCTTTTTCAAAATTCCTTTTTAATTAACTAATTGTTTTAATTTTAATTTAATTTCAACTTTAATTTTCGAAATCTAACTTTCAATTTTAATTTTTATTTTAATTAATTTTCGAAATTCCTTCTCTTTCTCATCTCCTTCTATTTATTTATTCATCTACTAACACTTCTCTTCCATCCAAAAATTCGAACACCACCTCCCTCTCTGTGTTCGAGTTTTCCCTTTTCCTTTCTTTACATTACATTCTCTTCTTCTTCTACTCACACAAAGGAATCTCTATACTGTGACATAGAGGATTCCATATTTTCTTTGTTATTCCCTTCTTTGTCATATGAGCAGGAGCAAGGACAAGAACATTCTTGTTGAAGCAGATCCTGAACCTGAAAGGACTCTGAAAAGGAAACTAGGAGAAGTTAAAATACAACAATCCAGAGACAACCTTACAGGAATTTTCGAACAGGAAGAGGAGATGGCAGCCGAAAATAATAATAATTCAAGGAGGATGCTTGGTGACTTTACTGCACCTAATTCCAATTTACATGGAAGAAGCATCTCCATTCCTGCCATTGGAGCAAACAATTTTGAGCTGAAACCTCAATTAGTTTCTCTGATGCAGCAGAACTGCAAGTTTCATGGACTTCCATCTGAAGATCCTTTTCAGTTCTTAACTGAATTCTTGCAGATATGTGATACTGTTAAGACCAATGGAGTTGATCCCGAGGTTTACAGGCTTATGCTTTTCCCGTTTGCTGTAAGAGACAGAGCTAGAATATGGTTGGACTCTCAACCTAAGGATAGCCTGAACTCTTGGGATAAGCTGGTCAAGGCTTTCTTAGTCAAGTTCTTTCCTCCTCAAAAGCTTAGTAAGCTTAGAGTGGATGTTCAAACCTTCAGACAGAAAGAAGGTGAATCCCTCTATGAAGCTTGGGAGAGATACAAGCAACTGACCAAAAAGTGTCCTTCTGACATGCTTTCAGAATGGACCATCCTGGATATATTCTATGATGGTCTGTCTGAATTAGCTAAGATGTCATTGGATACTTCTGCAGGTGGATCCATTCACCTAAAGAAAATGCCTGCAGAAGCTCAAGAACTCATTGACATGGTTGCTAATAACCAGTTCATGTACACTTTTGAGAGGAATCCTGTGAGTAATGGGACGCCTCAGAAGAAGGGAGTTCTTGAAATTGATGCTCTGAATGCCATATTGGCTCAGAATAAAATATTGACTCAGCAAGCCAATATGATTTCTCAGAGTCTGAATGGAATGCAAGCTGTATCCAACAGTACTCAAGAGGCATCTTCTGAGGAAGAAGCTTATGATCCTGAGAACCCTGCAATAGCAGAGGTAAATTACATGGGTGAACCCTATGGAAACACCTATAATCTCTCATGGAGAAATCACCCAAATCTCTCATGGAAGGATCAACAAAAGCCTCAACAAGGCTTTAATAATGGTGGAAGAAACAGGTTTAACAATAGTAAACCTTTTCCATCATCCACTCAGCAACAGACAGAGAGTTCTGAGCAGAATCCATCTAGCTTAGCAAATTTAGTCTTTGATCTATCTAAGGCCACTCTAAGTTTCATGAATGAAACAAGGTCATCCATTAGAAATTTAGAGGCACAAGTGGGCCAGCTGAGTAAGAAGATCACTGAAACCCCTCCTAGTACTCTCCCAAGCAATACAGAAGAGAATCCAAAGAGAGATTGCAAGGCCATTGATATAACCATCATGGCCGAATCCAAGGAGGAAGGGGAGGACGTGAATCCCAAGCAGGAAGACCTCCTGGGATGTCCAGTGATCAACAAGGAGTTTCCCTTTGAGGAACCAAAGGAATCTGAGGCTCATCTAGAGACCATGGAGATTCCATTGAACCCCCTTATGCCATTCATGAGCTCTGATGAGTATTCCTATTCTGAAGAGAATGAGGATGTTACTGAAGAGCAAGTTGCCAAGTTCCTTGGTGCAATCATGAAGCTGAATGCCAATTTATTTGGTAAAGAGACTTGGGGAGATGAACCTCCCCTGTTCACCAATGAACTAAATGCATTGGATCAACTGAGATTGCCTTAGAAGAAACAGGATCCTGGAAAGTTCCTAATACCTTGTACCATAGGCACCATGACCTTTGAGAAGGCTCTATGTGACCTTGGGTCAGGAATAAACCTCATGCCACTCTCTATAATGGAGAAACTGGGAATCTTTGAGGTACAAACTGCTAGAATCTCATTAGAGATGGCAGACAACTCAAGAAAAGAGGCTTATGGACAAGTAGAGGACATGTTAGTAAAGGTTGAAGGCCTTTACATCCCTGCTGATTTCATAATCCTAGACACTGGGAAGGATGAAGATGAATCCATCATCCTTGGAAGACCCTTCCTAGCCACAACAAGAGCTGTGATTGATGTGGACAGAGGAGAGTTGATCCTTCAACTTAATGAAGACAACCTTGTGTTTAAAACTCAAGGTCATCCTTCTGTAAACATGGAAAAGAGGCACAGTAAGCTTCTCTCAAAACAGAGTCATATAGAGCCCCCACAGTCAAACTCTAAGTTTGGTGTTGGGAGGCCACAACCAAACTCTAAGTTTGGTGTTGAACTCCCATATCCAAACTCTAAGTTTGGTGTTGGGGAGTCTCAACAATGCTCTGAACATCTGTGAGGCTCCATGAGAGCCCACTGTCAAGCTATTGACATTAAAGAAGCGCTTGTTGGGAGGCAATCCAATTTTTATTTATCTAATTTTATTTTTATTTTTATTGTTCTTTCATGTTTTATTAGGTTCATGATCATGTGGAGTCACAAAATAAATAAAAAAAATTAAAAACAAAATCAAAAATAGCAGAAGAAAAATCACACCCTGGAGGAAGGGCTTACTGGCGTTTAAACGCTAGTAAGGAGCATCTGGCTGGCGTTCAACGCCAGAACAGAGCATGGATCTGGCGCTGAACGCCAGAAACAAGCATAGAACTGGCGTTCAACGCCAGAAACATGCTGCATCTGGGCGTTGAACGCCCATAACAAGCATCAGTTCAGCGTTTAAACGCCAGAATTGCATGCAAAGGCATTTTACATGCCTAATTGGTGCAGGATGTAAATCCTTGACACCTCAAGATCTATGGACCTCACAGGATCATCTCAGGATCTGTGGACCCCACAGGATCCCCACCTTCCCTCCTCATGATCCTAGATTCTTCCACATCTTCTTCTTCATCTATTCTTTCTTCTCTTGCTCGAGGGCGAGCAATATTCTAAGTTTGGTGTGGTAAAAGCATAAGCTTTTTGTTTTTCTATTACCATTGATGGCACCTAAGACCGGAGAAACCTCTAGAAAAGGGAAAGGGAAGACAAAGGCCTCGACCTCCAAGTCATAGGAGATGGAGAGATTCATCTCAAGGGTCTATAGCTCAGTGGTAGAACATTTGACTGCAAATCAAGAGATCCCTGAGATACCTCAGGGGATGCACCTTCCTCCACAGAATTTTTGGGAGCAAATCAACACCTCCCTAGGAGAATTAAGTTCCAACATGGGACAATTAAGGGTGGAACATCAAGAGCACTCCATCATCCTTCATGAAATTAGAGAAGATCAAAGAGCAATGAGGGAGGAGCAGCAAAGACAAGGAAGAGACATAGAAGAGCTCAAGGACATCATTGGTTCCTCAAGAAGAAAACGCCACAATCACTAAGGTGGACTCATTCCTTGTTCTTAAATTTTCTGTTTTTTGTTTTCTTTATGTTAAGTGCTTATCTACATTAGTGTCTTATTACATGATCATTAGTATTTAGTAACTTTGTCTTAAAGTTATGAATGTCCTATGAATCCATCACCTCTCTTAAATGAAAAATGTTTTTAATTCAAAAGAACAAGAAGTACATGAGTTTCGAATTTATCCTTGAACTTAGCTTAATTATATTGATGTGTGACAATACTTTTTGTTTTCTGAATGAATGCTTGAACAGTGCATATGTCTTTTGAAGTTGTTGTTTAAGAATGTTAAATATGTTGGCTCTTGAAAGAATGATGACAAGGAGACATGTTATTTGATAATCTGAAAAATCATAAAAATGATTCTTGAAGAAAGAAAAAGCAGTGAATACAAAAGCTTGTAGAAAAAAAAAGAGAAAAAAAATAGCAAAAAAAAATAGAAAAAAAAAAAGAAAAAGCAAGCAGAAAAAGCCAAAAGCTCTTAAAACCAAAAGGCAAGAGCAAAAAAGCCAGTAGCCCTTAAAACCAAAAGGCAAGGGTAAATAAAAAGGATCCCAAGGCTTTGAGCATCAGTGGATAGGAGGGCCTAAAGGAATAAAATCCTGGCCTAAGCGGCTAAACCAAGCTGTCCCTAACCATGTGCTTGTGGCGTGAAGGTGACAAGTGAAAACTTGAGACTGAGCGGTTAAAGTCAAGGTCCAAAGCAAAAAAAAGAGTGTGCTTAAGAACTCTGGACACCTCTAATTGGGGACTTTAGCAAAGCTGAGTCATAATCTGAAAAGGTTCACCCAGTTATGTGTCTTTGGCATTTATGTATCCGGTGGTAATACTGGAAAACAAAGTGCTTAGGGCCACGGCCAAGACTCGTAAAGTAGCTGTGTTCAAGAATCAACATACTGAACTAGGAGAATCAATAACACTATCTGAACTCTGAGTTCCTATAGATGCCAATCATTCTGAACTTCAATGGATAAAGTGAGATGCCAAAACTATTCAAGAGGCAAAATGCTACAAGTCCCACTCATCTGATTGGAGCTATGTTTCATTGATAGTTTGGAATTTATAGTATATTCTCTTCTTTTTATCCTATTTGATTTTCAGTTGCTTGGGGATAAGCAACAATTTAAGTTTGGTGTGGTGATGAGCGGATAATTTATACGCTTTTTGGCATTGTTTTTAGTATATTTTTAGTAGGATCTAGTTACTTTTAGGGATGTTTTCATTAGTTTTTATGTTAAATTCACATTTCTGGACTTTACTATGAGTTTGTGTGTTTTTCTGTGATTTCAGGTATTTTCTGGCTGAAATTGAGGGACTTGAGCAAAAATCAGATTCAGAGGTTGAAGAAGGACTGCTGATGCTGTTGGATTCTGACCTCCCTGCACTCAAAATGGATTTTCTAGAGCTACAGAACTCAAAATGGCGCGCTTCCAATTGCGTTGGAAAGTAGACATCCAGGGCTTTCCAGAAATTTATAATAGTCCATACTTTGGCCAAGTTTAGACGACGTAAAAGGGCGTTGAACGCCAGAAATACGTTATAACTTGGCGTTCAACTCCAAGAATGACCTCTACACGTGTAACATTCAAGCTCAGCCCAAGCACACACCAAGTGGGCCCCAGAAGTGGATTTATGCATCAATTACTTACTTCTGTAAACCCTAGTAACTAGTTTATTATAAATAGGACTTTTTACTATTGTATTAGACATCTTGGGACGTCTGGTTCTTAGATCAGAGGGGCTGGCCATTCGGCCATGCCTGAACCTTTCACTTATGTATTTTCAAACGGTAGAGTTTCTGCACTACATAGATTAAGGTGTGGAGCTCTGCTGTTCCTCAAAGATTAATGCAAAGTACTACTGTTTTTCTATTCAATTCAACTTATTCCGCTTCTAAGATATTCATTCGCACTTCAACCTAAATGTGATGAACGTGACAATCATCATCATTCCCTATGAACGCGTGCCTGACAACCACTTCCGTTCTACCTTAGATTGAATGAGTATCTCTTGGATCTCTTAATCAGAATCTTCGTGGTATAAGCTAGATTGATGGCGGCATTCATGAGAGTCCGGAAAGTCTAAACCTTGTCTGTGGTATTCCGAGTAGGACTCTGGGATTGAATGACTGTGATGAACTTCAAACTCGGAGTGTTGGGCATAGTGACAGACGCAAAAGGAGGGTGAATCCTATTCCAGTATGATCGAGAACCTCAGATGATTAGCCGTGCTATGACAGAGCATTTGGACCATTTTCACAAGAGGATGGGATGCAGCCATTGACAAGGGTGATGCCTCCAGACGATTAGCCATGCAGTGACAGCGCATCGGACCATTTTCTAGAGAGGATAAAAAGTAGCCATTGACAACGGTGATGTCCTTACATAAAGCCAGTCATGGAAAGGAGTAGGATTGATTGGATGAAGACGGCAGGAAAGCAGAGGTTCAGAGGAACGAAAGCATCTCTATGCGCTTATCTGAAATTCTCACCAATGATTTACATAAGTATTTCTATCCTTATTTTATTATTTATGTTCGAAAACTCCATAACTATTTTATATCCGCCTGACTGAGATTTACAAGGTGACCATAGCTTGCTTCATACCAACAATCTCCATGGGATTGACCTTTACTCACGTAAGGTTTATTACTTGGACGACCCAGTGCACTTGCTGGTTAGTTGTATCGAAGTTGTGAATGAAAAACAATTTATTGAGACGTGCGTGCAGAGTTTTTGACGCCGTTGCCTGAGATCACAATTTCGTGCACCAAATTTATATTTTTGGACTTTACTATGAGTTTGTGTGTTTTTCTATGATTTCAGGTAATTTCTGGCTGAAATTGAGGGACTTGAGCAAAAATCAGATTCAGAGGTTGAAGAAGGACTGCTGATGCTGTTGGATTCTGACCTCCCTGCACTCAAAGTAGATTTTCTGGAGCTATAGAACTCAATATGGCGCGCATCCAATTTCGTTGGAAAGTAGACATCCAGGGCTTTCCAGCAATATATAATAGTCCATACTTTGGCCGAGTTTAGATGACGCAAAAGGGCGTTGAACGCCAGTTCTACGCTGCAGTCTGGAGTTAAACGCCAGAAACACGTCACGAACCAGAGTTGAACGCCAAAAACACGTTACAACTTGGCGTTCAACTCCAAAAGAAGCCTCTGCACGTGTGAACTTCAAGCTCAGCCCAAGCACACACCAAGTGGGCCCCGGAAGTGGATTTATGCATCAATTACTTACTTCTGTAAACCCTAGTAGCTAGTTTAGTATAAATAGGACTTTTTATTTAAATCAGAGGCAGATCTTTGATTAGTTTTATGCGATCTTAGACTCTTATGGGGGCTGGCCATTCGGCCATGCCTGGACCATTATCACTTATGTATTTTCAAACGGTAGAGTTTCTACACTCCATCGATTAAGGTGTGGAGCTCTGCTGTTCCTCATGATTTAATGCAAAGTACTACTGTTTTTCTATTCAATTCAACTTATTCCACTTCTAAGATATCCATTCGTTCCCAAGAACATGATGAATGTGATGATTATGTGACGCTCATCATCATTCTCACTTATGAATGCGTGCCTGACAAATACTTCCATTCTACATGCAAACAAGCTAGAATGAATATCTCTTAGATATCTAATACAGGGGACCGAGTCCGAGTTATTAGTATCTTCGTGGTATAAGTTAGAACCCATGGATGGCCATTCCTGAGATCCGAAAAGTCTAAACCTTGTCTGTGGTATTTCGAGTAGGATCTGGGAAGGGATGGCTGTGACGAACTTTAAACTCGCGAGTGCTGGGCGTAGTGATAGACGCAAAAGGAGGGTGAATCCTATTCCAGTATGATCGAAAACCTCCAGATGATTAGCCGTGCCGTGACAGAGCATTTGGACCTTTTTCACAGAGAGGATGGGATGTAGCCATTGACAGCGGTGATGCCCTTACATAAAGCTTGCCATGGAAAGGAGTAAGACTGATTGGATGAAGACAACGGGAAAGCAGAGGTTCAGAGGAACGAAAGCATCTCTATACGCTTATATGAAATTCTCACCAATGATACACATAAGTATCTTTATCTTTATTTTCTGTTTATTTGTTATTATTATTTGAAAACTCCATAACCATTTAATATCCACCTGACTGAGATTTACAAGATGACCATAGCTTGCTTCATACCAACAATCTCTGTGGGATCGACCCTTACTTATGTAAGGTTTTATTACTTGGACGACCCAGTGCACTTGTTGGTTAGTTGTGCGAAGTTGTGAAGTTATGTTTGGACCATGGTATTGTGCACCAGTTTGTTGGCGCCATTGCTAGGGAGAGAACGAACAACAAATTTTACAACCTGAGTAACAATTTCGCATACCAAATGCCTAATTGATTGCATCATTACTTGCTAATTGCCTAATTTCTTTATCTGCTTCCTACTTGTGCATTCTTTGCTTGATATAGTTGTGTTTGCTTTTCCACTACTGTTGGCGGTTGGGAATCCTTAAGTTAGTCGCCTATTTACATTTGATATGGTTTAGTTATGTTTATACACTTTAATTATAATTTGAAAGTTCTAGGATTGCCTTCGGCTTTTCCAGGACATTACATGTTAGATATTTGGGCACTGTTACCATGCTGAGAACCTCCGGTTCTCACCCATGCAGATTTTGTGGTTTTCAGATGCAGAACGTGAGGCTCCTCGCTGAGGCATGCTTGAGACTTCCTTTTAGCGGAGATCCTTAGCTTTTGGGTTTTTATTTTGATCATTTTATACTTCTTAGATACTTATATTCTCCACTGTATGTACATATTTGTATTAACTCCTCTTAGAGGTTATTTCGGAGAAACATGTTTTGTATATTGTCCTTTGGGTTGTCTTTTGGGATTTCCTTACTGTATATGTATGTATACTGTATGCTCGGACCGGTTATATTCGCAAGCCGAGCCCCGAGTCTTGATATATGTAATTTTGGCACTCTTTTGTATATCTCTTCGCTTTAACTTAATCTCTAACTATTCGTTTATGTTATCGATCGAAGTGTTGCGCTTTTGATTTGTCGGTTTTGATTTACCCACTTTTCTTCAAAGGCTCCTAGTTATGAACATTTTTGCAATGCTATACGTACTATATTTTCTTTTTAGAGGTTGTAATATCTCGCCACCTCTTTTTTATGACTTAAGCATAAGACTCTGTGTGGTAGGTGTTACATTATGATATCAGAGCAGTTCATTTCTGTAAAACCTAAGGGACGGACTGACTATACTTCTGTGCATTCTCTGTGTCTGTGTTTATGTGCCATTAGGATATCTGACTGATATAACTGGCATAAACGTTCGTGAGCATGCATTTGGGACTTTGAAGCACTAGACTTTCGATATTGAGACTAATCAACTTGATATCGATTGTTTGGTGTGTCTAAGAACCAGATGGCGTCTCGTGGGCGCGGTCGTGGGTGTAGTCGAGGTCAGGGACGGAGAGGTAATGAGGTAATCATACCGGCAGGTAGTTTGACCAATTTCGTGACTGCAATGACGAGTGTTGTTGGTGTTGTTGGTGCTGTTGGTGCTGCGACCATCTGAGTGATGGATGGGATGGAACCACAGGCTGGAGATGGTAATGATGGTGGTAATAAATATGAAGGTGGAGATAATGTTCCGAGCACTGGAGTACCAGTGGGATATCCGAAGCGAGTTAACACGGGTCCTGCAACGGGAGAAAGCTCAAGGGGGAATGAGGTTGCAAGGAGTAATCGCCGGGAACCCTTCACAAAGAAAAAGAAAAGGATTACACCTAGGAGCCAAAGCTTCAAATGGGGTCGTTATGTCACTTCACATTCTCAGCGTCGGAACAATGATCGGGGGAATGACAACCGTCCAGAGCTAAATTCAAAAGAGCAGGCCAGTACTCACCCGGAAGATTTCAAGTGCACGAGATGCACCGAATACCATCCAAACAGATCATGCAGGACCGGACTAGACGTATGTTACCGGTGCAGGAGACCAGGGCATATGTCTTGGGATTGTCGATATAGAGAAGGCCGGGATACAACCAAATCTGATTTTCAAACCCGAGGTAATTGCAAATTAGCAGTTGAATCTTTAACTACCTTGCATACCATTAATATGTAACGATCGTTCGTGATGCATGATAAGTTTTGATAATCGCGAAGTCCAAGTCGATGACTAGCCGAAGCCTATTAGTTGTGAAGACGGGGTAATATCTAGTTAACTTAAAGTAGTGGCTAAGCTCTTGAAGGATAACGATCAAAGTGTCGTGGCGGAAGCAGGTTGGATTATATCTCAAGAATGAGGAGTGTTGATGGGTACACAGAATTATTGTTTGAAATCTAGTGACGGTGGAACTTTGAGGAAGAGGAATAGAGCGAATTCAACCTTTTGCTGTTAATTGTTAAGAGGCATTTGAAGATGGGACTAAATTCCTACCACGAGAAAGTTTTCGAGACAACTCTTAAAGGTGTACCCAGATTTCCATCTCGGAGAAAGAGTGACCTTGTGATAGACTTGTGCCGAAAGCCGGATCAGTGGTTGATTGCACCACAAGCGGAGACACCATTACAATCAGTAGAACTTAGGATTAAGTTGAAGGGAGTACTGGAAGAGAGAATTGTCCAACTAAGTGTTATCTTGTGAAAATTGCCCGTTATACCAGTGAAGAAGGGAGAGGACGACGGGAGACTTTGTACGAGAAGAAATGTGCCAACGAATCCTTGTAACACGATCTAATCTTCCCTTTGAATCCTGTGTTGAGACTCTATCTGGAGTTCTTCTTAAACTACTAAATCATCTTTCCAGTTGTACTCTTTATGCGCATAAACCTTGTTTCTTCCAGGATGAATTTGAGCTTGTCCCGGTATAATCACGTAATCCTTGAATCTTGAGAGTTCGCTGTGAATAGAATTTCTCCTATTCGCAAACCGTATTCTTCAAAGTCAGCTAAGATTCCTTGACTCTATACGCTTTGTTCTTCCTACCAAAAGGGTCCTTGATTTGAACTTTTCTTAAGATGCACCTAGGTTCCTCTCCTTGTGCATTCCATTATTCCAATACAGCTCTGTTTGACCGTATACAAGATTTTCTTTCTAACTCCTCATGAACACTGTTCATAATGATCATTCGTCTTTCGATCTTAATGCCTTTTCGAAAATTAACTCAAACTTATATCAATATCGCATATGAATCCTAACTGTAACCATCGAGGTGTTGTTTTCCATAGGGCGATACTTTTGGACGCAGGAGATGAAGCTTGTAAGTATGCGACATTAAGAGGAATTGTGGAGCTTTGAATCCTTGCGGACTGTAATACCTATGAGTAAGTTAACACGCTAGAGTGTACCGTCTATATGGATGCCTGAATGCGAATTTCAGATCTATATGTAAAGGTGCATTTGGTACCCGAGCCGAACGAACCATTTGAGGTGTATTGTGATGCCTCACTAAAGGGTTTGAGCTGCGTGCTGATGCAGCATCAGAATGTGGTGGCGTATATTTCACGACAGTTGAGACCTCACGAAGCTGATTACCCAACACACGACCTGGAACTTGCAGCAGTTGTGTTTGCACTAACAGTGTGGAGGCATTACCTCTATGGAGTTAAGTTCCGAGTCTTCTCTAATCATAAGAGCCTGAAATACCTCCTTGATCATAAAGAGCTTAATGTGTGACAGAGGGGGTGGATGGAGTTACTGAAGGACTACGACTTTGAGTTGAATTATCATCCGGGGAGGGCAAATGTTGTGGCAGATGCGCTTAGTAAAAATTGCTGTATGCTTCTTGGATGATGCTTCGAGAAGAGGAGTCACTTAGGGCATTCGAGAGTCTGAAGGTTGGTGTTCAGGAAGTGTCTGGAGCTTTGTGTTTGAGTCGGTTACAAATCTCAAGTGATTTTAAATCCGAACTCCTGAAGGCTCATCAAAACGATGACGCATTGTCTAAGGTGTTGCCGGCCATTGAGCAAGGGAAGCAGTGGAGAGTATCAGAGGATCAGGATGGGTTATGGAGATTCAAGGGTCGGATTATTGTGCCGGATGTTGGGACTTTGCGACAGGATATCTTGAAAGAAGCGCACAAAAGTGGATTTTCTGTTCACCCTAGGAGTACTAAGATGTACCATGACTTAAAGGCTATGTTCTGGTGGCCTGGTATGAAGGATAATGTGGCGGAATATGTATCAAAGTGCATAACTCGTCAAAAGGTGAAGATTGAACACCACAGACCTTCTGTGATGTACAACCTTTAAAGATCCCACAATGGAAGTGGGAGAGCATTGCGATAGATTTTGTGTCAGGATTGCCGAGGACTAGAACCGGATTTGATGCTGTTTGGGTGATTGTGGACCGGCTGACAAAGTCGGCTTCTTTTTACCCATTCGGGTAAACTGTACTCTGGAGGAATTAGCGCGCTTGTATATCAAGGAGATTGTAAAACTTCATGGTGTGTCTACTACTATAATTTCTGACAGAGATCCCCGTTTCACTTCAAAGCTCTGAGGTGCATTTCAGAGAGCTTTTGGAACTCGCTTGAGCTTGAGTACAGCGTACCATCCTCAAACAGATGGTCAATATGAAAGGACCATCCAGACCTTGGAAGATATGTTGAGGGCTTGTGTTTTGGACCAACCGGCGAGATGAGGTCGCGATATGCCACTAGTGGAGTTTGTGTACAATAATAGCTACCATGCAAGCATTGGAATGGCTCCGTATGAGGCTTTGTATGGGAGAAAATTCCAATCTCCGCTATGCTGGTACGAGGCTGGAGAGAAAGGTCTGTTAGGGCTAGAATTGATAGCTGAGACTACCAAGCAAGTTAAGAAAATCAGAGATAGGATGCTCACTACTCAGAGCCGTCAGAAGAGTTACGCCGATCAGAGGTAGAAGCCCTTAAAATTTGAGGAAGGAGACCATGTTTTCCTTAGAGTTACTCCGACTACAGGAATAGGTAGAGCGATTAAGACAAAGAAGTTGAATCCCCGATACATCGGTCCGTTTCAGATTCTTGAGAGGGTTGGACCGGTGGCATATCGGATGGCTCTACCGCATCACCTTTCGAACCTGCATGATGTGTTTCACGTGTCACAGCTTCGGAAATACACTCCTGATGCTAGCCATGTGTTAGAACCTGAATCGGTTCAGTTAGAGAAGATTTGAATCTACCGGTGACTCCGGTCAGGATTGATGGCATGAGTATTAAGAAGTTGCACGGAAAAGAGGTTCCTTTAGTGAAAGTGGCATGGAGTTGAGCCGGTGTTGAGGAGCCCGAATGGGAGCTTGAGTCGGAAATGCGAGCAGACTACCCACGCCTGTCTCAGGTAACTAAATTCGAATTTTGTGGGCAAAATTCCTATTTAGGTGGGTAGAATGTAAAACCCGGTTAATTTATAGCTAATTAACCCATAAATTAATATATATTCTAGAATGGGAGAAATGAGGTTTTTATGGTTTAATGTGGTAGAGAAATTTAAAACGAGAATTTCGACACTAATTTTAAAGAAATCGGCCCAAAATTGGGCCGAACGGGCCAAACGGACCCAAGTTGGGCCCAAGGGCCCAGCCAAGCCTCATTTATTAATGAGAGCTCAGCTCTCTTCTCCCCAAAACAACACACACACGCTGCACAAAGAAAGGGAAAGGGGAAAGATTGAAAACCCTTGTTCCTATTCACTTCCAACTTCAATTGTTGATAACTTTTGATCCGGAGCTCCGATTGACGCATTGTTTGCAGCCAAGCGACCGCGGAGTTGAGCTCTACAAAACTCACACAAGCAATTATGAGGTAAGCCACGTTTTCTTCTTCAAATTCCCAGCCTTGATTTTCGAGTTTCTTAGGCAAAATGTTGAGATTTTGAGCTCCTTTGTGTTATAGGATCAAATTAACTTGAGATGAAGGCTTGTTCTTGCTCCTTTAATCCTTGGGTAAGGTAAGAGACCTCAAACCCTAGTAAGAATATTGAATTTGAGGTATTGGGTATTGAGTTATTGTGTTTTGATGTGATATTATGGCTTAGGCTTTATGTATATGTGTATTGGAGCTTGATTGGTGGTTTTAGAAAAGCTTGGAAAGGAGCTTGGTGCTTGGAAATCTGTTTTTGAGGCTTTGGGAACCTTGAGAGGTGAAAATCTAAGTGTTCCGGGTGGAACAGAAATCGGCCAAGGTATGATTTCAATTTTCTGTATCTAAAATATAATGTGGTATGAAAACGTAGGCTAGTGGCCTTAGGATAGGATTTTGAAATAAGGAAGTAGTTGATGAATGATGTAAATTGTGTTGTTATGCATGAACTTAGTGGATTGTGACATATTGATATATTTGATGAATGAATTGGATTGGGTTGGATATATGGATTGATACGTTTAATTGATGGAAAGGTTGAAGCTCTTGTTGATGAGCATGTTTTTTTGTGTGATATTGATATGTGAAAATATATAGTGATTGGTGAAATTGGTTGTCGTTTTGGAAATTGAGAGAGAGAAGGATGAATATTGAATTGAGTAATGAAATATTGATTATGATGTGAGATTTAGTTAAATATGGTAGGTTGATGATCGAAAGGGGTTTGGGAATGATTGAGAATTGGAATGGTTGAGTTTTGAACTGATTTGGTATGAATTGGTAAATGTATGTTTGAAAAAGGGGAGTTTATAAGTTTTGGTGAAAATTAGAATTTTAACGAACTTCAACGGATCATATCTTGAGCAATATTTTTTGAAATTTGATGATTTTTATATCAATGGAAAGATAATTTTATAAGCTTTAAAATGGTTTCAATTTGGTGGAAATCCGAATTTGGTGCAAGGAGATATGATCATTGGAAGTTTGGGTTAGAAATCTGAATTCTGCAACTTCTACAGAATTCTGTGATTTCTGGTTTGTGTGCGTACGCACAGCCCTGTGCGCACGCACACACTGCGAAAATTTGGTCCTGTGCACACGCACAGCTTTGTGCGTACACACAAGCGAAGACAGGGCTGCTGGTGGCAGCGCTAGCAGGCCCTGTGCGCACGCGCAACCAACGAGGGATTCCGAGATGTGTATACGCACAAGCTGTGCGCACGCACATGTTGGGAATGGCACACTGGTGGCGGCGCTAGCACACGTTGTGCGCGCGCCCCACCCTGAAGATTTCGCTTTCTATGCGTACACACAGGCCTGTGCGCACGCACACGTTTAAAAATATTTTTGGGCGTGCGCACGCACACCCCTGTGCGTACGCACGCGACCCAGTTCTTTTCTAAAACCTTGTTTTCAAGCTCTTCACATTCCCAACAAGCTCGTAACCTTCCAGAATATTATTTCACACTTATAAACCCCCAATTTCATCCCTTAAGTCTTAATTTGATGTAAAATGCCTAGTGAATGAAAGTAGGCTAGTGAAGAGGGAAACTTGTAGGTGAAGAAAGGGGATAGTATGAAGAGTTATGATTAACGATGATGAGATGAGTTGTTAAAGAGGATGGTGGAGTGTTGTGTATGATGTGAGCCGAATGGCTGAGGGTGATATGAGCCGAAGGGCTGTATGTGATGATGATTAAGGCTGATTATGAATTATGAGTTGGAAGCCGAATGGCTGAGATGAATATTACTGTATGGCTGTGATTAAATGCATATATGCTGAATTGAATTGTTGATATTATAATTGTTGCACTCCACTTATCTGAGATACGAGTTTTCCTGGGTGAAAGCAGTGGCTAGCCACCACGTGCTCCAGGTGGAGACTTGATACTCTGTTGATCCTATGTCGTAAGTGTGGCCGAACACTGTGAAAGTTCCAGATGAGCTCGCCCCCGTAAATATACACCAGTGAAGGTGTTGGATTATATATTATAATTATGTTTGTGGATAACTCGAGTTGGGGATGCGCGACAGAGGGACAGTCCAATGGTTAGTGGTGCACGAAATTGTGATCATCAACAATGGCGCCAAAGGACTTGGAGCTCTTAAACGTGAATCACACTTTGTCACAATTCCGCACAACTAACCAGCAAGTGCACTGGGTCGTCCAAGTAATACCTTACGTGAGTAAGGGTCGATCCCACAGAGATTGTCGGCTTGAAGCAAGCTATGGTCACCTTGTAAATCTCAGTCAGGCGGATTCAGATGGTGATGAGGAATTGATAATTAAAAGATGAATAAAACATAAAATAAAGATAGAGATACTTATGTAATTCATTGGTGAGAATTTCAGATAAGCGTATGAAGATGCTTTGTTCCTCCTGAACCTCTGCTTTCCCATTGCCTTCTTCCAATCATTCATACTCCTTTCCATGGCAAGCTTTATGTTGGGCATCACCGTTGTCAATGGCTACTTCCCGTCCTCTCAGTGAAAATGTTCTATGCACACTGTCACCGCACGGCTAATCATCTGTCGGTTCTCGATTATGTTGGAATAGGATCCATTGATCCTTTTGCGTCTGTCACACGCCCAACACTCACGAGTTTGAAGCTCGTCACAGTCATCCCTTCCTAGATCCTACTCAGAATACCACAGACAAGGTTTAGACATTCCGGATCTCAGGAATGGCCGCCAATAATTCTAGCCTATACCACGAAGGTTCCAATCTTAGATTAGAAACCCAAGAGATACACATTCAAGCTTGTTTGCATGTAGAACGGAAGTGGTTGTCAGTCACGCGTTCATAGGTGAGAATGGTAATGAGTGTCATATAATCATCACATTCATCGTGTTCTTGGGTGCAAATGAATATCTTGGAGAAGAAATAGACTTGAATTGAATAGAAAAACAGTAGTACTTTGTATTAATTCATGAAGAACAGCAAAGCTCCACACCTTAATCTATGGTGTGTAGAAACTCCACCGTTGAAAATACAAAAGAACAAGGTCTAGGCATGGCCATGAGGCCAGCCCCCAAACGTGAAAAGGTCTATCAAAGTATGATCAGAAGATGAAAATACAATAGCAAAAGGTCCTATTTATAGAAAACTAGTAGCCTAGGGTTACAGAAATGAGTAATTAATGCAGAAATCTTCTTCCGGGCCCACTTGGTGTGTGCTTGGGCTGAGCATTGAAGCTTTCATGTGTAGATACTTTTCTTGGAGTTAAACGCCAGCTTTTGTGCCAGTTTGGGCGTTTAACTCCAGCTTTTGTGCCAGTTCTGGAGTTAAATGCCAGAATTCTTGAGCTGACTTGGAACGCCTATTTGGGCCATCAAATCTCGAGCAAAGTATAGACTATTATATATTGCTGGAAAGCCCAGGATGTCTAATTTCTTACGCAATTGAGTGCGCCCCAATTGGGCTTCTGTAGCTCCAAATAATCCACTTCGAGTGCAGGGAGGTCAGAATCCAACAGCATCTGCAGTCCTTTTTCAGCCTCTGAATCAGATTTTTGCTCAGGTCCCTCAATTTCAGCCAGAAAATACCTGAAATCATAGAAAAATACACAAACTCATAGTAAAGTCTAGAAGAGTGATTTTATTTAAAAACTAATAAAAACATAATAAAAACTAACTAAAATATACTAAAAACATACTAAAAACAATGCCAAAAAGCGTATAAATTATTCGCTCATCAGTTAGCTACTAGGACTTGTCGGGCTGGCTTTATAACTGATAGATGAGACTCATCAGCCACTAGGACATGCAAGCATCATATGCATTATATGTGATTTGTTTGGAATGCCTAATTGATTGCATCATTACTTGCTAATTCCCTAATTGCCTTATTTGCTTTCTATTTGTGCATTCTTTGCTTGATATACTTGTGTTTGCTTTTCCACTACTGTTGGCGGTTGGGAATCCTTAAGTTAGTCGCCTATTTACATTTGATATGGTTTAGTTATGTTTATATGCTTTAATTATAATTTGGAAGTTCTAGGATTGCCTTCGGCTTTCCTAGGACATTACATGTTAGATATTTGGGCACTGTTACAATGCTGAGAACCTCCGGTTCTCACCCATGTGAATTTTGTGGTTTTCAGATACAGGACGTGAGGCTCCTCGCTGAGGCATGCTGGAGACTTCCTTTTGGCGGAGATCCTTAGCTTTTGGATTTTTATTTTGATCATTTTATACTTGTTAGATACATATATTCTCCACTGTATATACATATTTTGTATTGACTCCTTTAGAGGTTATTTCGGAGAAACAGGTTTTGTATATTGTTCTTTGGGTTGTCTTTTGGGATTTTCTTACTATATATGTATGTATACTGTATGCTCGGACCGGTTATCTTCGCAAGCCGAGCCCCGAGTCTTGATATATGTAATTTTGGCACTCTTTTGTATATCTCTTCGCTTTAGCTTAATCTCTAACTATTCGTTTATGTTATCGATAGGAGTGTTGCGCTTTTGATTTGTCGGTTTTGATTTACACACTTTTCTTCAAAGGCTCCTAGTTATGAACATTTTTGTAATACTATACATACTATATTTTCTTTTTAGAGGTCGTAATACCTCGCCACCTCTGTTTTATGACTTAAGCATAAGACTCTGTGTGGTCGGGTGTTACACCATCTCTAATTTTGATTTTGGATATTCCCCAAAATGTAATTATAAAGTTTTCTGCACAAGACAGAAAAATGATGCAAGTTTAATTTTCTTTTAGACACTTTATCAAACAGGTTATATGCAAGAATTACATATTATAGGATTGCTTGAAAAAATGACGCTGATGTAGATCATTTATCATTCTTATGCTGATGCAATGAATTGGTAAACTACCCTTCACTTTGGTATTAAAAAACAAAATATAATTATAAATTGGGAGAGAAAATGGTATATTATATTATTCATAGTTAACAGTAGCACAAAGTTAAAGAGTCTAAAATGATATTTTACGAAGCCGGTCTCATACATGTTCACAAAAAAGATTCTAAGTTTCCAAGGCATTCAAGTCAACTTGAGTATACACCATGAAAACGAAAACTACGTAGAAAGCAGGTAAAAGAGTAATAATATTTTCCTCAATTCTATGATCACAAGAAAAAAACCTCTCTTCTTGTCCCTACCCAATCCATAAGAAAACAAAAACAATAAAGAGAGAAAAACAGAGAGAGAGAGAGGGGGCCAATTTTGCAGATAAGGAGTATAAATTTAATTAGTGACCTATATTGAACAAAGACTAACAACATCAGAAGCATCAAGCCAATTTTACTGTCTGTACAGAAGTAATTTTTGTTTGTATAATATAAGACTTCTTCTTCTTCATGTTATCTTTTTAAATTTTTTTGTGTACTCTCTATGTATTCTTTATGTACTCTATATTTGTATTAATTTTTATAGTATCTTACTATAATTAATACTCTATATTATTAATAATTTTTCATGACATATTACTATAGTTAATAAAATTAATTTTACATAATTATTAATTTCTCATATCATATTAATATAATTAATAAAATTACTTTAAAAATTTACTAATTTCTTAGATCATATTACTATAATTAATAAAATTACTAAAAAATAACTAATTTTCTAACTTATATTACTATAATCTAAAAAATTACTCTAAAAAATTACTAATTTCACATAACATCTTAGTATCTTACTATAATTAATAAAATTAATGTAACAAAATCACAAATTTTCAATATATATATATATATATAATTAAGTTACTCAAAATATTACTAATTTTTCAGAACATCAAACTTTGAAAAAAAGATATATTTACATTTGGTTGTGTCTTACTTGTTATATTTTCTCTGTGATTGTGATTGTTGTCTTATTCTGCCTTACTTGTGTGTTCAATTGGGTCTCTGGTACTATTAGTATTATGTATTGAAGTAATTAATAATTAATGTTGTAAGTGAGTTTTGTTTTAAGTTCAGAAATTTTAAAGAAAGCAAATAATTGACTAAAGTAAAATTAAAAAGTATTTTCAAAGGCTTGATAAAAGAACAGTGTTACTGAGTAAAGTCAATTATTCGCATTTCATTCATTACTTTTACGGCATTCACCTTCCTTACTAAGAACAGGCGAGGACGACGTTCTTACCCCCTACAGATCTTCTATTTCAGCGACAGGTTCAAGTAGCCCTTGGCAAGGAGCCGTGACTAATCCACAGATTTTATTTTTCCCTCGTCATTCATTGTTCTGAAAAATTTCAGAGGGATAGGACTTGTATTTGAAGATCTTGAAATAAGTCTATGTATATATTGCTATGTGAATATATATATATATATTTTATCATTAAGAGATTTAAAGTGAAGGCTTTTTGTTTTCCTGATTTAGATTCCAGTTCTTATTCGTAAAGACTCGTTATTAAATAAAGATAGTATAAAATAAAGAGGGTTAGAGGTAAGTAGCACTCGAACTTTTAGTATGATCATGAGGTGCTAAAAGTTAGGGTGTTACATTATGGTATCAGAACAGTTCGTTCCTGTTAGAGCCTTAGGAATGGACTGACTATGCTTCACTGCATACTCTGAGTGTCAGTCATGCTTAGTGACTTGTTCTGAAAATAAGAGTTTAGATTTTATATGCATGACTGTCTGTTGATTAACGCTGTTAGCTTACTATTGCATACCTCATGGTGTTAAGTCTGGCCAACTTAATACTAATGATTTATGTATATGGAAACACTAACGGGTTATCATAGACAAAATAGAGTTAATAGATAACGCGAATCACGGTGTTTGGAAATGTTATAAGTTAAGATTTAGGGGTTAACTTTGTTTTGCCGTATAATCCTTATTCGTGCCAATGTAGTTTGAAGTCATCTCTTCCTTCATTGCTTGTAGTGAAATTCTTTGTTTTGAACTTCCTTCTTGGGATATGATTGATTTATATTCCAATCATATCTTATTGCTAATGCATATCTTTGATTGACTATGTTCCTATGCATTGCTTGGATCTTTTGGAACATTCACCCTTATCGCTATTTACCTATTGTTCATACCCTGGGTCGAGATATCCGACCTGGGGTGATCGATGATAAAGCGACCGACCTCTTTAGGTCAAGCAGACCGACTTCTTTACGAAGAACTCGGCCAAATCGACAGAAAAGCCCAAAAGGGCCCAATTCAAGGAATACGACCCAAATCCAAAGGTCGTTCAGGCCTACAGAGAGAAGGGCGGTTCCGTTGAAGATACGCTGACCTCAACCCAAAAGATAAAGATAAGATAAGATAACTAACTTATCTTATCCAAAGGTCACTCTACAACTACTATAAATACACTGGAGCACCCAGGTATAACTCATACTCTGATTCTACATAAAACCTGCTTTATACCCATGCTAACTTAAGCATCGGAGTCTCTTGCAGGTACCCCCCACTCTCCAGTGACGAAGGATCAGCAGTGCAGTCAATCCAACAAGTTGGACGCACCCGCTCCGGCCGTCATCCACCGACCGGACACGTCGGCTCCGACCAGTGCAGAAGATCTCGTCCAAGATCGACCTCCAGTTTCAGGTATCCCTCGGAACACTGGCGCCGTTGCCGGGGACCTGGAAGTCATCACAACACCATGGCAGACAACCATGACAACGATCACGATTCAGATCTAGAAAACAGAACGCCGCACAAAAACGTGGACACCCCACTAAAAGACACCCCGGAATCCAACGGAGACAAAAATCCAGCAAACCCGGGAGCAATAGAAGCACTTCAAGATCGCTTGAAGCAACTTGAAAAAGAAACCCAACAACAACGAGAAATCGGAAAGGATCTACAAAGAGAGGTACGGCGACATCGAGAATTGGAAGAAAAATTACAGCAATTAGAAGCCGATCTCAAATCGAAGGCCCCTCGGATCACTCCTGAGGAAAGCTCACGTAAAGAACAGGATCCATTCACCAGGGAGATCATGAAAACCAAAATCGCAAAGGACTTCAAACTCCCAGATATGACTTTATATGACGGTACCACAGATTCCAACCACCATCTTAGCAATTTCAGAAGCAGAATGTACCTTACCGACGCCTCAGACGCCGTTCGCTGCAAAGCTTTCCCAACAACTCTCACGAAGACAGCAATCCGATGGTTCGACAACTTACCTCCAAAGTCCATCTCAAACTTCGACGACCTGGCCAAAAAGTTCCTGGCCAGATTCTCCATCTAGAAAGATAAAGCCAAGCACGCCCCCAGTCTACTGGGGATCAAGCAAGGAGATCGGGAGAGCCTCCGCAACTACATGGAAAGATTCAACAAAACATGCATGGACATACAAAGCTTACCAAGAGAGGCCGCCATCATGGGACTCATCAATGGCCTACGAGAGGGACCATTTAGCCAATCTATATCAAAGAAGTACCCTACCTCATTAGACGAAGTACAGGAGCGAGCAGAAAAATACATCAACATGGAAGAAAATGCTCGGTTGGGAGAAACCTCAAAATCTGGGAACCCCTACCGAGATAAAGACAAAGAATCCAAAAAGAAAGAAGATCGACAGGGGGAGAAAATCAAAAAGTACCATAATTACACTCCTCTCAGGGCATCCCTGGTCGACGTGTACAAAGAAGTCTGCCATACAGAGAAAATCCCTCCGGCGCGATCACTCAAAGGCAAAAGGGGAGGGGAAACCGGAAGGAATATTGTGAATACCATCGAGTTCGAGGGCACTCCACCAACGAGTGCTTCGACTTAAAGAATATCATAGAAAATTGGTGAGAGAAGGAAGATTAGATCGATTTCTGGCTACCCGAGATGATGACCAAAGAAAAAGACGAAGGGACGAGGATGACGGACGAACTGAACGATCACCTCGGACACCAGAAAGACACGTCCACATGATACACGGCGGATTTGCAGGAGGAGGGATCTCCAAATCATCTCGAAAAAGATATCTCAAAGAAGTATATCAGGTCGAGGGAAAGGAGGAAGCACCCGACATCCCTGCGATAACATTCACTAAAGAGGACGCATCCGGCATCATCTCGGGACACGATGCTCCCATGGTCATCACTGTCATACTGGCAAATGCCAATCTACATCGCACATTAGTGGACCAAGGGAGTTCTGCCGACATCTTATTCAAAACAGCCTTCGACAAACTCGGCTTAGACGAAAAGGAGCTTAGAGAATACCCGAATAGTCTGTTCGGATTAGGAGATACCCCAGTACAACCACTGGGATACATATCGCTACACACAACCTTCGGAAAAGGGAGCCAATCTCGGACCCTCAAGATAGACTACATTGTGGTCGACGTAAGTTCAGCCTACAATTCTCTAATAGGTCGGACAACACTTAACCAACTCGGCGCAATAGTCTCAACTCCACATCTATGCATGAAATTCCCAACCACAGAGGGGATAGCCACGATAAAAGCATATCAAAAGATGGCACCGCTGTTATAACGAAAATCTAAACCTTAGAGGCAGGGGAGAAGAGTTTCATACAATCGAACTGGGCGGAGTCCAGCGACGAGAAGAACTCCGTCCGCAACCAGAAGGCGAGATAGAGAAGATTCAAATCGGATACACCTCGGACAAAACGACAATATTGGCACGATCCTCAGAGGAGACTCAAAAGAATTACTGATACAATTCTTACGAGATAATGTCGATCTCTTCGCATGGAAAGCCGCAGACGTGCCAGGCATAAACCCTAAACTAATGTGCCACAAGTTGGCGGTCTACCCAGGATCTCGGCCGGTGCAGCAAAGACGAAGGAAACTCAGGCCAGAACGATCCAAAGCTATGGAAGAACAAGTACAAGCACTACTAGAGGCAGGATTTATAAGAGAAGTCAAGTACCCACTATGGTAGCCAACGTCGTCTTGGTGAAAAAATCAAACGGGAAGTAGCGAATGTGCACCGATTACACCGATCTCAACAAAGCCTGCCCAAAAGATCCATACCCACTCCCAAGCATCGACGCTCTGGTAGATGCTTCCTCCGGATACAGATACCTCTCCTTTATGGACTCATACTCGGGATACAACCAAATCCCCATGTATCCACCAGATCAGGAAAAGACCTCGTTCTTAACACCAAAGGCAAACTACTGCTACATCGTGATGCCTTTCGGTCTCAAGAACGCAGGAGCTATTTATCAAAGGCTAATGAATAAAGTCTTCTCAGATCACATCAAAAAAATCATGGAAGTTTATGTGGACGACATGTTGATAAAGACACAAAGCGAAGATACATTATTATCCGACCTGGCTCAATTATTCGACACCATAAGGAAGCACAACATGCGACTCAATCCCGCAAAATGCACCTTCACAGTAGAAGCAGGCAAATTCTTAGGTTTTATGCTCACATAAAGGGGAATTGAAGCAAATCCAGACAAATGTCAAGCCATACTCAACATGAAGAGCCCAACCTGTGTCAAAGAAGTACAACAACTCAACGGGAGATTGGCCGCCCTATCTCGATTCTTAGCAGGAGCTGCGATAAAATCCCTCCCCTTCTATGCTACTTTAAGAAAGGGAAAACAGTTCGAATGGACGACAGAATGTGAGCAAGCCTTCCAAGACTTCAAGGAGTTCATAGGACGGCTACCTATCCTATCCCGACCACGAGAAGGAGAACCGCTCATATTGTATCTCGCAGTAGGGAACCGGGCAATAGCCTCAGCACTAGTCTGAGAAGACAAAAATGGGCAACAACCTGTCTACTTCATTAGCAAGGCACTACAGGGATCCGAGCTGAACTAATAGAAAATAGAAAAATTTGCCTATACTCTTATCTTAACATCTCGACGACTCCGCCCGTACTTCCAGGCTCACACCATTAAAGTTCGAACTAACCAGCCCATAAAAGAAATATTGCAGAAAACAGATCTAGCAGGCAGAATTCTACAATGGGCAGTCGAGTTGTCAGAGTTTGATCTCCAATATGAAGCTCGAACGGCAATCAAATCACAATATCTGGCTGACTTTATCGCAGAATTCACAGATGCCCTAGAAACCCCCACAGAATGGAACCTTTACATGGACGGTTCTTCAAATAAAACTGGAAGAGGCGCAGACGTGATAATAGAAAGCAACCAAGGAACCCAAGTTGAGCTCTCTCTCAAGTTCGGGTTCCCGGCCTCAAACAAGCAGGCGAAATATGAAGCATTATTAGCAGGTTTGAAGCTGGCTAAAGAGGTCGGAGCTTAAAAACTCAACATTTACAGCGATTCACAAGTGGTCACATCACAAATAACCGGGAGCTACCAAGTCAAAGATCCCACCATGAAAAAGTATTTGGATAAAACCAAGGAACAACTCGGACAAATCGGGGAGTATAAGATCTGCCACATACCCCGCGAACAAAATGCCCGAGCTGATGCACTCTCAAAACTAGCCAGCACCAAACCAGGGGGTAACAATAGAAGCGTCATCCAGGAAATGTTGCAGAACCCGTCAATCTCGGAAGAGGAAAAAGTCCTGACTATAACAAGTCAGGACCAAGGATGGATGACCCCTATAACCAACTACCTCAAAACAGGAACGCTCCCCACAGAAGAAAAGGAGGCAAAGAGGTTAAAAAGGGAGGCACAGTACTACACCATCATAAACAACATCCTGTACAAAAGAGGAACCTCAACACCTTTACTAAAATGCATGCCGACCTCCAACACAAGGGAAGTGCTAGAAGAAATACACGGCGGTATTTGTGGCAATCATCTTGGAGCACGAGCTCTCGCCAAAAAAGTACTCCGGGCGGGATTTTATTGGCCAACTCTACAGAAAGAAGCCACAGAATTTGTAAATACATGCCCACCATGTCAGAAACATGCCAACTTTCACATCGCCCCGCCAGAAGAGCTCATCAGCGTGACCTCGCCTTGGCCGTTTGCAAAATGGGGACTCGATCTTCTCGACCCCTTCCCACAGGGATCAGGACAAGTTAAATTCGTCATAGTAAGGGTAGATTACTTTACAAAGTGGATCGAGGCAGAGCCCCTAGCCAATGCCACCGCTCAAAGAAGACGGAAATTCTTATATAGAAACATTGTCACGAGGTTCGGGGTTCCACATTCAATAACCACAGACAATGGCACTCAATTCACAGATGCAGGCTTCAGAAAACTAGTAGCTGACTTGAATATAAAGCACCAGTACACCTCCGTTGAACATCCACAAGCCAACGGACAGGCCGAAGCTACTAACAAAGTCATACTGGCCGGATTAAGACGGAGATTACAAGATGCAAAGGGAGCCTGGGCAGAAGAGCTTCCACAGGTCCTATGGGCATATCGAACAACGCCACATTCCACCACGAAGGAATCCCCCTTCCAATTAGCATACGGAATAGAGGCGATGATTCCAGTAGAGATTGAGGAAGGGTCGCCCAGAGTAGTTCACTACAATGAGGGAGCAAACTCCCAACTTCAGAGAGAAGAGCTCGACTTGTTACCCGAACTCCAGGAAAGAGCTCGGATCAGGGAAGAAGCTCTAAAGCGCCGAATGGCTTTCAGATATAATCAAAAGGTAGTGCCGAGAAGTTTTACAGAGAATGATCTCATCCTAATCCGAAATGATATCGGAACAACTCGACCAGGAGAAGGAAAGCTGGCAGCAAACTGGAAAGGACCCTACCGAGTTGTAGAAGTACTTGGAAAGGGCTACTACAGACTGTCTGAACTCGATGGACGAGAGCTTCCCAGGTCATGGCACGCTTACAACCTAAGAAGGTACTACAGTTAAGAAGAGATAAAAGATCTCATCATTGGATGCACTCTTTTTCCTGAAAAGGTTTTTTAATGAGGCACCAAGTTGAGACTCAGACAATCCCATATGTATCTATTTGCACTTTTCCTTTAAATAAAATATATTTTAGATATTCTACAAAGATTTCAAGATGCATTAATCTAAAGCATTCATCGTCCGATTATAAAGCAACAGATCGGCAGAAAGTGAAAAAGAATTTCACTGCACGATCACGATAAAGACAACCGTCCGATAAAGGTGAAAACGCGATTCACCCAAAGGATGATCTAGAGATGACAACCACTTTCTATAAATCGGCAAAGATGAACACAGAATAATGTAAGAAGTTATCGAAAGTGATCTAAAAAAGAACCTGACGAGGTCTTACGGATCGCTAAAATAATAACTTAAAGACTGGTCGAACATTAAGAAGTCGAACCAAGTCAAACCAAGTTATAAGTAAACCCTGGAAAGAGGTCTGGCCAACCCTATTAAAGAGGATTACTTTAACTTAGAAGGGCCTGACATAACAAAGTCAGCCCAAAACAAAAAGTTATTAAAGTAGTCCCTGAAAGAGATCTAACAAAGATCCAAGAAAGAGGACTACAAAAAATAACTTAAGGGAGACCGACATAACCAAGTCGGACTCCTACTACCAAAAAGTTATCAACGTAGTCCCTGAAAGAGATCTGACAAAGATCCAAGAAAGAGGACTACAAAAAATAACTTAAAGGAAACCGATATAACCAAGTCGGACTCCTACTACTGAAAAGTTATCAAAGTAGTCCCTAAAAGAGATCTGACAAAGATCCAAGAAAGAGGACTACAAAAAATAACTTAAAGGAGACCGATATAACCAAGTCGGACTCCTACTATCGAAAAAGTTATCAAAATAATCCCTGAAAGAGACCTAACAAAGGTCCAAAAAAGAGGATTACAAAAATAACTTAGAAGGGGACCAACGCAAAGGAATCGGTCACAAATACAGAAAACTGAGAAACAAGTTGGATCTATACAATCACAGCCTCAAAGGATCCAAGATACAAGCAAATAAAGCAAAGTAATCCAAGGAGGTCGAGCAGCAAGATTTCGAACATCAATAGGAAAACAAAAAAGATGTCAAGTCAAACAACTACTTTTACTCTATAAAAGGCCTAGAAGGCCACCAAAACCTACCACGAAGAGATAACAAGTTACTTTTTGTTTTTCAAAATAAAAAGTTGCTAGATAAGCAACTAGGAAGCGTCAGCAAATAAATAAAAAAGTTCTAAAAGAGCCCACAAGCCGGGCCAACTACACAGATTTTCAAGAAGAGATCAGCAAGCATCAGGAACCTTCTTGGCAGCATCAGGACAAGGAGAAGGAGGGTGAGTCTGGATCGGCACAGCATCCACAGTTTCATCCTCCCAATTCAGGATCTGGCAATCCGAGTCGGGCACAGCAGGAGGAACCGAAGAGGTCGGCACTTTGGTAGAGGACACATGGGGAGGAACAACATCATCATCATCACCCTCATCATCAGGGACAATCTTGCCATCCCTGACTATATTATCCAGGCTAAAAAGGGTGAGGTCAGCCTCGGGAGCAATGACCTGAACTTGCTCCCTCAAGTTCTCATAAGCAGCAGTCACGCTGCCAACGAGATAACTTTGGAGCTCAGCATAATCTTCCCGAACACTGTCAAGCTCCCCCCTCAGGCGCATCACCTCCCGATAAGATGAAACGTAACTCTCCTTGTGCATCAGGACTGCATCCTCAGCCAACCTCAAAGAAGCCGCCAATGACTGAGAACTCGCCTCCTCATTCTTCAAGTCCTTCTCCAGCTTGGCTACCTTCGTCTCAAGCTCCTCCTTTAACTCCTTCATCCGATCAAACTCTTGTTTCGCCTCCTCTATAAATGCTTTAGTAGCGTGGAGAGGGAGATTCTGAGCAGTCCGATATATGGCAGCCGACATATACGCCATCTTCACATGATTTTGAGCCATAAATTCCAAGTGATGGAGGATGGACACATCGTCCATGGAGAGAGCGCCGTAGGGACCGATTTGTTGATCCACGAATTCAATAGCATTAAAATCAGGAGCATCGAGGTCAAAGGGCTCAGCAGTCTTTTGTTTTTTATTGGGAGGAGCAACAGAAGGAGCAGCAGAGGCGACATGAGGATCTACCAAACGAACTCGGGGTTTAGGGATCACCTTCTTCACCCCGGTGGAACTCTGCACTGATGGCTTCTCGCGCACTTGGGAGGATCCCTCCCCAGCCGCCTTGGCAGCAACATTTCTGGCAGCAGTCGCCCTCTGCGCCCTCTTAAAAGCTTTCATTGATTCACTATTCTTCATTGCCTCTGCAAATAAAACAGAAAATCATTTACAAGGACAAGTCGAAAAGAGAGCTACAAGCAACATACACGGACAATAAAGAAAACACAAAGATACCCAGTTCAGTTTGAAGAAGAGAAGGATTGGTTAGAAATTTCTTTGTGTCAAGATGGGGAGGTTGACCCCAGCGTTCTTCCAAGATAGTCACAAAGGCTCGTTCAGCATCATCCAACATCTTCCACGAATACCTGGAGACCCTCACGTCTTTTTGCCATTCCAAGGGAAAAGCAGGTTCGTCATTTTCATCCAGAAAAAAGGGCCGAAATCCTTCAACAGCTCGGACCTTGAAAAAGTAGTTTTTAAAATCACAGAACGACTCGTCAAACATGGAAAAAACTTTCTTTCCCTGGGTAGAACGAAAGGAGACCCAAACTGACTTCTTTTTCACCACACTGGGCTTAGTCAAGACGAATAGATAGAAAAAGAGAGATTGGGAAGCAGGAATACCAAAACCATCGCACAACAATTGGAAAATTTTAATAAAACCCCAGGAATTGGGGTGAAGTTGAGAAGGGGCAACATTACAAGACCATAACAGGTCGGTTTCAAATTTGGTAAAAGGAAGGGTGATACCCAGCTGACCAAAGAAAAAATCATAAGCATAAAAGAAAGGGCGACCATCAACAAACCGAGTTGAAAAGCAGACTCTCTCGTCAGAAGAGGGAGGGACAAGTTCATAGTTCTTCTCATCACCAGAATTACTACAGACACTATGAAACTGCCTAAGCTGAGCACAAAATTCAGAATCAACCAGCGAGACACACATGAGAACCATGGAGTCCACCCAATCGGCCATACCCGCGGGAACCTGGGAAGGCATCTCTACAACGTTATTTCGGGAAGACATGAGGTCAACTAAATCCTACAAAAAGAAAAGAAGAATGGATTACTTAAAAACATCTCGGACAGAGGGCAAAACATCTCGACGTGCGGATAAACGAAAAGGGAAAACCCCAAGACTCAAGACAAAGGTCTTGGGGCATCCCTTGGAGGCAGTAAACAAAGCAAGGTCTTTAAGTTATTTCTACAACCTACATCTCGGCACTCATCAAAATAAAATCCAGAAAGAAAACAAAGGAAGCAGAAAATACAAAAAGTCCACCCTTCTACAGTTTATCAGCAGAAAAACAGCAAAGGCGCAAACTTTTTCGAAATCAAGCAAAAAATCATCAGCAAAGAGCAAGCACTAACATCGAACACGCCAAGTAGAAATCATCAAAGGTGCAAACTTTGTCAAAATAAAAAAGAAATCTCCAAACAAAGCGAGGAACAGATGCAGATTCTCTATCGATATCAGACAGGAAACAACCAGAAGCAACAATAAAACCCTAGAAAGCCTCGACGGAAATGCCAAGAGAATGCGTAAAAGAAAGTCAGGAAAAACACATTACAGTGACAAGCAAATACAAGACCATGAAAAAGATTCAAACTTTCAAACATGCAAAATCAAAGCTTCACTAAAAAACTGAAGACGAAGCTATGAAAGAAGCAAGAAAGCTAGTACCAACCTGGAAAAATAGCAAGCTTCAGGGAAATTGAGGATGGAAAATGAAATCTGGAATTGCCCTCTCACGAGCAAAAAAGCACGAACAAAAGCAGTATCACAGAGAGAAACACGAAACTACAAAACTCCAGGCGAAAACAGAAGCTTCAGAAAAATCACCAAGCGACGTCGCAAGAAAAGTTGAAATGTGGGTGAAAGGCAGAAAATGAATAAGTGTGAAGAAGTTACGAAAAGGGCGAAGGAGAGAAACCGTTTCTTGAATTCAAAATTCAAAAATAGAGAAGTTAGGGGAAACGGGGCAATTAAATGCCAATTAAATGCGGATATTAAAACCGCTTGCATTCCCAAAAAAGCGCTAATACAAAAGCGCGCGCTTGTAGAGGAAAACGTTCTACATTCAAAAGCTGCTACAAAAAGGAGTCGACAAGATGCTTGAGTTCGGCTTCGCTACAAGAAGGACCGAAGTCAAGGACTCGACCTCAACAAAGAAGATCGAGCTCAAGCAGAGGCACTGTTCATACCCTGGGTCGAGATATCCGACCTGGGGTGATCGACGATAAAGCAACCGACCTCTTTAGGTCAAGCGGACCGACTTCTTTATGAAGAACTCGGCCAAATCGATAGGAAAGCCCAAAAAGGGCCCAATTCAAGGAATACGACCCAAATCCAAAGGTCGTTCAGGACTACAGAAAGAAGGGCGGTTCCGTTGAAGATACGCTGACCTCAACCCAAAAGATAAAGATAAGATAAGATAACTAACTTATCTTATCCAAAGGTCACTCTACAACTACTATAAATACACTGGAGCACCCAGGTATAACTCATACTCTGATTCTACATAAAACCTGCTTTATACCCATGCTAACTTAAGCATCGAAGTCTCTTTCAGGTACCCCCCACCCTTCGGTGACGAAGGATCAGCAGTGCAGTCAATCCAACAAGTCGGACGCACCCGCTCCGGCCGTCATCCACCGACCGGACACGTCGGCTCCGACTAGTGCAGAAGATCTCGTCCGAGATCGACCTCCAATTTCAAGTATCCCTCAGAACACCTATCATTGTTTTGTGTATTCTTGTTAGAGTCAAACTTTAAGCATCTTTCAAAAATTTTCGCAACATACCACACATTTTCTGTTATCTTCATAAGATATGATTTCTTTTACATTTGAAAAACTGAACGTGTCAAACCTTTCTATTTTTTTTTTTTTTGGTATTTTTGAAAATGGAGTTGGTGAGAATCTTTTCCATCTTATAACAATTTTCGAGGACAAAAATTTTTGTAAAGTGAGTAAGATATAACAACCCAAATTTTTAAAAATTAAATAATTAATTATTTATGAATTATTATATCATATAGAGATTTTATTTTTAAGAAAACTATTTTTAACGAAAAATAATTAAAGAAAATTTTATGATTATTGAAGTTTAATTTAATTAAGACTTATTCTATTAAATTTGAATTATTTACCAAAAAATATTTTGATAGACAAAAATTAAATTAATTATTATTATTATTATTATTATTATTATTATTATTATTATTATTATTATATAATTATTTAATTTCATTCTATTATTATTATTACTATATTATATTATTATTTATTCTTCTTTTCCTTTTGGCCGAAGCCTTAAGGAACCAAGGAAGAGAATGAAATAAAGTGGCTGCATGCTTTTATCCATATATATAATTCTTACACCTTTCCTTTATATATATATAAACAATGACACCTAATGATACTTTAATATATAAACCTTCATTCATCATTTTCATTTAGCTTAATTTCCACCGAATGGGACTTGAGAAAGAAAGAGAGAAACCGAGTGAGAAGTGACCGGGAGTGAGGGTGAGAAAACCGTGAGAACCTCTATGATATCCGACTTCAATTTTTTGTGATCCATAACTCCAATAAAAAATATAATCTGATAAAAGTGTTCGTATTCTTCTCCTCTATATATTGGTGATACTTTTGTCTGATGAAAGTTGACGGTGATGTAACTTCTCTTTTCTTTGAGTTCGGCCAATTGGAATTCTAAGAGGCACAGACGATTTCTGACGTTTTTCTCTTCAGCAGCTCGGTCAAAAAACTTTTCTGAAATCTTCGTTTACTTTGATTTCGTACGGAGGTAGGGGGTTTGTTTTTAAAATTATAAGTTTTTAATTCATGAATGCTCAAAAGCTTAATGAGTAATTGCAAATAATTTATAACTGTCTGGATTGGTTGGATGACGAATTTGTGTTGAATTTGTGACTGTGAAAATAATTGAATTTGATGAATATGTGTTTGATTTTATGAATGTTTGAGAATGCTAAAGATTCTGATTTATAGCTAGTTGTGTTGAGAATTGTCGAAATTGTGACTATGAATAAATCATGTGTATGTTTTAGTGAAATGATATAAAAATTGAGAATAATGTATGGATTGAAATAATTTAAGAAATAATAAAAGTGAGGGAGCTGTGAGGGTGGTGAAATCTATTTTAAGGAGAGGTTCTGCTAAGTTCTTGTAAAATATACAAAAAGTGATTTTATTTTGAAAACCTTATTTATATATATATTTATATTAAGAAATGATCTTTATACTGAAAATTCGATTTATAAATCTATTTTGAGAAAATGATCCTATGTTAAAAAAGATCTGGTTGCGTATTTACTCATACTGAAAAAAGAGTTTTGTATTCAAATTATGATTGTAATACACTAATATTCAAATCCTTATGCTCGAGTCATAAGTTAATGATATTACGGTGGTATGACTCTCAGGTGGATTTTTAATAAATAAATATAGGTAATTTCGAAAGGAGTGTTAATCGAGAAGCCTGAAAAGAGTAGAAATAAAATCGCGAAGACGTATCACTCACGTTTTGACAACAAAAGATAAACCGTGAAGCCGAAAATGATATACGGACAAGGCGTAGAGGAGATTGAGAGATAGATAATAGATAGATATTTATAACATAAGTAAATAGCCACTAATCACGACCCGCGAAGTTTAGGCCGGTAGGGTACAGTATGAAAGTAGTTGACAACAGTATATCCTAATCTCTCCTAAAGGAAACATGAGAGCCTCTATAGGCAATTCAAAAGAGTTCAATACATAATATAATCTTTCCAAAACAAAGGTGGAGAGATTCTAAGCAAAACACCAAGTAGAGAAAATAAAGATCTTCGCCGTCTCTCAGACGACCCATAACCACTTCTGAGCATCTAGACCTGTATCTGAAAAACAAGAGATATATACGGAATGAGAACCCCGGGCCCATGGGTTCCCAGTACGGTAAAAGTGCCAAATAAATTCAATGTACTGCAATAAAAACTCAATAAGCATCCTAAACTTCTTCGCCAATTATTCATCCTAGGTTCTCGCTAATCCATGAATAGGCAACTGTCATAAAGGAGTGCTAAATTTAATTCATGTTTCACATGTTTCCCAACTCGCTGACTCTTCCATGAATCAGACTCAGAATCATAAAGCAAAACCATCACCAGTTGTTCTGCCTCAGCAATTCTATATCAATACATCATACCCTTGCCTGGAGCTAGTGAAACCACATCACTGCGTCTACCCAGGGAGCTCCAATTATCTCATTCAATAATCATCATTATCATCATGCAATCGCATCATCAATTCATCTCCTCAAGAACAGCCCTCAACACCCACCGACACTAGCATGAGGGGCCTCTCAGTTGCACAAACACAAGCAATACAGGCAAGTAATACACAAATATGGTACAAGTAGAACAAGTAGCATATAGTCAGGTAACATGGCATATATGATGTAGAAATCCAAAACAAAGAGGCAAACCCAAACAATTCAAACATATACAAATGATGAATGCCTGCCCTATGACCGATGATATCATCTGTCGGTTATATAGCCAACCCGACATGTCCTGGTAGCTAACCATTGGACAGAAACACCCATCGCGGAGCAAGTAGGTTTGAGCTACAACCCCATTGCTACTACCCGCTCAACCCAGAGCCAGTGGAATAACCACTACTGCGGCTACTACCCAGGCGGATGTTTAAAAGCTCAACTTGGAGCGAGTGGATTCACCACTACTGCCGCTACTACCCAGGCGTCACAATCTCTGACCTGGAGCAAGTGGGACGAACCACAACCCTTGCTACTACCCAGGATCTCAAAACATACATTGGTTCAGTTTAGAAACAATCATCACTGTTATCAAATCTCAAACATTAACCTGGAGCAAGCGGGATGAACCACCACCCTTACTACTACCCAGGTATCGCAAATACACATTTATTCAAAACTCCATAATTAAACTCATTTATCATAGACATCCTTTTCCGTCTCATACCCGGAGCAAGTGGACAACGCCACTGCCTACTACCCGGGGTCACACATCACATTTCAACATTTTTCATTATTATCCATTTAACACATTCATTCATTAATCATATATGTATTATACTCAGCAATAAACAATAATGGCTTTGCCGTAACCCGGCAGTAACTCAGCCATTCGGCTCATGGTTCAATAAAAAACCGGCCATTTATCAATAAATATAGCCCTTCGGCTCATGGCATACACGGTATTTCCACCGTCATCCTCCATATCCCATATAATCATCTTTGATCATCATTAATAATAACCTTTCCCCTTGCTTCACTCGCAAGTTACCACATCCCCTAGCTCCTTTCTCATTGCTAGGCATATCATAATGATTTAATACATAAGGGGTGAGATCGGAAGCTTAGAAGTATGAGATTTGGCTTTAAAAACTCAAAAATCAACTTTGGCATGAAAACAGGGCCACGCGTACGCGCACTCCACGCGCACGCATGGATGGCCACAAAACTCATCGACGCGCAAGCGTCATACACGCGGACGCGCGGGTTGCAAAATAGCCAATCGACGCGCACGCGACAACCATGCGTACGCGCGGATACCTTTGTGCCCCAGGCACAAAACTGGCACAACTCTAAGGAAAATGGCTGGGCATTTGGTGCAGCGCATCGACGCGCCCGCGCACACCACGCGCACGCGTGGATGGTGCTTTCTTGAAGAATGGCGCGTACGCGCCAAGTGCGCCTACGCGCGGAGGGTCGTTCTACTAAAAATTTTCTAAGTTAAAAGCTGCAGAATTTACAGATTCAACCCCCAATCTTCCGACGGACATAACTCTCTCATTTTAAATTGTTTTTCACCCGTTCTTCGAACGGCATGGACATCCCGGATCCAATTTCATTTCTAAAGAAATTTGGTACAAAACAGAGATCCGTAGTCCAAGTTATGTCCCATCAAAATATGCCCAAAAACCATATTTTCATACAAAACCACAAGGTGCCATTTTCAAAACAAGCCATTTTCAACTATTTTCAAAATCAACCAAAACATGCCAATTTCAACCCTTTTTGAAATCAATTAAAATGTACCAAAATCAACATCAAGCCATCCTCAACTCACACATTGACACTTTACCAAAATTTCCAAAAACCACATCCAACCATTTTAACACTTCTCAATCAAATGGCTAAAGGACAAACACAATATCATGTCATACATCCTTCCTCATCCCAATATCCAATAATACCATTTCCAATCAACCATCATTATACATAATCAATATCATACTCACTATCACGTGGTTTCATCCACAAATCAATCTTAATCATTCCTCAAGCATATATCACAACATACATATCTCTAATGCATCATCATACCATCAAGGCATCAATAATCATAATCACATATATGATCACATAATATATCTCAACCAAACCAAACATACCTCATCTACATAATTTCACCCAAAATTACCAAATTCCACACTTCAACTCCTCAAACCTTATTATTCAATAACCAACCTAATCATTCATATATTCATTATCTGAAATTCATCCAATCACTTGTGCCATCATACAATGCACACATCGACTTCCCTTTCTTACCTCTATCCGGCCTCCGGCCCAAAATTCACGGCCTCCGGCCCAATATTCACAATTTAAGTGCATAAACCACAAATCAATACTCATTACCCAGTACATCAAATTCTCAATACACCAAGCATACAAGGCCACACAATTTTCAACCCAATTATTAATTCACATTACATACCAACTATGCATATTAGCACCAACCATTTACACAATCCAAACTTAATCCTAAGGGCATCTAGCCTAGGAATTCTCATCACAACACACGGTACTTAAATGAAACTTAAACCGTACCTCTTGTAGCCAAACCAATTGAGCCTCTTCTTTGGAAGTCTTCACCAACCTTAGCTCCAAGCCTCACCAAAGCTCCTCAAGCAATACCAATCTCCCAATTGTGCACCAACATCACCAAATACACTAACATAACCAATATCGCATACATACATCAACCTAGGGCTCATAAAAAGGACAAATCACAAGGGTTTGAGCACTTCTTACCTCAGCCCATATGAAGTAGGAATAGAACCCGCTTAGAATCCATGTTGGAGTATCCTTAAACACCCAAAATCACAAGATTTCAACACTAACTACCCAAAAATATGTAACAGTGGAGAATTTCGAAAACTGGGCAGAGATGAATGGAATAATCACCACAAAACTTAGATAGAATTGTAGAGGATGAGAAGAGCGACGCGTGGCCGCAAACGGCTCGTCAATCGGAGCTCCGTAGCTCAAGTTATGGTGGTTTGAAGATCAAAGGGAGTTAGGTTTTCTCTCTTCTCTTCTCTCTTCTCAATTTCAGCGCCCCAACCCTTCTTTTTAGGGTAAAATGAGCTGAAATGATCATAACTAATGTATATATATGTTGGGTCTTGGACCCACTTAGGCTCGGTTCACTTATTTTTGTCCGTTGGCCCAACTTTGGGCCAAAACCTTTAAGATTAGCGCTCTAAGTCGCACTTTAAATATTTCTACCTTCCCTAATTATAATTCCTCATTTCTTAATCTTATTTACTCATAATCAATTTTCTCAGCTGTAGTACCAGACAGATCTCAGCCGGTACTGCCGGTCAAAATTCCACTACGCGCTTTTACACAGAAAACTATGTTTTTCGACTCGGAAAAATTCACTGAATCCAAATATCATATTTAAATTATCAAATTCCAATTGCCAAATCTTCCAACCATATTCGCTCCTATTTAACTTATTATTTAATTAATTTTCGGTTAGATCGGGTATTACATTCTACCCCCCTAACAGAAATTTTCGCCCTCGAAAATTCCATTCATCCCTATCCTCTCCCTCTACCAAGCCAATTACCACTAATCACAGCTCAACTCCAAGCATAACCTCCAAACTTACTTTCTTATTCTCAAACCCTCAAATTTCTACATGAATTGCTGTTATAAAGTCTCTGACTCATCAATCAAAAACCCCTTTCATTTCTAGAAAGCAAATGAGTTTGAAATAATAATTTAACAAAAATCATAAGAATCCGCTTTCCTTTAATAATCTATAAAAGCATTCGAGACACATCTCTTTCGTTAAAGTTACTCATATCAAAAATTATCCTCAAAACCATAACCAACACTCTTTCAAATTTTGGAGAAAAATTTTCAACAGTACCTCCCCAAAATTGGAGTTCACCACCCGTCACGGGCTCCCTCAAACCAATCTCAGTACCGCATCTGTATTTCAATTTAGTGGCTTTCACATTCGTCTTTCAAAACCAATCATTATAAATCTCAATCTAATTCCAAGGTCACTATGTCCAAACATCATGGTACTCATCTCTCAAACACGACAACTTGCACTCTCTCATCATCTAAATCCAATTATGCATCAATGATAATTTCCTCATCTGCTTTAGAACCATCAAAGCTCGCAGCCGCAATCAATTCCAACTATTTGGGGATCATTACTTGCAGTAACCCACTTAACCCTTCTAGTATTCAAACTTAAGATATTATAGTAAAATTTTACAGCTCCTAGTTGTAGCTATCCTGTGTTACTGCTTCTGCAAGTTTCTGCTGCTTTATTCTTATCTCTCGTCTAGTACGAGCTCTATTACTTACTTCCTCAAGTACTCAACCACAACTTAGCATGACTAGCAAATCAACGTTTCCAAATTCCTCATTTAGGACAATTCCTTATCTATTTAAATCAAAGGAACTAAAAGTCACGGGTTCAATTCGTTTCACCAAAAATCCAGAAATCAACCAACTACATAACAAACACAACACATCATTCTCAACAGAGAAAAAAATCGTTTACATCACAGGCATTTATCCATTTGTATTAGGGCAAATCCTTACTCGGACCATCCGGTTTGCTCCTCAGTCTAATATTAAACTCGACATTCCCAGTTTTTACTGTACAGGCGGTATTATAAAATCATGCACTGTCCTTTAAGCCTGATTATTGCAATTACCTCAATCTTACTGTCGCAGTCGGCCCGCATCCTGACTCTCTCTTTGTTGGGAATTTCTTGATACATGCCCTAGTAACCTGCACTTGTAACATACACCTAACCCCAATCGGCACGGCCTATTTGGGTGATGACTCCCACATCTCTGACAGCTCAAAACATCAGAAGCACCCGCTGCCTGTTTTCCCTTACCATTCCTTTGGGACTCCTCACTCGTCGCAAAGTTATTCTGTCCTTGGGGAAAGTGTTGTACGTATCCTCTCTCCTTAAACTCTCGACCCCTTGGTGCGAATTCATGGTTGTGCTCTCTATGACTTCCCTTCTCTGCAACCCTCCTTTTCACACACTCTTCAGCAATTCTGCTCTTATTCACCAACTCTGAAAAAGTTCGGATCTCCATTGGTCCCACTGAACTTAAGATGTCGCTCCGGAGCCCTCCTTCATACTTAATGTATTTCCATTCCTTGAAGTCTCCCGGAGCTCCTTGACACATGCGGGAAAACCTGAATAGCTCCTCAAATTTGTCTGTATACTCAGATACAAACATAGCACCTTGCTTTAGCTGCAGTAACTCCAATTCTTTGGCTGTCCTGGCGGAATTCGGAAAGTACTTCTTATAGAATTCCACCTGGAAGGCATCCTAAGTGATAAGATCATTCCCTTGTTGCAGGAGACGTCGAGCCCCTTGCCACCAATGCGATGCTTCCCCTGTGAGTAGATAGGTAGTGAATTCAACACGCTGCTCTTCAGGCACCAACTGTGCTTGCAGTGCTCGCTCCATGGCCTGAAACCAAGTATCAGCTTCAGTCGGATTGGTGGTTCCCTTGAACTTAGGTGGATTAACCTTTAAGAAGGTTGCCAGTGTCATCAGGCCCTGAGCTTTCCTTCTACCATTGCCATTATTGTTCATCTGTTGTCCAAGAGCCTCCGCAGTGGCCTGCATAGCAGCAACCATATTCTCCAACGCCCCCATAAAGTTTACCAGGTTATTCGGGTTGATTTCCGGTTCCTGCGTATTAGTACGATCTCTTTCACGTCTCCGACCGGGTCCACGAGGCGCCATCTGGTTCCTATACACACCAAACAATCGATATCAAGTTGATCAGTCTCAATATCGGAAGTATAGTGCTTCAAAGTGCCAAAGGTACACTCATGGACTTCATGCTAGATGTATCGGTTAGATACCCTAACTAGCACAGGCACAGACTCAGAGTATGCATGGAAGCATAAGCAGTTCCATCCCTCAGGCTCACGAGGACGAACTGCTCTGATACCATAATGTAACACCCTAATATTCAAATCCTTATGCTCGAGTCATAAGTTAATGATATTACGGTGGTACGACTCTCAGGTGGATTTTTAATAAATAAATATAGGTAATTTCGAAAGGAGTATTAATCGAGAAGCCTGAAAAGAGTAGAAATAAAATCGCGAAGATGTATCACTCACGTTTTGACAACAAAAGATAAACCGTGAAGTCGAAAATGATATACGGATAAGGCGTAGAGGAGATTGAGAGATAGATAACAGATAGATATTTATAACATAAGTAAATAGCCACTAGTCGCGACCCGCGAAGTTTAGGCCGGCTAGGGTACAGTACGAAAGTAGTTGACAACAGTATATCCTAATCTCTCCCAAAGGAAACATGAGAGCCTCTATAGGCAATTCAAAAGAGTTCAATACATAATATAATCTTTCCAAAACAAAGGTGGAGAGATTCTAAGCAAAACACCAAGTAGAGAAAATAAAGATCTTCGCCGTCTCTCAGACGACCCACAACTCACTTCTGAGCACCTGAACCTGTATCTGAAAAACAAGAGATATATACGGAATGAGAACCCCGGGCCCATGGGTTCCCAGTACGGTAAAAGTGCCAAATAAATTCAATGTACTGCAATAAAAACTCACTAAGCATCCTAAACTTCTTCGCCAATTATTCATCCTAGGTTCTCGCTAATCCATGAATAGGCAATTGTCATAAGGGAGTGCTAAATTTAATTCATGTTTCACATGTTTCCCAACTCGCTGACTCTTCCACGAATCAGACTCAGAATCATAAAGCAAAACCATCACCAGTTGTTCTGCCTCAGCAATTCTATATCAATACATTATACCCTTGCCTGGAGCTAGTGAAACCACATCACTGCGTCTACCCAGGGAGCTCCAATTATCTCATTTAATAATCATCATCATCATGCAATCGCATCATCAATTCATCTCCTCAAGAACAGCCCTCAACACCCACCGACACCAGCATGAGGGGCCTCTCAGTTGCACAAACACAAGCAATACAGGCAAGTAATACACAAATATGGTACAAGTAGAACAAGTAGCATATAGTCAGGTAACATAGCATATATGATGTAGAAATCCAAAACAAAGAGGCAAACCCAAACAATTCAAACATATACAAATGATGAATGCCTGCCCTATAGCCGATGATATCATCTGTCGGTTATATAGCCAACCCGACATGTCCTGGTAGCTAACCATTGGACAGAAACACCCATCGCGGAGCAAGTAGGTTTGAGCTACAACCCCATTGCTACTACCCGCTCAACCCAGAGCCAGTGGAATAACCACTACTGCGGCTACTACCCAGGCGGATGTTTAAAAGCTCAACCTGGAGCGAGTGGATTCACCACTACTGCCGCTACTACCCAGGCGTCACAATCTCTGACCTGGAGCAAGTGGGACGAACCACAACCCTTGCTACTACCCAGGATCTCAAAACATACATTGGTTCAGTTTAGAAACAATCATCACTGTTATCAAATCTCAAACATTAACCTGGAGCAAGCGGGATGAACCACCACCCTTACTACTACCCAGGTATCGCAAATACACATTTATTCAAAACTCCATAATTAAACTCATTTATCATAAACATCCTTTTCCGTCTCATACCCGGAGCAAGTGGACAACGCCACTGCCTACTACCCGGGGTCACACATCACATTTCAACATTTTTCATTATTATCCATTTAACACATTCATTCATTAATCATATATCTATTATACTCAGCCATAAACAATAATGGCTTTGCCGTAACCCGGCAGTAACTCAGCCATTCGGCTCATGGTTCAATCAAAAACCGGCCATTTATCAATAAATATAGCCCTTCGGCTCATGGCATACACGGTATTTCCACCGTCATCCTCCATATCCCATATAATCATCTTTGATCATCATTAATAATAACCTTTCCCCTTGCTTCACTCGCAAGTTACCACATCTCCTAGCTCCTTTCTCATTGCTAGGCATATCATAATGATTTAATACATAAGGGGTGAGATCGGAAGCTTAGAAGTATGAGATTTGGCTTTAAAAACTCAAAAATCAACTTTGGCATGAAAACAGGGCCACGCGTACGCGCACTCCACGCGCACGCATGGATGGCCACAAAACTCATCGACGCGCAAGCGTCATACACGCGGACGCGCGGGTTGCAAAATAGCCAATCGACGCGCACGCGACAACCATGCGTACGCGCGCATACCTTTGTGCCCCAGGCACAAAACTGGCACAACTCTAAGGAAAATGGCTGGGCATTTGGTGCAGCGCATCGACGCGCCCGCGCACACCACGCGCACGCGTGGATGGTGCTTTCTTGAAGAATGGCGCGTACGCGCCAAGTGCGCCTACGCGCGGAGGGTCGTTCTACTAAAAATTTTCTAAGTTAAAAGCTGCAGAATTTACAGATTCAACCCCCAATCTTCCGACGGACATAACTCTCTCATTTTAAATTGTTTTTCACCCGTTCTTCGAACGGCATGGACATCCCGGATCCAATTTCATTTTTAAACAAATTTGGTACAAAACAGAGATCCGTAGTCCAAGTTATGTCCCATCAAAATATGCCCAAAAACCATGTTTTCATACAAAACCACAAGGTGCCATTTTCAAAACAAGCTATTTTCAACTATTTTCAAAATCAACCAAAACATGCCAATTTCAACCCTTTTTGAAATCAATCAAAATGTACCAAAATCAACATCAAGCCATCCTCAACTCACACATTGACACTTTACCAAAATTTCCAAAAACCACATCCAACCATTTTAACACTTCTCAATCAAATGGCTAAAGGACAAACACAATATCATGTCATACATCCTTCCTCATCCCAATATCCAATAATACCATTTCCAATCAACCATCATTATACATAATTAATATCATACTCACTATCACGTGGTTTCATCCACAAATCAATCTTAATCATTCCTCAAGCATATATCACAACATACATATCTCTAATGCATCATCATACCATCAAGGCATCAATAATCATAATCACATATATGATCACATAATATATCTCAACCAAACCAAACATACCTCATCTACATAATTTCACTCAAAATTACCAAATTCCACACTTCAACTCCTCAAACCTTATTATTCAATAACCAACCTAATCATTCATATATTCATTATCTGAAATTCATCCAATCACTTGTGCCATCATACAATGCACACATCGACTTACCTTTCTTACCTCTATCCGGCCTCCGGCCCAAAATTCACGGCCTCCGGCCCAATATTCACAATTTAAGTGCATAAACCACAAATCAATACTCATTACCCAGTACATCAAATTCTCAATACACCAAGCATACAAGGCCACACAATTTTCAACCCAATTATTAATTCACATTACATACCAACTATGCATATTAGCACCAACCATTTACACAATCCAAACTTAATCCTAAGGGCATCTAGCCTAGGAATTCTCATCACAACACACGGTACTTAAATGAAACTTAAACCGTACCTCTTGTAGCCAAACCAATTGAGCCTCTTCTTTGGAAGTCTTCACCAACCTTAGCTCCAAGCCTCACCAAAGCTCCTCAAGCAATACCAATCTCCCAATTGTGCACCAACATCACCAAATACACTAACATAACCAATATCGCATACATACATCAACCTAGGGCTCATAAAAAGGACAAATCACAAGGGTTTGAGCACTTCTTACCTCAGCCCATATGAAGTAGGAATAGAACCCGCTTAGAATCCATGTTGGAGTATCCTTAAACACCCAAAATCACAAGATTTCAACACTAACTACCCAAAAATATGTAACAGTGGAGAATTTCGAAAACTGGGCAGAGATGAATGGAATAATCACCACAAAACTTAGATAGAATTGTAGAGGATGAGAAGAGCGACGCGTGGCCGCAAACGGCTCGTCAATCGGAGCTCCGTAGCTCAAGTTATGGTGGTTTGAAGATCAAAGGGAGTTAGGTTTTCTCTCTTCTCTTCTCTCTTCTCAATTTCAGCGCCCCAACCCTTCTTTTTAGGGTAAAATGAGCTGAAATGATCATAACTAATGTATATATATGTTGGGTCTTGGACCCACTTAGGCTCGGTTCACTTATTTTTGTCCGTTGGCCCAACTTTGGGCCAAAACCTTTAAGATTAGCGCTCTAAGTCGCACTTTAAATATTTCTACCTTCCCTAATTATAATTCCTCATTTCTTAATCTTATTTACTCATAATCAATTTTCTCAGCTGTAGTACCAGACAGATCTCAGCCGGTACTGCCGGTCAAAATTCCACTACGCGCTTTTACACAGAAAACTATGTTTTTCGACTCGGAAAAATTCACTGAATCCAAATATCATATTTAAATTATCAAATTCCAATTGCCAAATCTTCCAACCATATTCGCTCCTATTTAACTTATTATTTAATTAATTTTCGGTTAGATCGGGTATTACATTCTACCCCCCTAACAGAAATTTTCGCCCTCGAAAATTCCATTCATCCCTATCCTCTCCCTCTACCAAGCCAATTACCACTAATCACAGCTCAACTCCAAGCATAACCTCCAAACTTACTTTCTTATTCTCAAACCCTCAAATTTCTACATGAATTGCTGTTATAAAGTCTCTGACTCATCAATCAAAAACCCCTTTCATTTCTAGAAAGCAAATGAGTTTGAAATAATAATTTAACAAAAATCATAAGAATCCGCTTTCCTTTAATAATCTATAAAAGCATTCGAGACACATCTCTTTCGTTAAAGTTACTCATATCAAAAATTATCCTCAAAACCATAACCAACACTCTTTCAAATTTTTGGAGAAAAATTTTCAACAGTACCTCCCCAAAATTGGAGTTCACCACCCGTCACGGGCTCCCTCAAACCAATCTCAGTACCGCATCTGTATTTCAATTTAGTGGCTTTCACATTCGTCTTTCAAAACCAATCATTATAAATCTCAATCTAATTCCAAGGTCACTATGTCCAAACATCATGGTACTCATCTCTCAAACACGACAACTTGCACTCTCTCATCATCTAAATCCAATTATGCATCAATGATAATTTCCTCATCTGCTTTAGAACCATCAAAGCTCGCAGCCGCAATCAATTCCAACTATTTGGGGATCATTACTTGCAGTAACCCACTTAACCCTTCTAGTATTCAAACTTAAGATATTATAGTAAACTTTTACAGCTCCTAGTTGTAGCTATCCTGTGTTACTGCTTCTGCAAGTTTCTGCTGCTTTATTCTTATCTCTCGTCTAGTACGAGCTCTATTACTTACTTCCTCAAGTACTCAACCACAACTTAGCATGACTAGCAAATCAACGTTTCCAAATTCCTCATTTAGGACAATTCCTTATCTATTTAAATCAAAGGAACTAAAAGTCACGGGTTCAATTCGTTTCACCAAAAATCCAGAAATCAACCAACTACATAACAAACACAACACATCATTCTCAACAGAGAAAAAAATCGTTTACATCACAGGCATTTATCCATTTGTATTAGGGCAAATCCTTACTCGGACCATCCGGTTTGCTCCTCAGTCTAATATTAAACTCGACATTCCCAGTTTTTACTGTACAGGCGGTATTATAAAATCATGCACTGTCCTTTAAGCCTGATTATTGCAATTACCTCAATCTTACTGTCGCAGTCGGCCCGCATCCTGACTCTCTCTTTGTTGGGAATTTCTTGATACATGCCCTAGTAACCTGCACTTGTAACATACACCTAACCCCAATCGGCACGGCCTATTTGGGTGATGACTCCCACATCTCTGACAGCTCAAAACATCAGAAGCACCCGCTGCCTGTTTTCCCTTACCATTCCTTTGGGACTCCTCACTCGTCGCAAAGTTATTCTGTCCTTGGGGAAAGTGTTGTACGTATCCTCTCTCCTTAAACTCTCGACCCCTTGGTGCGAATTCATGGTTGTGCTCTCTATGACTTCCCTTCTCTGCAACCCTCCTTTTCACACACTCTTCAGCAATTCTGCTCTTATTCACCAACTCTGAAAAAGTTCGGATCTCCATTGGTCCCACTGAACTTAAGATGTCGCTCCGGAGCCCTCCTTCATACTTAATGTATTTCCATTCCTTGAAGTCTCCCGGAGCTCCTTGACACATGCGGGAAAACCTGAATAGCTCCTCAAATTTGTCTGTATACTCAGATACAAACATAGCACCTTGCTTTAGCTGCAGTAACTCCAATTCTTTGGCTGTCCTGGCGGAATTCGGAAAGTACTTCTTATAGAATTCCACCTGGAAGGCATCCTAAGTGATAAGATCATTCCCTTGTTGCAGGAGACGTCGAGCCCCTTGCCACCAATGCGATGCTTCCCCTGTGAGTAGATAGGTAGCGAATTCAACACGCTGCTCTTCAGGCACCAACTGTGCTTGCAGTGCTCGCTCCATGGCCTGAAACCAAGTATCAGCTTCAGTCGGATTGGTGGTTCCCTTGAACTTAGGTGGATTAACCTTTAAGAAGGTTGCCAGTGTCATCAGGCCCTGAGCTTTCCTTCTACCATTGCCATTATTGTTCATCTGTTGTCCAAGAGCCTCCGCAGTGGCCTGCATAGCAGCAACCATATTCTCCAACGCCCCCATAAAGTTTACCAGGTTATTCGGGTTGATTTCCGGTTCCTGCGTATTAGTACGATCTCTTTCACGTCTCCGACCGGGTCCACGAGGCGCCATCTGGTTCCTATACACACCAAACAATCGATATCAAGTTGATCAGTCTCAATATCGGAAGTATAGTGCTTCAAAGTGCCAAAGGTACACTCATGGACTTCATGCTAGATGTATCGGTTAGATACCCTAACTAGCACAGGCACAGACTCAGAGTATGCATGGAAGCATAAGCAGTTCCATCCCTCAGGCTCACGAGGACGAACTGCTCTGATACCATAATGTAACACCCTAATATTCAAATCCTTATGCTCGAGTCATAAGTTAATGATATTACGGTGGTACGACTCTCAGGTGGATTTTTAATAAATAAATATAGGTAATTTCGAAAGGAGTATTAATCGAGAAGCCTGAAAAGAGTAGAAATAAAATCGCGAAGATGTATCACTCACGTTTTGACAACAAAAGATAAACCGTGAAGTCGAAAATGATATACGGATAAGGCGTAGAGGAGATTGAGAGATAGATAACAGATAGATATTTATAACATAAGTAAATAGCCACTAGTCGCGACCCGCGAAGTTTAGGCCGGCTAGGGTACAGTACGAAAGTAGTTGACAACAGTATATCCTAATCTCTCCCAAAGGAAACATGAGAGCCTCTATAGGCAATTCAAAAGAGTTCAATACATAATATAATCTTTCCAAAACAAAGGTGGAGAGGTTCTAAGCAAAACACCAAGTAGAGAAAATAAAGATCTTCGCCGTCTCTCAGACGACCCACAACTCACTTCTGAGCACCTGGACCTGTATCTGAAAAACAAGAGATATATACGGAATGAGAACCCCGGGCCCATGGGTTCCCAGTACGGTAAAAGTGCCAAATAAATTCAATGTACTGCAATAAAAACTCACTAAGCATCCTAAACTTCTTCGCCAATTATTCATCCTAGGTTCTCGCTAATCCATGAATAGGTAATTGTCATAAGGGAGTGCTAAATTTAATTCATGTTTCACATGTTTCCCAACTCGCTGACTCTTCCACGAATCAGACTCAGAATCATAAAGCAAAACCATCACCAGTTGTTCTGCCTCAGCAATTCTATATCAATACATTATACCCTTGCCTGGAGCTAGTGAAACCACATCACTGCGTCTACCCAGGGAGCTCCAATTATCTCATTTAATAATCATCATCATCATGCAATCGCATCATCAATTCATCTCCTCAAGAACAGCCCTCAACACCCACCGACACCAGCATGAGGGGCCTCTCAGTTGCACAAACACAAGCAATACAGGCAAGTAATACACAAATATGGTACAAGTAGAACAAGTAGCATATAGTCAGGTAACATAGCATATATGATGTAGAAATCCAAAACAAAGAGGCAAACCCAAACAATTCAAACATATACAAATGATGAATGCCTGCCCTATAGCCGATGATATCATCTGTCGGTTATATAGCCAACCCGACATGTCCTGGTAGCTAACCATTGGACAGAAACACCCATCGCGGAGCAAGTAGGTTTGAGCTACAACCCCATTGCTACTACCCGCTCAACCCAGAGCCAGTGGAATAACCACTACTGCGGCTACTACCCAGGCGGATGTTTAAAAGCTCAACCTGGAGCGAGTGGATTCACCACTACTGCCGCTACTACCCAGGCGTCACAATCTCTGACCTGGAGCAAGTGGGACGAACCACAACCATTGCTACTACCCAGGATCTCAAAACATACATTGGTTCAGTTTAGAAACAATCATCACTGTTATCAAATCTCAAACATTAACCTGGAGCAAGTGGGATGAACCACCACCCTTACTACTACCCAGGTATCGCAAATACACATTTATTCAAAACTCCATAATTAAACTCATTTATCATAAACATCCTTTCCCGTCTCATACCCGGGGTCACACATCACATTTCAATATTTTTCATTATTATCCATTTAACACATTCATTCATTAATCATATATGTATTATACTCAGCCATAAACAATAATGGCTTTGCCGTAACCTGGCAATAACTCAGCCATTCGGCTCATGGTTCAATCAAAAACCGGACATTTATTAATAAATATAGCCCTTCGGCTCATGGCATACACGGTATTTCCACCGTCATCCTCCATATCCCATATAATCATCTTTGATCATCATTGATCATAACCTTTCCCCTTGCTTCGCTCGCAAGTTACCACATCCCCTAGCTCCTTTCTCATTGCTAGGCATATTGATGAGCGGATATTTTATACGCTTTTTGGGGTTAATTTCATATAGTTTCTAGTATATTCTAGTTAGTTTTTAGTTTATTTCCATTAGTTTTTAGGAAAAATTCATATTTCTGGACTTTACTATGAGTTGTGTGTTTTTCTGTAATTTCAGATATTTTTCTGGCTGAAATTGAGGGAGCTGAGCAAAAATCCGATTCAGGCTGAAAAAGGACTGCTGATGCTGTTGGATTCTGACCTCCCTGCACTCAAAGTGGATTTTCTTGAGCTACAGAACTCGAAATGGCGCGCTTCCAATTGCGTTGGAAAGTAGACATCCAGGGCCAGAAAATGATTAAAAGTTGGAGTTCAACGCCAGAAATGGATCCAAACCTGGCGTTGAACGCCCAAAACAGCCTTATGCACGTGAATTACTTAAGTCTCAGCCCCAGCACACACCAAGTGGGCCCCAGAAGTGGATCTCTGCACCACCCATCATAGTTTACTCATTCTTTGTAAACCTAGGCTACTAGTTTAGTATTTAAACAACTTTTAGAGACTTATTTTGTTTCTCATGACATTTCAGATCTGAACTTTGTACTCTTTAACGGCATGATTCTCTAAACTCCATTGTTGGGGGTGAGGAGCTCTGCTGTGTCTCAATGAATTAATGCAAGTATTTCTGTTTTCTATTCAAACATGCGTGTTCTTATCTAAGATATCCATTCGCGCCTAACTATGGAGAAGGTGATGATCAGTGACACTCATCACCTTTCTCAATCCACGAACGTGTGTCTGACAATCACCTCCGTTCTACATCAGATTGAATGAATTTCTCTTAGATTCCTTAATCAGAATCTCCGTGGTATAAGCTAGATTGATGGTGGCATTCATGAGAATCCGGAAAGTCTAAACCTTGTCCGTGGTATTTCGAGTAGGATTCAGGGATTGAATGACTGTGACGAGCTTCAAACTCGCGAGTGCTGGGAGTAGTGACAAACGCAAAAGGAGGGTGAATCCTATTCCAGCATGATCGGGAACCTCAGATGATTAGTCGTGCTGTGACAGAGCATTTGGACCATTTTCACAAGAAGAGGGGATGTAACCATTGACAACGGTGATGCCCCAACACACAGCTTGCCATAGAAGGACGTGCGTGCGTGAATCAGAGGACAAAGGAAAGCAGAGATTCAGAAGACAAAGCATCTCCAAAACTCCAACATATTCTCCATTACTGCATAACAAGTAACCTTTAACCTATGCTCTCTTGTTTATTCGCAATTCAACAGATAAATACAATTGACTTCCTGACTAAGAATTGCAAGATAACTATAGATTGCTTCAAACCAACAATCTCCGTGGGATTCGACCCTTACTCACGTAAGGTATTACTTGGACGACCCAGTGCACTTGCTGGTTAGTGGTACGAGTTGTGAAAAGTGTGATTCACAATTCGTGCACCAAGTTTTTGGCGCCGTTGCCGGGGATTGTTCGAATTTGGATAACTGACGGTTTATTTTGTGGCTTAGATTAGGAAAAAGTTCTCTTTTTGGTTTAGAGTCTCTTGTTATTGTCGTGTTAAAATTTTAGAATCCTTATTTTCTTTTTAAAATCTTTTTCAAAAATAATTTTTCTATTAAATCCTGTGCCAAACTTTAAGTTTGGTGTTTTCTTGTTGATTTTTCTGTGTTTTTTTTTGAAAATTTTAGTTTGGTTTTCTAAAAATTTTAAGTTTGGTGTTCTTCCTACATGTTCTTGTGTTCTCGTGAGTCTTCAAGGTGTTCTTGAGTCTTCCTTGTATCTTGATCTTAAAATTTTTAAGTTTAGTGTCCCTTGGTGTTTCCCCCTCCCCCCCCTAAAAAAATAAAATATTTCCTAACCACTTCCTCTCTCCTCAATTTTTCGAAAATCTTCACCCATTTTTATTTATCTTTATCTTATTTTCGAAATAAATAAATAAATAAATAAATAAATAAATAAAAATATTCTCTCTATTTTACATCATCTCCCTTTCTCCATCATGGACCTAAGCAGAAATGAACAGTCTAGGAGGACTCTGGGGTCATATTCTAACCCCTCTACTGCTTCATATGGGAGTAGCATCTGCATACCCTCCATTGTAGTCAGTAGCTTTGAGTTGAATCCTCAGCTCATTATCATGGTGCAGCAAAGTTGCCAGTATTCCGGTCTTTCACAGGAAGAACCTACAGAGTTTCTGGCACAGTTTCTACAGATTGCTGACACAGTACATGATAAAGAAATAGATCAGGATGTCTACAGATTATTACTGTTTCCATTTGCTGTAAAAGATCAAGCTAAGAGGTGGTTGAATAACCAACCTAAAGCTAGCATAAGGACATGAAAACAGCTGACGGAAAAATTCCTGAATCAATACTTTCCCCCAAAATGGATGACACAGCTAAGGCTGGACATCCAAGGATTTAAACAAGGAGATAATGAATCTCTTTATGATGCCTGGGAGAGATACAGAGAGATGCTACGAAAATGCCCCTCTAAAATGTTTTCAGAGTGGGTTCAGTTAGACATCTTCTACTATGGGCTTGCAGAAGGAGCTCAGATGTCTCTAGATTACTCAGCTGGTGGATCTATCCACATGAGAAAGACAATTGAAGAGGCTCAAGAGCTCATTGATACAGTTGCCAGGAATCAGCATATGTACCTAAGCAGTAACCCTTCCATGAAAGAAGAGGTTAAGACAGTAACTGCTGAACTCATTCCTGTAAAATAAGCTGCTGAATTCAATCAGCAATTGGACTTTCTAACAAAGCAGTTAGCCGAATTCAAAGATAGACTACAAGAGACAAGGATGGCTAATATACATATGGAAGAACAGTTTAAGCAAACAAAGCAGCAGCTGTCAAGGCAAATAACAGAAGAATGCCAAGCCGTTCAATTAAGAAGTGGGAAAACATTAAATACCCCACCTCAAGGCAGCAAAAAGCTAAGAAATGAGTAAACCACCCAAAATTCACCTGAGGACAGTAAGAGCCCAGGAAAAAGTAATTCTGGAACTAAAATGCCAGAAATTTGGTGGAAGGCTGGCGCTGAACGTCCAGGCCATGCTCAGGACTGGCGTTCAACACCAGAAACAAGGCAGGACTGGCGTTCAACGCCAGAAATAGGCAATGATCTGGCGTTGAACGCCCAAAATGGGCAAGATCTGGCGCTGAACGCCCAAAATGGGCACAGTTCTGGCATTCAGACGCCAGGAACAGACAAGGAGCTGGCGTCCAATTTCACTCCAGCTTCTAACCCTAGCACTCAATTGCCAGTGAGGGATCAGACACACACAAATGCTGATAACAACCCCTCTAAAAAGGCTTCTTCAACCACTTCTGTAGGCAATAAACCTACAGCAACTAAGGTTGAAGAATATAAAGCCAAGATACCTTATCCTCAAAAACTCCGGAAAGAGGAGCAGGATAAGCAATTTGCTCGCTTTGCAGATTATCTCAGGACTCTTGAAATAAAGATTCCATTTGCAGAAGCACTTGAGCAAATACCTTCTTATGCCAAGTTCATGAAAGAGATCTTGAGTCATAAAAAGGATTGGAGAGAAACAGAAAGAGTTCTCCTCACTGAAGAATGCAGTGCAGTCATTCTGAAAAGCTTTCCTGAAAAGCTTAAAGACCCTGGGAGTTTTCTGATACCGTGCATATTAGAAGGTCAATGCACCAAGACAGCTTTATGCGATCTTGGGGCAAGCATCAACCTAATACCTGCATCCACTATCAGAAAGCTTGGCTTAACTGAAGAAGTTAAACCAACCCGGATATGTCTCCAACTTGCTGATGGCTCCACTAAATACCCATCAGGCGTGATTGAAGACATGATTGTCAGAGTTGGGCCATTCGTCTTTCCCACTGACTTTATTGTGCTGGAAATGGAGGAGCACAAGAGTGCTACTCTCATTCTAGGAAGACCCTTCCTAGCAACTGGACGATCCCTCATTGACGTCCAACAGGGGGAAATAACCCTGAGAGTCAATGATGATGAATTTAAGTTGAACGCTGTCAAAGCCATGCAGCATCCTGACACATCAAAAGACTGCATGAAAGTTGATCTTATTGACTCTTTGGTAGAAGAGATCAACATGGCTGAGAGTCTCGAATCAGAGTTGGAAAACATCTTTAAAGATGTTCAGCCTGATTTAGAGGATTCAGAGGACATGAAAGAGCCTCTGAAATTTCTTCTGGAAGAAGAAAAACCTGCTAAACCCGAGCTCAAGCCATTACCACCATCCTTGAAATATGCATTTCTGGGAGAAGGTGACACTTTTCCAGTGATCATAAGCTCTGCCTTAAATTCACAGGAAGAGGAAGCACTTATTCAAGTGCTAAGGACACACAAGACAGCTCTTGGGTGGTCCATAGGTGACCTTAAGGGCATAAGCCCAGCTAGATGCATGCACAAAATCTTATTGGAGGATAATGCTAAACCAGTGGTTCAACCACAGAGACGGCTAAATCCAGCCATGAAGGAAGTGGTGCAGAAAGAGGTCACCAAATTACTAAAGGCTGGGATTATTTATCCTATTTCTGATAGCCCCTGGGTGAGCCCTGTCCAAGTCGTCCCAAAAAAGGGAGGCATGACAGTGATTCATAATGAAAAAAATGAACTGGTTCCTACAAGAACAGTTACAGGGTGGCGCATTTGTATTGACTACAGAAGGCTCAATACAGCCACCATAAAGGATCATTTTCCTTTACCATTCATAGACCAGATGCTAGAAAGACTAGCAGGTCATGATTATTACTGCTTTTTGGACGGCTACTCAGGCTATAACCAGATTGCAGTAGATCCTCAGGATCAAGAGAAAACAGTATTCACATGTCCATCCGGAGTGTTTGCTTATAGAAGGATGCCATTTGGGCTGTGTAATGCGCCTGCAACCTTCCAGAGATGCATGCTCTCTATTTTCTCTGATATGGTGGAAAAATTTCTGGAAGTCTTCATGGATGACTTCTCAGTGTATGGAGACTCATTCAGCTCCTGTCTTGATCACCTAAAACTTGTTCTGAAAAGATGCCAAGAGACCAACCTAGTTTTAAACTGGGAAAAATGTCACTTCATGGTGACTGAAGGGATTGTTCTTGGGCATAAAATCTCAAACAAGGGAATAGAGGTGGATCAAGCAAAAATAGAGGTAATTGAAAAATTACCACCACCTGCCAATGTTAAGGCAATCAGAAGCTTTCTGGGGCATGCAGGATTCTATAGGAGGTTTATAAAGGATTTTTCAAAAATTGCAAAACCTCTAAGCAATCTGCTAGCTGCTGACACGCCATTTGTGTTTGACACAGAGTGCCTGCAGGCGTTTGAAACGCTGAAAGCTAAGCTGGTCACAGCACCAATTATTTCTGTACCAGACTGGACATTACCATTTGAGCTAATGTGTGATGCCAGTGATCACGCCATTGGTGCAGTGTTGGGACAGAGGCATGACAAGCTTCTGCACGTCATTTATTACGCTAGTCGCATTCTAAATGATGCCCAGAAAAATTACACAACCACAGAAAAAGAATTACTTGTAGTGGTTTATGCCATTGACAAGTTCAGATCATACTTAGTAGGATCAAAAGTGATTGTGTATACTGATCATGCTGCTCTTAAATATCTACTCACAAAGCAGGATTCAAAACCCAGGCTCATCAGATGGGTGTTGCTTCTGCAAGAGTTTGATATAGAAATAAGAGACAGAAAAGGGACAGAGAACCAAGTGGCTGATCATCTATCCCGGATAGAGCCAGTAGAAGGGACGCCCCTCCCCTCTCTTGAGATCTCTGAGACTTTTCCGGATGAGCATTTATTTGCCATTCAGGAAACACCATGGTTTGTCGATATTGCAAACTATAAAGCTGCAAGGTTCATACCCAAGGAGTACAACAGGATACAAAAGAAGAAATTAATTACTGATGCAAAGTACTACTTGTGGGATGAACCCTATCTCTTTAAGAGATGTGCAGACAGAATAATCCGTAGGTGTGTGCCTAGAGAAGAAGCACAAAGGATCCTGTGGCATTGCCATGGATCTCAATATGGAGGCCATTTCGGAGGTGAGCGAACAACCACCAAGGTCCTCCAATGTGGCTTCTATTGGCCCACACTCTATAAAGATTCCCGAGAGTTTGTACGTAACTGTGACAGTTGCCAAAGAGCTGGTAATCTGCCTCATGGTTACGCCATGCCTCAACAAGGAATCTTGGAAATTGAGTTGTTTGATGTATGGGGAATTGACTTCATGGGACCTTTCCCACCATCATACTCAAACACTTATATTCTGGTGGCAGTTGACTATGTATCAAAATGGGTTGAGGCCATTGCCACACCCACCAATGATACTAAAACAGTGCTGAAGTTCCTCCAGAAACATATCTTTAGCAGGTTTGGTGTCCCTAGAGTACTAATCAGTGATGGGGGCACTCACTTCTGCAATAAACAGCTTTACTATGCCATGGTTCGGTATGGAATTCGCCATAAGGTGGCTACTCCATATCATCCACAAACTAATGGGCAAGCTGAAGTCTCTAACAGAGAATTAAAGAGAATCCTAGAACGGACAGTAACTACCCGTAGAAAGGATTGGGCACGGAGCTTGGATGATGCCCTGTGGGCTTACAGAACAGCATTCAAGACCCCTATAGGGACCTCTCCATACCAACTTGTGTATGGTAAGGCATGTCACCTGCCCATGGAACTGGAACATAAAGCCTACTGGGCAACTAGATTCCTAAACTTTGATGCCAAATTAGCAGGAGAAAAAAGATTGCTCCAGCTAAATGAGCTAGAGAAATTCAGATTCACAGCTTTCGAAAATGCCAAGCTTTATAAAGAGAAATAAAAAAAGTGGCATGACAGAAAGCTGTCATCTAGAATCTTTGAGCCAAGACAGAAGGTTCTGCTGTTCAACTCTAGACTCAGGCTATTTCCCGAGAAATTGAAATCCTGGTGGAGGGGACCATACGTGATTACAAGTGTATCACCATATGGTTATGTGGAGCTTCAAGATATTGATTCTGATAAGAGGTTCATTGTCAATGGACAGAGAATCAAGCACTATCTTGAAGGCAACATTGAGCAAGAGTGCTCAAGGCTGAAGCTAGACTAAAAGCTCAGCAAGGTCCAGCTAAAGACAATAAAGAAGCGCTTGCTGGGAGGCAACCCAGCCATGGGGCATCAATCCTCTAAGCATTTTGCCCTATTTCTATTTTTATTTTTATTTGTTTATATAAAGTTCACTGACACCAAGGTAAAGAATCAATTGCATAAGTTCACAGGGTTACAGAAGGAATCTGCATTCAAAACAGAGAAAAAAGAGCTCACTGGAAAGAAAACGCCAGTGAAAGTCCATTCTGGGCGTTCAGCGCCCAAAAGGGGCATCCAGTGGGCGCTGAACGCCAGTAAAGATAGCTATCTGGCGTTCAACGCCAGAAAAGGGCAACAACTAGGCGTTGAACGCCCAGGAGAGCAGCATTTGGGCGTTGAACGCCTAAAACAGGCAGTGTTTGGGCGTTCAAACGCCAGGATGGTAGGGAGGAGCCAAATTCGTTTTTCTACATATTTTTCATTCTAATTTTAAATTTTATGTTTCAATGCATGATTTTTTTACATAAACATGTTAAGAACCCTGATTTCTAAAAACCCAAATCTCTAAAAATCCTACTTTAAAAATATCAAATATATCTTAATCCATAAGCACAACCCTCTTTGCAAATTCAATCCAACTCTTTTCAAATCTTTTTTAAAAACAAATCTATCTTTTCAACTCATCAATATCTTTTTCAAAATCTCCACTTTATCTTTTTCAAAATCTAGATCTATCTTTTTCAAAAATCTTTCATATCTTTTCAATTTCAAACTATATCCTCTCTTATCATATCTTCTATCTTATCTTTTCCAAATCAATCTTTTTTATCATATCTTTATCTCTTTTTTTCGAAAACCCACCCTCTCTCCCTTTAAATTTGGGTTCGGCCTCCCTCCCCTTCCATCAACAATTGCACCTAGCTCTCCTTCTATCCCTCTCCTTTCTTTTCTTTTGCTTGAGGACAAGCAAACCTCTAAGTTTGGTGTGTTTATCCGCAATCACTAAGATCATGGCTCCTAAAGGAAAACAACCCACTCCAAGAGGCAAGAAAGAGAGCGTTCCAAAACCACTTTGGAATCAAGGGAAGTTCTTATCTAAAGAACATTCAGACCATTATAACAAAATAATGGGTCTAAGATCAGTGATCCCGGAAGTTAGATTCGATCTGAAAGAAGATGAATATCCAGAGATCCAGGAGCAAATTCGAATCAGGAACTGGGAAGTCCTAGCTAATCCTGAAACGAAAGTAGGGAGGAACATGGTTCAGGAGTTCTATGCTAATATGTGGCAAACTGACAAGCAGAAACTATCTGGGACTGCTTTCTATGACTATCGGACCGTGGTCAGAGGAAAGATTGTTCATACCCACCCTGATAGGATCAGGGAGATCTTAAAGCTACCTCAGCTGAAAGATGATCCAGACTCCTTAAACAGGAGAATGATGAGAACAAACAAGGGCCTGGATAAGATTCTAGAGGACATATGTATCCCTGGAGCCAGGTGGACCACCAACACAAAGGGTGTCCCAAATCAACTCAAGAGAGAAGATCTCAAACCAGTCGCCAGAGGATGGCTGGACTTCATTGGGCATTCTCTGTTGCCCACTAGCAACCGTTCTGAAGTCACTGTTAAAAGAGTAGTGATGATCCATTGCATCATGATGGGAAAAGAAGTGGAAGTTCATCAGCTAATCTCAGCTGAACTCTACAAAATTGCTAACAAAAATTCTAAAGAAGCCAGGTTGGCTTATCCAAGCGTGATTTCTCTGCTCTGCAAGGACGCTGGAGTAAGGATGGGAATAACTGAGTATATCTCAGTTGAGAAACCAATCACCAAAGTATCAATGGAAAAACAACAAGCACAGGATGATCCCACCAAGAAGAAAACACAGGAACTTCTCCCAAAAATCCCTCAATCTGAATACTGGGAGTATCTTGAGACGTCTGTTACCAAGATACGGGAAGCTATGGAACAAATAATAAAAGAACAAAAGGAACACAGTCAAATTCTTACCTATATATTTAAATAACAAGAGGAGCAAAAGCATGACTTAAGGGAATTGAAGCGCCAGAAGTTATCTCTTGAAGGACCAAGCACCCCACAGATCAGAGGAATATCCACTTCCCAGAATAAAGGTTGTTAAATTCCAATTTCTGCTTTAACTCTGTGATAGTGTCATTATAGAAGTTTACCTTAGGAGTCATATAGTAGTAATTAGTATCTATTTTGATTTTATCTCCAATTAAGCCATAGTTTATTTTTCTCATCATCATCAAACATGAATAAAATAGTAGATCTTTTGAATAAGAGGCAATAAAATTTCGAGTTTTAATAAGAGAAATTCTAATTAGTTACATGTGGTGGCAATACTTTCTGTCTTCTGAATGAATGCTTGAACAGCGCATATGTCTTTTGAATTTGTTGTTTAAGACTGTTAAATATGTTGGCTCTTGAAAGAATGATGAACATGAGACATGTTATTGATAATCTGAAAAATCATAAAAATGATTCTTGAAGCAAGAAAAAGCAGCAAAAAAAAAAAGCCAATAACCCTTAAAACCAAAAGGCAAGGGTAATAAAAAGGATCCCAAGGCTTTGAGCATCAGTGGATAGGAGGGCCTAAGGGAATAAAATCCTGGCCTAAGTGGCTAAACCAAGCTGTCCCTAACCATGTGCTTGTGGCGTGAAGGTGTCAAGTGAAAACTTGAAACTGAGCGGTTAAAGTCAAGGTCCAAAGCAGAAAGAAGAGTGTGCTTAAGAACTCTGGACACCTCTAATTGGGGACTTTAGCAAAGCTGAGTCACAATCTAAAAGGTTCACCCAATTATGTGTCTGTGGCATTTATGTATCCGGTGGTAATACTGGAAAACAAAGTGCTTAGGGCCACGGCCAAGACTCATGAAATAGCTGTGTTCAAGAATCATCATACTGAAATAGGAGAATCAATAACACTATCTGAATTCTAAGTTCCTATAGATGCCAATAACTCTGAGCTTCAATGGATAAAGTGAGATGCCAAAACTGTTCGGAAGCAAAAAGCTACTAGTCTCGCTCATCTAATTAGAATCTGAGCTTCACTCAAAAACTCTGAGATATTATTGCTTCTAAACCTATTAGTCTTCTATTTTATTTGTCTAGTTGCTTGAGGAAAAGCAACAGTTTAAGTTTGGTGTTGTGATGAGCGGATATTTTATACGCTTTTTGGGGTTAATTTCATATAGTTTCTAGTATATTCTAGTTAGTTTTTAGTTTATTTCCATTAGTTTTTAGGAAAAATTCATATTTCTGGACTTTACTATAAGTTGTGTGTTTTTCTATAATTTCAGGTATTTTTCTGGCTGAAATTGAGGGAGCTGAGCAAAAATCCAATTCAGGCTGAAAAAGGACTGCTGATGCTGTTGGATTCTGACCTCCCTGCACTCAAAGTGGATTTTGTGGAGCTACAGAACTCAAAATGGCACGCTTCCAATTGTGTTGGAAAGTATACATCCAGGGCTTTCCAGAAATATATAATAGTCCATACTTTGCTCAAGGATAGATGACGTAAACTGGCGTTCAACGCCAGTTCTCTGCCCAATTCTGGCGTCCAGCGCCAGAAAAGGATTAAAAGTTGGAGTTCAACGCCAGAAATGGATCCAAACTTGGCGTTGAACGCCCAAAACAGCCTTATGCACGTGAATTACTTAAGTCTCAGCCCCAGCACACACCAAGTGGGCCCCAGAAGTGGATCTCTGCATCACCCATCATAGTTTACTCATTCTTTGTAAACCTAGGCTACTAGTTTAGTATTTAAATAACTTTTAGAGACTTATTTTGTATCTCATGACATTTCAGATCTGAACTTTGTACTCTTTGACGGCATGAGTCTCTAAACTCCATTGTTGGGGGTGAGGAGCTCTGCTGTGTCTCAATGAATTAATGCAAGTATTTCTGTTTTCTATTCAAACATGCGTGTTCCTATCTAAGATATCCATTCGCACCTAACTATGGAGAAGGTGATGATCAGTGACACTCATCACCTTTCTCAATCCACGAACATGTGTCTGACAATCACCTCCGTTCTACATCAGATTGAATGAATATCTCTTAGATTTCTTAATCAGAATCTCCGTGGTATAAGCTAGATTGATGGCGGTATTCATGAGAATCCGGAAAGTCTAAACCTTGTCCGTGGTATTCCGAGTAGGATTCAGGAATTGAATGACTGTGACGAGCTTCAAAGTCGCGAGTGCTGGGTGTAGTGACAGACGCAAAAGGAGGGTAAATCCTATTCCAGCATGATCGGGAACCTCAGATGATTAGCCGTGCTGTGACAGAGCATTTGGACCATTTTCACAAGAGAAGGGGATGTAACCATTGACAATGGTGATGTCCCAACACACAGCTTGCCATAGAAGGACGTGCGTGCGTGAATCAGAGGACAAAGGAAAGCAGAGATTCAGAAGACAAAGCATCTCCAAAACTCCAACATATTTTCCATTACTGCATAACAAGTAACCTTTAACCCATGCTCTCTTGTTTATTCGCAATTCAACCAATAAATACAATTGACTTCCTGAATAAGAATTGCAAGATAACTATAGATTGCTTCAAACTAACAATCTCCGTGGGATTCGACCCTTACTCACGTAAGGTATTACTTGGACGACCCAGTGCACTTGATGGTTAGTGGTACGAGTTGTGAAAAGTGTGATTCACAATTCGTGCACCACATATCATAATGATTTAATACATAAGGGGTGAGATCGGAGGCTTAGAAGTATGAGATTTGGCTTTAAAAACTCAAAAATCAACTTTGGCATGAAAACAGGGCCACGCGTACGCGCACTCCACGCGCACGCATGGATGGCCACAAAACTCATCGACGCGCAAGCGTCATACATGCGGACATGCGGGTTGCAAAATAGCCAAACGACGCACACGCGTCAACCATGCGTACGCGCGGATACCTTTGTGCCCCAGGCACAAAACTGGCACAACTCTCGGGAAAATGGCTGGGCATTTGGTGCAGCGCATCGACGCGCCCGCACACACCAAGCACACGCGTGGATGGTGCTTTCTTGAAGAACGGCGCGTACACGCCAAGTGCGCCTACGCGCGGAGGGTCGTTCTGCTAAAAATTTTCTAAGTTAAAAGCTGCAGAATTTACAGATTCAACCCCCAATCTTCCGACGGACATAACTCTCTCATTTTAAATTGTTTTTCACCCGTTCTTCGAACGGCATTGACATCCCGGATCCAATTTCATTTCTAAACAAATTTGGTACAAAACAAAGATCCGTAGTCCAAGTTATGTCCCATCAAAATATGCCCAAAAACTATGTTTTCATACAAAACCACAAGGTGCCATTTTCAAAACAAGCCATTTTCAACTATTTTCAAAATCAACCAAAACATGCCAATTTCAACCCTTTTTGAAATCAATCAAAATGTACCAAAATCAACATCAAACCATCATCAACTCACACATTGACACTTTACCAAAATTTCCAAAAACCACATCCAACCATTTTAACACTTCTCAATCAAATGGCTAAAGGACAAACATAATATCATGTCATACATCCTTCCTCATCCCAATATCCAATAATACCATTTCCAATCAACCATCATTATACATAATCAATATCATACTCACTATCACGTGGTTTCATCCACAAATCAACCTTAATCATTCCTCAAGCATATATCACAACATACATATCTCTAATGCATCATCATACCATCAAGGCATCAATAATCATAATCACATATATGATCACATAATATATCTCAACCAAACCAAACATACCTCATCTACATAATTTCATCCAAAATTACCAAATTCCACACTTCAACTCCTCAAACCTTATTATTCAATAACCAACCTAATCATTCATATATTCATTATCTGAAATTCATCCAATCACTTGTGCCATCATACAATGCATACATCGACTTACCTTTCTTACCTCTTTCTGGCCTCCGGCCCAAAATTCACGGCCTTTGGCCCAATATTCACAATTTAAGTGCATAAACCACAAATCAATACTCATTACCCAGTACATCAAATTCTCAATACACCAAGCATACAAGGCCACACAATTTCAACCCAATTATTAATTCACATTACATACCAACTATGCATATTAGCACCAACCATTTACACAATCCAAACTTAATCCTAAGGGCATCTAGCCTAGGAATTCTCATCACAACACACGGTACTTAAATGAAACTTAAACCGTACCTCTTGTAGCCAAACCAATTGAGCCTCTTCTTTGGAAGTCTTCACCAACCTTAGCTCCAAGCCTCACCAAAGCTCCTCAAGCAATACCAATCTCCCAATTGTGCACCAACATCACCAAATACACTAACATAACCAATATCGCATACATACATCAACCTAGGGCTCATAAAAATGACAAATCACAAGGGTTTGAGCACTTCTTACCTCAGCCCATATGAAGTAGGGATAGAACCCGCTTAGAATCCATGTTAGAGTATCCCTAAACACCCAAAATCACAAGATTTCAACACTAACTACCCAAAAACATGTAACAGTCGAGAATTTAGAAAACTGGGCAGAGATGAATGGAATAATCACCACAAAACTTAGATAGAATTGTAGAGGATGAGAAGAGCGACGCGTGGCCGCAAACGGCTCGTCAATCGGAGCTCCGTAGCTCAAGTTATGGTGGTTTGAAGATCAAAGGGAGTTAGGTTTTCTCTCTTCTCTTCTCTCTTCTCAATTTCAGCGCCCCAACCCTTCTTTTTAGGGTAAAATGAGCTGAAATGCTCATAACTAATGTATATATATGTTGGGTCTTGGGCCCACTTAGGCGCGGTTCACTTATTTTTGTCCGTTGGCCCAACTTTGGGCCAAAACCTTTAAGATTAGCGCTCTAAGTTGAACTTTAAATATTTCTACCTTCCCTAATTATAATTCCTCATTTCTAAATCTTATTTACTCATAATCAATTTTCTCAGCTGTAGTACCAGACAGATCTCAGCCGGTACTGCCGGTCAAAATTTCACTACGCGCTTTTACGCAGAAAACTATGTTTTTCGACTCGGAAAAATTCACTGAATCCAAATATCATATTTAAATTATCAAATTCCAATTGCCAAATCTTCTAACCATATTCGCTCCTATTTAACTTATTATTTAATTAATTTTTGGTTAGATCGGGTATTACATGTATTAGTAATTATTAGTTTGATTCAATAGCAAAAGAACCAAAAGGGAGCTGAATTATATTAAAATGGGAAAGTGGCTTATCTTCAAAGAAAACGTTTTAATTATTGAAAATTATTTGATATTTGAAAAGGATGAGAAATGATTTAGTTGGGACCCTTGAAGGGCGGCAAAACCTGAATTATAGAAAGAATGCTGCAGAAATTTTTATAAAACTTCGAGACTTTGCTTAAAGCATTATTCGAAAGAAAATTTGATTTAAGACTCACTTGGCTTTCAGTTTATCAAGAAAAGTGTTGTATTTTAAGTTTACCCTACTGAGAAAAGGTTTTTGTTTTAAGTGATAATTTGAGTTCGGTTTATTAAGAAAAGAAATTTTTATTTAATGTTAAAGAAGTTTAGCTGCCTAGAAACTAAACATTTTGACGTTATGATAGGTGAATGAATAATATGGGATGCAGAGGTATGTATAGTTAAGCGGTGATGGAAAGGTACGTTTAATAATTAGGTGATGCGGATGTGTGTGTATGTAATTGGTGATGTGGAAGCATAATACAGAAGAAGAAAATGAGAAGCCATGTAAGAAAGAGATAACTGAAACGGATAATGAATCATGAAAAGTGCTAATAAGGAAGTGCCCGCCTGACTAATAGCCTAAGATTGCTAATGCGAGAATGTCCACCTAACTGATAGCATATTGTATATTGAATGGGCCTTGTGCCAAATTGCTAATGCGAAAGGGCCCGCCTAACTGATAGCTTGAGATTGCTAATGCGGGAATGTTCGCCTAACTGATAGCCTGTTTCTACCCATGATGATAATTGTGCATGATTGACACGGTAAAGAAACCATATTCGGGGGTTCGTCCTGAGTAACGTCGGGTTGTGGGTAAACAACCGACGCGTGAGCTCATGGCCTGCTTAGGACAGACATGTGATGCGTGAGCATCTTTCCTATCTTTTCCTAGTGAATTTTCATTTAAATTATTGAGTTTAATTAGGAATTAATTATCTTTTAGCCACTATGGATGCTACTTTGAGTCTTGTGTAATTTTGTTTATTTTAGGTAGCATTCGGCTAGATTTGATGGAGTTTCTGCAACAAAAGAATTAAAGGAGATGACAGCGAGGAGCGACGCGTGCGCGTACCTGACGTGTGCGCGTGATTTGAAGATTTGCACTGTGACGCGTGCGCGTACCTGACGCATGCGCGTGATTTGGAGATTTGCTCAGCGACGCATGCGCGTACTTGACACGTACGCGTGACATGCACCACATGCAAAAAACGCTAAAAACACTGATTTATTAATTCTGATTTAAAACTGTATTTTTAATTTAAAATAGGAAAAGATATTATTTTAGTTTGAGAGAATATATTTTAAATTAATTAGGATTAGATATAAAAGAAAAAAGGAACTTCCCTTCCGAGGGATCCCAACATTATTCCAATTAGTTAACTTTTCATTCCATCTCATCCCAATTTACAATCCTTATTTTCTCTCTGAACCATGAGCAACTAAACCTCCATTGTTAAAGTTAGGAGCTCTGTCTATTGTATGGATTGATTCTATTGTTTTTATATTTTAATTCATGTCCTGATTTATAATTCAAGAATTGTTTTCGTTCTTTGTCTTATGAATTTGGGTGGAACAGAAGTATGACCCTCTTTCTAATTGAGTTCTTGTATAACTTGGAAAAGCTCTTTACTTGAACAACATCTTGAAAACAATTTCTCCTAAATTCTAATTATCTGGACTTAACGGGATACGTGACTTATAATCCTCTTATATTTGGATAATTAGGATTTTTGTGGCATAATAACTAGAATTAAGCTTCACCCCCTAATTGGAATTAATTGACCAAGGAATTGGCGGTTGATGAAAGTTAGAGGAGACTAGGAAGGTCTAAGGAATTAGGGTCTAGTCACATATAGTTTGCCATGAATTAAATCTTGCATGATTAAAATAAATTAATAAGAAAAGTCAATCCGAAAAATAGATAACTCTGAAGCCTTAACTGTTTTCTCCATATTTTATTCTCAACTTATTTACTTGCCTATCTTTGAAATCTGAATTTACTGTTTAATGCTTTTGAACTCTCAAACACTATTTTCTGCTTGTTTAACTAAGTAAATCACTTAACCATTGTTGCTTAATCCATCAATCCTCGTGTGATCGACCCTCACTCACCTGAGGTATTATTTGGTACGACCCGGTGCACTTGCCGGTTAGTTTGTGGTTGTAAATTTTGCACTAACATGCATCATATTGTTTGCATATTTGCATTTGGTTGTGTCTTGCTTGTTGTATTTTCTCTGTGATTGTGCTGGTTGTCTTATTCTGCCTTGCTTATGTGTTCAATTGGGTCTCTGGTACTATTAGTATTATGTATTGAAGTAATTAAGAATTAATGTTGTAAGTGAGTTTTGTTTTGAGTTCAGAGATTTTAAAGAAAGCAAATAATTGTTTAAAGTAAAATTAAAAAGTATTTTCAAAGGCTTGATAAAAGAACAATTTTATTGAGTAAAGTCAATTATTCGCATTTCGTTCATTACTTTTATGGCATTCACCTTTTCTACTGAGAATATGCGAGGACAACGTTCTCACCCCCTACAGATCTTCTATTTCAGCGACAGGTTCAGGAATCCCTTGGCAAGGATCCGTGACTAATCCACAGAGTTTTATATACATGTATTCGTATTTTCTGGATTCGGGTTTAATCATAGATTTTATTTTTCTCTCATTATTCATTGTTCTGGAAAATTTCAAAGGGATAAGACTTGTATTTGAGGATCTTGGAATAAGTTTATGTATATATTGCTATGTGAATATATATATATATATATATATATATATATTAATTATGATTAAGAGATTTAAAGTGAAGACTTTTCGTTTTCCTGATCAAGATTCCGGTTCTTATTCGTAAAGGCTCGTTATTAAATAAAGATAGTATAAAATAAAGAGGGTTAGAGGTAAGTAGCACTCGGACTTTTAGTACGATCATGAGGTGCTAAAAGTTAGGGTGTTACACTAATTATGAGAGTTTAGGGTTTAGGATGTAGACTTTTGGAATTTAGGAGTTTATGATTTGGGATTTAAGATCTAGGGTCTAGGGTTTTGGAGTTGGAGTTTGAAGTTTAAAATTTGGAATTTAGGATTTTGGAGTTGGGCATGGCTTAAATTTTTTATTACACTAACAAAATAAAAATTTTAAAGTGCATAAATTAAATTAAAATTTAATTTTTAATTTTAAAACACATTATTATTTATACAAACATAATAATAACTTTTTATAAATGAATTGCTCTTAATTTTACAATAAAAATTTACTATGATTTTTATTTTTGGTGAAAAACATTAATTCATTCACTTCTCTTTCTTTCTTAATTTTTTGATTTAATAAACCAAATAAAATACAAATATTCTTTGAGTTAAAAATAGCCAAAGTTTATAAGTGGAATAATATGAATATGGTTATTTGTATTGGTTTTGTACATACATTTAAAATTTTAAATTATTAATTTTTAATTTAAAGACTTTATATCGTTATTTTTTTTAAAACTTTATATCGTTATTTTAATTCATACTCTATATAATTAATAATTTTTCATGACATATTACTATAATTAATAAATAAAATTTAACATAATAATTAATTTCTCATATCATATTAACATAATTAATAAGATTATTTGAAAATTTTTTAATTTCTTTGATCAATTACTATAATTAATAAAATTACTAAAAAAATAACTAATTTTTTAAATCTTCTTACCCAAACCTATAAAGTTATTCTAAAAAATTACTAATTTTACATAAAATCTTACTATAATTAATAAAATTATTCTCCATATAATTTAACTATAGTTAATAAAATTAATGTAACAAAATTACTAATTTTCAATATATATATATATATATATATATATAATTAATCAAATTACTCTAAAAATTACTAATTTAGAGTTTAGGATTGAGTGTAATACCCGGTCTAACCGAAATTTAGTAAATAATAAGTTAAATAGGAGCGAATATGGTTGGAAGATTTGGCAATTGGAATTTGATAATTTAAATATGATATTTGGATTCAGTGAATTTTTCCGAGTCGGAAAATATAGTTTTCTGCGTAAAAGTGCGCAGTGAAATTTTGACCGGCAGTACCGGCTGAGATCTGTCTGGTACTACAACTGAGGAAATTGATTATGGGTAAATAAGATTAAGAAATGAGGAATTATAATTAGGGAAGGTAAAAATATTTAAAGTGCGATTTAGAGCGCTAATCTTAAAGGTTTTGGCCCAAAATTGGGCCAATGGGCAAAAATAAGTGAACCGGGCCTAAGTGGGCCCAAGACCCAACATATATATACATTAGTTGTGAGCATTTCAGCTCATTTTACCCTAAAAAGAAGGGTTGGGGCGCTGATTTGAGAAGAGAGAAGAGAAGAGAGAAAACCTAACTCTCTTTGATTTTCAAACCACCATAACTTGAGCTACGGAGCTCCGATTGACGAGCCGTTTGCGGCCACGCATTGCTCTTCTCATCCTCTACAATTATATCTAAGTTTGGTGGTAAGTATTTCATTTATCTCTGCCCAGTTTTCGAAATTCCCCACTGTTACACGTTTTTGGGTAGTTAGTGTTGAAATCTTGTGATTTTGGGTGTTTATGGATACTCCAATATGGATTCTAAGTGGGTTCTATCCCTACTTCATATGGGCTGAGGTAAGAAGTGCTCAAACCCTTGTGATTTGTCATTTTTATGAGCCCTAGGTTGATGTATGTATGTGACATTGGTTATGTTAGTGTATTTGGTGATGTTGGTGCACAATTGGGAGATTGGTATTGCTTGAGGAGCTTTGGTAAGGCTTGGAGCTAAGGTTGGTGAAGAATTCCAAAGAAGAGGCTCAATTGATATGGCTACAAGAGGTACGGTTTAAGTTTCATTTAAGTACCGTGTGTTGTGATGAGAATTCCTAGGCTAGATGCCCCTAGGATTAAGTTTGGATTGTGTAAATGGTTGGTGCTAATATGCATAGTTGATATGTAATGTGAATTAATGATTGGGTTGAGAATTGTGTGACCTTGTATGCTTGGTGTATTGAGAATTTGATGTAATGGGTAATGAGTATTGATTTGTGGTTTATGCATTTAAATTGTGAAAATTGGGCCGGAGGCCGTGAATTTTGGGCCGGAGGCCGGAAAGAGGTAAGAAAGGTAAGTCGATGTGTGCATTGTATGATGGCACAAGTGATTGGATGAATTTCAGATAATGAATATATGAATGATTAGGTTGGTTATTGAATAATAAGGTTTGAGAAGTTGAAGTGTGGAATTTGGTAATTTTGGGTGAAATTATGTAGACGAGGTATGTTTGGTTCGGTTGAGATATATTATGTGATCATATATGTGATTATGATTATTGATGCCTTGATGGTATGATGATGCATTAGAGATATGTATGTTGTGATATATGCTTGGGGAATGATTAAGGTTGATTTGTGGGTGAAATCACGTGATAGTGAGTATGATATTGATTACGTATAATGATGGTTGATTGGAAATGGTATTATTGGAAATTGGGATGAGGAAGGATGTATGACATGATATTGTGTTTGTCCTTTAGCCATTTGATTGAGAAGTGTTAAAATGGTTAAATGTGGTTTTGGGAATTTTTGGTAAAGTGTCAATGTGTGAGTTGTGGATGGCTTGATGTGGATTTTGGTACATTTTGATTGATTTCAAAAAGGGTTGAAATTGGCATGTTTTGGTTGATTTTGAAAAGAGTTGAAAATGGCTTGTTTTGAAAACGGCACCTAGTGGTTTTGTATGAAAATATGGTTTTTGGGCATACTTTGACGGGATATAACTTGGACTACGGATCTCTGTTTTGTGCCAAATCTGTTTAAAAATGAAATTGGATCCGGGATGTCCATGCCGTTTGAAGAACGGGTGAAAAATGATTTAAAATGAGAAAGTTATGTCCGTCGGAAGATTGGGGGTTGAATCTGTAAATTCTGCAGCTTTTAACTTAGAAAATTTTTAGCAGAATGACCCTCCACGCGTAGGCACACTTGGCGCGTACGCGTCGTTCTTCAAGAAGGCACTATCCACGCGTGCGCGTGGTGTGTGCAGGCGCGTCGATGCGCTGCACCAAATGCCCAGCTATTTTCCCGAGAGTTGTGCCAGAGTTGTGCCAGTTTTGTGCCTGGGGCGCAAGAGCACCCACGCGTACGCGTGGCTGACTCTTGCGCGTCGTTTGGCTATTTTTCAACCCGCGCGTCCGCGCATATGATGCTTGCGCGTCGATGAGTTTTGTGGCCATCCACGCGTGCGCGTGGAGTGCGCGTACGCGTGGCCCTGTTTTCATGCCAAAGTTGATTTTTGAGTTTTAAAAGCCAAATCTCATACTTCTAAGCCTCCGATCTCACCTCTCATGTATTAAATCATTCTGATATGCCTAGCAATGAGCTAGGGGATGTGGTAACTTGCGAGTGAAGCAAGGGGAAAAGTTATGATCAATGATGATCAAAGATGATTATATGAGATATGGAGGATGACGGTGGAAGTACCGTGTATGCCATGAGCCGGAGGGCTATATTTATTGATAAATGGCCCGTTCTTGATTGGACCATGAGCCGGATGGCTGAGTTATTGCCGGGTTACGGCAAAGCCATTATTGTTTATGGCTGAGTATAAATGCATATATGATTAATGAATGAATATGTTAAATGGATAATAATGAAAAAAAATATTGAAATGTGATGTGCGACCCCGGGTAGTAGGCAGTGGCGTTGTCCACTTGCTCCGGGTATGAGACGGGAAAGGAGGATTATGATAAACGAGTTTAATCGTGGGGTTTTGAATAAATGTGTATTTGAGATACCTGGGTAGTAGCAAGGGTCGTGGTTCGTCCCGCTTGCTCCGGGTCATTGTCTGAGGATTGAAAATAATGAAGGGTGATTATGAATAAATGTTTATTTGTGATACTTGGGTAGTAGCAAGGGTTGTGGTTCGTCCCACTTGCTCCAAGTTAATGTTTGAGATTTGGTAACAATGAATGTTGATAATATGAATTGAGATTGAATGAATATATGTTTGAGATGCCTAGGCAGTAGCAAGGGTTGTGGTTCGTCCCACTTGCTCCGGGCCAATGCTTGAGATACCTGGGTAGTAGCAAGGGTTGTGGTTCGTCCCACTTGCTCCAGGTCAGAGATTGCGACGCCTGGGTAGTAGCGGCAGTAGTGGTGAATCCACTCGCTCCAGGTTGAGCTTTTAGACACCCGCCTGGGTAGTAGCCGCAGTAGTGATTATTTCACTGGCTCTGGGTTGAGCGGGCAGTAGCAAGGGGGTTGTAGCTCAAACCTACTTGCTCCGCAAGGGGTGTTTCTGTCCAATGGTTAGCTACCAGGACATGTCGGGTTGGCTATATAACCGACAGATGATATCATCAGCCATAGGGCAAGCATTCATCATTTGCATATGTTTGAATTGTTTGGGTTTGCCATTTGTCTTGGATTTCTACATCATATATGCCATGTTACCTGACTCTATGCTACTTGTTCTACTTGTATCATGTTTGTGTATTACTTGCCTGTATTGCTTGTGTTTGTACAACTGAGAGGCCCTTCATGCTGGTGTCGGTGGGTGTGAGGGCTGTTCTTGATGGGATGAATTGATGATGCGATTGCATGATGATGTATTGATATAGAACTACTGAGGCAGAACAACTGGTGATGGTTTTGCTTATGATTTTGAGTCTGATTCGTGGAAGAGTCAGCGAGTTGGGAAACATGTGAAACATGAATTAAATTTAGCACTCCCTTATGACAGTTGCCTATTCATGGATTAGCGAGAACCTAGGATGAATAATTGGTGAAGAAGTTTAGGATGCTTAGTGAGTTTTTGTTGCAGTACATTGAATTTATTTGGCACTTTTACCGTACTGGGAACCCATGGGCCCGGGGTTCTCATTCCGTATATATCTCTTGTTTTTCAGATACAGGTCCAGGTGCTCAGAAGTGAGTTGTGGGTCGTCTGAGAGACGGCGAAGATCTTTATTTCCTCTACTTTGTGTTTTGATTAGAATCTCTCCACCTTTGTTTTGGAAAGTTTATATTATGTATTGAACTCTTTGAATTTGCCTATAGAGGCTCTCATGTTTCCTTCGAGAGAGATTAGGATATACTGTTGTCAACTAATTTCATAATGTACTCTAGCTGACCTAAACTTCGCGGGTCGCGACTAGTAGCTATTTACTTATGTTATATATATCTATCTGTTATCTATCTCTTAATCTCCTTTACGCCTTGTCCGTATATCGTTTTCGGCTTCACGGTTTATCTTTTGTTGTCGAAATGTGAGAGATACGTCTTCGCGATTTTATTTCTACTCTTTTCAGGCTTCTCGATTAATACTCCTTTCGAAATTACCTATATTTATTTATTAAAAATCCACCTGAGAGTTGTACCACCGTAATATCATTGACTTATGACTCGAGCATAAGGATTTGAATATTAGGGTGTTACATTGAGGGTCTACAAAATTTTCGTTTGTGTAACATGAGACTTCTTCTTTATGTTATCTTGTTGAATTTTTTTTTTGTGTACTCTCTGTACTCTCTATCTGTACTAATTTTTATAGTATCTTACTATAATTAATACTCTATATAATTAATAATTTTTCATGATATATTACTATAGTTAATAAAATTAATTTAACATAATTATTAATTTCTCATATCATATTACTATAATTAATAAAATTACTAAAAAATAACTAATTTCCTAAATTATATTACTATAATCTATAAAGCTACTCTAAAAATTATTAATTTCATATGACATCTTAGTATCTTATTATAATTAATAAAATTACTAATTTTTACTAGATCTTTCAGAATTTTTAATTTTATTTTCTTAGTTTGCATATATATAATAAATTTAGTCAAAATAATAAAATTTTTCAAGAAATTTATCTATAGGGCACCTAATTGATTTGAGTAAAAAATTTTCATTGAACTTACTTAAATTATATATTGTGGAACATGTTTTGAGCTAAGAACACATAAGCTTGTGAGTTTTTGAGCCAAATTGTGTGGTTACATCAAATAACCACTATTTTCCTTCTTGTGTGTTATTCTCTCCCTATGATTGTAATCTTTGAGTTGTTTGAATTTTTATGTCCATTGTTTTGTGTATGAATGCATTTATATGATTGAGACTTTTATTTCCTTTGAGCTTACTTACCCAAATGGCCTTACCCTTTTATCTACTATTGTTAACCAATTTTAAGCCTATTTTAACCCTTTTTGTTTTTAACTTTAGCACATCACTACCCCTAAGTGAAAAATAATAAATGTCTTTAATTTCGATTTTTGATTAGCTTAGGTTAGTGATGAGAGTGTGTATCATTCAAGTATGAAAAGTTTGGGAACATTGGTTGAGATAAAAGTGTATTTTTGAGTTTTTATCAAAAATCTTGGAAGTTAGGTACATAGTCATGCATTGAATATTGAACCATATGCATTAATATTTTTGTATATATTATGTTATTGAAAAAAAATGAAAAAATATATAAAAAAGAAAAGAAAAAAAAAGAAAAAGAGAATAAAAAGGAGACTAAATATCCCAAAGAAGAGTAATAATAACAATACATATGTGTTATGGTTGAAAAGAATACATGCGTATGTGAAAAAAGTGAAAACTATGAGTAGCTAGGTGTTGTATTAGAATTGTATAGGTTGTTATATGTGTTTGGTGAGAGCTTAGGTTAATTAAAGATGCAAATTTCAAGCTCACTTAGCCATATATATCCTTACCTTACCCTAGCCCCATTACAACCTATAGATAAGTCCTTGTGATATTTGTATGCATGCATTGAATAATTGTTGATTGTTAGAAGAAGAACAAATCTTAGAAAGCATGATTAGAAGAGAATTGAGTGGATCAACCCTAAACACTTGAGTGATTAGAGCGTATACACATTCGTTGAGGGGTTCGATTGCTCAATTACATGTTTTCACCTATGATCATCACTTATCTTGCAAGTTTATGAATTCTTTTCTAGAACTCAATTCAATTATGGATTTGATTTGATTGTGATTGCTTTAGCCCTTATGTTCATATATGCTTTCTTGGAGATTGATTTATTTTGACCAAGTAGTTGCATGCATGTAGATAGGTTGCATTTAGATAGTGTACATTGAATAAATGTTGATGCTCTTTTCTTGTCTTTCTTGAGTTTAGCATGAGGACATGCTTGGTTTAAGTGTGGAGAGGTTGATAAACCCTAATTTTACGGTTTATTTTGTGTTGAATTTAGTGGATTTTATCAACTTATCTTACATTTATTCAATAAAATAGAATGATTTTGTGAATTTCTCCTAAATTGTGCTTAAGAGTAAAAATATACTTTTTAGGCCTTTAATTTGCCAAATTTGATTTACTTTAATTCCCTTCGATGTCTTGATATGTTTGTGAATTGATTTCAGGTTTAGAAGGCAAAGATTGGATTAAAGAAATGAAGAAAAAATATGCAAAAATGGAGAATTCATGAAGAAATGAGGTCTTGGTAATCTGCCCAGTTCTGTGTACGCGCGACCCACGCGTACGCGTGACCAGAATTTTGTCAAGTGACGCGAACGCGTGCCTAACGCGTACGCATGACAAGAAGTGTAAGAACCGGCTGAACTGTTTTACTAAAAATAATAATTTTAAGTGCCCGACATAGATTCAAAATTTAGAAGTTTTAATTTGAAAATTTAAAGGTGAAATTTGATTTCAGTGAATTTTTCTGAGTTGGAAAATGTACCTTCTTCAGAAAGTTTTTGTAAAAATGCGTACTAGCGCTTAAGCTGGCAGTACCGGCTCTAGTCTGTCCAATACCGCATATTTTAGAAAATAAGATTTTGGAAAATTGATTTATTATTTTGAAAGGGTAAAAATAATTTAAAATTGAAAACCGGGCACTAATCTTAAAGGTTTAGGCCCAAAGTGGGCTAAACGGACCTAAAACGCTAACGGGTTGGACCGGGCCCAAGGCCCAATATATATAAGTTCATTAAATGAGCTTTTCAGCTCATTTCCTCCCCCAAAATAAGAGAGAGGCGTGGTTTTGAAGAGAGGAGAGGAAGAAGAAAGTGCACTATTCACCTCCTCCTTCTTTTGGCCATAACTTGACCCACGGGACTCCAATTGACGAGCCATTTATGGCCACGCGAAACTCTTGACGAGCTCTTCATTTTTATCTAAGCAAACTTGGTAAGAACTCACGTATCAATCTCCAGTTTCCAGTCCTAGATTTCTGCATTTTTGGGTTATAGTTTTTGAGTAGGTTTTGTGGTTTTGGTTGTTTAGGTGATCTCTAGAGGCGGGTAATTGTTGGGCTTTGCCCCAATCACCATTGGATAAGGTAAGGAACCTCTATATCCTTGTGGTTTAGTGTAGTGTGAGCTTTAGTTGTTAATGTATGGTTATGTTGTATGTATGAAGCTTGTTTTTGGAGTTGGTTGTGGCTTTTGGTTTGGTTTTGATGGTTTAGAGCTTGATGGAAGCTTGTTGGAGCCAAGCTTTTGGTGTTTGAGCATATTGGAAATCGACCAAGGTATGGTTTCAGTTTTCTTTATGTAATATGTAATGTTTCTGGAAACTTAGGCTAGTTGGCCTTAGGATAGGATTGAATTAAATGTATTTGTTAATTGAACGTGAATTGTGATTTAATGATTGATATAGTAGTGTATAGAGTGGACTTGGTTGAGGAGTGATATTATATGTTTATGGTTGTTGATGTTGAGAAAATTGGTGATGAATGTTGATATTTGTTATGGTTATTGAGAGTTGTTGGTATTGTTGATGATTATTGATGAGTTGTGTTGGTGGATGTTGAGATTTGAAGATGGATGTTGATGATGATTTTGATTGTTGATAATTGTTACGTATGATGATTATGGTGAATGATGATATTGATGTATGATGTGGGAATTGGGTAATGGTGATTTTGAGAATTGTTAATGATTGATGGGGTTTATTGATGTTGATAAAGGAGGGTGGAATGATAGTTTGTGATGTAAATTGTTGAGATTTGAGTTTGCAAGTAGAAATTGGTATATGGAATTGATGATCTTTATGTGTTGCTAAGTTATGGATTGAAAGAAAGGTATATGAATATGAATTAAGTACCTTGGGATTATTTTGAATGTGGAATAAGTGATTTTGGATTGAGAGTTTGGTAAAGTTGAGTTTTAAAGGCTTTTGGTAAAACTGAAATTTTTGGTGAACTTTCATGAATCATATCTTGAGCTACCTTGCTTAAAATTCAATGCTTTTTATACCAAATGAAAGATGATTGAACAGGCTTTAAAATGGTTTAAGTTTTATGGAAATCCGATTTTGGTAGAGGAAGATATGATTGTGGGAAGTTTGGTGTCAACATCTGAAATTCTGCAAAGTTGCAGAATTTTGTGATTTCTGGTATGTGCACACGCACACCCCTGTGGAACTTTAAACCTGTGCGCATGCACAGCCTTGTGCGTACGCACACACAGGGGAATGGCCTATGGAAAGAGTGCTAGTACAACTTGTGCGTGCACATGACCAATGGAGTTTTACAACATGTGCGCACGCACAGCCCTGTGCGCACGCACAGCCCTGTGCGCATGCGCAGCCCTGTGCGTATGCACACGTTGGGAAGGGCAGTCTGTTGAGGGTGTTAACACACCTTGTGCGAACGAACAGAACTGAAAAATTTTGTACCTATGTACGCACACTTTTTAAAACTTCTCTTGGGCGTGCACGCGCACACCCCTGTGCGTACGCACACGCCCTGTTTCTCAAACTTAAACTTTGTTTTTAATCATTTCACCTTCCCAACAAGATTGTAAACTTTTTTGACACCATTTTTAGATTCTTGGGCTTAATTTTTAGGCATTAAAACATGGGAAAATATCCTAGGAGATTTTATTTGGGTTTTACTTTGAAAAGTTAGCGAACGGAGGTTTAGGATTCTGATGTATTGAGGATCAGTTTAGTTGAGAGAAAAGGAAGAGTAGTGAACTTGGTGATTACCGACAATGAGATGAGAAACTGATGAACCAATGAGTTCGGAATGGAATATTTATGATATTGGTGATGGTTGTGATGAGTTGACAACTTGGAAAGGAATGATTATAGTTAATGGAATGAGTATGAGTGGAAGGGTGCTATGAGCATTGGCCTCTGAGATTGAATACATGATTATGATATACATTGTTATCCGTCGTAGAGGCTGTGACAGTCTCCTGCCTACGTTCGGATGTGAGGCTTGAAGCTGGACTTCTTACTCATATGTATCGCTCAAGAGGAAGGTGGTAGGGCACTCTCCCTCGGAATGTTTCCCTCTGAAAGGAGAAGGTGGTAGAGCACTCATCCCTCGGAATTTTTCCTCCTGAGCATGGGTTTGTCTTTGGTTGCAAGGTGGTAGGGTACTAACCCACGGAATCATGCGGCATCCAGAGGAAGGTGGTAGGACACTCTCCCTCGGAACGTTTCCCTCTGAAAGGAGAAGGTGGTAGGGCACTTATCCCTCGGAATTATTCCTCCTGAGTATGCGCAACAGAGAGACTAATCCAGGAGTTGCCGACCGGATTTTCTGTCGGGTTTGGCACTATAACCAACATATGATATCACAACCAATAGGATAGACATTGATCATATGCATCTGTTATATGCTTGCTTGCTTTGATTACTTGAGTTTGCCTAATTGTATAACATGCCTACTTGCTTCTTGAATTACTTGTTATATATATGAATACTACCTGTGTTTTCTTTGACTGCATTATCTATGTTTGTCTGGTGCTGAGTAGGTTAGGTAGGCGGTGGCGATGGAATCGCACGGAGGATAGGTTGGTGAAGGCTGTGGGACAGCGGTGACTAGTTTTAGTTAGAAATCTCCTAAATTTAGATAACCCGGTTTATGGTTTAAGTTCTTTATATATTTATTTATGTTAAGCTTGAATATCCGTATGAGATGTGAAGTTCTAGGATTGCCTTCGGCGTCCCGGAGCCTTACATCTTACATTATTGGGCACTGTTACCATACTGAGAACCTCCAGTTCTCATACCATATGTTGTTGTTATTTTTCAGACGCAGGTTACAAATCCACTTTGGCGAGATTGCGGCTATGGTGACAGAGCGGAGTATGATTCCTCCTTAGTTTATTTCTATTTTACTTTGTTATAGTTACTCTCACTTCTCTTTGTATATTTATCTTTATGGTCTTAGAGGCTTACTTGAGAGATAAGTTGTATAAGCTGTTTTAAACTTCACTCCTTGTATTTCAGTTTGACTAGTCGGCTTAAACTCCGCAAGCTGCGGCTAGTTCCTTATGATTATTATATTCTTATATATATATATTCTATCCTCGTGCATCTATACCTTGGGTCTTGTGTGTTAGCTTTGTGTGAATGTTTCGCGCTTTTGTAATTCTGTATTTGAGCTAAATTTTTCAACGGACTTCTAGAATATATTATTTCCTTCTATATAACTATGTATAAGCCTTAGAATTGTCGTAACCTTTGATTAACCTTTGCCTTACGGCTAGAGGTAAGGCTCAGGGTAATTAGGGTGTTACAAGCAGCAAGTGACCAACTTAAAGGAATACACTGGGGGCAATTTCTGAGCTCATCCAAGCCTAAATCCAACTCATTTCTGAAGTATTTGAGGCCAAATTCAAGAAGGAACAAGGGGAGAGCAATTAGATTAGATTAGAAACATGTTTTAGGGTAGTTTTTTAGAGAGAGAAGCTCCCTCTTCTCTCTAGAATTAGGATAGATTTAGGTTAATCTCTCATAGATTTAGGCTTTATTTCTTGTCTTGATTTAGTTTTCATTGCAATTTCTTGCTACTACATCCTTGCTTTCAGGGGCGGAGGTACATACTATTAAAAGGGGGCAATGCCCCCCTCCAAATTTTAATTTTCATTTAAAAAAAAATAGTCTAGTGCCCTCCTGTTTTTATTTCCCAGCCCTCTCCCTTGTTTTTCGTATTACTTTCCTAGCTCCCCGAATTCATACAAAAAAAAGCCCAATAGCCTATTTTCCACCCCTTTTTTTATTTGCCAGCCGTCCAGCCCCCTTCCTCTTTCTTCTCATACTTTTCCAATCCCTCTTTTTGTTCCTACACTTTTCACTTTCACTTTGCAGGTAACAACTTTTGACTTTTCCTATTCTTTTTCTTCTTTATCTCTTTAATTTTCTTATCTTTTACCTCTTTGACTCTTTTTTTTTTGCAGATTAAGAAAAAAGTAATTTAACAAGTGATTCTTCACTCCTGTTTCTCAAAAAAAGTTCTATTTTTTAATTTTTTATTTTAAGAAAATTATTGAACTATTGAGTTTTTTATTATTATTTTTCTGTTAGTCTTGTCTAATTTTTTTATATTTTTTTATATATTTAGTTATTTACTTAATTTATTATTATTTGTTAATTAAGTTTTTGTTATTATATATTAGTTTGTATATTTAGTTTTTTTTATTAGTTAAATATTTAATTACAAGGTTATATTATTTATACTACAATATTAGTATTATTGTTCTGAATTTTAATATCTTATTTTAAATTGAAATATAATTTTTATATTTTATAAAGATCTAGATTGTAATTTACACTTTTTGCTAAATATAATTTTAATTATAGGAACTTATTTGGCCATTTGAATTATGAGTAAGTTCAAAACCATTGATACATTTTTTAAAAGAAAAGATCAAGAGAATGAAGATGCTTCTACTATTACTACTCCAACACTTGAGGGGTCATCAAATTTCATTACTTCAAGTTCTCCATTGAATAGCTCAAAGCGTCCTCGACTTCTTCCAAATCAACTGGATGTTTTTCGTTTGGAAAGAGATCCTGGAATACGACCAATGATTTGGAAGTTTCTTCCAAATCAAAGAGATGAAATCCGTCGGGCTTATATTAAAGTTGGGCCAAATCAACCAATTCTTGGTAATTATCCATTTTCTTGTGATAAAAGTCATCGTCGCTTTCAAGCTTCATGGTTTAAATTGTTTCCATCTTGGTTAGAATATTCTATAGAAGATGATGCTATATATTGTTTTCCATGCTTTCTTTTTGCTAAGGAACCTTAAATCAATACGGGTTCAAATGCTTTTATTGAGAATGATTTTAGGAATTGGAAGAAAGTAAATAGTGAAAAAGAATGTTCTCTTTTGAATCACATTGGCAAAGGTCCCAACTCATTCCATCATAAGGCGCTGAAATCATGTGATGATTTGATGAAACAATCACAACATATCGACAGACTTCTTCATAAGCAAACATCAGAAGAGATTGAAAATAATCGAATTCGACTAGGAGCATCTATAGATTGTATTAAATGGTTGACATTTCAAGGTTGCGCATATAGAGGACATGATGAAAGCCAAAGTTCAAGCAACAGAGGTAACTTTTTGAAAATATTGAAATTTTTGGGATCTTACAATGAAAGAGTGAAAAAGAATGTTTTGGAAAATGCTCCAAAAAATGCTAAGTATATTTCAAATGATGTCCAAAAAGAAATTCTACATATTCTTGCTACTAAGGTGAGAAATTCAATTAGAGAAGAGATTGGAGATGCCAAATTTTGTATTATTGTTGATGAAACTAGAGATGAATCTAAAAAGGAGCAAATGTCCATTGTTTTGAGATTTGTTACTCTAGATAGTTTTGTTAAAGAGAGATTCTTTGATCTTGTGCATGTCATTGATACTTGTGCAACAACTTTAAAGAAAGAATTGATTTCTGTCCTTTCTCATTATAATCTCCAAGTTGAAAATATTAGGGGTCAAGGGTATGATGGTGCTAGCAACATGTGGGGTGAGTGGAATGGTTTGCAAGCTTTGTTTCTTAAAGATTCTCCTCAAGCATATTATGTACATTGTTTTGCTCATAGGTTACAATTAGCATTGGTGGCAGCTTCAAGAGAGGTACTTCAAATTCATGAATTTTTTACTCAATTAAACTCTATTATCACTATTGTTAGTGCTTCTTCAAAAAGACATGATCAATTACAAGAAGCTCAAGCAATTGAAAATGCAAACTTAGTTGCTCAAAATGAATTAGAAATAGGCAAAGGTGCGAATCAAATAAGTACTTTACAAAGAGCTGGGGATACTCGATGGAGCTCTTACTTTAATTCTATTTGCAATTTGGTAAAAATGTTTACTGCTACCAACATTGTTCTCAATAATATCATTGAAGATGTGATAACTTATGCACAAAGAGGTGAGGCTTATGGTGTTAGTAAAATATTATTGTCATTTGAATTTGTTTTCACTTTGCACTTGATGAAAGAGATTATGGGAATCACTAATGTTCTTTGCCAAGCACTACAACAATAATTTTGAGATATTCTTAATGCAATGCATATTGTTTCTACATCAAAGTTACTTCTTTAACAATTAAAAGATGGTGAATGGTGCAAGTTTCTTGCAAATGTTAAAGATTTTTGTGAAAAGCATGAAATTGAAGTCCCTAATATGGGTGCACAATATGTTTTTAGAAGTGGTCGATCTCATCAACCAAGTGTGACAGTTGAGCATCATTATCGAATAGATGTATTCTTGGCAACAATTGACTCTCAAATACAAAAGTTGAATAGTAAATTTAATGAGCAAACAATAGAGCTTTTGACTTTGAGTTGTGCTTTGGATCCTAATGACAATTTCAAATCATTTAATATTGAAGAAATTAGCAAGTTAGCAGAGAAGTTTTATCCCATTGACTTTCCTTCTAATGAGCTTAATATTTTGAAATCTCAGTTGCAACATTATCAGCATGATATACCAAATCATTTGAAAGGAATTGGTACACTTTCTGAATTGTGCAAGAAGTTACAAGAAACGGGAAAATCAAGAACTTATCACATGGTTGATAGATTAATACGTCTTGTTTTGACTCTACCAGTATCTACAGCAACAACAGAAAAAACTTTTTCAGCAATAAAAATTGTTAAGACAAGACTCAAAAGTAAGATGGCTGATGAATTTCTTGCAGACAATTTGGTCATCTATATAGAAAAAGAATTAGCAGCTATTTTCGACACAAATTCAATTATAGATGATTTTGAGAATAGAAAAAAAAGTCGAATAGCCTTTTCATGATACAAAACTGTAAGTGGTAACTTTTATATATTATTGTCTTACTTTGATTTAGATTATATATTTAATTTTTTTTATTTTATCAATAGAAATAGTAATATAAAATATTTTTAGTAAATTATTAAACACCGCCCCCTAATAAATAGTTAGTCTAGCTCCGCCCCTGCTTGCTTTCTTAGTTTTACTTGGTATTTCTTATGCTTGGTTACTTTTATGTTATTGAACTCTTGTTGATTTTTATTTCCTTTAATGCAATTGATGTCTTTTTATGTTTCTTATTGTTTAATTGAGTTGTTATTGTTATTTTCTTGCATTTGGTAGTTCTAGATTTATTATTATTGCAATTTAACATGCTTTTATTTTTATGCACACTAAGTGTTTGATAAAATGTTTGGCTTAGTTTTAGAGTAGATTTTGAACATTTTTGTCTTAGAAAGAGAAATTAGGTAATCTTGAGTCATTAATACCCAATTTATGTTGGTTATCTAGAGTTGTTAGTTAATGTTGTTTCCATTAATGCTACTTATGGATTGGGATTAGCTAGGCATATTTGACTTTCTCCCGATGTTGGAGATAACGTAATAAGTTTAACTCTTGGTAATTATTGTGCTATGATTAATGACTAGGATAGAAGACCTTGATTCTCAATCCTTGCCATGAATGCCTCTTTAGTATTTGTTATCTTTAGTTGTTTGTTTTATTTTATTCTCACTTAAATTTTTGTCTTTTTACATGCAAACCTCCTTGAACCTCATAACCGATAACACGCATACCTCATTGCAATTTCTTTGAGAGACGACCTGAGATCTAATACTCTTTGTTATTATTATTGGTTTGCACTTGTGATAAACAAAATTAAACTTTGATGCAGGTCAATTGTTGGTTTGGAACTATACTTACACACTCACCCACAAACAAAAAATTAGAAACAGCCATCAACCAATCCAAATAAAATTGCATTGAATAAAATACCCACCGTCTCTCTATGAAAACAAAGCATAGAAAAAATCCCTCCACTACCCATAAAATACACAAAAACCTTATTAGTAGATAATGAACAACGAAAAAATTTTCGTCAACCTACATCAAATTCTGACCAAAAAGACACAATGATGCATACCTTTAAATTGAAAAGTATTAATTTTTTTCCAGAATAGACTTACCTTTGTGTTTCACAAGGAACCCTTTCTCCTTCCGTCAATGAAAATGATCGCGCACGAAGCTTAGAGTGTGAGTGAACCCCACAAAGCTAAATAGTTTCACTCTAAAAACCCTATACAGTAGCCAGGCTTGAAGATTTCATAGTGCAGAGTGTTTATGTTTAGAAGAAGAAGAAGAAGAAGATGATGATGATAATGATGATGATGATGATGATGATGATGATGATGATGAAGAAGTGATCACAAACATTGAGGTTACAAAATACAAACTATTAACTTTCTAAATTTGTTAAATGACATTGTTCTAGGGAGATTTTAGCGCCAAAAATCAAACGATAACGTTTTATGCTGTCCAGTGTGGCACTCATTTGGCATGTCAATGCCATGTTATCAATGGCAGGAAAATTGGCCGAAGATGGGGTGAGGGACCAACTAGGTGTATTTTTACAAAGTTGGAGACATAAATGGTGCAATCGATATGTTAGGGACCAAAATGGTGCAATTTGTAAATCTCAGGTAGATACCACTTTAGAATTTAACTTAATGGCTATGATATTGGTGAAATGATTGGCTTAGCAGTTTTTAAATAGTATTCATCATGCCTCAGTCCTAATGAAGTTACATTCCAGTGACATTTTGTGAATTTATTTTTCACTATTTTTCACTTAAAAATATTCTGTTGTGTGTTGTGCAAGCTGACATGACTTTTGTGTCATTTCTTTGGCCTTCATGTTTTAAAGTTACAAGACCTTCTTTGTGAGGAATTGAAAAGAATCTTATTACTTATTAATCCTCGTAGTTACTTTTTATAACTTTTACACATAACAGAAATAATTTTTATGCCATTATTATTTACTTAGGACTATAATGATTGACATTAGGTATTCTTAAAATTTACTGATAAAAATAGCAAGTTTGATATTTATTGTAGAACGATAAAAAGAGATGGTGTCAATATTTGGATGGAATAAATTGAAAAAGCTAAATTAACTCTGACGACGAGGCTGAGCTTTTAAAATTGAAAAAAGAAGAAAGCACACTTAAAGATATTGTACAACAGCTAGGAAGTATCTCTTTTCTTTCATGCCGTTCATGACTGATGACTCCGAGCTTGAATGTAATGAAAAACATAGAAAGTTACACAATTCAACAAAGACAGCTAAGGTGTATTTGCATTTAAGATTAATTTCTATCAACTTATAGTTTTTGTTGTTAACCATTCAAATTATAAGAAAGTGAGAAATTATGGTATTTAGTTATTGTAATATATAGTTATCTATACTGATTTAGCACTTTTTCAGAATTTCATTTGTTGATAGTATAAAACATATTTTACATCATCGGTGTATAGAAATTAAATTAATTCTTGCTTTACTTTTCATTCATTATCATCTAATGGCTGAAATTTAATGATTTAAGGATGATTAATTTGTTTGTGCTTTTAATCCTCTAACCTGTGTGACGGTTGCAACATTATTTTCAGTGACACATTGTTTGTAAAATTGAAGGTTTGATCTCTGTTAGTTTTAAGAAGATGAAAATAGGTGAATTTGTTCTTTTTTATTTGTCTCTATTGATTTACTTTGTACCTCAGGATTGATAATTGATGTTGTGTTCCATATATAGTTCAGTGAAAAAGTTGACCAAGAATTGCTTTAAGTATGACATTAAAAATTAAGGTGGTGGTTGCCCTCTGTTAAATTCGATAACTCATGAAACATTAGAAAATGAGAGAGACTTTGTTTGAGATTCTAGGTGATTAGATAGTCTTTTGAGAACTGTTACTAAATCATCATTTATTTTGCAAGTTTTTGAATTGAGTTTCGCCTATCAAAATACTGAATGAGCAATTTCAAGAATTCATGCCCCATCTAAGGAAAGCTTCCTGCCGAGATTTTGGTAGTTTTCTAATTCCTTTTCATATGTATTGTTTATACTCCTTTCTAGATTTCTTATTCAGTACACTCTTCGTCACTAGATAAGAGTATAATCATTTGCCGTCTTATTGTACATTGTGCTACTTAGCAAGTGCATGTCAGAAAAGATACTTAGAAACTAGAAAGTGCTGTTTTTTATGATTGATCTTTTTTCATGTATATACTAAAGCATAAGTAACTCATCAATAACAATAGCCAAGGCTTTAAAAATGTCAAGGAAAATAAGACAATGACTTTTGTGATGAATTAATTTCTACTGGATTTAGTATACGTTAGAGCTCTTGAAAGGGTAATATTGCTACTTTTTTTCCCCTTTGTTGTAAGATTTTGTAATTAGTTACATTGTTTCATGGAAAATAAATTATTGGATGTTTTTGAAAAATATCCACCTCAATAATGAGTTTTTAGGGTTTGAAATAGTTGAAACAATGCATAGAAGAATTAATTAGCTGTTAGTTGCATATACTCTTTTTTTTTTATGTTTTATGAATAACTCGAAGACAATGAATAATAATTTAGACAAATTATTAAGGTAATGGAATAACAATAATGATAAACAATCTAACGTTTTCAATAACATATGTTCTATATTTTGGTTGAATTTCACATAGTGAAAAAGTTTTATTTATTAAAAAAAATATATATAATTGATTATATATGATAAAATTTGTTATCTTTTTTAAAAAAAAAAATCAATTGGATGTTCATCATATGAATGCAAATCAAAATTTTAAAGAGTAATGATTTGCTTATCCATTTTTAAAATAATTTGGTAAAAATTATTCTATAAAAAATAAGCCAAGCAAATTATGCACTTAAATAATGGTACGGTGACTTGGTGAGCACACTAGTTGTTTAGTTATACATGAATACACTATAGATGAAGAAGAACTTAGTAGGTGTTAGGGTATTAGATATTTTCACGAAGTAATAACTTTTTACATGAATACATCATATATGTTTCAAAAAGATATTCGGCTTCTGGAAAGCAGATGATATGGAAAAGTCTTATACATCATATAATAAGTTTTTATACATGACTTTTTTTAATTAAAAATAATAATTATTAGTATTAATATAGATAGAGACCAACAAATTTTTACAATAAATTTTTATACATTAGAATTTTTTTAAATTAAAAATGACAACTATTAGTATTAATAAATAGACACTAGCAAATTTTTATAATAAATCAATATTTACTCGTGGGTAGCGCGAATCTTACACTAATATATATATATATATATATATATGTGTATGTATGAGTATTGTTTCATTAATTAATCAATATATATAGAAAAGATATTTATCTTTCTCGTGTCTTATATGAACTTCTTCAGTCTTTTAGTTACCGTGTTGATTGGAGAGAGTGAGTTCAAGTTGGATGAGTTTGAGTACCTCCATGTTGGCCTTCATGGGTTGACACGCTTCTTCTAAGGAGACTAGCTAGTTCTTGTTGCAGGTGGCTGGGGATTAATTAGAGAGGTATATCTCGTCTTAGAAAAAATTGAATTTATCTTTTTATTTTTAAAGGATGTATATTTTGATAAGAAGAATATAAAAAGTGGATATTTGTAAAAGTTATTAAATATTTAAGAGGTATATAATAGATCTATGAATATAAGATATTAGACATGAAATAAAATATATCATATTTATTTAATTTCTTTTGAGATATAGAAATTAGTGCTTTTATAGGTATAGAGTTAATGTTATAACCGTTGGTTATTAAGTCAGAATAATGGTTATTAAGATTGTCCGTTACAAACTTAGAATGAAGGTAAATAAAATCGAGTTATGACTCATAATACACAATAAAGACCGAGCTATAAGGTGACGGTTCACAGTCCCCAAACTTTGTCTCCCGATCATATAATCCAACGCAAGCTAAGCTTAGAAAATAAAATGAGTTATAACTCGGTTAAAAGATAAGTGAATAATGATATGGTGAGCCCCTAACCTTAGTCGAGTTATTATGTCGACATTTATTTAAAAAATAAATAATTCTGCAATGAATTTTAACTGTGAGATAGATACTTCATCAATCTATAACAAGAGACCGATGACTATTTCTTCAATCATCTTTAATTTATGAGTATTGGCTTGACCAAAGGATGTTGTGAAATAAATTATACGAAATATGATAATAAATTACATAAATTGTAGAATAAAATAAATGAATCGGTTATTCATATGTTAAATAGTGATATTTTGAATTAAGAAATTCTAAACTATTACTTTGAGGGCTAGTGCCATTTTGTATTGGCGAATTTGAATTTGAATTCATGACTTTAGTACTAAAAATTCTATCTGTAAATTCATGAACTTGTCATAATAAGATTCAATATTTAATAAATGCAAGCGTTATTGTAGATGGATGACTTGAATCCAACACCTTGCTTTCTTAGCATGTAATTTCAAATGATATGACAGAAAAATAGAATAATATTAAATGAAAAATGTAAAATCTAAAAATTTTGAAAAATTTTATTATAAACTAATTTTAAATTATTTATTTACTTACTGTTTTAATTTTAGAAATTGTTTTATTAAAGATAATTAGAGGCAGTTTTGATTAATTGAATTTAAAATAAATTAAGATTTTTATCCAAATTCTATAATTATTGAGTATTTTTCTATTTACAACTTAAAGTTTTAGAAATTCAAAAATAACGAGGTTGGCTATTTAAATTAGAATTTTATCTACTTTTACAATTATTGAATTATTTTCTATATTTAAATTATAAAGTTAGTAGTGGTAAAATAATAAGAATTTTATATAATTTGGGTTAAATAATTAATATTTTTATAATTGAATACTTTATGTTTTAGGAATAAAGAAAATTAATTATATTATCTTATATTTTCAATTAGAGTATTTGATTGAAAACCAATTAGTATTTTAATACAATCAATAATATTTTAAAGTAATTTTTAAAGATTAAATTAAATTATAAATTAATACTCTATACTCAAATTTTATTAAAATTAATCTACTCTAATTAAACCCAAAATTCCCAAATTAAAACCATAAATTTTTCGTCTAACCCTAACCCTATTACACTCAAACACACAATTTTCATTACCCAAAGAAATCCTAGCCGCCACCTTTCTCCTTCAGCAACACAAACAGTCAAAACTCAACACACAAAACAGCAGCAGCTGCTGAAAAAGAAAGAAAGAAGAAAGGAAAAAAAGTAAAAGAGGAAAGGGAGGCGCATGATAAACCACAATTTTATGGTTTATTTTGTATTGAATTGAGTGGATTTTGTCAACTTTTCTCACACTTATTCATATAAATTGCATGGTTTTGTAAATCCTTCCTAATTTTGTACTATGATTAAAGACATGCTTCTTAGCCCTTAAAACTACCAATTTTTAATTCTCTCTTATTACCATTCGATGCCGTGATGTGTTCGTTGAGTGATCTCAGGATTATAGGGCATGAATGGCATGGAGAATGAAGAGGAAACATGCTAAAGTGGAAGGAACACAAAAATTTGGAGATTTGAGAAGATGGAACCGACGCGTATGCATGGCTGAAGCGTGCGCGTGACCAGGAGTATCGTCAACCGACGCGTACGCGTGGCCCATGCACAGTTCAAATAACGCGTATGCATGACAAGCGGCACGTGCCTCAGTAAAGGAATACACTGGGGTGATTTCTGGGCTGATTTTGGCCCAGTACCAAGTTCGAAAATGAAGACAAGAGGCTGGGGATGGAGCTCGAAATGGATCAGAAACAATTCATTCATTTACACACATTAGTTTTAGATAGATGTAGAATTCTAGAGAGAGAGGCTCTCTCCTCTCTCTAGGTTTTAGGGTTTCTTCTTTTATTTTCAATTTTCAATTTCTTATTTTAATTTCTTGTTATTACCTCTTTGCTTTCTTTAGTTTGTATGTTGTTTCCTTTACATTGTTGCTTTGTTGTTCATGACTCCTTATTGATTCTAATTTCCTTTTAATGCATTTTGAGATATTTTATGATTATTGTTGCTTTCTTTAATTTGTTGCTATTGTTCTCTTGCAATTGTTAGTCTTAGATTTTACTATTTCGTGTTAATTTTCTATGTTTTTATTTTGTGCCTTCCAAGTATTTGATAAAATGCTTGGTTGGATTTTAAATTAGATTTTTGTGTTCTTGGCTTGGACTGAGTAATTTGGAGACTCTTGAATTGTCAAAGTCTCTTGTTGATTGGTGATTGAAAGTTGCTAGTTGGCTTGAGCTTCACTAAATCTAGTCTTTGATTAGGACTTGTGAACTTAAGTTGATTCTGCTCACTTGACTTTCCTTCAATTGTTAGAGGTTAACTAAGTGAGAGCAAAGGGCAATTACCATCACAATTGACGATGATAATGAGGATATGAATTTCAATTCTCGTTCCTTGCTAGGACTTTTCTTAGTTATTAGTTTATTTTCTTGTTATTTACATTCCATGTTCATTATTCAAAAATCCCAAAATACTTTTCCACAACCAATAATGAGTACACTTTCCTGCAATTCCTTTGAGAGACGATCCAAAGTTTAAATACTTCGGTTATTTTTGGATTTGCTTAAGTGACAAACAAATTAAATGTTGATTGAGATTTAATTGTCAGTTTAGATCTATACTTCGACGAGATTATTTTTGTGAAGTTCTATACCGACATAAATCCTCCGTCAAGTTTTGGCGCCGTTGCCGGAGAATTACAAATGTGCGCTTGTTATTGGTTATTGTATACATATTAATATTGTGAATAGTGCTTGAGTTTCTGTGTTAGTTTTTGCTAGTTGTAGTATTTTGTTCTTGTTAGCTTTTGATTTTGTTTTCTCTTTTCACCATGAATTCTCATCCCTTTGGCTATGAGTGTGGTTACAACTATGTTGTAGGAAATGAGAACTACAATGAAGGCTTGCATCAAGGATGGGACAATCAAATATGGGAGGAGCCACATGCTTTTGATCAACCTTCTTGGAAACAACCTCCTTCATTGCACTATGAGCAAGAACCATTCCAAGATGCATACCAATCCAATGGCTATGGTAGACCTCTTTGTGATTATCAATCATAACCACCCTATGCCTATGAACCCCCTTCTCAACATAGCCTTGAACTACCATACTCACAACCCCCATACCACCAAACACTTTTATATGACCTTAACTCCTATCCACCATACCAACTGCCATATGAACCATACATAGAACCACTCCAATTCCAACACAACCAAGAACCACTACCTCAATATACTCCATCTCCATATCCTTATCAAGATGAACCACCTTTCTATTATGAGCCCTTTCTCCCAACCAATGAACCCTCCTATCCACCCCAAGCATCAATAGATGATTCTCTCACTTCACTACTTCATGAGCAACGTGAAACTCAAAGTAGGACACTAGAATTCACGGCTGCTTTGACCAAGGTAGTAAATATTCTAGCCTCGCAACGCTTGGACACTCAAAGCACTCCCATGGCCACATGTGGAGAATCAACTGAAGAGCTTAGCATGAAGGAGAAATTAGAACCGCCAGTGGAGAATAAAGAGTGGGATTTTGTACTAGAGCAAGTAGAGAAAGCCGAAGTTGTTGAACAAGAGGAAGTGGTTGAAAATTTAGGAGACGCCGAACCTCCATGGGAATCTCAAGTCATAGAGCTTCCTTCCAAGAAGTTTGAAACTGATGTTGAGGAGGGTGCGCAACCTCCAAAGCATATCATGAGTGAAGAATTGGAAGAAATAGATTCAATCATTGATGTGTTCTTATCTACAATTGAATTCTCTCACATTGGACTTGAAAAAAAAGGTTAAGGAAGAAGGTGGACGACCTCCAAGACACTTGGTAAATGACGAAGAAGAGATTGAATTGGAAGAAAGCTACCAAGAGGAAGAGGTTGAAGTTGAAGAAGCCCGTCAAGAATTGGAGATTATCAAAGAGGAGTCAAAGGGAGTAAAGCATATATTGGCAAGGGCATTGGAGACACCTCTCCCCATGCCATCACCATCCATCCTTTCATTCAAGTGGGTAAATCTCTTCTCCTTAAGCTTTAATTTCTCGCTTGAATATGGTTTACTTGAAACGGATGGTCAACTTAGAGCTCTTTGTGGTTTTAAGAGTAAAAGGGAGATGGTTAGTGGTTGGCAACATAATCCTAGGTTCATTATGGTTGGAAGTTCAAGGTCTAAGTGCAATGGTTGGTATAGTTCTCAATTGATTGGGTTTAGGAAGATGTGTTGGTGCTTAAATGAGAATTCTTCAACCTTGTCACCCGAATGGAAGCATGAAGATCAAGAAGAAAGGGTGATGACAAACAAGGTTTGGGACCCCGGAATACACCTTAACCATCATCAATCTTAGGGCCTTGTCACTTGTTCAAATTTACTTGGAAGCTTGATGCGCCTAGTTTGGGATCCCGAAGGCTATTGAAAATGCAAACGTTTGTGTGGATTCATGGAAGAGTTCAAGCATAAGCCACCCTAGAAAGGACCCCACAAAATGTCCAACTTAAGGACAATAAACAAAAGTGCTAGGTGGGAGACACCCCACCACGGTATGATCTTCCTTTTCTATAGCTTTTTATTTATTTATTTGCTTATCTTTGTTTCATTAAGTGTGTGTGTTACTTTTCAAATATGCATATTTACCTTTGTTATGATATTTTCAAAAAAAAAAAAAGTGCATCTCACGCGTGCGCATGGCCGACACGGACGCGTCATACTTAATGCTGCACTGCTGTTGGTACAAAAACGAGAGAGTTGTGCTAAAACCATGTGGGCACTGTGCGCTGGGCATGATTCACGCCCACGCGTATGCGTGCCTGACGCGTACGTGTCCCTCCCTTTTTCTGTATCTCACGCGTACGCGTAAAAGATGCGTCCACGTCGCCTCTCTTTTCTACTCCCCGCGCGCACGCGTGGGCGACGCATGTGCGTCGCTTCTGCGACTTTCCTTCTCTTTACTTCTTCTTTCTTTATTTCTTTCCTACTTTCCTCTTCTCCCTTCTTCCCTTTCCCCATTTCTTTCCTTCTCTTTTTATCTCCTATTTCTCACTTCTCTCATCATCTCTCACTATTATTTCTCTATTGCTTTTTCTTGCTATTTTCAAAATCTTACTTCTCAACCTCCCTTATTTTCTACTTTTCTTTTAATGATTGTAGTTGATTACTTTTCTTGTTTTTACTTGCATTTAATTTTGTTATTTGTGGTTAGTTCTTTTTCTTTATTTTTAAGTTTGTTATTTTAACATTGGTGTTAAATTTTCTTACTCAATTGTGGAATATTTCTTACCTTATTTTGGTGCTTCGTGACTTATTTAGTATTGTTGGGTGATAAAATTTCTAGGTCAATGCTTAATCTCTATTGATACTTGCATTCTTTGTGCATTGATATGAACTCACATTGTCTTTCATGACCCACTTTTTCTTACCCATTGTTGCAATTCTTACACCGTTGATATGCTATTTGCTTATATTGCTTCTCACTTACATGTTGTAACTACTATGTAGTTGAGAACCCCATTCTTATTTGGTATTAGCCCCACTCATATTCTATTTGTTTTGATATCTTTATTTTTTTTTGGGCTTAATCTTCGTCTTTTCTCCAGTTTCAGGCTAGCCACCAAGAAGAAAAAGGAAACACTTCTAAATGGGGCGACAAACAAGTTCTTCTGCACAATCTTTTGAAGGAGCTCATCAGTTGTAGCAACCCACCCTAATCCACTTTGCTCATCTTTGCATGCACCGAGGACGGTGCAATATTTAAGTGTGGGGAGGTCGAGACCGACTTCCGTGGGTAACAATTCCTTTTCCCAACACCTATATCTTAAATTTCTTTTTGTAGTTAGTTGTTGCATTGCATTATAGTTAGAGTTCGTACATATTCTACCATTTCTTTCCTGCTAGGACTACTTGGTTGAAGTGATGATTTCCTCTCCAAGAAATTGCTTTAGGGCATTTCACTAATTTGAATCAAATTTTTTTTTTTGAACTTGCTTGAAGGAATTTAATTTGGAACATGGTTTTAGAGCTAGAACACACAAGCCTAGTGAGATTTTGAGCCTATTTGATTAGTTGCATCTTATCAACCAATATATTTTGTTTTGGTGTGTGTGTGATCTTTTTCTTGCTTGATTCTATATTTTCATTGTTTGATGTATGAATGCATTTATGTGATTGAGGCCTTTGTTTCACTATAGCTCACATAACCATATAGCCTTACCTTTTCATCATCCTTTGTAAACCCATGTTGAGCCTATTTTACCCCATTTATTTTTTATTTTAGCACATCACTAACTCTAAGTAGAAAACAATGAATGTCCTTAATTTGAATCCTTGTTTAGCTTAGACTAGTGAGAGTGTGCATGATTTAAGTGTAGAAAAACTGGGTTTGGAGACATTTGGTTTGGGAATTGGGTATTCTACATTTTTTGTTAAAATGTGAAAAAAATAGTTGGGCACATATTCTTGCATTCAATACCTTAATTATATGCACTAATCTCTCGTGTATATATATTATCCACCACATATGAAGAAAAATAAAAAGAAAAAAAAAGGAAAAAAAAAGAAAAAAAAAGAAAGCAATAAAAGGGGACAAAATGCCCCAAAGTAAATGGTGGTAGCAATGCATATGTATTGTACTCAAATTTTGGATGCATGAATATGTGAATAAGAATCCTTCAGACCTCCCAACTGTCAGTAGTAATATAATATGGCAAACACAATTACATCAGATAAGGAGATATACAAATAGGAAACAAATATGTCATCTAGACAATTAGCAAGTAATATGCAGTCAATTAGGCAATTCCAAACAATTCACATAATATGCATATGATGAATGCCTGTGCTAATGACTAATGAGTCTCATCTGTCGGTTATAAAGCCAACCCGACAAGTCATGGTAGCTAACCATTGGACTGTCCATCTATCGTGCATCCCTAACTCGAGTTATACTCAACATAAATCATAATTCATATCCAACACCCTCACCGGTGTATATTCACGGGGGCGAGCTCATCCGGAACTTTCACAGTGTTCGGCCACACTTACGATATAGGGTCAGCAGAGCATCGAGTCTCCACCTGGAGTACGTGGTGGCTAGCCACTGCTTTCTCCCAAGGAAACTCGTATCTCAGATAGTGGAAGTGCAACACTCACATGTCATTCAACAAGCATATATGCAACCATACTCAGCCATAATTCAATAATGGCTCAGCCATAATTCGGCAATAACTCAGCCATCCGGCTCATAATTCAATCCATAACCAGCCAATTCATTAACAATTACAGCCTTTCTGGTCATGGCATATAAAGCACTTCCACCACCATCCTCTGTATCTCAAACAATCATATTTGATCATCATTGATCATTAGTTCCACCCTTTCTTCATTCACAAGTTACCAAATTTCCTAGCTCCTTCCCATTGTTAGGCATATCATAAGGTTTATAGACATAAGGGGTGAGATCGGAGGCTTAGAAGTATGAAATTTGGCTTTGAAAACTCAAAAATCAACCTTGGGGTGAAAACAGGGTCACACATGCGCGTCGCCCACGCGCACGCGTGGAAAGCCAAAAGTTATATCGAAGCGTATGCGTCACCCACGTGCACGCATGGGTGGGAAAAAGGCCAAGTGATGCCTGCGCGTCAGCCACGTGTACGCGTGGGTGCGGTTTATGCCCCACGCACAACACCAGCGCAGTTCCCGCACGACTCTTGGGAAACTTGGCTGGGCAATTGAATCAGCCAATCAACGCGTATGCGTCGGCCAGGCGCACGCGTGGATGGTGAACATTTAAAAACAACGCGTGCGCATCAGCCACGCTTACAGGTGGGTGTGCGTTCTACCAAAAATTTTACTAAGTTAAAAAAAGCTACAGAATTCACAGTTTCAAACCCCAATCTTTCGACGGGCATAACTTCTCCGTTTCAAATCATTTTTCACCCATTCTTCGAATGTCATAAACATCCCGGATCCAATTTCATTTCTAAACAAGTTTGGCACAAATCAAGGATCCGGAGTCCAAGTTAAGTTCCGTCAAAGTATATCCAAAAGCCACATTTTCATACAAAACTACAAAGTGTCATTTTCAAAACAAACTAATTTCAACCCTTTTCAAAATCAATCAAAACATACCAAAAATCAACCTCAAGCCTCCTCAACTCATACATTAACATTTTTATCAAAATCACAAACCACCATCCCACCATTTTAACCCATCTCAATCAATTAACTCAATTTCAAACACATTATCATGTCATATATTCTCCATCACCCCAATTCCCAACAACACCATTTCCAATCAACCATCATTACATACAATCAATACCATCCTCACCATCAACATGGTATCACCCACAATTCAACCTCAACCAATCATCAAGCATATATCAAGACATACATATCTCTCATGCATCATACCATCAAAACATCAATATTCATAATCACATATATGACCATACAATATATCTCAACCATTCAACAACACCAACAATTCAATCTCTATCTCAGGGCTTCTAGCCTAAGTTTTCACACCATATTACATTTTAGATACAGAAAATCGAGACCATACCTTAGCCGATTTCCTCGCTCAACCCGGAGCACTTCCAAATCACTTTCCCACAAGCTCTCAAGGCTTTAACACCTCCAAGAACAGATTTTTATCACACCAAAGCCCCTTTTCAAGCTTTTCAAAATCTCAATCAAACTTCAATATTCACATACACACTACCTAAGCCACAATTATCATATCCAAACACAATAAATCAATACCCAAACATCATAAACCAACAAATTCCACCAGGATTGAGAATCTTACCACACCCAAGGATCAAGGAGACAAGATTAATCTTCTCCTTCAAGCTAGTTGGATCCTATAACATCAAAGAGCCCAAAATCTCAACACTTTTTACCCAAAGATTCGAATTTAAGGCTGAGGAAACTGAAACAAAATCGTAGCTTACCTCATAAACAAAGTTATGAGTTTTGTAGAGCTCATCGCGATGAACGCGTGGCCGCAAACAGTGCGGCAATCGGAGCTTCGGATCAAAAGTTATGGTGGTTTGAAGATCAAGCAAGGGTAGAACTTTGGAAGAGTGTTCTTCCCCCTTTCTCATACCATTTCAGCGTGTTCTTGGCAAGGTTTTGAAAACCGGACCGGACTGGCCGGTTCGACTGGATTAATCGGGAACCGATCATTTGGCCGGTCCGGTTAGCCTCTAGAATCGTTCTGCGAAAAACCGGTTAAAAAACTGACTGAACCGGTGGTTAACCGGCAAACCGAGCGAACCGGCCGGGTTTTTTCAAGTCCCGGTTCACTGATCCAACAATCAAAATGGCGCTGTTTTGATTCCAGAGAAAAAACAAAAACCCAATGCTGAGTTATCCCCTTTCTTTCTCTAACAAACACACCCTCACCAACCCTAGATTCTCCTAAATGGCGAAACCCTATTAGAGCCACCATCACCATCTCCCCTTTCATTCTGCTCTGCTCCTCGTGTCGCCAGAAGCTAAGGTCATTTCGGGGATGTTGTTGGCATCGCCGTTTTTCTGTCCGAGCTCTCTTTGTCGCTGCTTCTTTGCTCTTCACCGTTGGTCGTTGCCGCTTCTCCACTCCTTGCCGTGGGTCGTCACTGCTTCTCCCCTCCTTGCCGTGTCGTTTCTTCTTCTCACCTCCTCGTCGTTTTTGGCTATAGCCCCTTCTCGTCTCCCTGCCAGTCTTGTCGTTGCTGCCTCTCTGCTCTGCACTGTGTCTCACTGTCGTCGCTTCTCTGTTTCACGTTACCAAAATTCCCAATTTGAATTTCTCTATCTCGCTGGCTCTATGCTGTCTTTTTCTCTCCTTCACTGGCAATCCAAATAACGTAAAACCTCCCCTTTATCCTCTTCAATAATGTTCAATTTGTTGTAATTGTATTACATTGTTTTTTTCTTTATTTTGTTCTGAATATACGTATGATAAATTATTGATGATTCTGCTGAGTTTTGAGATATTCATTTTCTGAAGTTTTATTTGAATTCAGTCAGTTGATGTTGAATTAATTATGCTAAGATTGAGTTATAAATGTACTTTTTTTAAGTTTAATTTATTAATTATGCTGAGATTATATTTGCTGAGATTGATATTGAATTAATTTTACTGAGATTGGGTTATAAATCCAATCTGTTTTCCTTGTTATTTTGGTAAATTGTTATTTTGCTGTCATTGATTCAAAAGAGAAACATTGCTACAATTCTGCATTGGATTTACTATATGGCTTTAAAATAACGGTTGGATGAAGTTCAGACAAGGAGATAGTTTATTCATAGGAAAAGAGAATGAAGTTAAGAAGTAAATAACAAAAGGATTACCTAATTTATGAAAATGGAAAATTCAGGAATGGAAATTGGTGCACGAAATTACAATCACACTTTTGCAACTCCGCACAACTAACCAGCAAGTGCACTGGGTCGTCCAAGTAATACCTTACGTGAGTAAGGGTCGATCCCACGGAGATTGTTGGCTTGAAGCAAGCTATGGTTATCTTGTAACTCTTAGTCAGGATATCAATAATTCTGAGATTTAATTGTAAAAAGTAAAAGAACATGAAATAAATACTTGTTATGCAGTAACGAAGAACAGGTTGAGGTTTTGGAGATGCTTTGTCTTCTGAATCTCTGCTTTCCTACTGTCTTCTTCTTCATGCACGCAAGGCTCCTTCCATGGAAAGCTTTATGTTGGGCATCACCATTGTCAATGGCTACTTCCCGTCCTCTCAGTGAAAATGTTCCAAATGCGCTGTCACCGCACGGCTAATCAGCTGTTGGTTCTCGATCATGTTGGAATAGGATCCATTGATCCTTTTGCGTCTGTCACACGCCCAACACTCGCGAGTTTGAAGCTCATCACAGTCATCCCTTCCCAGATCCTACTCGGAATACCACAGACAAGGTTTAGACTTTCCGGATCTCAGGAATGGCCGCCAGTAATTCTAGCCTATACAATGAAGGTTCCAATCTTAGATTAGAAACCCAAGAGATACACATTCAAGCTTGATTGCATGTAGAACAGAGGTGGTTATCAGGCACGCGTTCATAGGTGAGAATGATGATGAGTGTCACGGATCATCACATTCATCAGGTTGAAGTGCGAATGAATATCTTAGAATAGAAGCAAGCATGATAGAATGGAAAACAATAGTAATTGCATTAAATCATGAAGAACAGCAGATCTCCTCACCTCCAGCATTGGGGTTTAGAGACTCATGCCATAGAAGATACAATATGAAACGTGTAGAATGTCATGAGGTACCAGATGAATCACTAAAAGTAGTTTTTATAGTAAACTGGTGACCTAGGGTTATAGAAAATGAGTAAGCTAGGGTGTTTAGTGAAAAAATCCACTTCCGGGGCCCACTTGGTGTGTGCTTGGGCTGAGCATTGAAGTTTTCATATGTAGAGACTTTTCTTGGAGTTAAACGCCAGCTTTTGTGCCAGTTTGGGCGTTTAACTCCAGCTTTTGTGCCAGTTCTGGAGTTAAACGCCAGAATTCTTGAGCTGACTTGGAACGCCTGTTTGGGCCATCAAATCTTGAGCAAAGTATAAACTATTATATATTGAGGGAAAGCCCAAGATGTCTACTTTCCAACGCAATTAAGAGCGCACCAATTGGGCTTCTGTAGCTCCATAAAATCCACTTCGAGTGCAGGGAGGTCAGAATCCAACAGCATCTACAGTCCTTTTTTAGCCTATGAATCAGATTTTTGCTCAGGTCCCTCAATTTCAGCCAGAAAATACCTGAAATCACGAAAAAACACACAAAATCATAGTAAAGTCCAGAAAAGTGATTTTTATTTAAAAACTAATAAAAACATAATAAAAACTAACTAAAATATACTAAAAGCATACTAAAAATAATGCCAAAAAGCGTATAAATTATCCGCTCATCAGAAACCTAATTTATAAAGGTTATTCATGCTTTTATATTGTGTTTTTTTGTTTAGTTAATTTAATTGTTCAGTTTTTGTGTATTCTAAGCTTCTTACTGTGCTGTGGAATTGCTTCTTCTTGTTCAAATTGAAGACTATACTGATTTTTTTTTCTCCCTGCACCATACTAAAATTTGTGGCCTCAAATTTAGGTAGCCTATAATGGATCATTATCTTCTATTATATCTGGAACTGATATTGTTTGACCAAGCTTATAAGTTGCTAATGTGTTATATATACATGAAGATTCAGAAACTTAGATTAAAGAACCAAGCTTCCACCAATTTTAATTCATACAATGCTTTAATTGCTCTGCACCTGATCTCACAATATATGCCACTTTGAATTTTTAATAATTTTATGTTATATTTAACTAAACCGATTCAACCACGGTTCGACCTCCGTTGAACCATTGAACCAATGAACCAGTTACTTGACCGGTTCGGTTCTCGCAACCTTGGTTCTTGGGTTTAGGGAGGAGAGAGAGTGCTGTTTTTAGGGTTTTAGATTAGTTTGGTTGGGCCAAGGGCCCAATATGGGTCCGGTTGGCCTGCTTTGGCCCGTTTGGTCCAATTTGGACCGATTTCTATAAAATTAGTTTCAAAATTCTCGTTTCAATCTCCTCTATCATATTAAGCTATAAAAATCACATTTTTGGCTTTCTAAAATAAATTCTCATTTATGGACTAATTAGTCATTAATTAACCGGGTTTTACAAGGATCGATTGTCGGTTTGGGCTATGCTCACAACGAAATTATTTTGTTAAATTTTGAATCGGTATAAATCATCATTTCAATAAGCAAGCCTTAAAACGCTCATTAACTCAATTGCACATATTTTCTAAACTTTCAAAATATTCAAAATTTGTAAAACAAATATCCCCTACCTCAATTAGTTGAAACCCGAAAATTAAACGCGATAAACTCCCTTTTATTCTTATTTCGCAGCAGCGGCAGTAACATGGATTATTTCCAAGTAACCACAATGATCACAGAAACAACAGCGTATCTGATATAATTTGAAATTAACGCAGAATGGATATTAAGCAAAATTTGAACAGAATTATTAATGGAGTATTGCGATAAACTGAAACAGAATCAAATAATCTCACCACGAGAAACAAAGCAGGATGGTGTAATAGTAGCTCCGGAAGCCACCTCCAGCAATGGTTGTAGTGGAGCAGATCAATGGTGACAGCTTCATCCAACGCAAATAGCTCCAATGGCAACCACCAGGGCAATAGGCTTTGCATTTTGATTACATGGACTGTCTTAGGTTAGGTGGGAAGTTTAGGTTAATCAAGAATTCATATTTTAGTCCACTTGACCAAATACATTCCTACCTTGACCCTAACCCCATTACAATCCATGAAAAGACCTCTTGATATGTGTATTTATGCATTGAATATATGTTGATTAGTAGAAGAAGAGCAAGCCTTGGAAAGCAAGATTAGTAGAGAATTGAAAGAATCGACCCTTAAATACTTGAGCGATTAGAGCGAATACACATCCGGTGAGGGTTCGATGCTCAATTCCTTGTTCCTGACTTTCATGAGCTTTCTTCTTGCAAGTCTATTTGTACTTCATTTTGAGATTTGAATTAGTGGAATTTAGTTCATATTTGTTCTTGGAAGATTGATTTACTTTTAACTAAGTAGGTAGTATTTTGCATTTAGTTGCATATAGCAAGGTTGCATTTAATAAATTCTATCATTCCTCTTCACCCCTTTATAGCTTCTCTTGAGCTTAGCATGAGGACATGCTAATGTCTAAGTATGGGGAGATTGATAAACTACAATTTTATGGTTTATTTTGTATTGAATTGAGTGGATTTTGTCAAATTTTCTCACATTTATTCATATAAATTGCATGGTTTTGTAAATCCTTCCTAATTTTGTGCTATGTTTGAAGACATGCTTCTTAGATCTTAAAACTACCAATTTTTAATTCTTTCTTATTACCATTCGATGCCGTGATATGTTCATTGAGTGATCCCAGGGTTATAGGGTAGGAATGCCATGGAGAATGAAGAGAAAGCATGCTAAAGTGGAAGGAACACAAGAATTTGGAGATTTGAGAAGTTGGAACCGATGCGTACGCATGGCTGAATCGTGCGCGTGACCAGGAGTATCGTCAAACGACGTGTACGCGTGACTGACGCGTACGCGTGGCCAGTGCAGAGTTCAAATGACGCGTATGCGTGGCTGAGGCGTACGCGTGGCTGACGCGTACGCGTGGCAAGCGGCACGTGCCTCAGTAAAAGAAATACACTGGGGGCAATTTCTGGACTGATTTTGGCTCAGTATCAAGTCCGAAAACGAAGACAAGAGGCTGGGGATGGAGCTGGAAATAGATCGAAAACAATTCATTCATTTACACACATTAGATTTGGATAGATGTAGAATTCTAGAGAGAGAGGCTCTCTCCTCTCTCTAGGTTTTAGGGTTTCTTCTTTTATTTTCAATTTTTTATTTTTTCTTTTAATTTCTTGTTATTAGCTCTTTGCTTTCTTTAGTTTATATTTTGTTTCCTTTACCTTGATGCTTTATTGTTCATGACTCCTTATTGATTTCAATTTCCTTTTAATATATTTTGAGGTATTTTATGATTATTGTCGCTTCATTTAAATTGTTGTCATTGTTTTCTTGCAATTGATAGTCTTAGATTTTACTATTTTGTGTTAATTTTCTATGTGTTATGTTATGCCTTCCAAGTGCTTGATAAAATGCTTGGTTGGATTTTAAAATAGATTTTTGTGTTCTTGGCTTGGATTGAGTAATTTGGAGACTCTTGAATTGTCAAAGTCTCTTGTTGATTGGTGATTGAAAGTTGCTAGTTAGCTTGAGCTTCACTAAATCTAGTCTTTGATTAGGACTTGTGAACTTAAGTTGATTTTGCTCACTTGACTTTCCTTAAATTGTTAGAGGTCAACTAAGTGAGAGCAAAAGGCAATTACCATCACAGTGATGATGATAATGAGGATAGGAATTTCAATTCTCGTCCCTTGCTAGGACTTTTCTTAGTTGTTAGTTTATTTTCTTTTTATGTACATTCCTTGTTCATCATTCAAAAACCCCAAAAATACTTTCCCACAACCAATAATGAGTACACTTTCCTGCAATTCCTTTGAGAGACGACCCGAGGTTTAAATACTTCGATTATTTTTGGGTTGGCTTAAGTGACAAACAAATTAAACGTTGATTGAGGTTTAATGTTCGGTTTAGATCTATACTTCAACGAGATTATTTATGTGAAATTCTATACCGACATAAATCCTCCGTCAGCACAGGAAGGGGGAGACGGAGAAGAAGGAGAATGGGAGAGGGAGGACGGCACTGGCGGGCGTCACTGCCACCGCGCCATCATGTCGCCATCAGGGAAGAAGAGATGGAGTGGGAAGAGCACATAGAAGAAAGAGAGAGAGAGAGAGAGAGAGAGAGAGAGAGAGAGAGAGAGAGAGAGAGAGAGCCGAGGTAGGAGAGGAGGATAAGAGGCTGTTGCTACCGTCGAGCTCGCCGTCATCCTCACTGCATCGCCACCGTCGTTCTCGCAGGCATGGAGGAAGCCCGTCGTTTCCGCCGCTGTTTGTAAAGCCATCGCTGTCGCAGGTCAGAACTGATGCGAGAGAGAGTGCCACAAAGGAGGAGGGAATCTCGCTGCCCAGTCGCTGTCTATAAAACCTGAATTGCCGCCAGCCGCATCGTCGCCGCCTCTGTCCAGCACCGCCACCGTTGGAACTGCGAACGTGGGAAGGAGATGAAGTTGTTTGTATCACCGTTGCAGGACCTCAGTCGCCATCGTCGTCCTCGACCGAGCTGTCATCGTGGCTGCTAGCTTCCACCACCGTCGAGGCTGGTCACGGATGGGAGAGGAAGAAGCTGCCTCTGCCACCGGGAAAACGCCACTGCCATCGCCAACGACCACTACCGGTAAGGGTTTTGAGTTTGGTTTACATTTTAAGATTTCGGAAACTTTATCGTCACTGCATGTTGTTACAGTTCTGGTCATCGCTGCCGCTTGAGGTGGCTGCTGAGATTGCCACCCAACCGGTTCAGAGACTGTTATTGCTTTGTTCTGCTATTACAGTAGGTATCTCTGTATTGAAAACCTCACATTACTGTTCTATTATGTATTATTAAGTTTTTCGCAATATTAATGTTTTAGACTTGAGTTGTCAAGGTTGCATGCTACGATATAAAGCCGTTTCTGCTATTGTGGATGTAAGAGGAGCTGTGGTTGCGGCCACCGCTAATTGCGGGCCGAAAGAAAAGGTTTCTTTGACGCGTTTGGTTTTGGGTTCAACTTGTCGAGGTAGGGGTTTTTCTAAAAACTCAAGTTTATAATTATGAATTGTTATAAATGGATATTGATGTGAGAAATATACTTTTTAGTGATTGCATAAGTCTTATGTATTGTCTGGCTATTTTGGATGAATATGATTGTTTGTTGATTGGATTATTGTTTGGTTTTGTTAAACGTACGATTACTGAATTGTTTCCTTAAAGTTTTGGAAATGAGTTTGATTCGTTGAAAATAATTTGATTTTGAATCGGTTTCCTTGAGATATGCAAATGATATGAATTTTTGGAATCAACTTGATTTAGAACTTATTTGGTTTTGAACCTATTGGAAAGGGTTGCGAAATGGTTTGGTTGGGACCCGAAAAGGGTGGCAAAGTCCAAATTTTAGGGGAGGTGCTGTGAAAATTTCTATAAAATCTGAGACTTTATTTGAAAGGTTATTTAGAAAATTATGAATTTGAGAATTATATTATTTTATTTGAGTTAGTTAAGAAAAGTATTATATTTTAAGTGCAAGTTATTTAGAAAAGAATTTTGTTTAAATTTTGATTTAATTAAGAAACGAATCATGTTTTTTGAGGTTGAATTAAATGTAAAAAAGGTTTATATTTTGATTTCGATTAAGGAATCATATTCGGAGGAGTTTTAGTGAATTTAAAAGAAATTAGACTTTGATTGAATAATTCCATTTGTGACGTTTTGAGAGTAAATCTGAAAGTGGTTTTAATTTAAATGGATTGGTTTTGTTTTAAGTAATTTGGTTTTGAAATTAGCTCTGAAATTTTTATTTACATGACTTGGTTTTGGTTTAAATTCTATCTTAATTAATTCAAATCAAGAAGCTATTATTTTAAGGATTTTCAATGAATTTAAGGAATTAAGATAGGTCATTCTCCCCCAAAGTCTCGAGACTCTCCTGTAGAGTTTTATTAACAAATCCTGATTTAGAAATGAATGATTTGAGTCTGTTAGAAGAGATTTCAAAATTTGTATGGTTTTAAGTTGTTCAGAAATTTTGAGAAAATGTTACATAAAAGGTTCCATTTTGAAAGGAAATGGATTTAAAGAAAAGTGATTCTTGGTAGGATGTGAACTGAATACATTGGTTATTAAAAGTAAATGGGCCAAGAACGATTTGATTATGATTTGAGCCTGACTGATTATGGATATTACTGAGATTGATGAGATATTATTTGGTAGGCGTAAGGGCAGTGGTTCATCCTGGTTATGTTGAGTTGTAGGCGTAAGGCGTGGGGTTCGTCCCTCTTACGCTGAGGTGTGAGGGCTGTGGTAGAAGTTTCGCTCACATACTTTCGGTTATAAGAGTGGTCGAGCACTATATCTTAGGGAAAGTGAGCCGGGCACTATATCATAGGGGGTTCCCATTTATAAACATGACCGAAAGCGACAATCCCATGGAAATGTGTCGGGTTAGCAGTTGAACCGACAACGTGATATCACAGCCAATAGGACACACATTCATCATATGCATCTATGTGACATTGTTTGGGTGTGCATATTGTAATTGGTTTGCCTATGTGAATAATTATGTTTAACTACTAATTGCTATACTTGATGTAACTGCTTTGATTGTGTTTGAGTTTCATTACTTGTGTTTGTGACTAAAATTGATTGGATTGTGGTGAATTGGATGTTGATTGAGTTGTTTGGGCCTGAGGCCATAATTGCTTATGTGATGGGCCAAAGGCCGTGATCGGTTTGTGTTGTGATTTAGTAAAGTATGAAAAATCAAACTGGTTCAGTATACACTTAATGAACCTATGCTTGGAACAGGTTGGTCATTCATACTATCCAGGAAAAATTTTTAAGAATTTGTAAGAAAGGAAAAGGCTTTGGATTTCGAAGAATTAACTAATTTCCCTTTTAAAAAGAATTTTGGATTTTTGAATGTAAACTTTTGGCTTTTGAAAGGATACATAAGACGAGCAACGATCACTGTACCTTGAACACAGTTTTATTTCACGTATCTTATTATAGCAATTCTCTAACCCTATAGTGAGAACCAGCGAGGACGATGTTCTCACTCCCCTACAAGTTTTTCCTTTTCAGGATGCAGATGAAGAAATCACAAAGAGTTTATTTCTTTTTATCAGTTCTTGTTGAGTTAAGAAATTAACTAACATAATTGATGATGACAAACATTAATTTTATTGGGCTAACTACCCAATTACTTTTGATGATTTTGTTTAAAGTGATGCAGGCCAAACCTTAATGTTGCAGCAGCCCAAATAAAGGTAACAAAATCAGAAGCACTCGTAGTGTGCAATATTTACAAACAAAGCCCAAATAAGAAATGACAAAGAAATCACATGGGCTGAATGGTAAGTGAATAAAATCCAAGCCCAAGGTGTTTCTCTCAAGATGATCTCTCCAAGTGCTTGCCTCCAAAGCAACGTTCACTTTTTTATTTTGGTCAGACTCAGAGAAGAGAGAGAGAGAGAGCTTTATTCCTAAGTCATTCAGCAAAGAAGAAAGAAAGAGAAGGGTTAAGCAAAAAGGTTGAGGTCTAATCACCCACATCAAACCATATCAGCTAAGTCAGAAGCTAAAGGTGATTCATTTCCTTTTGCATGCATCTTACTTTCTTCTTTTCTTCTCTAACTCTCTGCCACTCCAACTTGAGATAAATAGAGAAAGAGATTTATGATAAACACTGCTGTGAATCAAATGCCAAGATTGTTTCTTGGGGATAAAGTAGTAGCTCAAGGGTTCAGATCTGGGTTTACTAGTGAAAATATTTTTCCTGCTATTCTGAGGCATTCAGTCAAGAAAAAGGGATCTGTTTCAAAATTTCCAATTCGGGAATTAATGGAATAAAGTGAAAGGCTAAGTTGGTAGCACACAGCTCGAGGAGTTGACTTGGAAGAGAGCATCTCAGCAACATGGAAGGAGATACAAAAGAAAATTTTTCATCCTTCTGAAGGCAAGGAGAGAGAATCAGAGTTAGAGTTTCATTGAGAGCTTCCTGAGAAGGTTCAACGTTTTGGACAATGCTATCTAAAGAAAGAAGCATTCCGCCAAGATAAAGAACTTGATTAGTGTTTGCTCAACCCGGTTCAACACATAGCAACAGAGGCTACTGAAGCATCAATCTCCTTCATGTTACAGATTGTAATTTTATTTTTCATCGTATATCTTTCTGTAATTTCTTGAGTGGTAAAAGGCTGAAAGAGAGAGCTTAAGAAAAAGCCAAAGAGTGACAAAAGGATAAGTGATACACTTGAGTGAAAAGCCTAGAGTTATTTCAGATTTCTTTAGGTAGTTTCTTGTGTCTTGTATCTTGTACCAGTGAGGTACCCCTTTCTTAGTTGGGTAAGCAATAAGAGTGAAGAGTTAGGTATTAGCTATCTAAGTCAAGTTAGGTTAGAACTTGGGAGGGAAAGGATTGTGTCAATCTTGTGGAATTGGTGTATGTAATACTTTAGCTATAGTGGAAATTCCACTACTATTATGGTGGAGACTGGATGTAGGTTGCATTGCACAAGGCAACTGAACCAGGATACATGATGATGTCAGCTTCTCTCTTCCCTTATCTATTCTATTTCAATTGGTATCAAGAGCCAAAGTCTTAAGAATCAAGCTTCATCACTTAGAGAAAAGGTCCAATGGTGAACAACTTGGGCACAACCACAATTGCCTATACTCTAAATGAAGGCCAGTCAAACAATAGGCCTCCCTTCTTCAACGGGAAGAACTATGCTTATTGGAAAGAGAGGATGCATATCTTCATCTAATCCATTGACTATAACATATGGAAGATTGTTGTAAGCAGCCCCAAGATTCCAACAAAAATAAGTGTTGATGGAGTGGTGACTCCAAAAGAAGAGATTGAATGGAATGATGACGACAAGAAGAAAGTGGAGCTAAATGCTAAAGCCATCAACCTTCTTCACTATGCTATCAGCTTTGAAGAGTACCGAAAGGTGTCCAGATGCAAGGTAGCCAAAGAAATCTGGGAAAAACTTCAGGTTACACATGAAGGAACTAAACAGGTCAGCTACGCGTATGCGTCGTTTGAACTCTGTACTGGCCACGCGTACGCGTCAGTCACGTGTACGCGTGACAAGCGGCACGTGCCTCATTAACGAGAATACATTGGGGGCAATTTCAGAGCTCAATTTTGGCCCAGTTTGGAGCCCAGTTCGTAGAATTACATGCTGGGAGTGAAGGAGGATTGGGAGGGAACCATTCATTTATTCACACACTTTAGTTTTAGATAGACGTAGAATTCTAGAGAGAGAGGCTCTCTCCTTTCTCTAGGTTTTAGGGTTTCTCCTTTTATTATCAATTTTCAATTTCCTCTTTTAATTTCTGGCTATTACCTTTTTGCTTTCTTAGTTTTATATGTTGTTTCCTTTACCTTGTTGCTTTAGTGTTTATGACTCCTTGTTAATTACAATTTCCTTTTAATGCATTTTGAGATATTTTATGATTATTGTCGCTTTCTTTGATTTGTTGCTATTGTTCTCTTGCAATTGTTAGTCTTAGATTTTACTATTTCGTGTTAATTTTTTATGTTTTTATTTTGTGCCTTCCAAGTGTTTGATAAAATGCTTGGTTGGATTTTAAATTAGATTTTTGTGTTCTTGGCTTGGACTGAGTAATTTGAAGACTCATGAATTGTCAAAGTCTCTTGTTGATTGGTAATTGAAAGTTGCTAGTTGGCTTGAGCTTCACTAAATCTAGTCTTTGATTAGGACTTGTGAACTTAAGTTGATTCTGCTCACTTGACTTTCCTTCAATTGTTAGAGGTTAACTAAGTGAGAGCAAATGGCAATTACCATCACAATTGACGATGATAATGAGGATAGGAATTCCAATTCTCATCCCTTGCTAGGACTTTTCTTAGTTGTTAGTTTATTTTCTTGTTATTTACATTCCTTGTTTATCATTCAAAAACCCCAAAAAAATACTTTCCCACAACCAATAATAAGTACACTTCCATGCAATTCCTTTGAAAGACGACCCAAGGTTTAAATACTTCGGTTATTTTTATTGGTTTACATTGTGACAAACGAATTAAACGTTGATTGAGGTTTAATTGTCGGTTTAGATCTATACTTGTAATGCGATTTTATTGAGAAATTCTTTACCGACATTTATCCTCCATCAACTTTTTGGCGCCGTTGCCAGGGAGTTACAAATGTGTGCCTTATTATTGGTTATCTTATATATTGTGAATATGTTTGCATTTTACTTCTTTGTTAGTTGTTGCTAGTTTTAGGAGTTTGTTTTCATTATTTTTTATTAGCTTTTGATTTTATTTTATCTTTTTACCATGAATTCTCACCCCTTTGGCTATAACCAAGAACCATTCCAAGATGCATACAAATCCAATGGCAATGGTGGACCTCCGTTTGATTATCAACAACCATCACCATATGCCTATGAACCCCCTTCTCAACATAGTTTTGAACTACCATACTCACAAGCCTCATACCACCAAACACCTTCATATGACCCTAATTCTTATCCACCATACCAACCACCATATGAACCATACATAGAACCACTCCAATTCCAACACAATTACTTCCAAGAACCACCACCTCAATATACACCACATCCATGCCCTTACCAAGAAGAACCACCTTTCTATTATGAACCGTTTTTCCCAAACAATGAACCATCCTATTCATCTCAAGCACCAATAAATGACACTCTCATTTCAATTCTCCAAGGGAAAAGGGAGCTTTATACTAATATTCATGGAGTAATTAATTTAGCTTCCCAATAGGAGCTTTATACTACTATATTTATTGACTTTTGCTCCTATTCCTCTTAATAGGAGCTTTGCCATGAATAGTAGGTTCTAAGAATTGATATAGTAAGAAGAAAGAAATAGTTAGTCATGGTCTCATAGAGGATAGAAAATGCATAGAAAGAATTATGGGTAGAGCATATATAGCTCAAGATCAATCTTTTTTAACCAAGCTTGGTGTTAAGATGTAATATGTATAAGATAGTAATTGAGAGAGAGTTTGTCCTTGTTTAGACAAGATAGCCGAATGTGCTTAATAATATAGTCAAGCTCGTTGTTGGATAATCGAGTTTGTTCTCAAATTCATTGATAGCTTAGTTTGTACTCAAATTGATTGAAAAACGATTATTTTCTTAGATTGATTGAAAACCGAATTCATTTCGGATTGGTTAAAAGCCGAGTTTGTTTTCGGATTGTTTGAAAGTTGATTTTTTTTGTCGGATTGATTGAAAATCGAGTGTTTTGGGATTGATTGAGAGCCGAGTTTATTTTCGGATTGGTTGAAAATTGAGTCTTTTCTCATATTGATTAAAAGTCATATTTCTTTCGGATTGGTTAAAAGCCAAGTTTGTTCTCGGATTGGTTGAAAGCCGAGTTTTTTCTTGGATCAATTGAAAGCTGAGTTTTTTCTCGGATTGAATCATTTATTGACTATGATATGTAAACTGTTATGATATGTAAAAGTGAAGCAATTGGAATGTATAAAGTACATATTTTATAAAAAAGTTACGATGTATTAAAATTTGATAAAAGATTTATATAAGCAAACTAGATTAGACATGGTTATACCGATAAATGACTTGGTAATTTGTTCTATTGAGGTCATTTGCCTTTCATTATCTGTAATTGTTAAACAAAGAATTATCAGAATAAATAATAATCATGGAATTAGTATAATTGCTTTGAGCTATTTTATTGTTTGAATGAACCTGTAATTGTCTATCTTTTCAAATTCAAAAAAAAAATGTTAGTCATGTTGTAACATCCAGAATTTTCGAAAAATATTATTATGAGTTAATTTTAATTTAATTATTCATTAAAGACTTTATTTTTAGAAATTATTTTATTAAAAGTAATTAAATCAAATTTTGATAATTAAAGTATAAATCTTACTTAATCTTATAATTATTAAATAATTTTTTATATTTAAATTATACAACTTAAAAGTTGTCAAAGAATAAAAATTTTATAAGATTTAGTTAAATGATTAAAATTTCAGAATTTAATACTTTAATTTTTATAAACAAAGAAAATTAATTATATTATTTCTAATTTTAAATTAAAATACTTAACTAAATACCAATTATCAAATTAATAATTAAATAATATTTTTAAAAGTAAATTTAAGGCGTTAAACTAGATTTTAAATTTATATATTATATCTTAATTTTATTAAAATTATCCTAATTTATTAATCCTAAATTTTAAATTTATATATTATATCTTAATTTTATTAAAATTATCCTAATTTATTAACCCTAAATTTCCAAATTGAAACTCATTATCCCTAACTCTAAATTACAAACAAAACCCTATACTAACCTCCTTATCTCCACTGCCATGCCTCCATAGCCGCCAACCTCCCAAACCCCCTTCCTCACCTTCAACGACGCACACGATTAGCACACATACACGACAACCCGCAATGCAGTAAGGGAAGGGAGAAGAGAGAGCTGCCGCTGCGCATCTTGCCACGGCCCGTCCCCACCGATCTGCCACGCCTCAACGCCAAGTTGCCATCATTGCGCCCCAGCCCACTGCCACCGTCATCGCACGTGAGAGGAGGGAGAGCGTTGAAGTTGACGCACACGGAGGAGAGAAACGGCATCGCGGTTAGAGCTGCACCCTTCTTCCACCATCGAGTCACCCTCTGCCATTGTCGTTCCTTCGTAGCCGCCACAGCTGGCTCGCCGGGAAGAGGAGACCGACAAGAGAGGGAGAGAGCGCATGCAGGGGTGGAGGATGGTGTTGCTGTCGTTGCCATTAAAGCTGCCGCGAAGAAGAGGAGGAAGGGGTGCTGCTTCAAGCGTTGCCATCGATCTTGAGGAGGAGGGGCTGTGTCCCGTGCCACTGCCGTTCAAGGAGCTATGCGATGTCGCCGTTTTGCCGCTGTTGAGCCGCTCTGCCCCTACTTTGTTCTGTTTCTTCTTAGTTGCCGTAAGTTTTTTATTTTGAAAAGTCCTTTTGTCGCTGTTTTGTTATCTTAACTAAGGTTTTGGCAGAGTTAATTGCTAGGAAATTTAGTTTCGGTTATTATATGTTGTGATTAGAGTTGCTGTGGTTGCTGCAAAAGTTATTCGGAGCTGAGGTTGTGGCTCCCACCGTTGCGGGCCGTGAGGAAATAGAGATTTATCGTGTAGTTGAGTCGCGAGTGAGGTAGGGGAACTTTCCTTAAACTCATTTTATTTTCGAGAATTGTTATAAATCGATATCGATGCAAAAATATATTTTTTGGGGATCATATGTGTCTTATGGGTTGAACTGAGTTGCTTTGGATAATTATGATTGTTTGTCTGGTAAAATTGTTGATTGTTTGAGAAGGCTAAATATTTTGAGTGACTGATTTTGTTAAAGTGATGATTATCGAATTGGTTTCCTTGAGGTTTTGGTAGCGTTTTATAATTGAAAACGATTTTATTTTAGAAATATTTAATATTGAAGTTTGATTTGATATTGAACCTGATTTAATTTCGGAATTTGGTTTAAAACAATTTTGAAAAGGATTCGATATTTGAAATGATTTGATTTTGAATCAGTTTCTGTGAGATATGAAAATGTTAAGAATTTGTAGAATCATCTTGGTTTTGAACTGATTTGGTTTTGAACCATTTAGAAAGGGTTGCAGAATGGTTTGTTTGGGACCCGAAAATGGTGGCAAAGTCTAAGTTTCAGGGGAGGTGCTGCCGAAATTTCTATAAAATCTGAGATTTTGTTTGAAATATTATTTAGAAAATTATGAATTTAAGAATTATATTATTTTACCTGATTATTAAAGGAAATAATGAATTAAGTTTTGAATTGAATTACTGAGAAGAGAAATATGATTGAGCTTTATTTCTTAAGAAAAGAATGAACTGTGGTTGAGGAAGTGCCAAAAAGAAGATATGTAAGTGAATGAGACATGTGACCCCGGGTAAGAGGCATTGGCGTTGTCCACTTGTTCCGGAAAAGAGATGAGGAATAAGAATGATGAAAAATAAGTTTGAATTATGAGAATGAATTTGAAAATAAAATTGAATTATGATTGAGATATATGTGACCGGGTAAGATGCAGTGGTGTTATCCACTTGCTTTGGATAAGAGTTTGCGACTCTGGGTAAGATGCAAGGGTTGAGTTCTTTCACCGCTTGCTCCAGGTTGAGAACTGTAACACCACCTTGGTAAGAGGGAGGGTGAAGTTGTCCCCTGCTCCGGGTATGCAGGTAAGATGCGAGGGTTGCAACGTTGTCCCACTTGCTCCATGTTTGGTGTTCCGTCCATGGTTAGCTACTAGGATATCTCGGGTTGGCTGTATAATCGACAGATGAGCTCGTCAGCCATAGGGCAGGCATTTATCATATGCATCTACGTGACATTGTTTGGGTGTGCATATTGTAATTGGTTTGTCTCTGTGAATAACTATGTTTAACTACTAATTGTTCTACTTGATGTAACTGCTTGATTGTGTTTGAACCTTCTTACTTGTGTTTGTGACTAAGAATAATTGGATTGTGGTGAATTGGATGTTGATTGAGTTGCTTGGGCCTAGGGCCGTGCTTGATTATGTGATGTGCCGAAGGCCGTGATTGTTTTTTGATTAAGATTTAGTTAAGTATGAAAAATTAAGTTGGTTCTGCATAGACTTAATGAACCTATGCTTGGAACAGATTGGTCATTCATACAGTCTAGGAAACTGATTAAGAAATTCTTATAAGAAAGGAAAGCTTTTGGTTTTCTGGATATTTAAATATTGGTTTTTGAAAAGGGTTTTTGGTGATTAAACTGTCGGTGTTCAAAAGATTCATAAGACAGTGATAATCACTGAGTTCGAAAACAATTTTCTTATTAAATATCTTTTTATGACAATTCTTAAACCCTCTACTGAGAACCCTTTTGAGGATGATGTTCTCACGCCCTACAGAATTTCTTTTTCAGGGGCAGGTTCAGGAAGCTTTGGCCCAAAGTCGCGACCGATCTACAAACTTGATATATATGTTGTATTTTTTGTTTGTTGGTTTAATTAAGACTTTACCCTTCGTCAACTGTCATTTTGAGTTTTTAGAGGGGCATGAGTTGTATATAAGAAGTTTTGATTAGGTTTATGTATTTATTATTATGTGTTTAAATGAATTAAAGTAAAGACTTTTCGATTTCGTAACTAAAGATTCGGTTTATATTTATAAAGCCTTAATATTAAATAATTATAATATTAAATAAACAGGAAAGAGGTAAGTAACGCCTGAACTTTTAGTATGATAATGAGGTGCTTGATGAGCGGGTAATTTATACGCTTTTAGGCATTGTTTTTCGTATGTTTTTAGTAGAATCTAGTTACTTTTAGGGATGTTTTTATTAGTTTTTATGTTAAATTCATATTTCTGGACTTTACTATGAGTTTGTGTGTTTTTCTGTGATTTCAGGTATTTTCTGGCTGAAAATGAGGGACTTGAGCAAAAATCAGATTCAGAGGTTGAAGAAGGACTGCTGATGCTGTTAGATTCTGAACTCCTTGCACTCAAAGTGGATTTTCTGGAGCTAAAGAATTCAAAATGGCGCGCTTTCAGTTGCGTTGGAAAGTAGACATCCAGGGCTTTCCAGAAATATATAATAGTCCATACTTTGGCCGGGTTTAGATGACGCAAAAGGGCGTTGAACGCCAGTTCTACGCTGCAGTCTGGAGTTAAACGCCAGAAACACGTCACGAACCAGAGTTGAACGCCAGAAACACGTTACAACCTGGCGTTCAACTCTAGAAAGAGCCTCTGCACGTGTAACATTCAAGCTCAGCCCAAGCACACACCAAGCGGGCTCCGGAAGTGGATTTATGCATCAATTACTTACTTCTGTAAACCCTAGTAACTAGTTTAGTATAAATAGGACTTTTTACTATTGTATTAGACATCTTATGATCTTTTGAACCATCTTCGGATCATATTGATCACGTTTGGGGGCTGGCCTTTCGGCCATGCATGAACCTTTCACTTATGTATTTTTAACGATAGAGTTCCTACACTCCATAGATTAAGGTGTGGAGCTCTGCTGTTCCTCATGAATTAATGCAAAGTACTACTGTTTTTCTATTCAATTCAACTTATTCCGCTTCTAAGATATTCATTCGCACTTCAACATGAATGTGATGAACGTGACAATCATCATTATTCCCCCACGAACGCGTGCCTGACAACCACTTCCGTTCCACCTTAGATTGAATGATTATCTCTTGGATCTCTTAATCAGAATCTTCGTGGTATAAGCTAGATTGATGGCGGCATTCATGAGAATCCGGAAAGTCTAAACCTTGTCTATGGTATTCCGAGTAGGATTCTGGGATTGAATGACTGTGACGAACTTCAAACTCGCGAGTGCTGGGCGTAGTGACAGACGCAAAAGGAGGGTGAATCCTATTCCAGTATGATCGAGAACCTCAGATGATTAGCCGTGCCGTGACAGAGCATTTGGACCATTTTCACAAGAGGATGGGATGCAGCCATTGACCACAGTGATGCCTCCAGATGATTAGCCATGCAATGACAGTGCATCGGACCATTTTCACAGAGAGGATGAAAAGTAGCCATTGACAATGGTGATGTCCTTACATAAAGCCAGCCATGGAAAGGAGTAGGACTGATTGGATGAAGACAGCAGGAAAGCAGAAGTTCAGAGGGACGAAAGCATCTCTATACACTTATCTGAAATTCTCACCAATAATATACATAAGTATTTCTATCTTTATTTTCTGTCTATCTATTATTTATTTTTGGAAACTCCATAACTATTTGATATCCGCCTGACTGAGATTTACAAGGTGACCATAGCTTGCTTCAAGCTGACAATCTCCGTGGGATCGACCCTTACTCACGTAAGGTTTATTACTTGGACGACCCAGTGCACTTGCTGGTTAGTTGTATCGAAGTTGTGAATGAAAAATGATTTATTAAGACGTGCGTACAGAGTTTTTGGCGCCGTTGCCTGAGATCACAATTTCGTGCACCAAGTTTTTGGCGCCGTTGCCGGGGAGAGAATGAGCAACATATTTTACAACCTCAGAGTAACAATTTCGCACACCAAGTTTTTGGCGCCGTTGCCGGGGATTGTTTGAGTTTGGACAACTGACGGTTCATCTTGTTGCTCAGATTAGGTAATTTTCTTCTCGTTTTATTTTCAAAAATTTTTCAAAAATATTTCAAAATTTTCTCACCTGTTTTCGAAAATTATTCTAAATTTTTAAGAATGGATTCTAGAGTTTCTTGAAGCATGCTAAAGCCTGGCTGGCTATAAAGCCATGTCTAAATTCTTTTGGACTGAGGTTTTGACCTAAAATTGAATGAATTACTCGCATGTTCTTGCTGAAGCTTGGCTGGCCATTGGCCATGTCTAGTGTTTTGGACCGGAGCTTTCACTGAAAGCTTGGCTGGCTAGTGAGCCATGTCTAATTCCTGGACTGAAGCTTTAGACTAACATGGCAAGATTCCTAGAATTCATATTAAAAATTTTGGAATCCTTATTTTTCTTTTTCAAATTAATTTTTGAAAAAAACCAAAAAAATTAGAAAATCATAAAAATAAAAAATATTTTGTGTTTCTTGTTTGAGTCTTGAGTCAATTTTTAAGTTTGGTGTCAATTGCATATTCATCTTGCATTTTTTGAAAATTCATGCATTCATAGTGTTCTTCATGATCTTCAAGTTGTTCTTGGTAAGTCTTCTTGTTTGATCTTGATGTTTTCTTGTTTTGCATCTTTTCTTGTTTTACATGTGCATTTTTGCATCCATAGAGTATAAACATGAAAGATTTCTAAGTTTGGTGTCTTGCATGTTTTCTTTGCATCAAAAAATTTTTCAAAAATAAGTTCTTGATGTTCATCTTGATCTTCAAACTGTTCTTAGTGTTCATCTTGACATTCATAGCATTCTTGCATGCATTCATTGTTTTGATCTAAAATTTCCATGCATTGAGCATTTTTAGTGTTTTTCTCTCTCATCATAAAAATTCAAAAATAAAAAAAAAATATCTTTTCCTTATTTTACTCAAAATTTTCGAAAATATGATTTGATTTAGTCAAAAAGTTTTTAAAATCTAGTGTTTCTTATGAATCAAATCAAATTTTCAATTTAAAAATCTTATCTTTTTCAAATCTTTTTCAAAAAAAATCATATCTTTTTCCTTTTTCTCATTATTTTCGAAAATTTTAAAATATTTTTCAAAAATCTTTTTTTCAATTTTATTACATAATTTTCGAAAATAACATCATCAATTAATGTTTTGATTCAAAAATTTCAAGTTTGTTACTTACTTGTTAAGAAAGATTCAAACTTTAAGTTTTAGAATCATATCTTGTGATTTCTTGTGAATCAAGTCATTGATTGTGATTTTAAAAATCAAATCTTTTTCAAAACTAATTTCAATCATATCTTTTCAAAAATATATTTTCTTATCTTATCTTTTTCAAAAATTTGATTTTAAATTATCTTTTCCAACTTCTTATCTTCTTATCTTTTCAAAATTAATTTTCAAACCTTTTTCAACTAACTAATTGACTTTTTGTTTGTTTCTTATCTTTTTCAAAACTACCTAACTAACTCTATCTCTCTAATTTTCGAAAATATCTCCCTCTTTTTCAAAATTCTTCTAATTAACTAATTATTTCAAACTTTAATTTTAATTTAATTCTTCTTTTAATTTTCGAAATTCACTAACCATTTTTCAAAAATAATTTTCGAAAATCCTTCTCTCTCATCTCCTTCTATTTATTTATTCATCTACTAACACTTCCTCTCACCCAAATTCGAACCCCTTCTTCTATCTGTGTTCGAATTCCTTTCTTTTTCCTCTTCTTCTACTCACATAAGGGAACCTCTGTACCTGGGCAAAAAGGATCCCTATTATTATTTTTCTGTTTTCTTCTTTTTCATATGAGCAGGAGCAAGGACAAGAACATTCTTGTTGAAGCAGACCCTGAACCTGAAAGGACACTGAAGAGGAAATTAAGAGAAGCTAAAATACAACAATCCAGAGACAACCTTTCAGAAATTTTCGAACAAAAAGAGGAGATGGCAGCCGAAAATAATAATAATGCTAGGAGAATGCTTGGTGACTTTACTGCACTAAATTCCAATTTACATGGAAGAAGCATCTCCATCCCTACCATTGGAGCAAACAATTTTGAGTTGAAACCTCAGCTAGTTTCTCTAATGCAACAAAACTGCAAGTTTCATGGACTTCCATCTGAAGATCCTTTTCAGTTCTTAACTGAATTCTTGCAGATATGTGATACTGTAAAGACTAATGGAGTAGATCCTGAAGTCTACAGGCTCATGCTTTTCCCTTTTGCTGTAAGAGACAGAGCTAGAATATGGTTGGACTCTCAACCAAAAGATAGCCTGAACTCATGGGATAAGCTGGTCACGACTTTCTTAGCCAAGTTCTTTCCTCCTCAAAAGCTTAGTAAGCTTAGAGTGGATGTTCAAACCTTCAGACAGAAAGAAGGTGAATCCCTCTATGAAGCTTGGGAGAGATATAAGCAACTAACCAAAAAGTGTTCTTCTGACATGCTTTCAGAATGGACCATCCTGGATATATTATATGATGGTCTGTCTGAATTAGCTAAGATGTCATTGGATACTTCTGCAGGTGGATCCATTCACCTAAAAAAAATGCCTGCAGAAGCTCAAGAACTTATTGACATGGTTGCTAACAACCAGTTTATGTACACTTCTGAGAGGAATCCTGTAAGCAATGGGATGCCTCAAAAGAAGGGAGTTCTTGAAATTGATGCTCTGAATGCCATATTGGCTCAGAAAAAAAATATTGACTCAGCAAGTCAATATAATTTCTCAGAGTCTGAATGGAATGCAAGCTGCATCCAACAGTATTCAAGAGGCATCTTCTGAAGAAGAAGCTTATGATCCTGAAAACCCTGCAATAGCAGAGGTGAATTACATGGATGAACCATATGGAAACACCTATAATCCCTCATGGAGAAATCACCCAAATCTCTCATGGAAGGATCAACAAAAGCCTCAACAAGGCTTTAATAATGGTGGAAGAAACAGGTTTAGCAATAGCAAGCCTTTTCCATCATCCACTCAGCAACAGACAGAGAACTCTGAACAAAATACATCTAATTTAGCAAATTTAGTCTCTGATCTATCTAAGGCCACTGTGAGTTTCATGAATGAAACAAGGTCCTCCATTAGAAATTTGGAAGCACAAGTGGGCCAGCTGAGTAAAAGGATCACTGAAATCCCTCATAGTACTCTCCCAAGCAATACAGAAGAAAATCTAAAAGGAGAGTGCAAGGCCATTGATATAACCATCATGGCCGAATCCAAAGAGGAAGGGGAGGACGTGAATCCCAAGGAGGAAGACCTCCTGGGACGTCCAGTGATCAATAAGGAGTTTCCCTCTGAGGAACCAAAGGACTCTGAGGCTCATCTAGAGACCATAGAGATTCCATTAAACCTCCTTACGCCCTTCATGAGCACTGATGAGTATTCTTCTTCTGAAGAGAATGAGGATGTTACTGAAGAGCAAGTTGCCAAGTTCCTTGGTGCAATCATGAAGCTGAATGCCAATTTATTTGGTAATGAGACTTGGGGAGATGAACCTCCCCTGTTCACCAATGAACTGAATGCATTGGATCAACTGAGATTGCCTCAGAAGAAACAGGATCCTGGAAAGTTCCTAATACCTTGTACCATAGGCACCATAACCTTTGAGAAGGCTCTATGTGACCTGGGGTCAGGAATAAACCTCATGCCACTCTCTGTAATGGAGAAATTGGGAATCTTTGAGGTACAAGCTGCTAAAATCTCATTAGAGATGGCAGACAATTCCAGAAAATAGGCTTATGGACAAGTAGAGGACATGTTAGTAAAGGTTGAAGGCCTTTACATCCCTGCTGATTTCATAATCCTAGATACTGGGAAGGATGAGGATGAATCTATCATCCTTGGAAGACCCTTCCTAGCCACAGCAAGAGCTGTGATTGATGTTAACAGAGGTGAACTAGTCCTTCAATTGAATGAGGACTCCCTTGAGTTTAAAACTCAAGGACATCCTTCTGTAAACATGGAAAAGAGGCACAGTAAGCTTCTCTCAAAACAGAGTCAACCAGAGCCCCCACAGTCAAACTCTAAGTTTGGTGTTGGGAGGCCACAACTAAATTCTAAGTTTGGTGTTGATCCACATATCCAAACTCTAAGTTTGGTGTTGGGGAGTCTCAACAATGCTCTGAACATCTGTGAGGCTCCATAAGAGCCCACTGTCAAGCTATTAACATTAAAGAAGCGCTTGTTGGGAGGCAACCCAATTTTTATTTAATTATATTTTTATTAGTTATATGTCCTCATAGGTTCATGATCATGTGGAGTCACAAAAACAACTGAAAAAATTGAAAAAAAAAAATAAAAAACAGCATAAAAAAATAGCACACCCTGGAGGAGGAGTTAACTGGCGTTTAAACGCCAGTAAGGAGCATCTGGCTGGCGTTCAATACCAGAACAGAGCATGGAGCTGGCGCTGAACGCCAGAAATAAGCATGAAGTTGGCGTTCAACGCTACAAACATGCTGCATCTGGGCGCTGAACGCCTAGAACAAGCATCAGTTCGGCATTTAAACGCCAGAATTGCATGCAAAGGCATTTTACATGCCTAATTGGTGCAGGAATGTAAATCCTTGATACCTCAAGATCTTTGGACCTCACAGGATCATCTCAGGATCTGTGGACCCCACAGAATCCCCACCTTCCCTCGTAATAATCCTAGTTTTTTCCACATCTTCTTCTTCATCTATTCTTTCTTCTTTTGCTCGAGGGCGAGCAACATTCTAAGTTTGGTGTGGTAAAAGCATAGCTATTTTTTGCTTTTCCATAACCATTGATGGCACCTAAGGCCAGAGAAACCTCAAAAAAATAGAGATCTTGTTTAATTCAAAAGAACAAGAAGTACATGAGTTTTGAATTTATCCTTGAACTTAGTTTAATTATATTGATGTGGTGACAATGCTTCTTGTTTTCTGAATGAATGCTTGAACAGTGCATATGACTTTTGAAGTTGTTGTTTTAGAATGTTAAATATGTTGGCTCTTGAAAGAATGATGACAAGGAGACATGTTATTTGATAATCTAAAAAATCATAAAAATGATTCTTGAAGCAAGAAAAAGCAGCAAAGAACAAAGCTTGTAAAAAAAAAAGAAAAAAAATATAGCAAAAAAAAAAAAAAGAAAAAGCAAGCAGAAAAAGCCAAAAGCTCTCAAAACCAAAAGGCAAGAGCAAAAAGCCAATAACCCTTAAAACCAAAAGGCAAGGGTAAATAAAAAGGATCCCAAGGCTTTGAGCATCAGTGGATAGGAGGGCCTAAAGGAATAAAATCCTGGCCTAAGCGGCTAAACCAAATTGTCCCTAACCATGTGCTTGTGGCGTGAAGGTGTCAAGTGAAAACTTGAGACTGAGCGGTTAAAGTCAAGGTCCAAAGCAAAAAAAAGAGTGTGCTTAAGAACCCTGGACACCTCTAATTGGGGACTTTAGCAAAGCTGAGTCACAATCTGAAAAGGTTCACCCAATTATGTGTCTGTGGCATTTATGTATCCGGTGGTAATACTGGAAAACAAAGTGCTTAGGGCCACGGCCAAGACTCATAAAGTAGCTGTGTTCAAGAATCAACATACTGAACTAGGAGAATCAATAACACTATCTGAACTTTGAGTTCCTATAGATGCCAATCATTCTGAACATCAATGGATAAAGTGAGATGCCAAAACTATTCAAGAGGCAAAAAGCTACAAGTCCCGCTCATCTGATTGGAGCTATGTTTCATTGATAGTTTGGAATTTATAGTATACTCTCTTCTTTTTATCCTATTTGATTTTCAGTTGCTTGGGGACAAGCAACAATTTAAGTTTGGTGTTGTGATGAGCGGATAATTTATACGCTTTTTGGCATTGTTTTTAGTAGGTTTTTAGTATAATCTAGTTACTTTTAGGGATGTTTTTATTAGTTTTTATGTTAAATTCACATTTTTGGACTTTACTATGAGTTTGTGTATTTTTCTGTGATTTCAGGTATTTTCTGACTGAAATTGAGGGACTTGAGCAAAAATCAAATTCAGAGGTTGAAGAAGGACTGCTGATGCTGTTGGATTCTGACCTCCCTGCACTCAAAGTGGATTTTCTGGAGCTAAAGAACTCAAAAGGGCGCGCTTCCAATTGCGTTGGAAAGTAGACATCCAGGGCTTTCCAGAAATATATAATAGTCCATACTTTGGCCGATTTTAGACTACGCAAAAGGGCGTTGAACGCCAGTTCTACACTGCAGTCTGGAGTTAAACGCCAGAAACACGTCATGAACCAGAGTTGAACGCAGAAACACGTTACAACCTGGCGTTCAACTCCAGAAAGAGCCTCTGCACGTGTAACATTCAAGCTCAGCCCAAGCACACACCAAGCGGGCTCCGGAAGTGGATTTATGCATCAATTACTTACTTTTGTAAACCCTAGTAACTAGTTTAGTATAAATATGACTTTTTACTATTGTATTAGACATCTTATGATCTTTTGAACCATCTTCAGATCATATTGATCACATTTGGGGGCTGGCCTTTCGGCCATGCCTGAACCTTTCACTTATGTATTTTTAACGGTAGAGTTCCTACACTCCATAGATTAAGGTGTGGAGCTCTGCTGTTCCTCATGAATTAATGCAAAGTACTACTGTTTTTCTATTCAATTTAACTTATTCCGCTTCTAAGATATTCATTCGCACTTCAACATGAATGTGATGAACGTGACAATCATCATTATTCCCCCACGAACGCGTGCCTGACAACCACTTCCGTTCCACCTTATATTGAATGATTATCTCTTGGATCTCTTAATCAGAATCTTCGTGGTATAAGCTAGATTGATGGCGGCATTCATGAGAATCCGGAAAGTCTAAACCTTGTCTATGGTATTCCGAGTAGGATTCTGGGATTGAATGACTGTGACGAACTTCAAACTCGCGAGTGCTGGGCGTAGTGACAGACGCAAAAGGAGGGTGAATCCTATTCCAGTATGATCGAGAATCTCAGATGATTAGCCGTGCCATGACAGAGCATTTGGACCATTTTCACAAGAGGATGGGATGCAGCCATTGACCACGGTGATGCCTCCAGATGATTAGCCATGCAGTGACAGCGCATCGGACCATTTTCACAGAGAGGATGAAAAGTAGCCATTGACAATAGTGATGTCCTTACATAAAGCCAGCCATGGAAAGGAGTAGGAATGATTGGATGAAGACAGCAGGAAAGCAGAAGTTCAGAGGGACGAAAGCATCTCTATACGCTTATCTGAAATTCTCACCAATGATATACATAAGTATTTCTATCTTTATTTTCTGTCTATCTATTATTTATTTTCGAAAACTCCATAACTATTTGATATCTGCCTGACTGAGATTTACAAGGTGACCATAGCTTGCTTCAAGCCGACAATCTCCGTGGGATCGACCCTTACTCACGTAAGGTTTATTACTTGGACGACCCAGTGCACTTGCTGGTTAGTTGTATCGAAGTTGTGAATGAAAAACGATTTATTAAGACGTGCGTATAGAGTTTTTGGCGCCGTTACCTGAGATCACAATTTCGTGCACCAGTGCTAGAAGTAAGGACGTTACTTTATGGTATCAGAGCAATCTGTTCCTGTTAGAACCTTGAGAATGGACTAACTATGTTTTAACTGCATACTCTGAGTGTCTGTCATATTGTAGGTCTTGTCCAGATAACAGGAATCAGAGCTTTATGCACATGACTACCTATTGATTAACACTGTTAGCTTACCGTTGCATATCTGTTGATGTTAAGTCTGGTCAACTTAATGTTGATGGCTTATGTGTACGGGGAAGTTAATATGTTATCATAGGCAAATTGGAATTGATAAGTAATAGGTAATGCGAGTCACGTGGTTCGGAGATGCTAGAGTTTGCTTTTCGTGCTTTGTTTCGATTTATGATTCTTGCTTATGTCGCTTAGGTTGGCATATCGTTTCTTCTTTACTACCTTCATTGAAGTTCCTTGACTCGGATTTCCTTCCTTGATTCAAGATTTAACCATTCTCTGATCATATTTTGTTATTCGTCCATAATCTTGCTTGATTGTATTCTTGAGAGTTTGCTTGGGTCTTTCAAAAATATCCGTCTTAATCATTGATTATACTCTTCTTCATGAATCATGTGCTCATTGATATGATCTTAAACCTGATTTAACGTGATACATGATCCTTAAATCTTGAGCAGTTTGAACCTTAAAAGTTACGATTTGAATTAAGCTAACTATGTAATTTGATTCTTTTGCTTCATGTCTAATGTATATCATGATCTGACCGTATTTTTTATTATCTCTTAAATTTTCACATCATAAGTCCTGATTTTGAACTCCTCTATGTGATCTATGTAACTCCTTGACGTAAGATGAGCTTGTTTTGGTGTGAAGCATCATTCTTTATAGTCTATTTCTAGAGTTCTTGTTTTGGATTAAAAAATTTAGAATTGACTATTTTCCTGCCCAATTCTGTTCCACAGTCATCCTTTGAATTTTTTGAGATCACTTTTAATTTAGCATATACTTCCCTACATGGATTCAATATTCTTTTTATATGGTTTATCCAGTATTTGAAAATTTATATATATGCCAAAACTTCTTGCTTTTCTAAAGTATTCAAAAGTAAAGTATTAAAACTATGAAATATCTTGTGTATTACTTTAATTTCGAAGACGATAATTTTTATAAGGTAGGTAGGATGTAAGACCTAGAATTTTCGAAAAATATTATTATGAGTTAATTTCAATTTAATTCTTCATTAAAGACTTTATTTTTAGAAATTATTTTATTAAAAGTAATTAAATCAAGTTTTGATAATTAAAGTAGAAATTTTACTTAATTTTATAATTATTAAATAATTTTCTATATTTAAATTATACAACTTAACAGTTGTAAAAGAATAAAAATTTTATACGATTTAGTTAAATAATTGAGATTTAAGAATTTAATACTTTAATTTTTATAAACAAAGAAAATTAATTATATTTTTTTTAATTTTAAATTAGAATACTAGTTGATTAAATACCAATTAGAAAATTAATAATTAAATAATTTTTTTAAAAGTAAATTTAAGGGGTTAAACTAGATTTTAAATTTATATATTATGACCTTATTTTATTAAAATTACCCAATTCTATTAACTCTAAATTTCTAATTTAAAATCATTATCCCTAACTCTAAATTACAAACAAAACCCTAATACTAACCTCCTTATCCCCACTGCCATGCCTCCATAGCCGCCAACCCCCCAAACCCCCTTCCACACCTTCAACAACACACACAGTTAGCACACACACACGACAATCCGCAATGCAGCAAGGGAAGGGAGAAGAGAGAGTCGCCGCCACGCGTCCTGCCACGGACAGTCCCCACCGATCCGCCATGCCTCACTGCCAAGTCACAATCATCGTGCCCCAGCCTGCTGCCGCCGTCATCGCACGTGAGAGGAGGGAGAGCGTCGAAGTTGACGTATGCGGAGGAGAGAAACGGTATCGCAGTTGGAGCCGCACCCTTATGCCACCATCGAGTCACCCTCTGCCATCGTTGTTCCTTCGTAGTCACCGCAGTTGGGTCGCCGGGAAGAGGAGCCCGACGAGAGAGGGAGAGAGCGCGCACGGGGGTGGAGGACGGCATTGCTGTCACTGCTGTTAGAGCTGCCGCGAAGAAGAGGAGGAAGGGGTGCTGCTTCACACGTTGTCGTCGATCTTGAAGAGGAGGGGTTGTGTCCCACGCCATTGTCGTTCAAGGAGCTGTGCTCCGTCGCCGTTTTGCCGCCGTTGAGCTGCTCTGCCCCTACTTGGTTCATTTTTTTCTTAGTTGCCGTAAGTTTTTTGTTCCAAAAAGTCCTTTTGTTACTATTTTATTATCTTAAGTGAGGTTTTAACAGCGTTAATTGCTATAAAATTGAGTTTCGGTTATTATATATTGCGATTAGAGTTGTTGTAGTTGCTGCGAAAGTTGTTCGGAGCTGAGGTTGTGGCTATCGCCATTGCGGGCTGTGAGGAAACAGAGATTTGTCGCGTAGTTGAGTCGCAAATGAGGTAGAGGCGCTTTTCTTAAACTTATTTTATTTTCAAGAATTGTTATAAATCGATATCGATGCATAATATATTTTTTGGTGATTATGTGAATCTTATGGATTGAACTGAGTTGCTTTGATAATTGTGATTGTTTGCCTGGTGAAATTATTGATTGTTTGAGAAGGCTGAATATTTTGAGTGATTGATTTTGTTAAAGTGATGATTACCGAATTAGTTTTCTTGAGGTTTTGGAAATGTTTTATAATTGAAAATGATTTGATTTTAGAAAATATTTAATATTGAAGTTTGGTTTGATATTGAACCTGATTTGATTTCGGAATTTGGTTTAAAAGAAACTTGAAAAGGATTTGATATTTGAAAATGATTTTATTTTAAATCGGTTTCCATGAGATATGAAAATGATAAGAAATTGTGGAATCAGCTTGGTTTTGAACCAGTTGGAAAGGGTGGCAGAATGGTTTGATTGGCACCCAAAAAGGGTGTCAAAGTCCAAGTTTCAGGGGAGGTACTGTCGAATTTTCTATAAAATATGAGATTTTGTTTGAAATGTTATTTAAAAATTCATGAATTTAAGAATTATATTACTTTACTTGAATTATTAAAGGAAATAATGAATTAAGTTTTGAATTGAATTACTGAGAAGCGAAATATGATTGAACTTTATTTCTTAAGAAAAGAATGAACTGTGGTTGAGGAAGTGCAAAAAAGAAGATTTGTAAGTGAATGAGACATGGGACCCCAGGTAAGAGGCATTGGCATTGTCCATTTGCTCTGGAAAAGAGATGAGGAATAAGAATGATGAAAAATAAGTTTGAATTATAAGAATGAATTGAATGATATTGAGAATGAATTTGAAAATGAAATTGAATTATTATTGAGATATATATGACCGGGTAAGATGCAGTGGTGTTATCCATTTGCTTCGGATAAGAGTTCGCGACTCCGGGTAAGATGCAAGGGTTGAGTTCTGTTGCCGCTTGCTCTAGGTTGAGAATTGTAACACCACCTGGGTAAGAGGCAGGGTGAAGTTGTCCCCTGCTCCAGGTATGCAGGTAAGTTGCAAGGGTTGCAGCGTTGTCCCACTTGCTCCGTGTTTGGTGTTCTGTCCATGGTTAGCTACCAGGACATATCAGATTAGTTGTATAATCGACAGATGAGCTCATCATCTATAGGGCAAGCATTCATCATATGCATCTGCGTGACATTGTTTGGGTGTGCATATTGTAATTAGTTTGCCTATGTGAATAACTATGTTTGACTACTAATTGCTCTACTTGATGTAACTGCTTGATTGTGTTTGAACCTTCTTACTTGTGTTTGTGACTAAGATTAATTGGATTGTGGTGAATTGGATGTTGATTGAGTTATTTGGGCCTAGGGCCGTGTTTGATTATGTGATGGGCCAAAGGTCGTGATTGGTTTTTTATTAAGATTTAGTTAAGTATGAAAAATTAAGCTGATTCCGCATAGACTTAATGAACTTATGCTTGGAACAGATTGGTCATTCATACAGTCTAGGAAACTTATTAAGAATTTCTTATAAGAAAGGAAAGCTTTTGGTTTTCTGGATATTTAAATATTGGTTTTTGAAAAGGGTTTTTGGTGGTTAAACCGTCGATTTTCAAAAGATTCATAAGACAGCGATAATCACTGAGCTCGAAAACAATTTTCTTATTAAATATCTTTTTATGATAATTCTTAAACCCTCTACTGAGAACCCTTTCAAGGATGAAGTTCTCACCTCGTACAAAATTTCTTTTTCAGTGGAAAGTTCAGGAAGCTTTGGCGCGAAGTCGCGACCAATCTACGAACATTATATATATGTTGTATTTTCTGTTTGTTAGTTTAATTAAGACTTTACCCCTCGTTAATTGTCATTTTGAGTTTTTAGAGTGGCATGATTTGTATTTAAGAAGTTTTAATTAGGTTTATGTATTTATTATTATATGAATATAATTATGTGATTAAATGAAATAAAGTAAAGACTTTTGAATTTCTTAACTAAGGATTCGATTTATATTTGCAAAGGCTCAATATTAAATAATTATAATATTAAATAAACAGATTAAAGGTAAGTAACGCCTAGATTTTTAGTACGATCATGAAGTATTAGAAGTAAGGACGTTACACATGTAATCATCACTCTTAATGTAAAGAGCAAACCAAATACTCAAAAGAAGCAAAGGAATAGATATTTTAAAATAGAAATAAAAATAATGTCAAGATTGATCCCTTGGTCATGAATGTCAATTTTCTTGGAGTTTATCCTCTCCACATGTTTGGTACTTGATTAAATTTAGAGCAACAAATAGTAATTTTGGCTTTGAATGGTTATGATGTTAGTAGAGGATGATCTCAAATCTTCATCTCTATATTGTTTGAATTTATTTTCATAAATATTAAATTAAAAAGTAATGCAAAATATTAAAGATAAATTAAAAACCGTTGGCCCTTTATTTTGTAGATTTGGGTCAAATAAGACTCAATTGAGGGCGCTTAATAACGACGATGACGATTTGATCTACGAAAATTTAGTTGGATAACTGGTACACGAATCCCCACACTTTGTACAGCTGTACCAGCAAGTGCACTGGGTCGTCCAAGTAATACCTGAGCGAGTCAGGGTCGATCCCACAAGGATTGTGGTTTGAAGCAAGATATGGTTATCTTGCAGGTCTTAGTCAGGAGAATCAGAAGGGGTAACTATTCGTAATTTGTATTTGTCAGTTGGGATGGAATCAGTAATAGGAATATAGTTGAGAATTGGAGTTGCTTTGTTTTTCTAAATTAACTCTAGGATTTCTGTCTTCTTTGCTTGTGAGTGATTTCTTCTATAGAATGCTGTATATGATCAATGCCATAGGCCGTGGTCATCAATCTCTTCTGCCCCATATCAAACGCCATTGGCCGTGGTCATCCAATCTGACGAAGGGTGAAGCTCTAGCACTTCATTCTCTTGGCGATCCTACTCAAAATGCCACAGACAAGGTCAAATCTTCCGGATCAGAGAATCTGCTTCTTTGGGTTCTAGCCTATACCACAGAGACCCTAATATCCTCGAAAATTGGCTAAACTAGTGTCTCGAGAAGTCCCCAACGAAGTCATGGATTAGCCGTCTGAGAGATGTATAATCAAGTTGGCGGTTTGCGCTTTTCATTCACGTATTCATACGAACCCAAGTAAACACGGGTGGTTGTCAGGCACGCGGTCCTAGTATGATGAACAAAGCTGACTGTCACCAGTCATCTTATTCACCATGTTGAAGAACGAGTATACATCTTAGAAATAAATCAAACACGGATCGAAGAAGAAACAATAATATTTTATTAATTCATAGAACTCAGCTGGGCTCCTCCCCTCAACCTAGGAGGTTTAGAAACTCATACTGAAAAGAAATACAAAGTGTAAAATGAAAATAATGTGTTAAGTATGTGTGATGATCTCTATAACATAAATCTAATCCCTTAAATACTAAACAAATGACTAGTAAGGGTAAAACAGTCTTTTTAGTGCTAAAATCCACTTCTGGGGCCCACTTGGTGAGTGTTTGGGCTGAGCTTTGATGAGATCCACGTGCTAGGAGGTCTCTAGGGTGTTGAACGCTGGCTAGGGGGTCCTCTTTGGGCGTTTGGACGCTGGTCTCTGCTCTTTGGGCATTGGATGCCTGGAAGGGGGCAGGAAGCTGGCGTTGGATGCCAGTTTTAGGCCTTTTAATCTGAAGTAAAATATGGACTATTATATATTGCTGAAAAGCTCTTGAAGTTAGCTTTCTATAGCCATTGAGAACGCACCATTTGGACTTCTACAGCTCTAGAAAAGCTCTTCCGAGTGCAAGGAGGTTAGATCCAGACAGTATCTGCAGTGCTTTCTCTGTCTCTGAATCAGACTTTTGCTCCAGCTCCTCAATTTCAGCCAGAAATTATCTGAAATTGTAAAAAAATACACAAACTCAAAGTTGAATCCAAAAATGTGAATTTAACACTAAAACCTATAAAAACTCAATAAAAACTAAACAAAACATACTAAAAACTATATGAAAAGGATGCCAAAAAGCGTATAAAACATTCACTCATCACAACACCAAACTTAAACCGTTGCTTGTCCCCAAGCAACTAAAAACACAATAGGATAGAAAAAGAAAATTAAGATACAATAAATTTCAAAGTTTCAAATGAAGCTCAGTTTCAATTAGATGAGCGGAACTTAGTAGCTTTTTGCTTCTGAATAGTCTTGGCATCTCACTATCCATTGAAATTCAGAGATGTTGGCATCTTTAGGAACTTATAATCCAGATGATATTATTGACTCTCCTAGTTAAGTTCTTTTTTATTGTTGAACATAGCTTTTTAGAGTCTTGGCCGTGGCCTTAAACACTTTGTTTTCCAGTATTACCACCGGATACATAAATGCCACAGACACTTTAACTGGGAGAACCCTTTTGGATTGTGATTCAGCTTTGCTAGAATCCCCAGATAGAGGTGTCTAGAGTTCTTAAGCACACTCTTTTTTCTTTGGATCACGACTTTAACTGCTCATTCTCAAGGCTTTTCACTTGACACCTTCACGCCACAAGCACATGGTTAGGGACAGCTTGGTTGAACCGCTTAGGCCAGGATTTTATTCCTTTAGGCCCTCCTATCCATTGATACTCAAAGCCTTGGATCCTTTTTCCCTTGCCTTTCGGTTTAAAGGGTTATTGGCTTTTTCTGCTTATTTTTTTTCTTTTTTGCCATTTTTTCTTTCTCTTTCGCATGCATATATTGTTTTTTTTCTTTTGCAACATGCTTTTTCTTTTTGCGGCTTTTTCTTGCTTCAAGAATCAATTTTTGGATTTTTCAAATTACCAATAATACTTTTCCTTTTTGCTTATTCTCTCAAAAGCCAACATTCTAAAATTCTAACTTCAAATATGCACTGTTTAATCATACATTCAGAAAACAAAAGCAATGCCACCACATCAACATAATTAATGTAACACCCTAATTACCCTAAGCCTTACCTCTAGCCATAAAGCAAAGGTTAACAGAGGTTATGGCAATCCTATGGCTTATACATATTTATATATAGAAGGGAATAATATATACTAGAAGCCTGATGAAGGATTAAGCTCAAAGACAGAATTTTAAAAGCGTGAAACGTTCACACGAAGCTAACGCATACGATACAAGATATAGGTATAAGAGAATAATTCATATACAAATATAAGAATATACTAATCATAGAGAACTAGCTGTAGCTTGCAGAGTTTAAGCCGACTAGTTACAAATAGACAGATACAGAGTTTTATAATTAAAACAGCTTATACAACCTATCTCTCAAATAAGCCTCTAAGGCCATAAAGATAATTATACAAAAGGTGAGAGAATACTATGACGAGGGTAAAACAGAAACATACAAGGAAAGAACCATACTCTGCTCTGTCACCATGTCCGCAATTTCACCGAGGTGAATTACGACCTGCATCTGAAAAACAACAACGTATAGAATGAGAACTGGAGGTTCTCAGTATGGTAACAGTACCCAATAATGTAAGATGTAAGGCTCCGGGACGCCGAAGGCAATCCTAGAACTCCACACCAAACAGATATTCAAGCTTAGCGAAATAAAATAAATAAGTAAGAAACTTAAACCATAAACCAGGGTTATCTAAACTTAGGGGGATACTAACTATTACTAACCACACCGTTGTATCCCACAGCCTTCGCCAACCTAACCTCCGTGTGATCCCATCGCCACCGCCTTCCTAACCTCCTCAGCACCAGACAATCACAGATAATGCAAGCAAGTAATACACAGGGAATATTCATATATAGCAAGTAATTCAAAAAGCAAGTAGGCATTTTATACAATTAGGCAAACCCAAATAGTCAAAGCAAGCAAGCACATAAGAGATGCATATGATGAATGCCTATCCTATTGGCTCGTGATATCACTTGTCGGTCCATAAATGCCAACCCGACACATCCTTCCGGATGTAGCCTTTTCTGCCACGCCAGGGATATAGTGCCCTGCACACCCATGCAGTAGCTCTTCTGCTACGCCAGGGATATAGTGCCCTGCACACCCATGCAGCAGCTCTTCTGCTACGCCAGGGATATAATGCCCTGCACACTCATGTAGTAGGGAGTCTACTACGCCAGGGATATAGGCCCCGCACACTTCATGCAGCAGAGAAGGAAAAAACCACAACAAATCATGCAGCAGAAAAATCTGCCACACCAGGGATATAGGCCCTGAACACTCTCAACATTCAACGAGTCATGTAGCAGAGAAATCTGCTACGGCAGGGATATAGGCCCCGCACACTCTCATATAATCTAATAAACTCATCATTACAACTCCGAGTCCTTGACTCATCTCAAACACTGGTCATCGACCATAAATCATCACCAGTTATCACCATTTCTCATCTGAATTCACTTTCAATTATTAATTCTCAATATTCATCAAGATCATTTCTCTTCGAGTCCTCGACTCATCTCAACCATCCTCAATTCACATTTTCCATTCCAACTCAATAGTTCATCAATTCCCCAAGTCATTCTCGACAATCACCATATGCACTACTCTTCCTTCTCTCTCAACTAACTCATCCGCAATACCCCAAAAACCTAAACCTCCGTTTACTAACTTTTCAAAGTAAAACTCAAATAAATTCTCCTAAGACCTTTCCATGTCTCAATACCCAAAAATAAGCCCAATCTTTGAATGATCATAACTTCCTCTACAAAATTCCAAATTTTACAAACTTTATATCAAATCGAAGGGTTTTCAATAATCTTTAATTCTAAACCAAATCCAACAAATTTTGAAAACCGAGGCAAGAGTTATGATCAGAAAAAGTTTACCAAAAATCTATTTTTACCAAAAGCCTCAAAACCTCAAATCCTCACTTTTTAACCAACTCTCAATCCAGAATCACTTATCCCACATTCAAAATAGTCCCAAGGTACCTAAACCATACTCATATACCTTTCCTTCAATTCATAACTTAGTAACACATAAAGATCATCAATTCCATAAACCAATTTCTTCTTGTAATCTCAAATCTCAACAATTTATATCACAAACTATCATCCCACCATACTCTATCAACATCAATAAACCCCATCAATCATTAACAATCCTCAAAAACATCATTTCTCAATTCCCACATCATATAACAACATCATTAATAATCATCAACAACACCAACAACTCTCAACAACCATAACAATATCAACATTTACTATCTCAATTTATCAACTCCTTAAACAGTCATCTCCAATTACCAACAACATTAATATTCAACATCAATCATCAACCATATCAACAAACCCTCATCAAGAACAATAAGTCTCACATTCATTATCAACCTTCATAATCATTAAAATGCCAACAATCATCATCAAATCATATAATCATTATCATTATTATTCCAATTCCTTTCACACAACACCAATACAACATCTATCAATTCCCATTAACAACACAATCACCACTTTTCTCATCAACATCATAATACATCATTAACATCAATAATTTCCAACCATCATCATTAAACACCATAATCAATAACAACCAACAATAAAAAAATCACCATCAATACCCATCTTCCAATCTCAACACCCACCAACATAACTCATCAATAATTATCATCAAACGATAAATGTATCATCATATTCAAACCCATTCATCCAACACCCAAACCATCATCAAGCATACATTTATGAACAATTAACCATACAATCACACATTTCAATCTATCTTAAGGTCAACTAGCCTAAGTGTCCATAAACATTACATATTACATAAAGGAAACCGAAACCATACCTTGACCGATTACCAAACACCAAAACCAAGCCACCAAACTTGATCCAAAGCCTCAACCAACTTCAACAAACACCAAAGCTCAAACTAACAACACATATATCACCAAAATCAAAACCTAAGATACACAAAACAACTAAATACAAGGGTTTAGTGAAACTTTACCTTATCCAACGAGATTAGGGGTATAATCCAACATTTATCCGCTACTAGAGATCACCTAAACAACCAAAATCACAAAATTTTCTCAAAAACTAAACCTCAAAAATACGCAGAACTTAGGGCACAAAACTAGAGAGTGAACAGTAATTTCTTACCAGTTTCTTTAGATAGAAAAGAAGAGCTCGTCGAGAGCTTCACATGGCCACAAATGGCTCGTCAATCGGAGCTCTGTAGCTCAAGATATGGCTCCCGGAAGGTGGAGGTGCATAGTAACCACTCCCTCCTTCCTCTCTTCTCTCATAACCGCGCCCCTCTTTTCTTTTGGGGAAGAAATGAGCTCAAAGCTCATTTAATGAGCTTATATATGTTGGACCTTGGGCCCAACTTAGGCCCGGTCCAACTCGTTAGCATTTTTGGCCCGTTTGGTTCACTTTGGGCCAAAATCTTTAAGATTAGTGTCCGGTTTTCGATTCTAAAGTATTTTTATCCTTTCAAAACAATAAATCGATCTTCCAAAATCTTATTTTTCTAAAACACAGTACTGGACAGACTTAAACCGGTTCGACCAGTTCGTTTGCCATTTCGCGGTTTTTCTCAGAAAATACATTTTCTGACTCAGAAAAATTCATTGAAACCAAATTTCACCTTTATAATTTCAAATTAAAACTTCTAAATTTTGAATCTATTCCAGGAACTAAAATTATTATTTTTATAAAAATGATTTTGCATGAAAAACTCAGGTTCTTACAATTAAACTATTCTTATTATAAACTTGAAATTCATGTATCTCTCAATTCTTTTCAAATAAAATTTTCTTTTAAGTAAGGTGAGAGATATGTGGAACATTTTACAACTTTAAGGCACCCATGCAAATGATCATGCAACTAGAACAAGAGAATAGATAAAACATAATAGAAAACAGAAAAATACAACAGGAAAGGAGATAAAGAGAACGAATCCACCTTTAATGGTGGCGGCTAGTGCTCCTCCTTGAAGATCCACTGTGATGCTTGATCTCTTCAATGTCACTCCTTTTCCTTTCTTGTTCTTTCCTCATAGCCCTTTGATCGTCTCTAATGGCTTTTTGGTCTTCTCTTATTTCATTGAGGGTGATGGAGTGCTCTTGATGCTCCACCCTCAATTGCTCCATGTTAGTGCTTAGCTCTCCAAGAGAAGTTTGCCATTGATCCCAATAGCTTTGAGGAGGAAAATACATCCCTTGAGGCATCTCAGGGATCTCATACTGAGGTGGCTGCACAAGCTCTTGTGCATGCTCTCTAGTTTGCTCCATCCTCTTCTTAGTGATGGGCATGTCCTCCCCAATGGAGATATCTCCTTCTATGACAATTTCAGCTGAATTGCATAGATGACAGATGAGGTGTGGGAATGCCAACCTTGCATTGGTGGAAGGCTTCTCAGCTATCTTGTACATCTCTTGAGGAATTACTTCTTGTACTTCTACCTCACTTCCAATCATGATGCAATGGATCATGATGGCTTTGTCAACAGTAACTTCTGACCGATTGCTAGTGGGAATGATAGATCTTTAGATGAATTTCAACCATCCTCTAGCTATGGGCTTAAGGTCAACCCTTCTTAGTTGAATGAAATTGCCTTGGGAATCCTTTTTCCACTGTGATCCTTTCACACAGATATGTGAGAGCACTTGATCCAATCTTTTATCAAAGTTAACTCTCCTAGTGTAAGGATGAGGATCTTCTTGCATTAGAGGCAAGTTGAACGCCAACCTCACACTTTCCGGGCTGAAATCTAAGATTCTCCTTCGGACCATGGTGCTCTAATTCCTTGGATTTTTACACTAGTGTTATGGTTTTTAGTAACCCATGCATTAGCATAGAACTCTTGCACCATTAGAATCCCAACATCATGAATGGGATTGGTTAGGACTTCCCAACCTCTTCTCCGGATCTTTCTTCAGATTTTTGGATACTCATTCTTTTTGAGCTTGAAAGGGACCTCAGGGATCACTTTCTTCTCTGCGACTACTTTATAGAAGTGGACTTGGTGGGCTTTGGTGATGAATCTCTCCATCTCCCAAGATTCACAGGAGGTGGCTACTGCCTTTCCTTTCCTCTTTCTAGAGGATTCTCCAACCTTGGGTGCCATGAATGGTAATGGAAAGAAAAAAAGCTATGCTTTTCCAACAACAAACTTAAAACTTTGCTCGTCCTCGAGCAAAAATAAAGAAAAGCGAAGAATTGAGTAGAAGAAGAAGAAAATAAAAGGAGATAGAGGAAGAGATAGGGCCCGGCCAGTGGGTTTTATAAGTGTATGAGAGGTGTGTGTATGAAGGGATATGAAGAGGGGTATTTATAGGGAGTGGGTAGGGTTGGGTTCGGTCATGGGTAGGATTTTGGGTGGGAAATTTGATTTTGAAGTGGGTGGGTGTTGGTGGGAGTTATGATGGTTGTGGGGAAGTGGTATGGATGTGATTGGGCTAGGGTTTATAGGGATGTATGTATGGGGAAGTGTGTAAGTAAGTGGGGTAGGTGAAGATGCTATAGGACCCACTGGTCCTGAGAGGTTAGGAAATTCAGATTTCCTGCTTTCTGCACTGGCGTTTGAACACCCAGGGGCTGCTCCCTGGCTGGCGTTCAATGCCAGCAATTCTGCCCATTAGGGGCATTGGACGCCCAGGGACTACTCCCTGAGTGGCATTCAACTTTTAATAACACTCCATCCAGAGTGTTCTGTTTTCACTGTTGTGAATTCTGTCTCTGTTTTGACTGCTGCATATGATCATGACTTTAAAATTAACTAAAAGAAAATGAAAGAAAATAATTAACTAAGGTTGGGTTGCCTCCCAACAAATGCTTCTTTAACGTCACTAACTTGACGGTCAGCTCCTTACGGAGGTGAGTATGGGATCAGATTTTTGCCCCTGACAGTGAACTTTCTTCCTGTCTTCTTATGAATGAGCTCCACATGCTCTAAAGATGGGATACGACTCATTGTGTGTGGTAAGATTGGCTTCTTGGTGAAGACAACTCTCATGCCAGGTGAGAGGCCTTCAGTTGAGACTTTCTTGTCCTTCTAACCTTTAGGTACTTTCTTCCTAGTACCTTTGTGCTTAGAGCTTATTGATGGCTGCCCAACACCAAACTTAGAATTGATGTCTGGGAGCTCTGTAATGCTCTGCACAGAAAGAGAGGGTTGGAATACTAGGTGTTACACAGTTATCTCTTTTTTATTTGAGGGAGAATTGGGATGAGGCATCTTGAACAAGATGTGATCCTTCCCTAGTTGTAGAGTCAGTTCTCCCTTAGCCACATCAATGACAGCATTGGCAGTGGCTAGGAAAGGTCTTCCAAGGATGACAGAGTCATCCTCATCCTTTCCAACATCCAAGACTATAAAGTTTGTAGGGATGTAGTAGTTTTCAACCTTTACCAAGACATCCTCTACCAAGCCATATGGCTTCTTCATTGTCTTGTCTGCCATCTCTAATGAGATGTTTGCAGCTTGTACCTCAAGAATTCCTAGCTTCTTCATTACAGAGAGTGGCATGAGGTTGATGCTTGACCCTAGGTCACATAGAGCCTTCTCAAAGGTCATGGTGCCTATGGTGCAAGGGATCAGAAAGCGTCCAGGATCTGAAAGCTTCTGAGGTAGCTTCTGTTGAACCAAAGCATGGAGTTCTTTGGTAAGCAGTGGAGGTTCTTCCTCCAGTGGCTTTTTACCAAATAACTTGGCATTCAGCTTTATAAGAGCTCCTAGGTACCGAGCAACATGCTCTACCTTAGTGTCTTCATCCTCATCAGAGGATGACTATTCCTCAGAACTTATGCACTGTAGAAGTGCATGCAAAGGAACCTCTATGATCTTTATGTGAGCCTTGGCTTCCTTTGGTTCTAGGATAGGTTTTTTGAGTGGGAATTGAGCACTCAGAAGGTGTGCTTTTATTGGCATTCAACGCCACTTCTATTAGCTCTTTCGGCATTGAACGCCCATGTTGTGCACCCTTACTAGCATTAAACGCCAGTCCTCTTGTCATTTTGGGCATTGAACGCCCAGCAGGGATATCCTTACTGGCATTCAATGCCAGCTTCTCTGGCTGGTTGGGCGTTGAACGCCCAGTGAGGGATTCCTCACTGGCGTTCAACGCCAGAAATCCTATATGTTTAGGCGTTGAACACCCAACCAGTGCTCCCTGGCTAGCGTTCAACGCCAGCTCTGCTGCCAGGATGGGCGTTGAACGCCTAGTAAGGGGTTTGTCACTGGCGTTCAATGCCAGACTTGCTGCCATTGTGGGCGTTGAACCCCAGTGAGGGCTTCCTCACTGGCGTTCAATGCCTTCCCTATCTTCTCAGATTTCGGCCTCTACCTCCATGGTGATGGCCTTGCATTCTTCTCTTGGGTTTACCTCAGTGTTGCTTGGAAGAGTGTTAGGAGGAGTCTCAGGGATTTTCTTGCTCAGTTGACCAACTTGTACCTCCAGATTTCTAATGGAGGACCTTGTTTCATTCATGAAACTATGAATAGTCTTAGAGAGGTTGGAAACCAGAGTGACTAAGTCAGAGAGACTCTTCTTAGAAGTTTCCATATTCCCTTGAGAAGATGGAAATGGTGGTTTATTGTTGAACCTATTCTGGTTCCTACCTCCTTGATTGTTATTGAAACCTTGCTGAGGTTTCTGTTGATCCTTCCATGAGAGGTTAGGATGATTGCTCCATGAAAGATTGTAGGTGTTTCCATAGGGTTCTCCCATGTAATTCACCTCCTCCATGGTGGGTTGATTAGGATCATAAGCTTCAACTTCAGAAGAAGCTTCCTGAGTACTGCTAGCTGCAGTTTGCATTCCAGTTAAATGCTGAGAGATCATGTTGACCTGTTGAATCAAGATCTTGTTCTGAGCCAATATGACATTTAGAGTATCAACTTCAAGAAATCTTTTTTTCTGAGAGATTTCATGATTCACAGGATTTCATTCAGAAGTGTACATGAATTGGTTGTTTGCAACCATCTCAATGAGCTGTCTTACTTCTGCAGGTGTTTTCTTTAAGTGGAGTGATCCACCTGCAAAGTTGTCCAATAAAATTTTGGATATCTCAGACAAGTCATCATAGAATACGCCTATGATAGACTATTCTGAGAGCATGTTAGGAAGACATCTCCTGATCAACTGCTTGTATCTTTCCCAAGCTTCATAGAGGGATTGACCTTATCTTTGTTTGAAAGTTTGAATATCCACTCTACTTTTGCTCATTCTCTGACGGGGAAAGAATTTTGCAAGAAAAAGTATTAACCATCTTTTTCCAAGAGTTTAGAATCTCTTTTGGTTGGGACTCCAACCATGTCTTAGCTCTGTCTCTTATAGCAAAGGGAAAGAGAATAAGCTTGTAGACTTCAGGATTTACTCCATTAGTCTTTACAATATCACTGATTAGCAAGAACTCAGCTAAAAACTAATGTGGATCTTCCATTGGAAGTCCATGAAACTTGCAATTCTGTTGTAGAAGAGAGACTAACTGAGTCTTAAACTCAAAATTGTTAGCTCCAATGGCAGGTACAGAGATACTTCTGTCATATAAGTCAGAGGTGGCATGGTGTAGTCACCAAGAACCTTTCTTGCTTCCTCTTGAGGTTCGGCCATGTCTTCTCTTTCTTATTCAAAGTTTTCTGAAAGGTCTCTTCCGGAGTGTTGTGCTTTAGCTTGTTGTAAACACCTCCTTAGAGTTTTCTCAGGTTCAGGATTAGGAGTCAAGAGGGGTTCTTTATCCCTGTTCATGGTCATAAACAAGAAAAGAAGAAAAGAAAAAAAAGGAAGCTTCTATATCTGATTTGAGTATAGAAGGTTCCCAATGAGATGTGAAGAAAGAAGAAGAAGATAGAAAAGTGAAGATGGAAGATGAGAGAAATAGTAATCGAATAAATAGAAGTAATAGAAGAAGAATTAGAAATAGAAAAAGATAAATAAGAATTAAAATAATTTTATTTTTATTTTATTTGTTAATTAATTTTGAAAATTAAGGTTAATAATTTAAAAAGAATTGAAAATTAGTTATTGATTTTCGAAAATAGAAGAGAGAGAAGAAGAAAGAATTTTCAAAAATTAAGACAGAGAGAAGAGTTAGTTAGGAAGTTTTGAAAAAGAGGAGAGAGAAGATGAGTAATTAATTAAGAAAAGATTTGAGTTTAAAATAAGATAAGAGATTAGAAAAGATTTGAATTTAAGAATTTGAAATTAGAAAAGATAAGAAAAGATAAGATAAGAAATTAAAAAGATTTGAAAAAGATTTGATTTTAAAAATTGAAATTAGAAAAGATAAGATAAGAGTTTGAAAAGATTTGAAAAAGATTTGAAAAAGATAAGTTTTGAATTTTGATTTTGAAAAAGTTTAAATTTTGAAATTTGAAATTTGAATTCTTAAATTTGAAATTTGAAAAAGATAAGATAAAATTTTTGAATTTTGAAGAAAGATAAGATAAGATTTTTAAAAAAGATATGATTTTTGAAAAATATATGATTTTTAATTTTGAAAAGATTTGATTTTTGAAATTTGAAAACTAAGATAAAATAAGATAAAAAATTTAAAATTGAAATCCGAATTTTTAGTTAGAATTTTTGAAATTTAATGAAAAATAGAAATAGAAAAGATAATTTTTTATTTTTGAATTTAATGAGGAAAGAGAAAAACAAGTAAAAGACACAAAACTTAAAATTTTTAGATCTAGCACCCCAAGTTTTCAAAAATTTGAGGGAAAAACACAATGGGACACCAAACTTAAAAATTTTAAGATCAAAACCAAAAGAAAACACAAGAACACTTTGAAGACTAACAAGAACACAAAGAACAAGACTCAAGAAATTCAAAGAACACAAGAACACACAAAGAACACCAAACTTAGAATTTTTAGAAAACTAAACACAAATTTTCGAAAAATTAAAGAAAATAAACAAGAAGACACCAAACTTAAAGATTTGACACAAGATTTAACCAAAGAAACTATTTTTGAAATTTTTTTGAAAGAAAGACTAAAGATTTTCGAAAATTGACTCAGCAAGAACACAAACAAAGACTCAAACAAAGAAACTATCTTAAAAAAAATTAGAAAGAAAGACTCAAAGAGAACGAAAATTACCAAGAACAAAAACAAAAAGACTCAAACTAAGAACAAAGATTAAACAAAGAAAAGAAAAATATTTTTGAAAAAACTTTTAACTTTTTTCGAAAAATAGAGAAGAAGAAAATAAAAATAAAAGACTCAATAAAATAAAATAAATTACCTGATCTAGGGAACAAGATAATCTGTTGGCTTGTCCAAACTCAAACAATCCCCATCAACGACGCCAAAAACTTGGTACACGAATTCCCACACTTCGTACAGCTGTACCAGTAAGTGCAGTAAGTCGTCCAAGTAATACCTGAGGGAGTCAGGGTAGATCCCATGAGGATTGTGGTTTGAAGCAAGCAATGGTTATCTTGCAGGTCTTAGCCAGGCGAATCAGAAGGGGTAACTATTCGTAATTTGTATTTCTGAGTTGGGATGGAATCAGTAATAGGAATATAGTTGAGAATTGGAGTTGCTTTGTCTTTCTGAATTAACTATGGTATTACTGTCTTCTTTGCTTATGAGTGATTTCTTCTATGGAAGGCTGTATGTGATCAATGTCATGGGTCATGGTCATCAATCTCTTCTACTACAGATCAAATGCCATTGGCTGTGGTCATCCAATTTGACGGAGGGTGAAGCTCTAGCAGTTCATTCTCTTGGCAATCCTACTCAAAACGCCACAGACAAGGTCGAATCTTCCAGATCAGAGAATGCTACTTCTTTGGGTTCTAGCCTATACCACAGAGACCCTAATCTCCTCGAAAATTGGCTGAACTGGTGTCTCGAGAAGTCTCTAACGAAGTCATGGATTAACCGTCTGAGAGATGTATAATCAAGCCGGCGATTCACGCGGTCCTAGTATGATGAACAGAGCTGATTGTCACTGGTCATCTTATTCACCATGTTTAAGAATGACTATACATCTTAGAAATAAATCAAACACGGATCGAAGAAGAAACAGTAATACTTTTTTTAATTCATATAACTCAGCAAGGCTCCTCCCCTCAACCTAGGAGGTTTAGAAACTCATACTGAAAAGAAGTACAAAGTGAAAAATGAAAATAATGTGTAAAGTATGCGTGATGATCTCTATAACATAAATCTAATCCCTTAAATACTAAACAAATTACTAGTAAGGGTAAAACAGTCTTTTTACTGCTAAAATCTACTTCTGGAGCCCACTTGGTGAGTGTTTGGGCTGAGATTTGATGAGATCTACGTCCTAGGAGGTTTCTAGGGTATTGAACGCTTGCTAGGAGGCTCCCTTTGGGCGTTTGGACGCTGGTCTCTACTCTTTGGGCACTGGACGCCTAGAAGGGGGCAGGAAGCTGGCGTTGGACGCCAGTTTTGCACCTTCTAATCTAAAGCAAAGTATGGAATATTATGCGTTGCTAGAAAGCTATAGAAGTCAGCTTTCCATAGCCGTTGAGAACGCTCCATTTGAACTTCTGTAGCTCCAGAAAGGTTCTTCCGAGTGTAAGGAGGTCAGATCCGGACAGCATCTGCAGTGCTTTCTCTGTCTCTGAATCAGACTTTTGCTCCAGCTCCTCAATTTCAGCCAGAAATCACCTGAAATTGTATAAAAACACATAAACTCAAAGTAGAATCCAAAAATGTGAATTTAACACAAAAAACTATGAAAACTTAATAAAAACTAAACAAAACATACTAAAAACTATATGAAAATGATGCCAAAAAGCGTATAAAATATCCGCTCATTGGTGCACGAATTGTAAATCACACTTTTCACAACTCGTACCACTAACCAGCAAGTGCACTGTGCCGTCCAAGTAATACCTTACGTGAGTAAGGGTCGATCCCACGGAGATTGTCGACTTGAAGCAAGCTATGGTTATTTTGTAATTCTTAGTCAGGAAATTAATAACAAAAATGGTTGGGTTTATGAAGAGTAATTAACATAAAATAAATAATACTTGTTGTGCAGTGATGAAGAGCAGGTTGAGGTTTTGGAGATGCTCTGTCTTCTGAATTTCTGCTTTCCTACTGTCTTCTTCTTCACGCACGCAAGGCTCCTTCCATGGCAAGATGTATGTTGGTGGATCACCATTGTCAATGGCTACCATCCGTCCTCTCAGTGAAAATGGTCCAAATGCGCTGTCACCGCACGGCTCCTTCCATGGCAAGCTGTATGTTGGTGGATCACTGTTGTCAATGGCTACCATCCATCCTCTCAGTGAAAATAGTCCAAATGCTCTGTCACCGCACGGCTAATCATCTGTCGGTTCTCACTCATGTTGGAATAGGATCCATTGATCCTTTTGAATCTGTCACTACGCCCAGCACTCGTGAGTTTGAAGCTCGTCACAGTCATCCCATCCCAGATCCTACTCGGAATATCACAAACAAGGTTTAGACTTTTCGGATCTTAGGAATGACCGCCAATAGTCCTAGCCTATACCACGAAGACTCTGATCATGAACCAATAGGCTAAGAGATATACACTCAATCTAAGGTAGAACAAAAGTGGTTTTCAGGCACGCCTTCATAGGTTGAGAATGGTGATGAGTGTCACGGATCATCACATTCATTAGGATGAAGTGCGAGTGAATATCTTAGAATAGAGACAAGCATGATTGAATGGAAAACTGTAGTAATTGCATTAATTCATCGAAACACAGCAGAGATTCTCACCCCCAACCATGGGGTTTAGAGACTCATGTCGTCAGAAATACAATATGAAACATGTAAAAATGTCATGAGATACATAGTAAGTCTCTAAAAGTAGTATTTATACTAAACTAGTAGCTAGGGTTTACAGAAAATGAGTAAACTAAGATGGATAGTGCAGAAATCCACTTCTGGGACCCACTTAGTGTGTGTTTGGGCTGAGCATTGAGCTTTACACGTGTAGAGGCTTCTCTTGGAGTTAAATGTCAGGTTGCAGCTTGTTTGTGGCGTTTAACTTTGGTTTGTAACCTATTTCTGGCGTTTAACTTCAGAATAGGACAGGAAGTTGGCGTTTAAACGCCAGTTTGCATCGTCAAAACTCGGGAAAGGTATGGACTATTATATATTGCTGGAAAGTCCTGGATGTATACTTTCCAAAGCAATTGAGAGCGCGCAAATTGGGTTTCTGTAGCTTGAAAAAATCCATTTCGCGTGAAGCAAGGTCAGAATCCAACAGCATCTGCAGTCCTTTTTCAGCCTCTGAATCAGATTTTTGCTCAGATCCCTCAATTTTAGCCAGAAAATATCTAAAATCATAGAAAAACACACAAACTCATAGTAAAGTCTAGAAATGTAATTTTTGCATAAAAACTAATAAAACTATACTAAAAAGTAGCTAAATCCCACTAAAACTATATGAAAATACCCCAAAAAGCGTATAAAATATCCGCTCATCACAACACCAAACTTAAACTGTTGCTTGTCCTCAAGCAACTAGATAAATAAAACAGGATAGTAAGAAGGTCAAGAGGCAATAACACCTCAGAGTTTTACATGAAGCTCAAATTCTCATTAGATGTGCAGGACTAGTAGCTTTTTGCTTCTGAACAGTTTTGGCATCTCCATTCATCCTTTGAAGTTCAGAATGATTGGCATCTATAGAAATTCAGAATTCAAATAGTGTTATTGATTCTCCTTGTTTAGTATGTTGATTCTTGAACACAGCTACTTTATGAGTCTTGGTCGTGGCCCTAAGCACTTTGTTTTCCAGTATTACTACCGGATACATAAATGCCACAGACACATAACTGGGTGAACCTTTTCAGATTGTGACTCAGCTTTGCTAGAGTCCCCAATTAGAGGTGTTCAGGGTTCTTAAGCACACTCTTTTTGCTTTGGACCACGACTTTAACCGCTCAGTCTCAAGCTTTTCACTTGACACTTTCATGCTACAAGCACATGGTTAGGGACAGCTTGGTTTAGCCGCTTAGGCCGGGATTTTATTCCTTTGGGCCCTCCTATCCATTAATGCTCAAAGCCTTGGATCCTTTTTATTACCCTTTCCTTTTGGTTTAAAGGGTTACTGGCTTTTTTTTGCTGTTTTTTCTTGCTTCAAGAATTAATTTCATGATTTTTCAAATTATCAATAACATTTCTCTTTTTCATCATTCTTCAAGAGCCAACAGTTTTAACATTCATAAACATCAAATTCAAAAGACATATGCACTGTTCAAGCATTCATTCAGAGAACAAAAAATATTGCCACCACATATAAATAATTTGAATTTTTCTTCTTAAAAACTCGAAAATAAAATTGCCTCCTTATTCTAAAAATCTGCTATTTTATTCATGTTCAATGATGATAAGAAAGATAAATTATAACTTATTTGGGGATAGAAAAATAAAAGATAAAGATACTAATTGCTACTACTCATATGACTTCTAAAGTAGATTTCTAATAGTAAAAGTTATCACAGAGTTAAGACTAAGATTAGGACTCAACAACCTTTATTTTGGGAGATGGATGCTCCTTTAGTCTGTGGGGTGCTTGGCCCTTCAAGAGACAGCTTCTAGTGCTTCAGCTCCTGTAGCTCACGCCCTTGCTCCTCTTGTTCCCTCAACAGTTTGCAGAGCATGCTATTTTGAACTTGCTGTTCTTCTTTTAGTTGATCCATAGCTTCTTGCAGCTTGGTGACAGAGGCTTCTAGGCGGGTCCAGTAGTCAATCTGAGGGATTTCTTGGAGGAACTCCTGTGCCCTCCTTTTGATGGAGTTGTCTTGCACCTGTTGTCCTTCCATTGATTTTTTTGTGATTGGGTGCTCGACTGAGATATACTCATCCACTCCCATCTTTACCCCAGCATTCTTGCATAGCAGAGATATTAAGCTTGGGTAAGCCAATTTGGCTTCCTTGGAGTTCTTGTTTGTAATTGTGTAGAGCTCACACGAAATCAGATCTTGAATCTCCACTTCGTTTCCCTGCATAATACAATGGATCATAATTGCTCTTTTGAGGGTAACCTCAGAGCGGTTACTGGTGGGCAATATGTAACGCCCAATGAAGTCCAGCCAGCCCCTAGCGACTGGTTTGAGATCCCCTCTCTTGAGTTGATTTGGGACACCCTTTGTGTTGGTTGTCCACTTGGTTCTAGGGATGCATATGTCCTTCAGAACTTGGTCCAAGCACTTATCTGATCTCACCATTCTCTTACTAAAGGAATCCGGATCATCTTGTAGTTGCTGTGGCTTGAAGATCTCTCTTATTTTGTCAATGTGGAAGTAAATAGCTTTCCCTCTGACCATGGTTTGAAAGGTGTAAAAGGCGATTCCAGCCCTTCTCTGCCTATCTGTTTGCCACACATTTGCATAGAATTCTTGAACCATGTTTCTTCCCACCTTTGTCTCAGGATTAGCTAGGATTTCCCAGCCCCTTTTTTCGAATTTGCTCTTGGATCTCCGGATATTCGTCTTCTTTCAGATTGAATTTAACTTCCGGGATCACTGATCTTAGACCCATTATTCTGTAATAATGGTCTGCATGTTCTTTTGTTAAGAACTTCTCCTGATTCCAAAGTGGTTTTGGAATATTCTCTTTCTTGCCTCTTGAAGTGGTTTGTTTTCCTTTAGGAGCCATGATCTTAGTGAGTCTTAGCTCAGTGATCATGCAAAGCACACCAAACTTAGAGGTTTGCTTGTCCTCAAGCAAAAGAAAGGAAAGGAGAGGAATAGAAGGAGAGGCAAGTTCGAATTGTGGAGGAAAGGAGGAGGCCGAGTTTGAATTTATAAAGGAGGGGTGGGTTTGAAAATTTTGAAAAAGATATGATAGAAGATATGATTTGTAAAAAGATAATTATGATATGCAAAAGATGAAATTTTAAATTTGAAAAGATAAGAGGGGGATTTGAAAAAGATAGATTTAATTTTGAAAAGATAATATGATAGTTTGAAAAAGATTTGAAAAGAATTTAAAAAGATAGATGATTTTTTGAAAAAAAATTGAAAAGGAATTAAGAGATATATGGATTTTGAAAAAGATTTTTAAGAGGGGTTGAAGAAAAATGAAGATTTTTAGGATTAAGATTTTTTTGAATTTGAAATTAAAACATGAGAGTTTGTAACATGTTTATGCAAGAAATTATGGATGAAATCATGAAAATTTGAAAAAAATAGATTTGGAAAACAAAACTTCCTCCCCTCCACAATCCTGGCGTTAAACTCCCAACTGCTGCATGTTTTGGGCGTTTAACGCCCCTCTGGCTAATGACTGGGTTGCCTCCCAGCAAGCGTTTCTTTATTGTCTTTAGCTGGACCTTGCTGAGCTTTTAATCTAACCTCAGCTTTGAGCATTCTTGCTCAACAATGCCTTCAAGATAATGCTTGATTCTCTGTCCATTAATAATGAACTTCTTATTAGAATCAATGTCTTGAAGCTCCACATAGCCATATGGTGACACACTTGTAATCACATATGGTCCCCTCCACCGGGATTTCAGTTTCCCGGGAAATAATCTGAGCCTAGAGTTAAACAGCAGAACCTTCTGTCCTGGTTCAAAGACTCTAGATGACAGCTTTCTGCCATGCCACCTTTTTGCTTTCTCTTTGTAAAGCTTGGCATTTTTGAAAGCAGTGAGTCTGAATTCCTCTAGCTCATTCAGCTGGAGCAATCTTTTTTCTCCAGCTAATTTGGCATCAAAGTTTAGGAATCTGGTTGCCCAGTAGGCCTTATGCTCCAGTTCCACGGGCAGATGACAGGCCTTACCATACACAAGCTGGTATGGAAAGGTCCCTATAGGAGTCTTGAATGCTGTTCTGTATGCCCACAGAGCGTCATCCAAGCTTCTTGCCCAATCCTTTCTACGGGTACTTACAGTCCGTTCCAGGATTCTTTTTAGTTCTCTATTAGAGACTTCAGCTTGCCCATTTGCCTGTGGATGATATGGAGTTTCCACCTTGTGGCTAATTCTATATCGAACCATAGCAGAGTAAAGCTGTTTGTTGCAGAAGTGAGTGCCCCATCACTGATTAGTGCTCTAGGGACACCAAACTTGCTGAAGATATGTTTCTGGAGGAACTTCAGCACTGTCTTAGTATCATTGGTGGGTGTTGCAATGGCCTCTACCCATTTGGATACATAGTCGACTGCCACCAGAATATAAGTGTTTGAGTATGATGGTGGGAAAGGCCCCATGAAGTCAATACCCCATACGTCAAACAACTCAATCTCTAAGATCCCTTGCTGAGGCATGGCGTAACTATAAGGCAGATTACCAGCTCTCTGGCAGCTGTCACAGTTACGCACAAACTCTCGGGAGTCTTTATAGAGAGTGGGCCAGTAGAAGCCACATTAGAGGACTTTTGTGGCTGTTCGCTCACCTCCAAAATGTCCTCCATATTGTGATCCATGACAATGCCATAGGATCTTCTGTGCTTCTTCTCTAGGCACACACCTACGGACTATTCCGTCTGCACATCTCTTAAAGAGATATGGTTCATCCCACAGGTAGTACTTTGCATTAGTAATTAATTTTTTCGTTTGTTGCCTGCTGTACTCCGTGGGTAGGAATCTTGCAGCTTTATAGTTTGCAATGTCTGCAAACCATGGTGTTTCCTGAATGGCAAACAATTGCTCATCCGAAAAGGTTTCAGAGATCTCAATAGAGGGAAAGGACGCCCCTTCTACTGGTTCTATCCGGGACAGATGATCAGCCACTTAGTTCTCTGTCCCTTTTTTGTCTCTTATTTCTATATCAAACTCTTGCAGAAGCAACACCCATCTTATGAGCCTGGGTTTTGAATCCTACTTTGTGAGTAGATATTTAAGAGCAGCATGGTCAGTGTACACAATCACTTTTGATCCTACTAAATATGATCTAAACTTGTCAATGGCATAAACCACTGTAAGCAATTCTTTTTCTGTGGTTGTGTAATTTTTCTGAGCATCATTTAAAACACGGCTAGCATAATAAATGACATACAGAAGCTTGTTATGCCTCTGTCCCAGTACTGCACCAATGGCATGGTCACTGGCATCACACATTAGTTCGAATGGTAGTGTCCAGTCTGGTGCAGAAATAACTGGTGCTGTGACCAGCTTAGCTTTCAGAGTTTCAAACGCTTGCAGACACTTTGTGTCAAACACAAATGGCATATCAGCAGCTAGCAGATTGCTCAGAGGTTTTGCAATTTTTGAAAAATCCTTTATAAACCTCCTATAGAATCCTGCATGCCCCAGAAAGCTTCTGATTGCCTTAACATTGGTAGGTGGTGGTAATTTTTCAATTACTTCCACTTTAGCTTGATCTACCTCTATTCCTTTGTTTGAAATTTTATGCCCAAGGACAATTCCTTCAGTCACCATAAAGTGACATTTTTCCTAGTTTAAAACTAGGTTAGTCTCTTGGCATCTTTTCAAAACAAGTGATAAATGGTCAAGGCAGGAGCTGAATGAATCTCCAAATACTGAGAAGTCATCCATGAAGACTTCCAGAAATTTTTCTACCATATCAGAGAAGATAGAGAGCATGCACCTCTGAAAGGTTGCAGGTGCATTACACAGACCAAAAGGCATCCTTCTGTAGGCAAACACTCCAGAAGGACATGTGAATGTTGTTTTCTCTTGGTCCTAAGGATCTACTGCAATTTGGTTATAGCCTGAATATCCATCCAAAAAGCAGTAGTATTCATGACCTGCTAGTTTTTCTAGCATCTGGTCTATGAATGGTAAAGAAAAGTGATCCTTCCTGGTGGTTGTATTGAGTCTTCTGTAATCAATACACATACGCCACCCTGTAACTGTTTTTGTAGGAACCAGTTCATTTTTTTCGTTATGAACCACTGTCATGCCTCCCTTCTTGGGGATAACTTGGACAGGGCTCACCCAGGGGCTATCAGAAATGGGATAAATAATCCCAGTCTCCAATAACTTGGTGACCTCTTTCTGTACCACCTCCTTCATGGCTGGATTTAGCCGCCTCTGTGGTTGAACCACTGGCTTAGCATCATCCTCCAATAGGATCTTGTGCATGTATCTTGCTGGGCTGATGCCCTTAAGATCACTTATGGACCACCCAAGAGCTGCCTTGTGCGTCCTTAGCACTTGAAGTAGTGCTTTCTCTTCCTGTGGATTTAAAGCAGAGCTTATAATCACCGGAAAAGTGTCACCTTCTCCCAGAAATACGTATTTCAGGGATGATGGTAGTGGTTTGAGCTCGGATTTAGGAGGTTTCTCCTCTTCCTGAGGAATTTTCAGAGGCTCTTTTATTTCCTCTAATTCCTCCAGATCAGGCTGAACATCTTTAAAGATATCTTCTAGCTCTGATTCGAGACTCTCATCCATGTTGATCTCCTCTACCAGGGAGTCAATAATATCAACACGCATGTAGTCATTTGATGTGTCTGGATGCCTCATTGCCTCAACCGCATTCAGCTTGAACTCGTCATCATTGACTCTTAAGGTCACCTCCCCTTTTTGGACATCAATGAGGGTTCGTCCAGTTGCTAGGAAAGGTCTTCCTAGAATGAGAGTTGCACTTTTGTGCTCCTCCATTTCCAGCAATACAAAGTCAGTGGGAAAGGCGAATGGCCCAACCTTGACAATCATGTCCTCAATTATGCCTGATGGGTATTTAATGGAGCCATCAGCAAGTTGAAGACATATCCGGGTTGGTTTGACCTCTTCAGCCAAGCCAAGCTTTCTGATAGTGGATGCAGGGATTAGATTGATACTTGCCCCAAGGTCACATAGAGCTGTCTTGGTACAAGTACCCTCTAATGTGCATGGTATCATAAAGCTTCCGAGATCCTTAAGCTTCTCTGGTAAGCTTGTTAGGATGACTACACTGCATTCTTCAGTGAGAAAAACTTTTTCTGTTTCTCTCCAGTCCTTCTTATGACTTAAGATCTCTTTCATGAACTTAGCATAAGAGGATATTTGCTCAAGTGCCTCTGCAAACGGAATCTTCATTTTAAGAGTCCTAAGATAGTCTGCAAAGCGGGCGAATTCTTTATCCTGTTCCGCTTGGCGGAGTTTCTGAGGATAAGGTATTTTGGCTTTATATTCTTCAACCTTAGTTGTTGCAGGTTTATTTCCTACAGAGGCAGGTTGAGAAGCCTTCTTGAGGGAGTTAGTATCAACACTTGCAGGTGTCTGATTCCTCACTGGCGTTTGAACGCCAGAACTGGACATGGATTGGGCGTTTAACGCCAAATTCCTACCCTTTTCTGGCATTTGAACGCCATAATTGGATGTGGATTTGGAGTCTAACGCCAGTTTTTCACCTGTTTCTGGCATTTGATCGCTAGACCTATTCCTCTCTGGGCTCTTACTGTCCTCAGAGGAATTTTGGGTAGCAGGTTGCTCCTCCTCTGTTAGCTGTTCTTTTCTTGGCTTTCTGCTGCTTTGAGTTGAAGTGTTTAGCATTTTTCCACTTCGTAATTGAACTGCTTGGCACTCCTTTGTTATCTGTTTTGATAACTGCTATTTTGTCTGATTCAATTGTGATTTCATATCCTTGTTAGCAATTCTGGTCTCTTGTAGCATCTCCTTAAATTATGCTAACTGCCTTGTTATAGAAGATAATTGCTGATTGAGTTCAGCAACTTGTTCCTGAGGACTAAAGTCAGTTGACATTTCCTTAGCTTCTTCTTTCATGGAGGACTCATTACTTATGTACAGATGCTGATTTCTAGCAACTATATCAATAAGCTCTTGAGCCTCTTCAACAGTCTTTCTCATGTGTATAGATCCACCAGCTGAGTGGTCTAGAGATATTTGAGCTTTTTCTGTAAGTCCGTAGTAGAAGATGTCTAACTGCACCCACTCTGAAAACATTTCAGAGGGGCATTTCCTTAGCATCCCTCTGTACCTCTCCCAGGCGTTATAAAGGGATTCATCATCCTCTTGTTTAAAGCCTTGGATGTCCAGCCTTAGCTGTGTCATCCTTTTTGGAGGAAAATATTGATTCAGGAATTTGTCTGATAACTATTTTCATGTTCTTATACTTGCTGTAGGTTGGTTATTTAACCACCTCTTAGCTTGATCTTTTACAGCAAATGGAAACAGTAATAATCTGTAGACATCCTGATCTACTTCCTTGTCACGTACTGTGTCAGCAATTTGTAAGAACTGTGCCAGAAACTCAGTAGGTTCTTCCTGTGGAAGACCGGAATACTGGCAATTTTGCTGCACCATGACAATGAGCTGAGGATTTAGCTTAAAACTGCTTGCTTTGATGGGAGGTATACAGATGCTACTCTCATATGCAGCAGTAATGGGGTTAACATATGACCCCAGAGTCCTTCTGGACTGTTCAATTCCACTTTGGTCCATGGTGGAAAAAGGGAATTGATGTGGATAAAAATTTTATTTTATTTTTCAAAATTAAAATAAAATAGAATAAAATAAATGAAAAATGGGTGAAATTTTTTGAAAAATGAAGAGAGAGAAAGTGGTTAGTAAGTTTTGAAAAAGATATGATTTCAAAATTTTAAATATTGAAACTTCCTCAAAAAGGAAACACCAAACTTAAAATTTGAAACTGAACTCAAATGGAAGACTTTAAACAAAAAGAAAAAATTTTCCTAATCTAAGCAACAAAATAAACCGTCAGTTGTCTAAACTCGAACAATCCCCGGCAACGGCGCCAAAAACTTAGTACGCACGATTGTAATCTCAACTTTTCACAACTCGTACCACTAACCAGCAAGTGCACTGGGTCGTCCAAGTAATACCTTACGTGAGTAAGGGTCGATCCCACGGAGATTGTCGACTTGAAGCAAGCTATGGTTATTTTGTAATTCTTAGTCAGGAAATTAATAACAAAAATGGTTGGGTTTATGAAGAATAATTAACATAAAATAAATAATACTTGTTGTGTATTGATGGAGAACAGGTTGAGGTTTGGAGATACTCTGTCTTCTGAATTTCTGCTTTCCTACTGTCTTCTTCTTCATGCACGTAAGGCTCCTTCCATGGCAAGCTGTATGTTGGTGGATCACTGTTGTCAATGGCTACCATCCGTCCTCTCAGTGAAAATGGTCCAAATGCGCTGTCACCACACGGCTAATCATCTATCGGTTCTCACTCATGTTGGAATAAGATCCATTGATCCTTTTGCATCTGTCACTACACCCAGCACTCGTGAGTTTGAAGCTCGTCACAGGCATCCCATCCCAGATCCTACATGGAATACCACAGACAAGGTTTAGACTTTTCGGATCTTAGGAATGACTGCCAATAGTCCTAGCCTATACCACGAAGACTCTGATCATGAACCAAGAGGCTAAGAGATATACACTCAATCTAAGGTAGAACAGAAGTGGTTGTCAGGCACGCGTTCATAAGTTGAGAATGGTGATGAGTGTCACAGATCATCACATTCATCAGGATGAAGTGTGAGTGAATATCTTAGAATAGAGACAAGCGTGATTGAATGGAAAACTGTAGTAATTGCATTAATTCATCGAAACACAGCAGAGCTCCTCACCCCCAACCATGGTGTTTAGAGACTCATGCCGTTAGAAATACAATATGAAACGTGTAAAAATGTCATGAGATACATAGTAAGTCTCTAAAAGTAGTATTTATACTAAACTAGTAGCTAGGGTTTACAGAAAATGAGTAAACTAAGATAGATAGTGCAGAAATCCACTTCTGAGGCCCACTTAGTGTGTGTTTGGGCTGAGCATTGAGCTTTACACGTGTAGAGGCTTCTCTTGGAGTTAAATGCCAGGTTGCAGCTTGTTTGTGGCGTTTAACTCTGGTTTGTAACCTGTTTCTGGCTTTTAACTTCAGAATAGGGCAGGAAGTTGGCGTTTAAACGCTAGTTTGCGTCGTCAAAACTCGGGCAAAGTATGGACTATTATATATTGCTGGAAATCCCTGGATGTGTACTTTCCAACGCAATTGAGAGCGCGCCAATTGGGTTTTTGTATCTTGAAAAAATCCATTTTGCGTGAAGCAGGGTCAGAATCCAAAGCATCTGCAGTTTTTTTTCAGCCTCTGAATCAGATTTTTGCTCAGATCCCTCAATTTTAGCCAGAAAATACCTGAAATCACAGAAAAATACACAAACTCATAGTAAAGTCCAGAAATGTGATTTTTGCATAAAAACTAATAAAACTATACTAAAAAGTAGCTAAATCCTACTAAAACTATATGAAAATATCCCAAAAAGCGTATAAAATATCTGCTCATCACTCATCAATAATAATAAGGTAATATAACAATAATGGTGATGTCGTTCTTCTACACAAAGAACGAAAATAAAGCAAACAAACTAGTGAAACACAAAATTAAAATCATCATAATGTTCTATTGTGTGCAAGTGACCTTATGAATCAAATGGAAGAACTTTATAGTTTTGCATAAAGTTAAAGTCAAAAGAAAATGAGTGATAATTTCATAATTGTAAAAATCTTGTAAAATAGAGCACAACAAATATAAAAAATAATGTGAAAAAGGTAAAAGTAGTAATTTGTCTTGACATTAATTAAGTTATATATCACATTATTGAATTAAATATGATATTAAAAATTGATGTAATAAATATGTAAAAAATTACAGCATATATGGAATAATATATCATGTGAAACTAAAATAGTTTTTTTTTTGTGACTGAAAGTAAAAGAGTTTAAAATAGAAAAATATACCTTAAAGTTGATCATTGTAGAAAAGAAGTAATTGTAGAAAAATACACCTTAAAGTGAATAATGATATAATTTAATGATAAGAGTTATTCGATGAAGACAATTATGCATGTGAGGGATACTTTTTCACTTGAGAACAATTTTTCTAGTATGGATATAGCATTTGATTGTATCCGTTGATGGAATCAATTGTATCATCTGAGGATATAATGATCAATTGTCTTGGAAATTTTTTCGACCCACAATAACTTATTGATAAATTTCTCGCTCAAAGCAATTAGTTATTGAATATTTACAAGTTATAATGAAGGTCATATGACATGAATAAGATAAATTGAGAAAATAAATATGTATAAAATTACAACATATATTGAATAATATATATTGTAAAAGTAAAGGAGTTCAAAGTAGAAAAATATACCTTGAAATTAAAGTTGATAATTGTAGAGAAGAAAATGACATATGAATGTCATACATGCCAAATGTGAATTACTTAATTTTATTTGTTAATATTATAACTTTGTTTCGTAGAATTTGTTTTAACTTGTTGATAAAGTAATAAAATAATTAGTCATTTAATAATATAATAAATTTTGTTTAGCTATGAGATATATTCTTTGTGATAAAGTAGTGAATTTACATGTTTGTAACTATTTTTTGCATTAAACAAATATCAACATAAAATTTAATGAAATGAATAATGTAGCAGTTATATATGGCTAAAAAATAAAGAATATATAATTAATAAATCAATTAAATGATATAAAGCTATTAGAATTTTTGGACAATTCAATTTTGGATTTACACAAGAAAAAAGGCCTGTCGGCACACTTTTTTCTTGGCACGCTTTAAAAGTATCGCGAAAAGTAGTCAATGGCCACGCTTTTGCGAGAGTAGTCACTGATTTGTGATTTGACCATGCTTTTTTATGCCACACTTGAAAAGCATGGCGATAGAGGGATATTGACACACTTTTTCGAGGGTAGCCACTGATTTAAAATTTGGCTAGGCTTTTTTTTGCCACGCTTGAAAAGCGTGGCCATAGAGAAAAACCGACACGCTTAAAAAGCGTGGCTAATTTGGCTTCTAATAGACACCTTTTTAAAGCGTGCCCATATCTTGTGTTTATTTTAGCACCCTGCAAAAGTGTGCCGATAGAATTTCCTCCCCAAAAATTTAGTTTCCCACCCATTTTGTCCACATTTACTTTTTTTTCCTAAGTTTTCAGTTTTAACCCTAAAGTGATAACAACAGCATATTTTAACTTAGTTTTCAAATTCCCTTTTAACCCTAAAAGTGAAGCCGCGTCGTCGCCTGTTCATCGATGTTCGTCGCACCGCCTTCATCATCCCACAGCCTTCATCATCTTCGTCAATAAGCGTCGCATCGCCTTCATCATCTTCATCAATGAGCGTCACACAGCCCTCAATGATCGTCGCACAGCCTTCATCGTCATCTTCCTCAATGACCGTCACACAGCCCTTCCTCTAACCCTCGCACCCGGCCTCTCTCTATTGCCACCTAGCTGTTTCTCAACCCTCGGACCCACCCCTCGCACCATCAACCCAACCCTCTCAATCGTTCACCCTCTCTCTGTTTTGTTCTTGTTTTGATTTTAGGATTTATTACACGAAAATCAAGCTCGGCACTCCTGGTACTGATTACTGGGTGCAAGTTGATACTGGAAGTGACCTTCTATGGGTGACTTGTTCTGGCTGCTCATCATGTGCTACAAGAAGTTCTACTAAGGTTGTATGTATCTACACTTTATTGATTCATGTTTTGTGCCTTTTTGATGTTTAGTCAAAAATAGATCATTCATTACCTTTCTGATTCTAAATCCTACTCCCTCAGCGTTCTCTCTCTTTCTCGCAAACCCTCGTTGGATTCGGAACCCTCAACCTTTCATGTCTCTCCCTCAATCGGCACCGTAAACACTGGTAAGTCTTTCTTCCCTAACTTCGGAATTGGAACAGTGATTGCGATTGCATGATTTTTAAATGTACAAGTGTTCTTAAAAATTGTAGTAGATGGTTTGAGTAAGATTGTTTATGAAAAAGAAAAAAAGAAAGTTGAATTTGAAAGCTGTTACTGTGTGTAATCTGAAAAAAAAAAAGAAATTTGGAACTGTCACTGTGTGTAATTTATTTCTAACAAGAATTTCACAGGTCAAAATCTTTTGCTTGGTGCTTCATCTCATATACATTAGAATTCCTTAAATAATGAGGCTAGTTAAATTTAGGTCCCCTGCATTCACTGAACATGAAGCTTACCTACTTTTGAATAACTTTGTGCGCCTTAAATGAGAGAATAACATTCCATACAAAGCAATAACAATAGCAGCAAGGACCTGAAATCATTTCCACATGCTTTTTTAATCTCAGCAGTAGAAAATGTAGTAGATCTAAGAACATTGAAGAAAACTTTATGTGCTACAACCAATGAAAACCGTTTGGGAAAAATATCACTACTTAAGTGTCAAAATTTTGATAACTCCAATTTCAGATGCATGATAACTCCTCAATGAAACTAATTCAAGAATAATGGCATATTGATATCATGCTGATTTGTGTTCATTATGCCAGGGGTACTGAGGCAGCTTAAGCCCCAAGTTGAAACAAGCGTATGTCATTAACAAGGCAGACCAACCTCTAAACCCTGCTGAGACAAGATGATTAATGGTGTTATTTTGTTGTGTTTCAGACTCTCTGGATAACAAAATTACGGACCATCCAGCAGTTTGAAGATTAAGGTATAATCTTAACAAAAGCCTGAGCTTTAAATTCTTAGCCTCTTTGATACGGTTGCTATATCAGCCTTTGTAATGTTCAACATGAGCTTTACACCAAATTGATTCAGCATGACAATACTACTAACATAATCATATGGTGAAATGATAATGGTTGATATTTATTGACTTATTATTGTATTAGGTTGTCAACGGCCAACATTAAAAACTTTGTTTACTCTTTATGACATGGATCTTATTAGCTACTTTGTATATGTTGTTGGCCCTGGCATTTTTCTACTACTACATGGTTCTATGGATTGCATTCTCTTAGATTCAAAAAAATACTGCTTTGATACTTGTCTGCGCATGATTTTGTTTTTTTTCTTTCTGTACTGTTCGTGTTATGGGATGCAACTTGCTGATAGGACAAGGTGACATCAACTCCTTAAAGAAGCATATTTATTCTTCTTCACTTTTAAATTTGACATCAACTCCTGGGCTAAGCCTGAGCATATATTACCTGTACTTGATAGTTAGTGATTGTTAGATTTCATTGATGATTGAATTACCAACATATAGTTTTCTTTTCTCTCCTTCCTTTTTGTAGTCTTTTATAGCCTCAGATCTAACTAATATAATTGAATTCCTTGGATTATAGTCATGCAAATGTATCTCTCTCTGTGTGAAATTTGAATATCACTCTTCTTTTATTTATTTCACTTCATATATATATAATTTTTTTACATTATATATTTATATGGATTTATAATAAAAAAAGCATTATTAAAATAAAAGTGCTATTTTTCATTCCATATATATATATATACTTTTTATCACTAAATTTTAGAAAAAAAAATAAAAAATCTTTTAATTTTGTTCCAAATATTTAAAATACAGAAACTCTCAGGGATCAGCAAATATAACAAGATCTAACCATCATTCAGCCAACATGCGTTTTTATACCAGGACTGTCTCACGCGCTATCACAAACGGCTTTCTCTCACGCACTATCACAAACGGCTTTCTCTCACGCTCCTCTCCAAGGAACTAGCCTGATACGCTCTTCTAGGATCTCAGTTTCGTTGACAAAGCTTGAAGCTTCACCTTTTACTCTTGGATAAAAATTTTCTTCTTTATCGCTCATTCCTTCTCAACTGCAGAACAACTCAGAATTTCACTCTCTCGCTCCATGTCAATGATGGAATCAGTGTCAGAAGAACAGAATATTGCAGTAAGCAATTTCTCCCTCTTCTAATTTCATGATTTTTGTAATGATTTTCATAGCGCGTCAATGAACACAATGATGATTATGATTATGAATTTCTGAGCTCGCAAAGCATGTTGTTTTTCATAATAGAGTTTAAATTGAATGTACAGAATCCAAATTATACCTTATTCGATTTTGATTTTCATAATGCAACAATCTAAAATTAATGCAAACCAACTGTTTGATGAAATGACTAAGACAGAAAATATAAAAAATATTAGTGTTTCTTGTTTGTTGTTTTGATTTTTCAGTGTAATTTAAGTTATGTACTGTTGTTGTCTTTTTATATTTCACCTAGTTTGGCCTCCTAACAAAATAATAATTTATTAATTTATATGAAATAAGTATAGAAATAAATAAGAAAGGAAAATAGATAATAAGACAAGATGCATGCTCAATGAAACTGATCTAACCTTAGCTGCTAAGAACCTGAAGTAGAAGTAGAAGCATCAAATTTGTAATTGTTCTATAACAGTAAACATGTTCTATGATTTTCTTGGGGTTTGAGCTACATAATTTCCAAGGGTTAGAAAAGTGAGGCTAAGCTAGTTAATAGGTAGTGTTGTGTTTTATGTAGTTGTTTTGTTTTGGTTGGGTTTGTGATGCATTCAAATGCGGTCTGTTGTTGTAGGGTCTTGTTTTGCATTCTCTTTTGTACATTTAGTTCCATAAAAGCCTAAAAGTAACTAAAGTAAAAAAGTGCAATCAATAGAGGGATGAACAAACAAATATTTGGAGAGATATATATATATAGAGAAAGAGAGAAAGAAAGAGATTAATATTTAGTACTTAGTAGTATGACATATTTCTTATGATCTTATGACTCATGATGAGTAGTTATGGGATTCAAAAAGGTATGCTATTTTTTTTACAAGAAGTTGTATTCTAACTTTACAAACTAGTTAGCAGTTAGAGAACATTATAATATTGTATGAACATTAAAAAGGGGACTATCTTTGTAATTTTGCACACATGATTCAGACATTTTGCACCTACTTTAATAAGATTTTGCACATTTTACTCAGCATAGTTTGCATCCAATGTAATGATTTTTTGCACATATGAATCAGACAATTTGGACCCACTTTAATGAGATTTTGCACACCTTACTCATCAAAGTTTGCACCCAGTTTAATGAGATTTTGCATACATGACTTAACATAGTTTGCACCTACTTTAATGAGATTTTGATTTACTATCTGATGTATGCTAACTTTTTTACAAGATGTGCCCAAGGTTGGCATGTGTTTTGGAACCATTGAAGATGCAAATCGATTTTATCAAAATTATGCCAAGCGCGTTGGTTTTGTTACTAAGATAAGGTTTATCCGAAGAGTTGGTAAAGATAAGGTTCCTAAGAATCAAATGATCACTTGCAATAGGGAGGGAAAACACAAGTCTATAGTTTCACCAATAGAAAAGACCAACCCTAGAACCAACTACAATTGCCCCGCAAGGATTTCTATTAGGTTGAATAAGGAGGGTCTTTGGATTATATCGAAGGTATGTTTGGATCATTCACATCCTCGTGATCCAGAGATGGCAAAACTGTTGACACGTAATAGAGAGATGAGTATGTGTGTCGAGTCATTGAGAGGAATGATGAAGTAGGTGTGAGACCAAGCAAAACATATCAAGTATTGGTGGGTGAAGCGGGGGGTTTCTCTAAGATAAACTTAATGGAAAAAGATGTTAGGAACTATCTCATCAGAAAGGTACGCAATGTTACGAAAGAAATGGATGCTAGGGAGATGTTGAAGGATTTTACACGGATGAAGGATATGAACTCTGATTTTTATTTTGATGTTGAACTTGATCAAAACAAGCGTCTCAAAACTATATTTTGGGCTGATGCTCGAAGTAGAGCAGCATATGAGTACTTTGGTGATGTAGTTTCATTTGATACTACTTATAAAACCAATCGTTACGATATGCCATTTGGTTCCTTTGTGGGGGTTAATCACCATGGTAACTCAGTGTTTCTTGGGTGTGGTTTGTTGACTAAGGAAAATTCAGGCTCGTTTACTTGGTTATTTAATGCTTGGCTTACATGTATGCATGGAAAGGCTCCTAAAGGCATTATAACAGACCAATGCCTCGGAATACGAGCTGGAATTGAGAATGTGATGCCAAAGACATGTCATAGGTTATGCATTTGGCACATTACAAAAAAGATTCCAGAAAAATTCAAAAGACACAAGAGATATGAAGAGTTACAAAGTGATTTAAATAATATTGTTTGGGAGTCTATTTCAGAAGATGATTTTCAAATCAATGGGAAGATTTTCTGATTGAATATGGTCTAGAAGATAACAAGTGGCTATCAGGTACTTCTCTAAACATGAATTTTTATATTTTGCACATATTAGCATATTAGTATTTAAAAAGTATCAAGTGGCTATCATATTCTATTTGCTAGAATTCTAACATGTGTTTGAATATGCCTCTAGTACAATTTTCTTATTCTAATATTTTTTAAGCTTCAATGTATTATTAACATGTTTATGACAACATTTGCATCTACTTTTGTTAAGTTTGCTTACAAAAAAATTTTTTATGTATATTTGTTTACTATGATACATAGATATCTATGAAGAAAGACATCGATGGGTTCCAATTTTTTTTTTGACAACTTTTTTTGGGTTTGTATGAGATCCACACAACGAAGTGAGAGCATGCATTCATATTTTGACAAATTTTTAAATAACAAGAGCTTGTTGATTCAATTTGTCAAACAATATAACAATTGCCTTGGATGGAAGGAGCAACAAGAAAGGGAGGTTGATGTTGAAGACAATAAATCAATAATACCTTGTGCCACTAATTCCTTAATAGAAAAGCAATTTCAAGGTGCCTATACTAATGCAAAGTTTAAGGAAGTACAAAAACAATTTAGAAAGAAAGCAAATTGTATTTTGCACCTTATGAAAGCAGTTTCTACATCTAAAGTCTATTCTATTTTGGAGGATGTATCTACTTCTAAAGAGAGGGTTTATGAAGTTAACTACAATGCGGAAACGAAGGATATTACATGCAAGTGTCAAATGTTTAAATCAAGAAGCATATTATGCCGTCATATATTGGTTGTCCTAGGGCATGAACACATGAGAAAAATTCCAAGAAGATATATTTTGGACCGTTGGAGCAAACTTGTGAAGCGAAGACATAATGATATTAAGAGCAGCCATGATCCAAGTTTGTTGAATCCAAAAACAGAGAGGTTTGATGATTTATGCTCCCATTCAAATAGTGTTGCTCAATTTGCATCCCAAACAAAGGAAACAAGTGATATCTTACATCGTTATCTTGATATGGCTATGGCGGAGTGTCAAAAGTATGTTGCTAACTCATCATCTAATGCCAATGAGTTAGATAATTTATGCTTACAGTAGAAGATGGTGGTAAAGATGGTGGTAAAGATGCATTGTCCATTTTTGTAGGAGACCGTATAATAAGCATTCAAGATATTAAAAGCCCTCCTTATGTGTCTACTAAGGGTCGTCCAACAAATAGGCTAGGATATGAAAAAGACAAGATAATAAAAAAGAAGACCGAGGCAAAGAAGAGGAAAAGTGAGATAACCAAAAAAGAGGTAAAACATTATTTTATTTTTGTTACCCATGCTTTTTTTTACAATTATTTAAATAAACTTTAGATGTAGAAACTACTTCCTTAAGGTATATATAAAGGATAATCAGTTGTACTTTATAGCCATGCTCAGTGGTGGAGCTTAGTTCAGACAAGGGGTGGCCATGGCCCCCCCAAACTTTTTATAAAAAACTTAGTAGTATTTTTTCAAAAGATAAAAAATAGTTCACTTGACTTAAATACTTTACTATGATTTAAAGTATCTAATAAGTTCAATAAACAACACTCTCTCTATCTTTAGGTTCAAATATAAAAAATTAGATATCTTTTATTTATTTAATTTAATATTATTTTATATTTTACTATTTATTTAATTTAATTTTTTATATGATAAAAAATAATAGAATATTCAATAAGTATTAATATTATTGTATTTGTATAAATTGATAAAAAAAATTCAATAAATATTATAAATTTTAATATTTGTCCTTCTAACTTCTTCGTTATATATTTTACAGGATATATATTCAAATTTTTATATAAAATAATAATGAAAAATCAAAGAATTGATACATTTTTTAAGAGGAAGGCTAATATTTAAGAAGGAGAACATATAACTTTTACAATATCAACACATGTAGATAGTTCTTCTACTTTAATGAATCACGAAGAAAGTGAGATATAACCTTCAAAAGTTTAAAAAGTTATATCTAATGACTTTAACTTTAACTTTTTGGAACGAGATCTTGAAAAAGGGCTTTAAATTTGGCAGTATCACCCAAATCAAAGAGATGAGATTAGACGAGCTTATCTTAAATGAGGTCCATATAAAAAAATATTTTGACAATTATTTTCTATTTGGCCCCCCAAAATTTTGTTTCAAGTTCCGCCACTGGCCATGCTGTTATTACTTACACTTGAGTGATAGCTTTTTCTATTGTATATAAAGGATAATCAACATATTGGAGATAGTCAAAGTCTCCCTTTCCACCAAAAGGTTGATCCAATAGTTTGTGATTTTTGTGATTTATAACCATATGAATTTTATACATGTGATCTAATATATTTGTTTTTTTTTTTAAATTATTTCAGCTTCAAGATGCTAACTACCATGTTAATGAGGGATTTGAATCTGATTCAATGGGAGGATCAATGGGAGGATTCATGTCCTTATTGAACTCAATCCATTCATACCAATTCTCAAATGTCAATTGATAGAAAAATAATGTCGAACCAAAAAGAATTTTATTTGGCAATACATTAAAGAGTTCAATTAGCTGATGATTCATGAGACAATTATTATTTTGGAAAAAAATTAATAAAATTGATTAGTTTCATGTGTGCAAACTCCTCATCATCGTAGAATGGCAATTGATGATGATGATGATGATGACCCATCACTGCTTTCAAACTCCAATACAGCAGCTTGCTACTCCTGTTATTCCATTTATCAGTAATAATAATTAATGTGTATATATAACTATATTAACTAGTATCAGATCTATAGCTTGCTAACTTACCCAATTGGACAAATTGCAGTTTTCATCTTCCAAGATTCTTTTCTATATAAATTACAACAAGGACCAGTTATAATAATAATAATAATAATAATAATAATAATAATAATAATAATAATAATAATAATAATAATAAAAAAGTATAAAAAGACATAACATCAAAAGCAAAAATAAAAACTATACAAAAAAATATTTACTTCCTCCCATTCTGGCATGTTGGACACATTAATCTCGATACTACTAAGATGCCACATTTCTACCCATTTTATTACAAACAATCCACAATCATAGCTGAAAAAACAATTGAATTAGAATTCGGTTAGTCTTATCATGTACATTTTATATTATTTATAATATAACATAATTAATATTATGCTTACTTATTTGATTGTCTAGGGAGATTCAAATAAATTGGGATCGAGTCATTCTTTGGTAGCTCATAGTTTGGCACAGCTATCGAAACCATTTGTTGAATCAATTTGCTCTGGAAAAAGGTTCATTGTTAATAAGTAAAACTATTAAACCACATAATATAATATCATGTGAGCAAAACAAAATTATACCGCATATACGTCTAACTGCACCATATCTTCTTTGGCCTCTTTATACAAGGAATCCAAGGCAAAAAGTCTCTTTTCATAGATGTCATAAGCATATAGCCAGCAATGATGGTCATAACAGCACGGCACCAATAATTGTATTATATCATATTTTCTTATTAGAAGTGAAAGTCTTGACCAACAAATCGATTTATAATTTAACAAAGTAATGATGAAATTGTCCAAAACCATAAGTAGCAAAGGATACAGAAATACTTCTCATGATCAGGGTCAGCAGATTCAAATGAGACAAAAGAAGGCATCACTAACTTTAATGTATAAACAAAGAGAAGCTCCGATGCCCATATATCAAGTATAGATTCTTCATATCAATTAAGTAATATATTCATGTCTATAACTTTATATGGCCAATTATTGTTATTAGTCCAAAAACAAAGGATAGCATTTTTGTTTCATTTCTGTTCCATTATAAATATTTAATAGCATTCAAAAAAAATTAACACAAGGTAATAGTGACAGGATATGTGGATAGAAACAGGGTTCTGAAGAAAGTGCAGAGCACAAGAAATAGACACACCCAGAATTAAATAAAGGTAAACATTTTGGGTCTAGTACTATAATCTTAAGGGATTCAACTATGGTAGAGAATTTTCAGTTTGTCTCGTTAGGTTGTACTTTTACCCACAAAGGGTGTCCCCCCACAAATAAATGGGTAGTTTTGGTTTCATCTCACTGAAACATAATCCAAGTAATCTGAACTACCAATCGATGAAACCTATCCGAATTTATTTCTTCATTTAATTTAATTATATAAACTCAAGGATAGGATCATAATTCTGCTACACATATTTTGAGTTATTTTATAGTGTTTTGGTAATTTTGATGAACTATGTTCAGGAAAAGATTAAACTACAGTTAGCAAAAGGTATCCCATGAAAACAATAATGACAGGGAAGGAATGAAATTAATCCACAAATAGCATGACACCGAGAAAATAAGTACATAGCAAATATAGTTCTGGCACAAACAAAAAAATTAACACAAATACATAGAGAATAGTTTTAGTTTTACTCACCCATCTATGTTTTGGAATTTCATTTTGCTCAAAGAAGCTGTCACCATTTTTTCCAAAATCATCGGGAAGAAGTACATAACTTTTTTTCTTTCTTTTGACCAAGTGTCCCAATGTAAGAACATCTCTTCCTATATATGAAGAAATAGTTAGATTATAAAGTTTAAACTCTCCAATCATAAAACTGAAAAAGTAGTTTGTAACTTTGTATACACACCAAAACAAAAGCATTTATGCAATAGACATCAAAGCTAGGTGGCCTTAATTTGTTGAAAAAAAAGACCATATAATTCATAACCTGCATTTTACAATGTAATGGTAGTTCCAAAACATAATACACATAAAAATATTAAAAAAAAACAAAAATAAAAACATGTCACAGTCAAGAAATCTAACCATATTGTTTATCTAATGTCTTGGCAACATTGACATGATATCCTCCCTAAAAAGCATTGCTCTAGGTATGTCTTTTAAGATGCACAAAGTCTCATCCTTGTTCAACCTATCATCTGTTGCCCAAAAGTATATCTTATCCTTATCTACTTCTGTTAACTTATTGTCCTTTGTCACCTTTTCTTCTCCCCCTATTTTGTTTTTTTCATCTATCACCTTTTTTTCTTCCCTTATTTTGTTTCCTCATCTATCATTAGGGAGAATGATGGAATTAATGGTCGCACACCTTCTTGTGTCTTCTTGATTAGAGAAGGTGTATAAATATCACAGTCTTCTATTTCTAAGAATGCTTGGACTGCACTTTGCACTATTTCTCTCCATTCAGGTTTTACTACATCATCTAAAGCATAAAACAGAACATATACACAAAAATGAGATTTAAAATAGAGAGAAAGTGGAATCTAAATAATAGGAATGTGAGTGCAAACTATGATAAGTGCAAAAAATCAGATTCATGTGTGCAAAAAATCATTACATTGGGTGCAAAATGTGCTGAGTGAGATGTGCAAAATCTCATTAAGGTGGGTACAAAATATCTTATTCATGTGTGCAAAATCTCATTAAATCGGGTGCAAAACATCAGATTTATGTGTGCAAAAATTCATTACATTGGGTGCAAAATGTGCTGAGTGAGGTGTGCAAAATCTCATTAAATCGGATGCAAAATATCAGATTCATGTGTGCAAAAAATATTACATTGGGTACAAACTGTGCTGATTCATGTGTGCAAAATCTCATTAAATCGGGTGCAAATTATCAGATTTATGTATGCAAAAAATCATTCAGATGAGTGCATAGTATGCTGAGTAAGGTGTGGCAAATCTCATTAAAGTGGGTGCAAATTGTCTGATTTATGTATGCAAAATTACATAACAAAAATCTCATAGATATTCACATAATGCATAGCCAAAACAACATAAAAAAATCAAAACAACAAACACTAAGAACTATAATTTATACCCCTATTTCAAGGCGATCGCATTGGCAATCTCATTGGCAATCTCATGTTGTTTTCATCTTTTTTGTCTTCCCTATTAAATCAATACAAACAATAATTAAAGATTTGTAGAACAACAAATAAAAAAATTATAACTATAAAAAAGCACATACACTATTTTTACCTTGTTTTGACCTCCTTCTCCTCATCTTGCTTTGCATCACTATAAAAAAGCACACACTATATTTTACTTTACATTCTCTTTTATCACAAAAGATAAATCAAAACTAATTTTTACCTTTCTTTATCTTTTTTCTCATCTGATACATTGTCATCTTCCTTTGACATTTTGTTGTCATTATTTTGTTCATCAAATCTATAAACAAGAAATTTAATTAGTGATAAAGACTGTTTGTAATACGCATAGGCTTCAGTCCTTTCATTTATAACATCCCAAAACTTTATTTTTTTTACCTTTCTTTCTTTTCCTTCATTGTGTTATCTTTATTAAGCTCCTTTGCCCCCCTTTTCTTAGCCAAATTAGTTGGTGCTCTTATTGTGTTCTTTGCAAATTTAGCATCAACAACACCTTGCTTAACTAAAAGGGGTAACAATACCCTACAATAATAGTCACACAAATAAAGGTTTTGTAAGAAAATAGAAGAATGTGTCAAGATAAAAAAAAAAGAAGCTATATTGAATTTGTTGCCTTTGACCAGATTATATTATACACTCATCATATTATGCAAAACAAAAAAAATCCAAAAAAGAAACACAGCATCAAACTGAAACAATTCATATAAATTAAATTAAATTGTACAGAAAGGCAAAAATTAAATTGTACATAAATTAAATTAATTGAACTAAGTTCTTTCTAGTTTTGAAAGCCTTAGTATATGGCATATGCATCTTAATTAGGAGTATATCTTAAAGTTATGTCAGTATATATGTATTTTTCCTAGTGCTTCTCTTTTGATCTCACAAGCAAATCCTATAATCTCAACAAAGATGAGACAAAAATACTCACAACAAGCCAAACTGGTGCTGTGATAATTAAATTACAAAAAGAAAAGGCTCATGACATGCCTCATCCGCATGTAGACCTCACCAAAAAGGTTAAGTTCACTAGAAAGTAAGTAGATATGTATGCAACGGAATAGTCAGTTTAGTTTCAACTTTGTTATTTACCATTGTAATTGTATTCTCTGTAGTTCGCACCAAACTTGCCACTATTTTTCTTTTATCACATTGCATTCAATCTTTAGAGCAAATAACTACATACTAATTCACTAATAAGCACACCACAAAACAGCACAATTATACTCACAAGACACTTAAAAGAAAAAAAAAGCTCTTGCATTACATTATAAGGCAATTACATAAAACATAAAAAAAGAAAATCAAAATCGCACTGATGTAATTAGCAGCATTGGAGCAGAGTCCACATCTGCACTCAACAACCTTGGAATGTCATTTTAATAACTTCTAAAACACAACATGCAAATATAAGACTTAGAATAAAATTGAGGCACTATCATAACTATAAATATGCCATTTGAGCATTCTATTTAGATAGCAGAATTTCAACAATTAGGAATTTAGCACAATTGTATGTATCTCAAACAGCACACACATCACACATCATACAAGAACACATAAAGGATCAAACCTAATTAATATATTTCCTCTTGGATAAACAAAACGTAGCTGATAACTAGAAGTGAAAAGAATTCAACTTAGAAATGTGCATTAAGTGGGTGCATTAATCGAAAGAATTCTGGATATTATAAGCAATCATCAATTTAAAAAAAAAGAAGCTATATTGAATTAACAAGATAAAATAAATAAAACAAACCGTTGGCCTTTGCTTTGATGACTCCTGTATCAACTTCTTTGCAAGTTTTTCTTTATCCCAATAAGCAATCCATGGTGGTGGAGGCCCCATATAATTTTCCTTATCTCCGAATGTGTCTTTGTGGTAATAGATAATCTACAAGAAAAATAATAAATGTAATGATTATCATCAAAAAAGAAATCAAAAAAGGAAAAAAAAAAGATAAGTACATTACACTGATTACCATCAAAACATAAAGACAACCATCAATACTTAATGTATTTTTTTCTTGAATTTTTGAACCCCTTTCATAAGCTCATCATGCACAAATCTTGCCATATTGTATCTTGTGATATTCTCTACATCAACAATGGCACGTAAGTGCTTTGGGGATGTGACAGCGCTACTTGTTGGTGCCAAAAATGAGCTAATAATGAACATTGTAAATGCTCTCCTAAAGTAATCTCTCCCTTTGGATGTTGAAACATTACATTCTCTTGAATGTAATACTTCTTGTAACCATGGGCTTGTCACAAACTTGAACGAGGCAACTAATCTTTCTTGCTCTGAAGTCCAATCTTCTTCTTCTGGAAAACTTTTACCAATTGAAGGTAATCCTAGAGCTAACCCAATTTTGTCTGTTGTCACATCGATATCCCCCACCACTAATTCCAGTTTGCTTGTTGTTGTGTTATATGCTTTAGCAAGTGCGAGGAATAACTGCCTATCAATTTTCCAATCTTGAATAGCCTTCATGGATGAGAACCCCATTTTATCAACTTCAAGTTTTTGCTCTTTTGTAAGAGAATTTATTGTTGTGAAAATCGAAACGGGAGAACAACGACATTCTATCAATTTCTGCAAACATAAAGTAAAAAAATCTTCACCCAATTTTAACCATGGTTTGTTTGGAATATAATAAGAAATAACAATAATAATAAATTATCATAATCATAATAAAGTAATACTCGCATTTAGATATAGATGGGTGCAAACTGTGCAAGTAAGGTGTGCAAAACTTGACTAAAGTGGGTGCAAATTGTCAAATTGATGTGTGCAAAATCCAATTAAAGTAGGTGCAAACTGTGCGATTCATGTGTGCAAAAAATTCATTACATTGAGTGCAGACTGTGCTGAATAAGGTGTGCAAATTCTCATTAAAGTGGGTGCAAGCTGTCTGATTTATATGTGCAAAATTTCATTCAGATGGGTGCAAAGTGTCCTGAGTAAAGTGTGCAAAATCTCTTTTTAAATTGGTGCATACCCGAGATTCTAGTTCTTCAAGAGTTTTCTGCTGCATTTTCCTTCTAGTTCATGTTTCAGATTTCTTTGTTTTTGTACTTCTTCGCGGCATCTTAATATCTGGATCATTTTTCATTTCAAATAATCACTGCATATTATTAAGAAACATATTATTAACACAAACACATAAAAAACCTAGTAATCAATTGTGCAGTAGCCATTATCAAAGTTCTACCACAACAAAGCTGTACTAACAACTGAGATAATAACTTAATGAATTTTTTAAAGATTTATAAATTAAAAGTTCTAGCAATATTACTATTATGATTCATCTGCATTCAATGTCATGTTTTTAATCTTTGACACGAAGCTTAAGTATTCAGGCTAAAGAAAAGTATCACCCCAGAAAAGTAATAATAAAGGTAGAAGAAGAGAAGAGTTAAGGGTTGTTAGAGGGACATGTTCTTTTGCATTTGCTCATGGCATTGCGGTAATTTCTCAAACAGGTGGTGGGTAATCTACTCATGAAAATAGTGTTGCTGTGTCTTATCATGTTAAACTTCAGCTTCAATTTCCAAAGCTCTACCACAACAAAGCTCTACTAACAACTGAGATAATAACTTAATGAATTTTTTCAAAGATTTATAAATTAAAAGTACCTAAGTTTCATAAACAAGATATGATGAATCAAAATCAAAATCAAAAGAAATTTTATTATAGAGTGCTTAAAGTTTTTTCATGAATAGACAGAAAACATTGAGTAATATTTTTGGGTGCCGTTATGAACTTCTCCTTGCATGTTTTGAATGGATAGAGAATGATGGATAGCAAGAAGGTAAGAGTTGTAGAAAGCAATAAATGAACAAAAATCAAAACTCATTAACCTTCACATTAATCTTGCAGAAGCATAACGCATCACTAGAAACGAAGGAGAATGGATAGAGAGCTGAGAGATGCTGTTGCAGAGAGTAACGCCGCTGCTATTGGAGATGCTACTTTGGATGGACAGCGAGCTCAAAAATACTGATTCGTGTTGAGCGTGCTCCAGCGTTGAGAGCAAGAAAGATGACGCGCAAGAGTGTAGAGGAGAGGGCCTCTTTAATTGTCTTCTACTCTTCTCTCATTAGCTTCCTAAATTGACCTTACATTCTTCAACCCTGTTTATGCCTCTTCTACATGTGCAAACTGCTTGCATTGCCAAATATCCTCCATACTCCATCTTCAACTTTCATCTTATTAACTATGTCACACATCATACTAGTAAACATCATCACTAACAAAAAGATTCAGACAATTCGCATTTCATTCTTTTACCTTATCTACTAATCACTATTCATATTATTGTGTCTAGCAGTATAATTATACGGTTCAAGCTATGGAATAAGCCAGCTAATTATTATCAAATTAATTAGTGTATGATTATAATTTTAACAATATTTTACTGGTAAAATTAAAGTAACGTTTTTTATTATTTAATTATATTTTTAATTTAAAAAAATATTACTTTAATTTAAAAAATATTTTTATCATTATTTAACTGTGGTCGTCTATAATCATATGAACAATATACACCTTATTAATTACATTTTTGTGTCAGTGAGACAACTCTTATGGAAAAAAAAACTGTAAACAATTGGAGAGGGTCATTTAAAAAAAATAAAAGAAATGAATAAATTCACCTTAGTAGGTATATGATGTATAATATTATTAATTATTGTGAATGATCTTATGTATGAAGGCTGAGCTTGCTTTTCCAATTGAAGAGAAAAGTGGTGGTAGACGAATCTGAAGCGAATTAAAGCAAGAACAGGAAGTGTGTTGGAGTGATCTAAGGTGAGCAGTAGCGTGGAGGAAGCAATTGAATTGAAAATTTGAAGGCTAGGTAACATGATTGCTATTATTATTATTATTATTATTATTATTATTATTATTATTATTATTATTAAACTATTTAGACTTGTTTAAAGCTAAAATTGCTGTGTTTTCTATTCCAGCAAATGCTTTCCCGAACCATATCCATTATCCATATTGTTATTTGTTAAATAGTTATTTGTTCTATCAAGGCTATAAGTCTATATAGCATTTTAAGGTATTTGTCATTTTTCAAACCCTAAAAAATAGAATTAGGTGGCTTAAGTAGTTGCTTTTATATATGTTTCAATTATGTGCTTGCTAAAATGTTTTTTTCTTTTTCATTATTGCGGGACCTAATTAAAGTGGCCTTGCTATTTTTATTTTTAATCAATTTAGATTTGGAATTAGATTTGTTAGACTTAATTAAAATAGCCTTTATAACATGCACTAACTTCAGATTATTTAAAATTCTACAGGGCAATAGTGAAAACAATGGAGCTCTTAATATATGAACATACTACTCATGAAATTTGATATTTTGTAACTTAGTATAAGGAAATAGATATGTGACACTTGGAATTGTAATTCTTATTTTCTTTTTGACTTTGATTTTTGGTACTTTGTGATCAAAGTCTACTTTTGTGGTGACAAGTTTATATATAAGCTTTTTTCTTTTATGGAAAAGTTTATATATGTGTTCGATTGGTTGATATGTACAATGTAAAATTGGTCTATGATTTTAAAATTATATATGAATTTTGCACAAAATTTATGAAAAAAAATTATAACCGAATTTATGGCCACGCTTAAAAAGCGTGGCTATATCTTACTATTGGCCTCAACAGGCACGCTTAAGAAATATGGTCATAACCTGTTAATTGGCACGCTTTAAAAGTGTACCCGTATCCTCATCTATTGGCACGCTTCATAAGCGTACCCGTATCTTTCTGTAGTCATCAATAGCCACGCTTACCAAGCATATCCATACATTACCCTATTAGCACGTTTAAAAAGTGTAGCCATATCTTATCCTATCGGCATGCTTTAAAAGCATACCAATATGTGAACTTTTCAGTACGCTTTTTAAGCGTAGCTATAGGTTAACGCCTATGGCCACGCTTTTAAGCGTGGCAAGAGATATAAGCATGGCAAAAAAGAAAGCGTGCCGATAGATCCACAGAAGCGTGTCGATAGAGCAATCGGCACGCTCGTGGATGTGACCCTTTCAAAAGCGTACCGATAGCTCAAAAAGCGTGGCGAAAAACTATCGGTACGCTTTTAAGCACTTTTCAGCACGCTTTAAAAGCGTGGCAGAAAGCTTATTTTCTTGTAGTGTTAAGTTCATGCAAAAATATATTCAAATTTATAAGTGCCGTAGGAAAAACGAATGAAGTATTAATAAAATAAATAATAGAGATTGAATTCAATTTCATATAGTATTGTTGAGCAATTTCATTGAGTTTTGAAAGAATTCAATTTCATTCGAGACTTGGACTCATCTAATTGTATAGATGTTAATATAAAAAGATTAAATAATAATATAATTCATGAAAAAAAAATTAGCATGACCGTATAGAAATTATAATTCTATATAAAAATTATATGTTTGGAATTTGTTCATATGTGATGAATGAATTCATATATCACTACAAGAAAAAAGGTCTATGGCCACGCTTTTTTTTTGCCACGCTTTAAAAGCGTGGCCAAAAGTGGTCAATGGCCACGCTTTTGTGAGGGTGGCGATTGAATAAAGATTTGGCCACGTTTTTTTTCTCTACGCTTCAAAAGCGTGGCGAAAAGAGGTCAATGGCCACGCTTTTGAAAGAGTGGCAATTGATTAGAGAAACGGCCACGTTTTTTTCTGCCACGCTTTAAAAGCGTGGCCAAAAGTGGTCAATGGCCACGCTTTATTGAGGGTGGCTATGGAATAGAGATTTGGCCACTTTTTTTGCCACGCTTAAAAAGCATGGCCATAGAGAAAAACAGGCACGCTTTAAAAGTGTGGCGATAGGATTTTGTTATAGTGACGTTTTAAAAGCGTGGCCGTTTCTTATAACTTTTTTGGCACGCTTTAAAAGCGTGGCCAAAAAGTTCCCAAAAAAAATTCTAACTTTTCGTTTCTAACAAAACCCTTATTCCCCATTCCCCTAACCCTTATTCACGCAGCAGCGGCGCTCCCCTCTCTCCCTAACCCTAATGTACTCCTCCTCCATCCTTCTCACACTGACACGCAGGACGGCAGCAGCGGTGGTGGGTTCGTTGTCGCTTTCATGGCGCCTTCGCGAGTCCCAGCGACCGCGCTCTTCTCCTCCTTCTCCATCCTTCTCACGCAGGAGTAGTGGTCGTTCTTCGCTGGCGCTCTCACTCTCGCTTCCAATAACACTCGTTAGTCAACCTCTCTCACAACCCCTCCGTCGGTGCTCCCTCCGCCAGAGAAAGGAAGAGATTAATGCGACACTTGATTCCGATGTTCCTATGGTTCCCGCCGGCCAGCCCTCCAGCAGCGCCGCTGGCCCTTCCACCAAGAAGCCCAAGCTCTTCGAGATCAAGAAGTGGAACGCTGTTGCTCTATTGGCTTAGGGTTCTTTTTCCTTAAACCCTAACTTATTCCTATTTTTTAGTACGATTATCTCGCACTTTGAAGTTATTAATATCAAGCGCTTCTGTTATTGGTTGCAAATATTATTGTGGATGACTGTGCCATCTGCAGGAACCACATCATGGATCTCTGTAAGTTTCTTCTCTCACTTCAACTACTTCGATTTATGATCTTTCACTTTTAAAATATTTTTGTTTGTTGGTTTTAGGTATCGAGTGCCAAGCTAAATCAAGCTAGTGCAACTAGCGAGGAATGCACTGTGGCTTGGGGTAATGTTTCGGTACCATACTCTGATCTTGTTCTTCATGTTTTAAACATTAATTGCTGATTCAGTGTGAAATAATGTTTTCTCTGCTCATCTTAGGGTTTATGTTAGATTAGATTGAGTGAATCTTATCATACAAATAAGCAATACTGTTAAAGCAAGCTAGTGTTCAGTTAGTTTGGTTAGTTTTGTAAGTTTATACTTAAGTTGATACAGTGATGTGTTATGAATATTCCTCAAATCAAATTAACTGAAGTAGTTTTTGGAATTGAAATGCCAAGGAAAAAGAAACATCTTTTGATTTTTGATACAGTGACGTGTCATGATTTTGGATACAGCTGAAACAGCTTTAAAGGCAATAATTAAGTTCTTCTTGCTCTCTAATTACATGCATTTATATATGAATGATTATTGGCATTCTGTTTTTATTCACAGTTTATGGAAGCTGTAGAAGCAAAATCATCTTCTTCATCTGGGTATGGTTCTATGGTAAGCGTCCATGGGTATTTAGAGGAAGGTAATTCATCAAGTCTGCAAAATTGTAACAATGAATCTTTCTCTAAGTGTTGTTTATGTATGTTCAACTTTAATTTGTGGGAATTGGGAATTGTTTCTTTCATTAACTGTTCTGTTTCTTTGTTTATCAGTGCCTTGTATTAACTCCATCTTGTGAAGGCAGAGAAAGCTAGAAGATACATTCCAAGAGAATTCAAATTGGCTGAAGCTTTTGGGTAGGTCCAATATTGTAATTTCTATCTTTAGATTATAAATGCAGCAATTCTTTTATGGGTTTGAGTCTTTAGGCAATTTGTAAATATTGAATCCAAGAAATGTCGTCAGTTTAGAAGACTAACTGTTGCTGACGTGAACTCAGGGATATTTTTGTTTGCTTAATTTTCAAGACTGGTAAAATCATTCTAAAATCTTTTGAATTTTGATAGGACTTGTAAATTATGTTAAACTTTGAAATTAAACAGAGGTTGCATTAATATTACTTGACACAGAAACACTTTGGGTGGCTTCTTTCTAGCTAGCTATGAGGACAGTCCCGCCGGTGTCTTTGACGAGGTACGGTTCTGTTTTCATTCTTACTCTTTTATCTTTTTGTTTAGACAAAAATGTTAGAAAACCAATATTTTTAATAAAAAAATTGAAAATTTGGTTTATAGTGACTCAAACTCGAGACAAATTTGCCAAGGTTTGGACTTAAATTCACATCTTCTGATATTGAAGTGGCTAAACCTTATAAAATTTTCAGGATTTTACATTATGATAGGTATACTTGAAGAAAAATCAAATTTGTTTATCATAGATTTAAGGTTTCCTAATGATTATTCTTTTTTAAAAGACCATGGAAGCTAGTTTGGAGGGCCAAAGCTATCTAGATTTTCCTATAACACAAATGGTGTATGAGCAACTTTGGGTAGAAAAATATGCACCAAAATCATTTACTGAGCTTCTTAGTGATGAACAAACAAATCGTGAGGTACATCTCTAGTATAAAATTAAGCTCTGGAAAAAATTACTTACAAGAGTTATAGTTGGAAGATATAAACATTTTTTTCTACTTTTTTCTTTAATTTTTTTAACAATTTGCTTTTGTACCCATTAATTGATTTGTTTATTGTCTGAGACAGGTACTCTTATGGTTGAAACAATGGGACTCTGCTGTTTTTGGATCTGAAATTCGAAGTACATCGAATGATGTTTTGTTTGCTTTGAAAGCGACATTTTTCAGTTGCCCAAACTCAGCGACCTTTCAATTCAAAGTTTTCAAGGACAAACAGAGGAGCCAAATGGAGTAGTGGGAGGTATAAAAATTCAAGAAGTATGGATGAAGGTAGTAACTCACAGGGCATTGAGGATATACTGAATACAAGGACAACCAATGTTGGTCCACCAGAACAGAAGGTATTTAATATTTTTTTCGTGCTTGAGCTGCATTGTGTTTAAATAGTATGATAGTACCCTTTTGCAATGCCAATGATGTGTTAGAATTGCTTGTTTCTTCAGTATATAGCATGCTTATTCATATCACCGACTCACTTTTGCATATTTGTTGTAATTTCACAATAACTTTAGTATATTTCACAACAACTAGTAAAAGTACATAGCAGTAAAGGGTGAAGACTGAAGACTTTCTTAAGTTTCTTTTTGTTTTATGGCTTATGGCCAAGTTGTTGATCAATTAGGTAACCTCCACCCCCTCTTTTATTATTAATGGTAAAATGCATAATAGTAAACCTTAGGACACTTTTGAATATATTAGATTAGGTATATTGCTCGATAAAAGAAAAAAGGGGCTGCGGCATGTGATGATTTCTGGACTAAATTGTGACGAGTATACCTAATTGACTATGAAGTATTATTAGGCATTGGATATATATCTTGCATGCAGCTTTTGAGTTTTTTTTTAATATATATATATATATTGCATTACAGGCTCAACCAGTGAATGTTCCAACTAGTTTTAAGCAGAGGGCAATGGTAGTGGATGAGATTTGGCATGCTGCAGGTGACAATGCTTCTGATATTGATTGGTATGCCAAGCGCACTGTCCTGGCAGGAATATACTCGACAACCGAGATTTATATGCTGACAGATACATCTCCTGGTTTGTTTTTCTGCCCCTTCATTCTGAGCATATAAATTTTCTCGTATTTTTTGGTTGATTTAAGCTTTCCATCCATTATTGTGTTTTTTTGTGCTTTTCTTTTTATGGTAATCACTCTGTCGATTGTGATATCTTTCATCGATCATTCAGTTCCATTTGATTCCCCCCTTTGCTCCTTCTTTCTTTTTCAGTATGTGAATAGCCAGAAAATATTAACTGGGTTCAATTGTCCATTCTCTCAAACTCTCCTTATTTTCTTGAACTGAGCCTGTCATAGTAGCCAATTTTCTCATGACAATGGAATTTATTCTTTTATGCCCCACCCCACCTCACTCCATCAATATAGTATCTTATATTTAGATGGATAACAAGCTGTTTGTGGCTCTGATGTGGTGTTGTAACAAGTGAAGACATTTCTTAATACATCTTTCGTTTGTTTCTTGTTAGACTTCCATGATACAATGGCCTTCCTGGATGCTCGAGTGAAAGATGCTTTTGATCTAAAGAAAACCATTCAAGAGGTAATTTTGATTATGTCCGTTCGAGTTTTGGAACCTTCTCGTATTAACATGACGAGTATACCTAATTTCTGCTTAAATTGTTTCCTGAAATTTGATCTCTACCTACTTGCATTACATCCTGCATTGCCAATTGGTTAGATTCCTTTCTCCCTTTTGCATGGTAATTCAATGGTTCCTTTTGCCTTTTTTTGGTTTCTTTTTTGCAAAAGAAAAAAAAAGCACTGAGCTTGCTTGCCAATGGGGTTATTCCTTGTTTCTTCATTGTTATGTCTTTGGTCGGTGATTGTCAGCATTTTCATTATTATGTTCTGTGAAAAGAAAATGAAATCATTTTGTTGATGTTGGTGTTATTTTTTTCAGCTCCACCAAACATTGCTGGGAATCATTCTGAGAAGGGGATATGTACTTGTTGGGCACAAGGTTGTAAGAAAAATATAAAATACAGAAAATGAGGGACCCTGACGTGATCTTTGAGACCCCAGACCTGCTATTAATTTTCCATTGCTTTTGTAATTATACATGCGTTTTGCTTAGTTAGTGAATTTTGGCTGTATAGGAGGTTGAAGGGTTTTTTGTTACTGAAAAAACCTGGAAAGTTTTGTATAAGGATTAATGTATAAAACAATTATACCAAAAATAGTCACTAATTACTGTTTAATTTATCTTGTAATAAAAATTGCATACTATATTTATAGGTTTGGTAATAAAAAAGGATTGAAAATAAAAAAAAATATTTTTTTTTAAATTTGACAAGGCTATCGCCATGCTTTTAAAGCGTGGCCGTATCTCTTTATCGCCACGCTTTAAAAGCGTGGCCGTATCTCCCGCTATGGCCACGCTTTAAAAGCGTGGCCGTATCTCTTGCATATGGCCACGCTTTAAAAGCGTGGCCGTATCTCTTGCATATGGCCACGTTTTTTAAGCGGGGCAATCTGCAAAAGCGTGGCAAAAAATAAAGCGTGGCGATAGGTCACCAAAAGCGTGGCAATAGAGCAACCGCCACCCTTTGATAGGCCACCCTTTCAAAAGCGTGGCGGTAGCTCAAAAAGCGTGGCGAAAAGCTATCGCCACGCTTTTTTCAGCTTTTCGCCACACTTTAAAAACGTGGCAATAGAGCTGTTTTCTTGTAGTGTATAAATTGAAATTAAAAAGGTGCTAAAGAAATAATTAGCAAGTAATATTCATGCTTTTGATTTGATGTTGTAGTTTATCAAACTTTAAGAATGACTTTTGAAAAATTTTTATAGATTTGTAGACCTTGACTTTAGAGATATCCAACAACAAAATGAAGTTTCAAAAATGTGCAATTGGAATATAGAGAGCAAAACATGTTCGACAAGTGTGGCACATGGATAAGAATAGCTAATGCAAAGAATGAATCATGGTACGTTTGGATTTAAAATGGCAATGATATATAGAGAGAGGTTTTTTCAACACTCTCCTGACAATATATAAGAAAATGTAAGAGATGAAGCTACTGTGTAGTAGATGATCTAAGAGTTGAAAACAAAGTAATTATAAGTGACTATATAACAGGTTTTGTACTCTTTCTGCTTTTGGAAAAGAATAAAAAAGATAGAGCATTCAAGTAATTAAAGAGCATGAAATTAAAGAATTTTTGTAGTTGACATATATTGATTTATTTAAATTTTTAGGAGTTTAAAGTGTATATTTTTAGACTTTGAATTATTGATAGAAAATATAACAAATTAAAGATGAGTGTCAATAGTCTTTTCATTATTCTAAATGAATTATTTGTAAAATCCTAAATGAATGTTATATGGCCTTGTGAAGCTGAGTTTTGAATAGAGGTTGAGAAATAAAAAAAAAATTACAATACATAAATTGCTAAAATATATAAATGTTATTTAAAAATTGATTCAAGTATTTGAATATATTCAAATTCTTTGAATCTATTTGGTGGAGCAGGAAATTAGTTTACCGTCCCTACGGTGGGCGTCAATTGTTCTTGTGTGGATGAATTTTTGAGATATATCTCGTCTTAGGGGAAATCGAACTTGTCTCTTCATCTCCAAAGGAAGTATACTTCGGCAAAAAGAATACGGAGAGTGGGTACTTAAAAAAGGCATTCCGACGCTCAAGTCAATAAGTATTTAAGAGGTATATAATAAGTCTATGAATATAGAATGTTAGACATAAAATAAAACTTATCATGTCCGTTCTCCCTGAGATATAGAAATTGGTGTCTTTATAGGCATAGATTTGATGTTATGATCGTTGGCCATTAAGTCACTGAAATATTTGGTAACCAAAGAAAATTAACCAAAAATAGCCATAACTTATCTTATTTAGCATTTATTAATTATTGCGACAATTAATAAATAATAAATAAGGCAAATTTTGACTGTTTTTTTTTTTTGTCTCTCTAATATTACCGTTAAGTCAGAATAATGATTATTAAGATCGTCCGTTACAAACTTAGAATGAAAGTAAATAAAGTCAAGTTATAACTCATAATGCACAATAAAAATCGAACTATAAAATGACAAATCACTTATCAATTGAAATCCCGAATCAAGATTGGTAGCCTAAACTTGAATTGCCTAATCACAACAGTTGTTGTTTGAAATTAAAGTTTGTTGAACAACATATATAATGGAATGGCAGAGAGCCCAATACAGATGAAAGTGGAAAACCAACCATAAAAAGAAATGTAGTAGAAAGACTCTTTAAAATAAAGTCTGAGATCGTTCTTGTACTCTGTATTCATGGTTGAGGATTGTCATTCTTGATACACGGTATCGTCACTCTCCTCCTAGTAGTCTATAAATACATGATAAGATTTTATTTAGATTTATTAGTTAATATACTGATTTGCCCTTAGAGTTATTAGTTATTACATTGAGTTGTTTTTATATAATTTAACTATTTTATTATTTAAAATAATAGTATAAAAATATTTGAGCGGTATTTTTTTATTGGTTTATATGTTTTTTGTATAATTATAATTTGGGTTAAGTATAGTTTTGGTTCCAAAAGTTTTTCGCCAGAATCGAAATCGTCTCTCTTCTAATTTTCGATTTAAAATCGTCCTTAACGTTTTTTTTTCGTATTAAAATCGTCCTTTTTTTTGGACAAAAATACCCTTACCACTATCAACACAATTACCTCCACCACCACCACAAACACTAGCACCACCGCCACAACCTCCTCCACCACCACCACCACCACCACCACCAACACCACCACCAATGTCGCCGCTGTCCCCCTTCCCCCTCCCCCTCCCCGTCTCCCCCACCCCCCACCCCCCACCCCCCACCCCCACCTCCACCTCCACCTCCACCTCCAAGAATAACAGCATTAACAAAGAAGCAGAAAATCAAACAAATCAACACAAATCAACACAAATTTAACACAAGCAGAAACAGAAAGCAACAAATCAACACAAAGCCAAATCAATAAATTCAAGCACAAAGCCAAATCAGATACATGAAGGGAAGGCGGCGACGTCTTCCTCTGGTTGTGGTTCCGGCGGCGGCTTGTGGGCGGACCGACGATGGTGGCGGCGGCTATGGCGATGGACTCCTTCCCTCCCTCCCGCGTTTCCTTTCCCCCCACCCACTCACCCACCCCCAATGCGTTTCCTTCCCCCCCCCTCCCACCCCAGCGCGTTTCCTTCCCCTCTAAAATTTTATTTTTTTATTAAAATAGGGGTAGTTTAGGAATTAAATTAAAAATTTTATTTAAGGACGATTTTAATACCAAAAAAAAGTTAAGGACGATTTTAAATCGAAAATTAGAAGAGGGACGATTTCGATTCTGGCGAAAAACTTTTGGGACCAAAACCATACTTAACCCTTATAATTTTTTTTATTTACAATGCTAATATATACAGCATATATTTTTGTAGCATTATAATAGTAATAATTGTGTAGCATTATAATTTTTTTTTTTTTGCTGGTGTTAATAAACACACGTACGTGAACTCCAAAGGATTGGAATTAAAATCCTTCCTACTCAACACTTGTTACATGCATGACGAGCCCCTGAATTATAGTCTCTTCCATCATTTTGTAATTTATTATTTATAACTTTATATATTCTTTTATATGCTTGATATAAAAAAAAGTCATAAAAGGAAAACAATTAATTGTTACTATTATTGCATTTTTATTACACATATCGTTCTACTTCTTGGAAGGGCTTTTAAAAAGATTTTTTTAAGTAATCTTTCAAAAATAATATTTTAAAAAAGTAAAAATAATTTGATGTTATGATATTTCATATAAAAATATTTTTATTTATTAATTACATTCTAATATAATAATATTAAAGTATTATTTATTTATTTATTATGTTAAAAAAAATTTTAAAATAGATGAGAATTGTAATAACTTTTTAAAAATAAAATGCTTTTACTGTTATTAAAAAAAAACACTAAAATTTTAAAAGATATATTTTACTATTAATAAAAGAAAAATTTTGTATCACTTAATAGCATCAAAACACAAGATAGATAGGATCATCTGTATTTCTTTCTAACCTTCAACTTCTACAAAATGATAAATAAATTAAGAATTTAATTATCCTATATCCTAAGCACATATTTTAACTATAATAAAAAAAATATATTTTTTTATGTATTTAATACATTGAAAGTTGAAAAAGTTATTTTTCAATAATTTTTAAAATATTCTTTTTTATAGTGTTCTTAAAATGTATCCTTAAAACACATTTAGTTATGCATATAATTTTTTTTTAAATTTACAATATATATTTTGATTTTTCACGATATCTCTCTATTCGACAGGTCAAGATTATGACTAATTTGCGCACTTGGTTAATAAGTTGCTACACATACATATAAGACAGAATTTGACTCGCTAATACTTATTTGAGTGAACAAGTGAACTAACCATTTAATTTCAAAAGTTTATGATATTATAGATAATAATTAAGAATTTTTAGTTTTCAAAATTTTATAATATTATTAGAGCTATTAATTAAGAGTGTTAAAATCTTTTCAAGTTATATACATAACATTTATTGATGGAAGATATATTGTTGCTAATAATTTCAAAAGTTAATCACATTTGAAGAAGGAAAACAAGCAAAATTTTATAGTGTATAAATAAGAGAAAGCATAGGAACTAATTTTTAGTTAGTTAATATTAGTCAATTTTAATATTTTTTATTTACAATAGTTATAACATTTCTTTACATAATTCATTCTCAGTAGTACATGGATTTATCTATCTCAGAATTAGAAATTCTATTAGTATTTTTATCTGTAATAATATTACGGGAATATACATTTTTTAAAATTATAGTCTACTTTGTTTTGACAGTATAGATTATGCATAGCACAGAAGATTTATAAAATCAAATTACTTTTATAAAAAAAAAAGTCGTAGGTTAATAAAAGTTTTTGGCTAAGAAGACCAAAGTATCTGTAGATAAAAAATTAAATAATAAGATTTTAGTTATTATTTTTATATGAAAAAGTAATTTTTTTTAATAATTAATTTTAACATTCGTTATCTAAAATTTAAAATAATTTAACGTGTATACTTTTATATTTAATTAGGTGTTAACTGTTAAGTCTGTTGAAAAATAGAAATAATTAATTTTTATACTTGCTATTTAAAAGTAATATTTTTTCTCTATGTATAAAAAAATATAATTAGATATTAGCATAAAAAAATTATACTGATAGTTATAAAATTAACTCAAAATTAATTTTTTTTAAATAATTGAATCTTGATTCTAACTTTTAATTATAACATTAGTATTCTCTCAAAATTATATGTAAAGAATATTTGAAAGAAGAGAAATGAAAATATAGATTAAAAAGATAAGCGGTGAAAATTTAAAACTAAATAAAAAACTAAAAAATTATGTATATAATAACAATAATAATAATAATATTTTTATTTAAATTATATTATTTTATTAATTTTGTTTTCTGTAGAAGAAAAATATAGAAAAATAGAAAAATGAGAGAAAAAAGAGAGAAAGATAAAGATAAAGAATGAGAGTGAGAGTAAGAGTTTGTTAATTTTTGAAGAAAAATTTTTATTTTAATTGTAAAAAAATATCGGATGACATATTTTGATTTGTCAAATTACTAATATAAATATAAATTATATATAGAGTAAAAATAGTAGAGAGAAATAGAAAAAATTGAGAGAGGTAGATGAGAGAATTTAGGAAGGAAGTTTATTAATTTTGAAAAAAAAATATTTTCTCTCAATTTTAATAAGAGAGTATCATGTGACACATATGATTATTAAATTATATAGTAATATATGATACATAATATAGGTATATTTCAATTTCAATTTTAATATTTCAATTTCAATTTAATGCAATTATAGAATGTCATGTTGCATGTAACACCCTACCACACTCAGCTTTACGCTTAAGCCGTAAAACAGAGATGATGTGGTACTACGACCTCTAAAATAAAAAGTGTATATATAATAGCAGAAGAATATAATAATCTAGGAGCCTTGAAGAATAGATAAAATAAAAATCGCGAATTAAAGCGCAATGTTCAGAAAACGAGTTAACTTGCGTACTAAGAAAACTTTAACTATCAAGCATAAGATAACAAAAGTAGGAGTAGAGGGCCAAAGATACAAAATAACAAGCTCCTAACTCAGCTCGCGATATATATATATATATATATCAAAAATCCAAATTTACATAAACAAAATCATGTCTCTCCATAAGCCTCTAAGAGGATCAAAAGGAGCAAGTCATGCGGAGAGAATACTAAGCACACATTTATATATGACTATACAATCCAAAAAGTAACCCAACAACTACTTCACTTCAGGAGTTCAGACGCCTAAGGAGGTGCCTCTCGACCTGCATTTGAAAAACAACAACATAGTATGGAGTGAGAACCTTTGGGAATGCCACACATATAAAATATAAGGTCCTGGGAATGCCAGAGGCAATCCTAGAACACCGACACTCATATTATAAAGTTTAAAGTATTAAACAGAAGTCATAAAAGGTGGTTTTCTAAGATTAACTAACCCTATCTTAACTTAATCTTGAATCTAAGTCTTACTGCCTTTCCTCCATACCTCTATCTCCAACAACATACCACAGACAAATAAGTAGATAAGGCAAGCACAAGGAGGTTACAAATACTGCAGGTAACAAATATACATTTAACATAACAAATACATTTAGGCATACCCAGTTAATGAACAAACAAGTAATTCAAGTAATATACACATGATGCATGCCTGTCCTATGGCTGAAGAGTCTCATCTGTCGGTTATCAAGCTAACCCAACAAGTCCGGTTTGCTAAACCTTTGGACTGTCCCTCAATGCGCATCCCCATGAGTCTATGCATAGCTTTTTCCCATATATATATATATATATATATATATATATATATATATATATATATATATATATATATCAAATCGCTCAATGGGGGTACCATTCCCGAGAATTTATAAGTGTCCAGTCACCCTTACGTCGTAGGGTCAACAGAGTATTGAGTTTTCGACCTGGTACACGTGGTGGTAATCCACGGTACTTTACCCAGGGAATCTCGTATCTCAGATCATTTGATTACTCAAGCCAAATATCATACATAATCATTCATAGCATTTTTATGTTCAATTCATCACTTTTTCAGCTTTACTTCACCTCCAAGTTATCCTCTTTTCCTAACTTCATCTGACTCTCACGTTTAATACTATTATTTATAACCAAAGGAATGAAAATAGAGGTTTAGAAGTTTGAAATAGGGTTTAAAACTCAAAAAATCATGTTTGGTAGAATAGGGACCACGTGTACGTGTGGGACTGTGAAAAGAGCAGCTCACGCACGCATCCCCTTGTCATGCCTACGCATAGGTGAATACTTCATGTCACGCGTACGCGTGGGCCATGCGTATGCGTGGACATGCATGTTAGTCCATTATGTGTACGATAAGGCTACTCGCGTACGCACAGTTAAAAATTTTATGCCACGCGTACGCGTGGGTCACGCGTACGCGTGGGCGTACGTTTTCCAAAAACCTGATTCAGTTGAAAACTGCAAAATTGCCTATTTCAAACCAAAACTTCCGTCGAGCATAACTTAATCATTTTAAATCGTTTTTCATCTGTTCTTTGAACGGCATAAATTTCACGAACCCAATTTTCATTTAAAACAAGTTAGAAACAAATTGAGGGTCTAGAAGCCAAATTATCACCCGCCGAAGTTCGGCCCAAAACCAAGTGTTGCAAAACTCCCCAAACCTCATTTTCATTCAAAAGTTCCATTCTATTCACTACCAAACCTGCTATTTTCAACACAATATGCCCTTCCTCATCATCACAATAATCACCACAATAATCATACTTCAAATCACCAACAAATTCATCAAATCACCACTAACCATCAAGCATCATCAACCATACATTTACATCCTCAAATCATTAATCAACAAACTTTTCAATTCACCAACTAGATAACAAACCCCAAAACAAAACCAACTAGTTAACAAGATACTAAGAAATAATCTTATACACATACATTTCAACCTATCCTATGATCATCTAGCCTAAGTTTTCATAGAACATTATCTATTAAATGCAAGAAACCTAAACCATACCTTGGTCGGTTTCCTCATAGTGATCAAGGCAACTTATTAAAACAAACACATCCCCAAGAACTTCAACAAAACACTAGTGTTTAGCTTCCTCCAAGTTCCAATATCCATAGTTTCAAGTTCCAATTATTTATTCACAACCTAATACACATTCATAACACATATACACCCAGTTTAATACCCAAGGCATAAATTCAATAAATTAAATAAGATTTATGATTTTCTCACCTTACCCAAGCTTCGTATAAGCAAGAGTGAACATTTCTCTCAAGCTAATTGGATCCTAAAACATCAAAGAGCAAAGAAATTCAATACCTCCACTTAATTTTCAAAAATTGGGGAAGAAGAGGCTGAGAGTGAATAAGAGAGTTACCTATGAAATTATTCTGGTAGAAACGTAGAGCTCGAATCGGTGGTCACGTGGCCGCAAACGGTGCGACAATAGAAGCTCGGGCGGAGGAGTTACGGTGATTTGAGTTTACCGTAAGGGTTTGGAAATGTTTTCTTTTCTCCCCTCCCCTGATAGCTTTCAGAGCCACTTCTGCTGAATTAGGGAAGAGAAGTGGCTTCGGTTTACTTAAGTGTTGGGCTGCTTGGGCCCACGGGCCCTGTTTGGGCCCAGTTCAACCTGTTTGGCCCGTTCGGTCCAATCTTGGGCCAATTCTTTGAAATTAGTGTCAAAATTTTGTTTTGATAAGCTCTATCCTAATTTAATATAATATTCACATTTCTAATTTTTGTAATAAAAACTAATTTATTGACTAATTATTTACTAATTTAACGGGGTTTACATCCTACCCACCTAACAAAGAATTTTGCCCTCAAAATTCAAATTTAGTTACCTGAAAAGAGATGTGGGTAGTCCTTCCGCATATTTGATTCGAGTTCCCAGGTATGTTCCTCAATACCAGCTCAACTCCAATCTACTTTTACCAGTGATACTTCTTTTCCACACAATCTTTTAACGCAATCTTTTCCACCAGGTATGTTAGATCTTCTCTCACTTGAATCGGTTCTGGTTCCAGAACATGACTTGCGTCAGGAGTATACTTCCGAAGCTGTGACACATGAAACACGTCGTGCAAGTTTGAAAGATATGGTGGTAAGGCGATTTTATAAGCCACCAGCCCAATTCTTTTCAGGATCTCAAACGGTCCAATATAACGGGATTCAGTTTCTTAGTCTTAATGGCTCTTCCCACTCCAGTGGTTGGTGTAACCTTCAGAAAAATATGCTCCCCTTCTTCAAACTCCAAAGGCTTTCGCCTTTGGTCAACATAGCTCTTCTGATGGCTTTGGGCTATAAGCATTTGGCTACAAATCTTTTTTATCTAATCAGTAGTTTCAGCTATCACCTCAGGCCCTAATAAGCTTCTTTCTCCAGTTTCATACCAACATAGTGGGGATTGACATTTTCTACTATATAGAGCCTCATACGGAGCCATTTCGATTCTCGCATGGTAGCTATTATTATAAGCAAACTCCACTAGTGGTATATACCGATCCCAGCTCGCCGGCTGGTCTAAGACACAAGCTCTTAGCATATCCTCCAAGGTCTGGATAGTTCTCTCTGATTGACCATCTGTCTAAGGGTGATATACAGTACTCAAACTTAACTGAGTCCCAAATGCACACTGAAAGGCTCCCCAGAATCTTGATATGAAATGAGGATCTCTGTCGGATATAATGGTAGAAGGCACGCCGTGCAATCTGACAATCTCTTTGATGTACATTCGAGACAATTCTTCCATTGTACAACTTATCCGAATGGGGAGAAAGTGAGCTGATTTTGTTAGTCGGTCTACAACCACCCAAATAGCGTCATAACAAGTCCGAGTCCTAGGCAAACCTATCACAAAATCCATTGCGATACCTTCCTGTTTCCATTGTGGAATATCTAAAGGTTGAAGGGTTCTTGATGGTCTTTGATGCTCAATTTTAACTTTCTGACATGTTAAACATTTAGATAGATGCAATGCCACATCATTCTTCATTCCTGGCCACCAGAACATCGATTCAGATCTTGATACATTTTGGTGCTTCCTGGATGGATTGAAAACCCACTTTTATGAGCTTCCTTCAAGATACCTTACTGCAGATCTCTGACATCTGGCACAATAATTTGGTTCTTGAACCTCCATAAACCATCCTTACCTTCTGACACTCTCCATTGTCTTCCCTGTTCAATTGCCGGCAATACTTTACATAACGCTTCAACATCTTGATGAGCCTTTAGAAGTTCTGATTTAAAATCACTTGAAATTTGCAACTCAAACACAGAATTCCAGATTCTTCCCTAACTCCTAGTTTCAAGCCTTGGAATGCCTTTAGTAACTCTTCTTCTTGTAGCATCATCCAAGCTGCATATAAAGATTTCCTACTCAAGGCGTCCGCCACAACGTTCGCTTTTCCTGGATGGTAATTCAATTCGAAATCATAATCTTTCAGAAGCTCCATCCTCCTCCTCTGATGCATATTCAACTCCTTCTGCTAAAAAAGATACTTCAAACTCTTATGGTCTGAGAAAACGTGAAACTTAATGCCATAGAGATAATGCCTCTAGATCTTCAGAGCAAACACAACAGTAGCAAGTTCTAAGTCATGAGTCGGATAGTTCATCTCATGTGGCCTCAATTGCCGTGAGGCGTATGCTACAACATTTTGGTGCTGTATCAGAATGCACCCCAAACCCTTTAATGATGCATCACAGTATACTTCAAATGGTTCACTTGGCTTAGGCAATACCAACATAGGAGCAGTAGTCAACCTTTGCTTCAATGCTTGCAAACTCTCCTCGCACTCCGAAGTCCAGACAAAAGGCATATCCTTCCTAGTCAACTTAGTTAAAGGTAAGGCGAGCTGTGAAAATCCCTTAATGAATCTCCGATAATACCCCGCCAAACCTAGGAAACTCCCGATCTCTGTCACTGAAGTTGGTTGCTCCCAATTCATTACTGCTTCTACCTTAGCAGGATCCACAGCTATTCCCTGCTTGCTCACTACATGACCGAGAAATTTCACCTCACTCTTTCAGAACTCACATTTAGATAACTTAGCATATAATTTCCTGTCTTTCAAAATTTGCAGCACAGTTCGCAAGTGATTAGCATGCTCCTCCTCAATCTTAGAGTAAATAAGAATATCATCAATGAAGACAATAACAAACTTGTCCTGGTACGGCCGGAAAATCATGTTCATGTAATCCATGAATACTGCCAGAGCATTGGTTAACCCAAAAGACGTCACCGTATATTCATAATGACCATATCGTGTTCTAAAAGCAGTTTTCGGAATATCTTCGCCTCTAACCCTTATCTGATGGTACCCGGATCGCAAATCAATCTTAGAGAATACACCGGCACCCTGTAACTGATCCATTAGGTCATTGATTCTAGGTAATGGATATTTATTCTTCACAGTAACCTTATTCAGTTGCCGGTAATCAACACACAAGCGCATACATCCATCCTTCTTTTTTACCAATAACACTGGCGCTCCCCACGGCGAAACACTTGGTCGAATAAGGTGCTTACCCAATAGATCTTCCAGCTAAGCTTTCAGTTCAACCATTTCTAAAGGTGACATCCTATAAGGAGTAATTGAAATTGGACCGGCTCGAGGGGCCATGTCAATTGCGAATTCAACCTCCCGGTTAGGTGAAAGTTCATCAATATCATCCAGAAACACGTCTGAAAATTCACATACAACCGGAATCTACTCTAAACTCTGATCATCACCTGATACTTCCACAGTTAATAACATAATACCCTGACATTCAGTTCTAGAACAATTTATTATCATAGAGTTCAAATAGTAATTATTCACCACAACCGGCGCTTCTGACCTTCCGGCATAAAATGTACTGACTTCTCAGAACAATCAAGCAAAACATGATTCTTGGATAACCAATCCAATCCCAAGATGAGATCAAAACCAGTCATCGGCAAACAAATCAAATCATGCACAAATTCACGTTGTTGTACTCGAAATGGAACTTGTGGGCATCCTAACCTAGTCACCATATCTTCATGAGTAACATTATGCACTTTCAAATCATAACCTAAAACCACCATTCTCAATCCTAATTCATTAGCCTTTTCAAATGCAATGAATGAATGTGTTTCTTCTTAATCAAATAAAGCATTTAAGATTTTACCAGCCATTTCACAGTTACCTCCAATCAGTGTCTTAGATCCCTCAGTACCTGCTGTAGAAGTGATGTACACTCTCCCTGGTTGCTGTACACTACCAGTCTCATACTTCTTCTTCTCTGAATAATTACTGGCCAAGTGCCCGGGCTATCCACAAAAATAGCATACTCCAAGACCTGATCTGCACGGAACTCCAGGGTGATACTTCCCGCACCTCTGACAGCTCAAATCCTGTTGTGGCTACTTCTCAAACCTTCTTCCTTGATTAACATTAGTATTTGGCCTTCTGTAATTGCCCTGGCCTTGATTCTGCTGTGGAACAAAGCCTCCACGCTTGAAATTCCTATCTCTCAGAGCAAAATTTCTTCCTAAAGTCCTTTGAAAAGGCACCCTCAAACTTCCTTTCTCTGCTGTCGCCTTCCTTATACATTCCTCAGCCACCCTACTCTTATTCACCAATTCAGAAAACACTCTGATCTCCATTGGGAAACGAAGCTCAGAATATCACTCCGAAGACCTCCCTCATATTTAATACATTTCCACTCAGCAAAATCTTCAGGCACACCTTGACAGATACGAGAAAAGTGACATAACTCCTCAAACCTACTATAATATTCAGTAACAGTCATTTAGCCTTGCTTTAATTGCATTAATTCAAGTTCTTTGGTGTTTCTGACCGAATTAGGAAAATATTTCTTATAGAACTCTGTTTGGAAGACCTCCCAAGAAACCACAGCACCATCTGGCTGTAGTATACGTCGTGTTCCCTGCCACCAATACTGAGCCTCGCCTTACAACTGATAAGTTCCAAACTCAACCCATTGCTCTTCAGGAACCTGTTGAGCCTGCAGTGCCCATTTCATAGCCTGAATTCAATTGTCTGTATCAGTGGGATTCGAGGTTCCCCTGAAGGTTGGAGGGTGAACTTTCAGAAATGTTGCAAGTGTCATAGGGCCTTCTTCGTCATTATTATTTCCGTGATTACCCTGGTTTATCTGATTACCCTGTGCCTTGGCTGTCGCCTACAGAGCTGTAGCTATATTCCCAAGGGCAGCCATGAAGTCTATTGGATCATTCCCTGCCAGGCCAGAAGTAACGGTGCCTATCCTACCTCTACCTTGCCCGCGACCGCGTCCATGAGTCGACATCTGGTCCCTATACACACCAAACAAGTGATATTAAGTTGATCAGTCTCAATATCGCAGGTCTAATGCTTTAAGTTCCAAATGCATACTCACAAATGTTTATGCCATATATATCAATCAGACATCCTAATAGCACATAGACACATATACAGAGAATGCATAGAAGCATAGTCAATCCGTCTTTCAGGCTCTATAGGAACAAACTGCTCTGATACCATAATGTAACACCCTACCACACTCAACTTTACGCTTAAGACATAAAACAGAGATGATAGGGGTACTACGACCTCTAAAATAAAAAGTGTACATATAATAGCAGAAGAATATAATAAACTAGGAGCCTTGAAGGACATATAAAATAAAAATCGTGAATTAAAGCGCAGTGTTCAGAAAATGAGTTAACTTGCATACTAAGAAAACTTTAACTATCAAGCATAAGATAACCAAAGTAAGAGTAGAGGGCCAAAGATACAAAATAACAAGCTCCTAACTCAGCCCATGAAGTCAAGGCTGGCCGGAGAATATATACATAACCAAAACCCAAATTTACATAAACAAAATCCTGTCTCTCCATATATAAGCCTCTAAGAGGATCAAAAGGAACAAGTCATGTGGAGAGAATACTAGGCACACACACACACACACATATATATATATATATATATATATATATATATATATATATATGACTATACAATCCAAAAAGTTACCCAACAACCACTTTGCTTCAGGAGCTCAGATGCCTAAGGAGATGCCTCTCGACCTACATCTGAAAAATAACAACATAGTATGGGGTGAGAACTAGAGATTCTCAGCATGGTAAAGGTACCACACATATAAGATATAAGGTCCTGGGAATGCCAGAGGCAATCCTAGAACACCGACACTCAGATTATAAAGCTTAAAGTATTAAACAGAAGCCATAAAAGGTGGTTTTCTAAGAGTAACTAAGTCTATCTTAACTTAATCCTAAATCTAAGTCTTACTACCTTTCCTCCATACCTCGATCTCCAACAACATATCATAGACAAATAAGCAGATAAGGCAAGCACAAGGAGGTTACAAATACTGCAGGTAACACATATACATTTAACATAGCAAAAACACTTAGGCACACCCAGTTAATGCACAAGCAAGTAATTCAAGTAATTTGCACATGATTCATGCCTGTCCTATGACTGATGAGTCTCATCTGTTAGTTATCAAGCCAACCCGACAAGTATCCCCATGAGTCTACGCATAGCTTTTTCTCATATATATATATATATATATATATATATATATAATCATTTAATAGGGGTACCATTCCCGGGAAATTTATAAGTGCCCGGTCACCTTTACGTCGTAGGGTCAACAGAGTATCGAGTTTTTGACCTGGTACACGTGGTGGTAAGCCATGGTAATTTACTCAGGGAATCACGTATCTCAGATCATTTGATTATTCAAGCCAAATATAAAACATAATCATTCATAGAATTTTTATGTTCAATTCATCACTTTTTCAGCTTTACTTCACCTCCAAGTTATCTTCTTTTCCTAACTTCATCTGACTATCAGGTTTAATACTATTATTTTTTACCAAAGAAATGAAAATAGAGGTTTAGAAGTTTGAAATAGGGTTTGAAACTCAGAAAATCATGTTTGCTGGAATAGGGGCCACGCGTACGCGTGGGAGTATGAAAAGAGCATCTCGCGTGCGCATTTCCTTATCATGCATACGTATAGGTGAATACTTCATGTCACGCGTACGCGTGGGCCATCGTACACGTGGACATGCATGTTAGTCCATTACCCGTACGCATAAGGCTACTCGCGTCAGTTAAAAATTTCATGCCACGCGTACGCGTGGGTCACGTGTACGCGTGGGCGTACGTTTTCTGAAAACCTGATTTAGTTGAAAACTGCAGAATTGCCTATTTCAAACCAAAACTTCTGTCGAGCATAACTTAATCATTTTAAATCATTTTTCATCCATTCTTTGAACGGCATAAACTTCACGAACCCAATTTTCATTTAAAACAAGTTGGAAACAAATTGAGGGTCCAGAAGCCAAGTTATCAACTGCCGAAGTTCGGCCCAAAACCAATTTTTGCAAAACTCCCCCAACCTCATTTTCATTCAAAAGTTCCATTCTATTCACTACCAAACCTGCCAGTTTCAACACAACATGCCCTTCCTCATCATCACAACAATCACCATGATAATTATACCTCAAATCACCAACAAATTCATCAAATCACCACTAACCATCGAGCATCATCAACCATACATTTACATCCTCAAATCATTAATCAACAAACTTATCAATTCACCAACTAGATAACAAGCACCAAACCAAAACCAACTAGTTAAGCAATAATTATATACACATACATTCTAACCTATCCTATGGTCATCTAACCTAAGTTTTCAGAGAACATTATATATTAAATGCAAGAAACCTAAACCATACCTTGGCCGGTTTCCTCGTAGTGATCAAGGCAACTTATTAAAACAAACACAGCCCCAAGAACTTCAACAAAACACTAGTGTTTAGCTTCCTCTAAGTTTCAATATCCACGATTTCAAGCTCCAATTATTTATTCACAACCTAATACACATTCATAACACATATACACCCAATTTAATACCCAAGGCATAAATTTAGTAAATTAAATAGGATTTATGGTATCCTCACCTTACCCAAGCTTCGTATAAGCAAGAGTGAACGTTTTTCTCAAGCTAATTGGATCCTAAAACATCAAAGAGTAAAGAAATTCAATACCTCCACTTAATTTTCAAAAATTGGGGAAGAAGAGGCTGAGAGTGAATAAGCAAGTTACCTAATAAATTGTTCTGATAGAAACGTAGAGCTCGACGCGGTGGTCGTATGGCCACAAACAGTATGGAGATCGGAGCTCGGACGGAGGAATTACGGTGATTTGAGTTTACCATAAGGGTTTGGAACGTTTTCTTTTTTCCCCTCCCCTGCGCCACTTCTGCTTAATTGGGGAAGAGAAGTGGCTTCGGTTTACTTAAGTGCTGGGCCGGTTGGGCCCACGGGCCCAGTTTGGGTCCGGTTCAACCAGTTCGAGCCGTTCGGTCTAATCTTGGGCCAAATTCTTTGAAATTAGTGTCAAAATTCTTGTTTTGATGAGCTCTATCCTAATTTAATATAATATTCATATTTCTAATTTTTTTTATTAAAAAATAATTTATTGACTAATTATTTACTAATTTAACGGAGTTTACATTGCATATTTTGATTGTCAAATTAGTAATTAATCATTGATATTGATAAAGATATATAAAATAGATAGAGTGGTTGAAGGAATGAGAGAAATAGAAAAAGGAAGAGGGAAGATGGAGGAGGGAAGAACTCTTTAATTTTAGAGGAAAAGATTTGATTTTAATTACAATGAGAGAGTGACATGTGGTACATTTTGGTTGTAAAATTAGTAAGGAGGAGGGAAGAATTCTTTAATTTTGGAGGGAATGATTTAATTTCAATTACAATGAGAGAGTGACATGTGACACATTTTGGTTGTAAAATTAGTAAGGAGAAAAAAAATTCTTAATTTTGGAGAGAAAAATTTGATTTCGATTGCAATGTAAAAATGACATGTAATACATTTTAATTTTAAAATTAGAGATATATAATAGACGTAAAATTGTACTAGAGTAGCCTTATGTCTCAATGTATCATGGTGAGAACTTTTTGCATGCACGGATACAGTACTGTGCTAACTACTAGTCAGATCAGTATTTCCAAATTACTAATTAAGTAGTCATCACAATATATAACGTCACATTATTTTTATGCTTTCTCTTAAGTGAAATTAAGCATTTTGTGGACAAAGATTTGTATTAGTTATCTTGATATTTCAGGAACCTAATGGAATGAAATTGATTAGGTTTAGAAATGTGTTGAATTTTATGATGCACGAAAATGAAATATAGACACAGAACATGATATAATATGAGATACAGGAATATTGACACATAAACTTTAAATTTGTATACTTTAAATTTTTATAAGAGACAGACACGATATAAATATATAATATAAAATATTTTTTAGATAAATTATAGTAATATTAATATTAAAATATAAATTATTTTTTTTAATTATTATTAATGTTTTTTCTAATTATATGAAATATTTAAAATATTTTTTATTTTAATCAATAATAATATATATTATTTCAAAACTCATTTCAAGAATATATGTTAAGAATAAGATTAAATATATATACCGATATATAATGATATTTATGTGTATCCAAATATATTTAACAAACAAATATTTTTTATTTTTTATTAAAATATGATTAAACTTAAAAGACATGCGTATCGAATAAGTATCGTATTTAAAATGTATCTAATATGTAAACACGAGAATTCGGCAAGATATCTATAATTGATAGGCGTTGAGTTCTTTTTGTTTTGTTTTGTTCAATTCTTTTTTCTTTGTTTTCTTTTCTTTTCATGCAATGATGCAAATATATATAGTTAGGTAATATATATGTATCACTTGTGCCTTTCTGGAACAACTAACTAATTTCTTTTAAGCTAGATGTAGTCAATACTAATTCTATGTATTATTGTTTTGGCGCATGCTTGATCAGTAGGTGTAGCTACCGATTTTTAATATGACCGTAATGTCCAATTTACATACGCCGTTTTAATTGGCTTACTTACAATACCAATGGTAAATAATGTATGAAGTATATATATGGAGTATATGTGATATATTGCTAATAATATTATATATACAACGCATACTTCATATCTTATACATATTCCTTCCACAATCGCCTTATTTTTGTAGATTTGTGTAAATTTTCAAATATATTTTTTATTTTTCTAATATATTAGATTAACTTTAAATATTTTAGTTATAAAAATTTTGATATAATATCATAAAACTATTTATTTTAAAAATTACTGATACCTGTGATATGAATAGCTACTAGTAGTTAAATATCGACCAACAAATTAAGTAGTGGCACGTGTCACAATTCAAACAATTCAAACTATGAATATGTCACTACTTGAAACGCTATTTTATTTGGTGGTCAATATTGGATCACCAATAGTCAAGAGTTAACTTATACTGCAAAGAAAATTAAGATTGATGTAATTATAATTTTATTTAGCTAATCAATTATGTTATTAAGTCCAGTTAGAATTGGTCACTATATATATTATCATGTATTACATTTCAAGTATCTATAATCAATTCTCTTACTCATTGTTTGTCTAATTTGTAATATCATTTTTATTCTCTCTACAGCAAATTCTTCTCTGCATAATCAATCTCTAGTTTTTATCTCTTTTATCTTTAATCTTTGGTACTTAATATGGTATCAGAGTAAGGCTCTAATCTAAAAATCAATTTATCAAAAACTACATCTTCTCAAATTCCTACCATGTCAAATAATCTCCCTTCTTTACTCAAACAATTCTTAGAAATTCATGTCCATTGGTAATAAGCTTGATGATGCAAATTTTTTTATCCGAAAACAACTTGCTTTATTCACTATTGGAGCCAATGATCTTGAGAATCATCTCAAGAAAGAATTGGTCCCATCCATGTATAATTCTAAAGCAGATCATTTGTCCAACACAATTTCAAAGAATTACAAGTGATTTGTTGGCTATAACTCGGTTCAAGTAAACCTATAAATTAGAATCTGCTTAAAACTAAATAAACACGTTCTACATCAGGAGTACGTAGAATACGTGTTTTGTTCTCTTAACCGACTTATCCGATAAAATCAAATAACCACGTGCCAACTCAAATCAGCACAGAAACCTCTCCGCAAATCTCTCTACACAAACCCCAAACGAATCATTATTTAAACAAAATTCCATTATCTTTGATCAAGAATAAAATTCTATAGGATCTAAACAATTTGAACATGAATAATTTCATACTTTCAAGATATTAATTAGTTCAAAAAGACTTACCATCTATTCTACTCCTAAATAGCGAATCTTTCGAACCCATTTGAAATTCATATATTATTTGTGAATACGAGTTCTGTCTTATTTTTTATCTCACATTGTTTTACTCTATTCACAACATTTATTCTTATACTAATTGTTCTTTTCTTTCTTATAACATTTTCTAATTAATTTTCGATAAACCAGCATAAATGCAAAATTACTTATTTTTATTGACACAATGAGATATATTTATTCTTAATTATTTTTATCTATCACAAATTTCTCTAGTTGTTTTTACGTTGATATTGCTAGTAAGTACTATTTTGTTTTTCAGTTACATTTTGATTGCTCGATGCTCATATAGTCCTATTTGTATTTTTCCTTCATTAACTTCAATTATTTGTTTCTTAGACTGACGAAGTTTAACTTCAACTTTAGTCAATAAACTCAAAATATGCATTTGCATTGTCACATTTAACTTCTTTTCTAAATTGAAATGGTCTTATATATTACTCTATCATGAGACGTTGAGGCCACCATAAAAAGACAAATTTGAAGTCAACTCAAAAACAAGGTAATAAGAAAAACCAAAGAAGTCCTGGTACCACACTTTGGGAATAATGACTGTGGTAATAGTCACTCTAAACCCATCAATAGAGGAAACAAATGCTCTGGTAACATTATCTAACGTATTTAATCCATGTTATTTTATTTAAGTATTTTTTTTTCATTTTCTTCAATTATTTTGCTCCCGTAATAAGTTACAGTCTTAACTGACAAATTCAAAACATGAATTTACAATACAAAAAAATCCAAAAATTAAATTGAATGACAATTGAGAGGTGAATAACCGCTTATATATTCTTTTATTTTAATCTTCAATACGACATAGTCTCTTATAAGGTATACACTAACTTATATACTTGAACCATTTTACCTAAATATACAACTATATTTAGTTATATATTGTAACAGCCCAGACCACCCGCTAGCACGATATTGTCCGCTTTGGCACATAAGGTCTCACGATTTTGTCTTTGACGATAGGGACGATAGCCGAAGCCCCCACACTCACTCGTCAAAACGCGTCATGCTAACGAGAGGTATCCACACCCTTATAAGGCATGCTTCGTTCCCTTCCCCAACCGATGTGGGACCTTACAATCCACCCCCCTAAGGGAGCCCAGCGCCCTCGCTGGCACATCGATCCGGGCTCCGTCTTTAATACCATCTATAATAGTCCAAACAACCTGCTAGCATGATATTGTCTGCTTTGGCACACAAGGCCTCACGGTTTTGCCTTTGACGATAAGGATGATAGTCAAAACCCCCCACACTCACTCGTCAAAACATGTCATGCTAGGGAGAGGTATCCACACCCTTATAAGGCATGCTTCGTTCCCCTCCCCAACCGATATTGATTGACCTTCTTTAAGTATATCTGGTACTATTTTTTTTTCTATTATACATTTTTGCGTCGAAGTCTTATATACAGGATAATACAACCACACTAATTATCTCACCAAAACAACTGCAGCAACAGTACTGTCATGCGGGTTATAATTCGGACAATTTACACTTTCTAATGACCACTCGACAACAAAATCAATATACAAAGACTAGCCTAACAGGTGTATCACAGCCTAGCTTATAAGACGACAATATGGTAATGTGTTATTTCTTCATTAATGAAATATCTTTACTCTTTTACTTTCAATTTTTTCTATCATTTTCATCATTCCTAAATTGATCTATAAGTCATCTCATACACGATAAACATAAACCGCTCTGCCACGAATCTTCAGAATCATATACAAATTTTCGACCATGATATATTCCCCATAAAGCATTGCCTTCACGTTACCAAGTTATACATCACCAATTTTTTTCATACCAAAACAAATTTACAACTCCGATGGTCAAATTCCAAAAGCGAATAACAAATCCATTGACATTGAGTCAACCTTTAGGTATCCAAATCCATTATTCAAATTCATATCTCCTTACTGAATTAAAACAAGTATTGATCCAATGATCAATTAGTAACAATATTCAAACTGCAACATGCGTCTTAATCAACTAATCAAAATTGAACTATACTTCAATTTTCAAATGCACAAGCTACTAAGCTTATCTTTCAAACAAACCGACATCTATAAGACACCCCATTCCAAACCGACCTATTACATCGGTTCACCAATTTTTCAAACAACTCAGCAACAACCAACGATATTCATTTGACCTATCAACAACGGTCACTTAGCCTATCTTATATAATTATTTATTGACACTTGTCAAACCAGGTCTATGTTTACCTCTTTTGTCATCAATATTTCTATAAATCAAAAATACTTTTTTGATCAAACTATTCCAAAGCATCAAATGGTATAAGAATAATTATCATGCAAATCATGCTACCTCTGTCAACCTCACTATACTCAAACATGCCGTAACAGTTATATGTCGTAATAAATCCAATCATATTTTCATCTATAAGTCCGATTCAATCCAAACAACACACTTATATGTCGGAATAACTCCACAAATTTGCATTTATAAGTTGAAATTAGTCAAAATTAAGCCGATGTATACCGAGAACCTTTTTTCAAAAAAATATTTTATTCTCCATGCCATCAGATTAAACTTGGGGGCTTATCCTCATTATTTAACCATTATTCTTAATCATTCTTAAATTTCTTTTACCTTACTATTCACCTGCACCAAAATTCCAAGCATGACTATCACTTTTCAACATACAACAAGTTGAGCTTGGGGGCTACTATTATTTGCTATCACCATTCCAAACTATGATTACAATCACTATTTCAAGCTATATTTATTATTCCGATTTATAACACCACAAAAACTCAGAAGCTCAACCTGTCGTATCACCACAAAAATATCACAGGTCAAGTCTGGGGGCTATGATCCGTTGGCTATAACTCGGCTCAAGTAAACCTATAAATCAGAATCTGCTTAAAACTAAATAAACACATCCTACATCAGGAGTACGTGGAGTACGTATTTTGCTCTCCTAACCGACTTATCCGATAAAATCAAATAACCACGTGCCAACCCAAATCAGCACAGAAATCTCTCTGCAAATCTCTCTACACAAACCCCAAACGAATCACTAAAACACAATTACCGCATGATCAGCGATAACACTTTAAAACAATTACGAAAATGCTGATAACCGTTTCAAATACAAAAACTTTATAAATATAAGTGACTCACTAAGTCACGGGTACGTTATTCACTCTGAATATCATCCCTATTACTCACACTCTTACTGACTTGAGCGTTGAGTGCCTTTGCAGGTGCCCACTGCCACCGTTCTTGGAGGAAGCCGACGTATAATCCACTTGATTTGAGGAGAGGCGAGCTTGAACTTGCAACTCAACTAGCTATACCTTGGAATTGGCTATCCACACAGGAACAACAAGCAATGAAAATAACATGACAATCTTCTTACTACATGGCTTCTTCAATCTGTGGATCAATCTTTTAAAACAAAGATGATTCACTACAAGTTTGCCTACCAGATATGGGATAGAATCCAAGAATATTTTGCCTAATTCTTAAAGATCAAAATCAAGCAATTGATGACAGAATGAAAAGGCATTAAAAAGTAGGTTCATCATCTAATGCGTATCTTAAGAAAATTAGAAAAATTTTTATTCCTTGGCTAATGTAGGACATCCCTTGACTCTTGATGAACACTTTGAAGCAATTATTGAGGGTTTAAATGAAGAATAAGCAATCTATATTTCCATGATGTCAAAGTCAGACTCTGTGAGCCTGATAGATGTAGAAGCATTACTAATTTCTCATGGAAGTATGCTAAAAAATTTCAAGAAACCAGATCTTGGAGTTATTCAATCCAATTTCACTCAAATCAGTTATCAATATAATAATAGAGGAAATGGTAGAGGATTTGTAGCAAGAAGTGGTTGAGAAAGAGCTTTTAGAGGTGGCAGATCTAATTGAAATTCTACAAGTTGTCCTCAACACCAAGTGTGTGAAAGATTTTGACATATTGCAGTTTCTTGCTTTCACAGATTTGATCAGAATTTTCAAGCAATCTCAAGCCCAAATTCAAGTGCATCATCATCTCCTATTCCTATTATGATGGCATTAAAATTCAATTACCTTCTATTGACACTACCACCACGACCAATAATGTTCACCCTATGACTGAACACTCTAAAATTGGATCTCTTAAGCCTAAAGGATTTTGAACCTCTGTGAAAGACCCTCTTGCTCTCATCAATGAAGTTTCCTCCAATGCCAAAAGTTCTCTCACAACAACACATTGGAAAAGGCAATGAAGAAGGAGCCAGCTGCTTTTCATCTCATACATGGACAATGGTTGAGCCACCATCAAACTGTACAAGTATAAAGCCAGTCTTGTGGCAAAAGAATTTCATCAAAGAGAAGGCATTGACTATGCTTAGGTTATTAGACTTGTGATCAAGCCAGCTACAATTCAAATCATCCTCACTCTTGCTATTTCTCAATCATGGAAAATCCAGCAGTTTGACTGCAACAATGCTTTTCTTAATAGAGAGCTTCAAAAAACTATTTATATGCAATAACCTCCCTCATTTCCCTAAGGATATGAATGGCAATGGGTCTCTATGGGAGCGGAGACCCCTTTTCCGTCCCCAGTTCCCATTTCATAAAATGCCCCCTATTTTCACTCTATTCCTGTCATGGGTCCTCATTCATTTCTCTCATGGGAGGAGATGGATATCCAACGGTATCCATGAATATTAAATTTTAATTTTTTTAAAAAAATTAACACAACCATAATAAAATCTAATATAGTTCAACCAAATGTATCAAATCAAACACAATCCAAATACAAATTTAACATAATAACATTCACATAAAATTTCTAATATATAAAAGAAAATAAAATAAATTAAAGTTACTTACATAACTTATATATATATATATATATAAAAGGACATTTAAGTAAATTTTCTTTTGCAAAAATTTTGTAGGTCTTCGTGGGACAGGTACCTCAATCTCTGCCCCCATTCCCATTTATTCATGGGGGTGGGGTTCCTGTCCCTTGGAGATTTTGCAGGTCCCTGTTACGCCTTCCTATCGTGGGTAATCCCTGTAGGTTATTATTTTTTTCCCATCCCTACTCAAGGATATCCAAGTCAGGTTTGCAAACTTCACAAATCAATTTATAGATTGAAATAAGCTCCTCGTGCTTGGTTCACCAAATTGGCCAACACTCTCTCTCTCAATTTGGCTTTCAAAACACAAAGCCAAACCCCTTTTTTATTCCTAAGGTTACGGCAAACTCTACTATGTATGTATTAGTATATGTAGATGATATTCTATGTACTTGCAATGATGATTCTGAAATTACAAATCTCATGTCACAGTTAAATTCCATTTTTGCATTAAAAGATATAGGAGAGTTCAATTTCATTTTAGGAATAGAAGCAATAAAAACATCACCTGGTTCATACATATTATCACAATCCAAACACATCAAATATCTTTTAACCAAAGCACAAATGCATGAATCTCATCCTATGCCTACTCATATGATCACAAGTACAAAAGTATCTACTCATAGCAATGACATCTTTGATAATCCTACTCAATACAAATTTATTGTAGGAAATTTGCAATATGCAACATTAACTGGGCTTCATATTGTCTATGCTATAAACAAAGTCTCTCAGTATATGAATAATCTTCTTCTCACACATTGGAAGTGTGTAAAGAGAATTCTGAGATATTTGGCAGGTACCATGGATCAAGGACTTTTATTTAAACCTTGCACTGATTTTGAAATTGTTTGCCTTTGTAGATTCAGGTTGAGTATTGGATGTTAATAATAGAAGATCGACAACATATTTTTTTGTTTATCTAGACACCAATTTATTCTCTTTGGCAAGCAGGAAGCAGCAATTAGTCAGCAAATTAAGTTTTGATGGATTTTGAATTTGTTCACTGAACTTCAAATCAAATGTCACAACATTCCAAGTTATTTACGGTGAGAACATTAGTTCTATAATGATCACAATAAATACTACAAGAAACTCGCTGAAAACTGTAAGACTTCGAAACAGTTAGCGATGTCATTTCGTTGAGCTATAAGTTTTACTGTCAGATTAAGTAATCCATCACAAAATTCACCAGTAACACTTGGTTTGAATTCAAATTAAAGTAGCGCACCTATTACCACCGAAATTTGCATAAGATAAATCTGACGGTAAGAAAAATTTTGAAGCGTGCCATTTTGGTTAACAAAATCAATGTTACCATCGAAATAGTTTGATGGAAAATTCGACGATAAACCTAACCCAGATTCAAATTTGCACCCCTTCTCCCTCATTTTTGAATCCTCACTCTCTCTACTCTCTTTTCCCCTCTCTCTTCTCTCCTAAACTGCCGCAGCCACCAGCTTCAATTGTTGCCGCTAGCGACCTCCAACGTGGCCACCGTTGTTGCCACCATCACAACACCTGTCGCCTCTCTTTTCTTTCTTTTCTCTCACTACCATGAGCCTCCATTGTCGCTGCCACTAAAGTCCCCATTGTTACTGTCTATGCCACCGCTGTTGTCTGGGTGCTACATGAAGGAAGGGCGTCTTCAACATCCTTAGTCATTGCTTCTACCGCCGCTGCTGCCACCGTATAGAGGCACCGCCGTCATCATTGTTGCTATTCTTTCAGGGTAAGCTTCTGCCGCCACATTGTTATTTATTTTTTTTTATTTTTTTCTAAAACCCTAAGTTTAAGTTTTTGCCGCAAGTTACTAAGATGATTTGGCTTGATGGCAAGACTAGGTAAACATTAAACTTCTTACATTCGTGTATTCTGTTTATATATGGTTTCCCTTTAATGTATATTTTTTAATAAATGTAAATTATCCAATCAAAGGTTTGAACCGGATAATAACGCTTATACATAGAAGTTTACAAATGTTACAAAATTGCCTTATGACTATCCTTGTCCTCGTTACAAGATGGTTCCCATTGAGGTCAGAGAGAAATGGATTGACAAGTGGGTCGTAAGTTAGTTATTCAACATTAATTAATTTTCAATTATTGTTTTTGTTCATACATCGGTTTGAGCTATAAAGGACCGGGTTGGCCAACCTCTTAAAAGGTTGGCCCATGACCGACCTCTTAGAAGGTTGTCCCATGACTGACCTCTTGGAAGGTTGGTCCATTACCGACCTCTTCACAAAGAGTTCGGCCAAATCGCCAGAGGAGCCCAAAAGCAGGCCCAAACAAAGGAACACAGCCCAATCTAAAGGCAGCCAAAGCCTAGAAAGATAAAGGCGGTTCCCCTAAAAGATAAGATGACTTCACTCAAAGATAAGATAAGATAACTAACTTATCTTATCTAGAAAGGTCACTCTACACTACTATAAATACACTGGAGCACCCAGGTATAACTCATACTCTGATTCCACTAAAAACCTGCTTAAAGGTTAAGCATCGGAGTCTCTTGCAGGTACCACCACCCTCCGGTGACGAAGGATCAGCAGCATCTCTAGCTCCACCAAGTCCATCAGGTCGGACACGACAGCTCCGGCCACCAGATCCAACAGGTCGGACACGACAGCTCCGGCCACCAGATCCAACAAGTCGGACACGACAGCTCCGGCCACCACAGCAGATCTCATCCGAGATCGACCTTCAGTTTCAGGTAACCCTCGGAACATTGGCGCCGTTGCCGGGGAACCTAGAAGTCATCCCATCATTATGACGGACAACCTTGACAACAACCACAACTTTAATTTAGAAAACATAATGCCACATTAAAATGTGGACACCACACCCAAAGATACACCTCAACAAAATGGAGACAAGCATTCTCCAAATATAGAAATCCTAGAGGCCCTACAATCTCTACAGGATCGCCTCAAACAGCTCGAAAAAGAGGCCGAGCACCAACGAGAAGCTGAGAGGAACCTCCAGAGAGAAACTAGGCGACGACGAGAGCTAGAAGACAAGCTCTTAAAGCTCGAAGCTGATCTCAAAACCAAGACCACTCGATCCAGTCATGAAGATAGCCCCCACAAAGATCAAGACCCATTCACCAAAGAGATCATGAAAGCTAAAGTCCCAAAAGACTTCAAAGCTCCGGACATGACCCCGTACGACGGCACATCAAATCCAAGCCATCACCTCAGTAATTTCAGAAGCAGAATGTATCTCACTGACGCCTCGGACGCTATTCGATGTAAAGCCTTCCCGACTACTCTAACAAAGACGACAATCAAGTGGTTCGACATTTTGCCTCCTAGATCCATCACAAGCTTCAACGACTTAGCAAAGAAATTTCTCGCCAGATTCTCTATCCAGAGGGACAAGGCCAAACATGCCCCGATCCTATTAGGGATCAAGCAAGGAGATCGGGAGAGTCTTCGCAACTATATGGAAAGATTCAACAAAGCATGTCTGGACATACAAAGCCTACCAATAGAAGCAGCCATCATGGGTCTCATCAATGGCCTACGAGAAGGGCCCTTCAGTCACTCCATATCAAAGAAACACCCAACATCGTTAAATGAAGTACAAGAATGGGCAGACAAGTATATCAACATGGAAGAAGATTCTCGACTAGGAGAGACCTCAAAAACTGGATTCTCCTAACCCACCACGGGACAAGGATAGAGAATCCAAGAAAAAAGAAGATCAAACCGGTGAGAAGCCTAGAAAATACCACAATTACACCCCTCTTCGGATGTCTCTTGTGGATGTTTACCGAGAAATATGCCACACTGAGAAGATCCCACCACCTCGCCCAATCAAAAGCAAAAAAGGAGGAGGAAATCGGATAGAATACTGTGAGTACCACCGAATCTACGGACATCCTACTAACGAGTATGTCATAGAGAAATTGGTAAGAGAAGGGCGATTAAATCGGTACTTAGCCAATAAAGCGGATGAACCAAGAAAAAGAAGAAGAGACGAAGAGGTCGGACGAGTTGAACATCCACCTCACACCGAAGAGGTCGGACGAGTTGAACGTCCACCCCACACCGAAGAGGTCGGACGAGTTGAGCGTCCACCTCACACCCCTGAGACACATGTTCATATGAAAAATGGAGGATTCCCAGGAGGAGGAATCTCTAAATCATCTCGCAAAAGACACCTCAAAGAGGTATATTAAGGAAGGGAGAAAGGTTTGAATAGACAACAGAGTGTGAACAAGCCTTCCGAGATTTCAAAAATTCTTGGGGCAACCACCCATTCTTACCCGACCACAGGAAAGTGAAGATCTCATATTATACCTCGCAGTGGGAAGTCAGGCAATAGCCTCGGCACTAGTCAGAGAAGACGAAGGTGAGCAACAACCCGTCTACTTCGTCAGCAAAGCTCTACAAGGGGCCGAACTAAACTATCAAAGGATAGAAAAAGTTCCCCTACGCCCTCATACTCACATCTCGATGACTCTACCCATACTTTCAAGCTCACACTATCAGAGTTCGGACTAACCAGCCCATAAAAGGCATCCTACAGAAAACAGACTTAGCTGAAAGAATCCTACAGTGGACAGTCGAGTTATCCGAGTTTGACCTCAAGTATTAAGCTAGGACAGCCATCAAGTCCCAACACCTGGCCGACTTTGTTGCAGAATACACCAACACCTCAGACACCCCCACTAGATGGAACCTCTACGTTGATGGTTCACCAAACAAGGCCGAAAGCGGAGGTGGAGTCATCCCCAAAAAAAAAAGGGAGCTACCAAGCCAAGGATCCCACCAGGGAAAAGTACCTGGACAAAAACCAGAGAACAGCTCGGATACTTTGGGGGATATGACGTCTGACATATACCTCGGGAATGGAATGCCCGAGCTGACGCACTTTCAAAACTAACCAGCACCAACAGCTTGGACGATTCAGGGGATATGAGGTCCGACATATACCTCGGGAACAGAATCCCCGAGCTGATGCACTTTCAGAACTAGACAGCACCAAACCAGGGGGCAATAACAGAAGCCTCATCCAGGCTACATTACAAGACCACAACAAGTCGGTCTCGAAGGCGGTAAAAGGGATGGTAATATTCAACTGACTGAAAAAGTAGTCATAAGCATAGAAAAAGGGTCGTTCCCCCGGAGTCAAGGAAGGAAAACAAACCCTCTCATCAGGGTCCGGCGACACCAACTCATAATTCTTCTCCTCATCCATATCCCTACAAATTCTTTGGAACCTCCTAAGTCGCACACAGTACTCAGGGTCAGCCACGGTAATACACATTAAAACTATGGAATCTAGCCAGTCAGACATGCCGTCCGGGATCTTAGTAGACATCTCAACAATGTTTATGCGAGAAGACATAGGTCAACTATTCCTACAGTAAGAAAAAGAAAAATGGGATTACTACCAAACAACTCGGGCAAATAAGGAAACAACTCGGACAATAACAGCAAAACATCAAGTGTCGGATACAGCAGTAAAAGGGAAACCCCAGGACTCACACGAAAGTCCAGGGGCACCCTTTGGAGGCAACAATAGGTCAAGAACACAGAGAAGAGAAGTCAACAATCTATACCCAAACAGTCTGAACACCTCTCAAACAAAAGGTCAAAACAAAAGCTAGAACTTTCGTACAAAAGGAGTCAGGAAACGATGAAAAGAAACAGGAACATCAACAAAATCCTAAGCAAAGCACACATTCTTCTCAAAGGCGAACGACAAAAGAAAAGTCACAACAAATGATCAAAGACGCAAACTTTTTGCAGAAAGAACCAAAGTTCTTCAGAGCAAAAACCCAAATACAAAGTCAAAGCTTTACATCAAAAGCATGCACAGTTGTCGAAAGTAAAAAAAGAAAGAGAAAAGAATGACAAACCTGTAGAAAAGAAGATGGGAAATGGATCAAATCAAGAACAACGAAGATACCGACTCCTAAAACTCAAAGGGAAGAGCTCGACCTACTTCCAGAAGTCTGAGAAAGAGCTCGGATTAGAGAGGAAGCACTAAAGCGTCGAATGGACCTAAGATCGGTCAGGAGAAGGGAAGCTAGCAGCCAACTGGAAAGGACCATACCAAGTTGTTCAGAGGAACTGGGGAAAGGTCACCACAAAGTGTCCGACCTCGAGGGGCGAGAGCTACCAAGGTCATGGCATGTCTGCAATCTAAGAAGAGCGCCAGGCCGAGATCTAAAAGATTGCCCGACCTAGAAGCGTAAGCACTAACATGTACACACTCTTATTCATATCTTCATTTTATTGTTTAAAAGTTTGCAGATTCTCTAAAAAGTTTCCTACCAAGACGCCCGATTACGACAGGTCGACAAGGTGAAAACCAAATTCACCGCCCGATCACGACAAGGTCGGCAAGCTGAAAACCAAATTCATCGTCCGATTACAAAGCGACAGGTTGGCAAGATGAATACCAAATTCATCGTTCGATTACAAAGGGATAGGTCGGCAAGGTGAAAACGAAATTCACCGCCCGATCACGACAGGTCGGCAAGATGAAAACCAAATTCATCGTCCGATTACGACAAGGTCGGCAAGGTGAAAACCAAATTCACCACCCGATCATGACAAGGTCGACAAAAGTTATAAAAAGTAATCCATATAAAGAGGCCTGACGAGGTCTGAGAAAAAATGGATTGCTAAAAATAACTTAGGATGGACCGGCATGAAGAAGTCGGACCAATCGATATGAAAGCGACAAAAGTTATAAAAAGTAATCCATAGAAAGAGGCCTAACGAGGTCTGAGAAAAAATGAATTTCTAAAAATAACTCAGGACGGACCGACATGATGAAGTCGGAGCAGACTAATCAAAGCGACAATGTTATAAAAAGTAATCCATAGAAAGAGGCCTGGCCAGCCCTGATTAAAAATGGATTACTAAAAATAACTTAAGAAGGATCGACAAGAGAAGTCGGACCAACAAAAAACATGCGCTAAAAGAGACACAGCTTCGCCCAAAAATCCACGACTCCACGACAAGGCTATCAAAATTGTTCAGACTGACTAAAAAGTGTTCTCTGAGAACACTAAAAAGTCGTCGGACAAGTTAGCCCCAAGGATCACCTCGACCAAGCAGAAGATGGACAAAACCAGAAGTGATCAAAAAGAAGTCGGACAACAAAGTGCCAACACTCTATGAACATCTCACAAAGGCCAAGGAAAGGTCAAAAGGCCAAAGCCAGAAATGCTTCGCTGAAAGGTACGAAGTCTTGAAAAAAGACACTACTTAAAAAGCGAAAAGCACGGCCTCAAAGACGGAGCTAAAAAGTCGTCCAAACAAACTGTAAAGAAAAGGTTCCTCATCAGAACACTACCTAAAAATTTGTTGGAATGTGACTAAAAAGCCCGGGGAGCAAAGTCGTACAGGTCGACGTCAGCTAAGAAGAGGCGCAAGTACAATCTCAAAAAAGAACAAGCCAAAAGGTTGGGAAACAACTTAAGGCTCAAATGTGCTTACCTAAAAGGGATACAACTCCGCTCAAAGAAGGTACAATCTCAAACAGGGCTACGAACGTCATCCAAGACTAAAAAAGGTTCTATATAAAGAACACTAAAAAGTCATCGGACAAGTCACTAAAAGTCCGGATATCAAGCCGCAAGAATAACTTTGCCAAAGCAGAGGGTTGTCAACACAAACTTAAAGCAAAGCGTGATCCATAAGGCAAGGGTAGAAAACCCACACCACCACTCAAAAGAGGTCGGACTGGGAAGTACCAAACCTCTAGAAAATCTATAAGGATTGTAAAGCAATGAATAAACAAGCCAGACAGATGCTTGAGCACGACTCCCTCAAAGGGATCAAAGCTAAGAAGCACGACCTCACAAGGAAGATCGAACTCAAGCAGGGGCACTGTTCATACATCGGTTCGAGCTATAAAGGACCGGGTTGGCCGACCTCTTAGAAGGTTGGCCCATGACCGATCTCTTGGAAGGTTGGTCCATTACCGACCTCTTCACAAAGAGTCCGGCCAAATCGCCAGAGGAGCCCAAAAGCAGGCCCAAACAAAGGAACACAGCCCAATCTAAAGGCATCCAAAGCCCAGAAAGATAAAGGCGGTTCCCCTGAAAGATAAGATGACTTCACTCAAAGATAAGATAAGATAACTAACTTATCTTATCTAGAAAGGTCACTCTACACTACTATAAATACACTGGAGCACCCAGGTATAACTCATACTCTGATTCCACTAAAAACCTGCTTAAAGCCCATACTAACTTAAGCATCAGAATCTCTTGCAGGTCAACCACCCTCCGGTGACGAATGATCAGCAGCATCTCCAGCTCCACCACTTCCATCAGGTCAGACACGACAGCTCCGGCCACCAGATCCAACAGGTCAGACACGACAGCTCCGGCCACCAGATCCAACAAGTCGGACACGACAGCTCCGGCCACCACAGCAGATCTCATCCGAGATCGACCTTCAGTTTCAGGTAACCCTCGGAACAGTTTTAATTTCTTTTCTCCTAGTTTTTAACCATCTATTATTTCATTATATAATAAAAATTCACATGGGATGAGGCCCATGATCAGATGATTAAGAAGATCTTCCACCATTGCATGGCGAAGCGTCTTCATCAGATGTTAGAGGATGTGCAGATGAGGAGGGACCACCTGAAGCTGTGGCTTTGACCCAACATTAAGAAGGTCTTGTATGTGTACTAGGCGACAGATCCAGGTTTCAGACTTCATCAGGCCATGAATAGGGCCAACAGGGCGTCGGCCAGAGCGTCGAGGTACACAGGGGATTCGGCCACGATTATGAAGACATAGGCCAAGATGGTATGATTACTTCTTTCCATATGCTTTGCTCATTTATCTTTGTTTCTATAATTAATTATCAGTTTTTGTAATATGCTTATCTAATATATGTAGAAAACCCTGTCGCACCCAGTTACGATGCCAGAGGTCTTCAAGCAAACCTACACGTTCAAGGAGAATCGAGAAAGATTTATTGATAAGCGGTCCGCAAACTTTTTTATAAGTTATCAACTTCTTATACAATTCAATAAGACATTATCATATCACTTCTTATATTATCATTTACATTGAATGCAATAGGATTTATACACCAAAAACTTGGAGGCTGCGACATTGCAATCTCAGAAGGCACCATCCGACGACAACCCTCAAGCGCATCCATAGTGGATCCTGATGCCATGTGGTGCCAAACTGCATTCAAGCCACAAAAGAACCACATCTTCGGAGTTGGGTTGTTCTTCACCAGCAATCTACGGACTCCTCTTTCAGGGCTTCTTCGGCCTCGGCCACCAGCCCTGCAGATCCACACAACGTAGTGAATTTGCGTGAGCAGGTTCAGTAGCTCTATTTAGCTTATCAGAGGTACGAAGAGTTCCTTGCACGCATGGCGGTGAAGGATGCTCTGGATGCGGAGTTGAAATCCTTACGGTAGGAGCTTAGAGAGGAGTTATAACACATATAGAGCATGCGACGACAGATGGACATCTACTATGAGCAGATGTGTGAAGGGGGCAGCAGTGCTGGAGGCAACATATCCTTATTTGCACTTGGACCAGCTCAAATACCAGCATCTACAGTCGCACGTCGCATTGAGACCAGTAGCGAGACCATCAAGAGAAGGAGGACAATGACTACTAGGACCCATAGAGTCTAGTATTTTGATTAGTGTATATAGTTTTCTTTTGATGAGATTACTTTATTAAATTGTAATTTTTTTAATGACATATTTAGTTTCTATTATTGTTTATATAATTTTAAACAGATTATAATTATGTTAATTATAGATGAAAATATTAAATAACATTTATTTATTAATTAAAAAATTACTACAAAAAAGTCGTTAAATATCGTCAAATTTACCGGCAGATTTACCAAAAAAATCTTCTTGTAACCTGTTTATCGTTAGATTTAGCAGTGGAATAAATCTGATAGTATAAACTTCGCCGCTAACTGTTTATTAGTGAATTTTTTCGTCCGCTACTAACTACCGACAGATTTACTATCGGATATAAACTTTTAATTGGTTAAATTTTGGAGTTTGTTACCATCGAATTTTTCCTGATAAATCTGACGGTAATATATTATTTATTATAGTAATTAAATTAATAATTACTGACGGATTTAAATTAAAGTAAACTTAATTATTTAAAAATTTGTTTGAAAATCCAATATATAATTTTAAATATTTAAATTTAATCATTTCTAAACTAATAAAATTCATAGTTTTATAATTTTTTATAATAATTCATCTATAGTTTTTAGTTAAAAATTCACAACCAAGTTCAAATATCAAAGTTTATTATTAAAATTATAAAAAAAAAGAGTTCAATTAAGCAAAAAATTCATATTTGAAATGCACCAAACCCTGAATTACAAAAATTGAACAAAATTAAACTAGAAATCAAAAGAACAATACTGACGAGCATTAGAGATTAGGTTATACTAATGTTACACATTACACAAAGAATCAACCATACCAAACTATTTATGATACTTGCAAATTGCAATACTATCCAGAAATTAAATCCTCAAGAATCGCTAGCACGGTATTTCAGTATTGAGAATTGACAAAACAAAAAGGTACTCACTGTAGCTATATAATATCTGTCATCCCCTCTGAGTATCATTGCGATAGTATCATATGATTCCAAATCAATAAAGCTATCAAACTACAAATTTACGATGAATCAAGGGTATTACTTAACATTTAAAAATACAGTTTTAGACAGCCAATCTAAGATTTGAATCCATGACCCTTCAGTTTAGGTCAAAATGCTGCATATCAGTGCATCAAATGAATTTCATCAAGAAAGTTGTGTGCTAGTAAAATTAAAATAAATGTTAAAGCAAACAAAATTTAAAACTTCCAACAAAATAATCCACCACATAATTTAAAGCTTCTCACAAAGTAATCTACCATATAACAAAAAAATAAAAATCACAAGCAAGATTACCAGTTCTAAAGTATTTAATAAGCAAATATTTAATAAAAATAATAAAAAATTATCCTGTTTAAATAGCTCAACAACAACATCAATATTAGGATGATGAGTTAACCAAAAAAACACAGCACACAAAAAACTTACTTAAAATAATTTCATGTCAACGAATAAGAATACAAAAATAAAATTTATTATTGATAATAATAAAGAAAAGATATAAACATGCATTAATAAAACAACATCAGGTGAAGAAAGTAACTGAATTATGCATCTTTATACTCTAGAATGTCAATTTCGCATGGCACCTCCAACCCCACTAATAACAAAATCAATCCAAATAAAAATTATGTAACTAATTAAAATTCAGAGTTGAAAACTAATAAAGGGCGTTAAAGTTTCTATACTTTCAAGTTATTAGACTAATCAAACAAAACAAGTTACATGTAGACAATAAACCATAAATTTTCAGTGTAAATAAATTAACACAATCAAAACACTACTATCAACATTCTTATTAATTAAAACTACTAAAGTCTCCATAAAAAATATAAATATAACAAAATCAGAAGATCAAAACAATTAGATGATCATGAATGAACATTTCAACCAATGTCACATCCAAGTAAAACTGAATTGCCAAGGATAAAAATAGGGGTAGAGAAGTATAGGGTTAAGGTTTAGCAAATGTCAATAATATTAAAAAAAATACAAGAAGGAATGGAAGCAGACATACTTAGATGAAAGAGGAAGGATAGCATCACAGTTGAAGGAGGCAAGTGGCGCCGGCGGCGAATGACAGAGGTAGCAACTCGCAGGGGAGAAACAACCTCCTCCAAGGCAGAAACAAACTTCACATGGACGCTCCTCAATGGCAACGATAGCTGGAGTCGTGGGAAGCGGTTAACGACGGTGAAACGACAGCAAATGGTGGCAATAGGGGGCTGACAGCAAGAGAGAAAGAGAAAGGGGATAGAAGTGAAGTTCATGATGTTGCAGACATAGAGGAGAAGGGTTCGCAAATTCAAATTTAAGGTCAATTTTACCGGTGAATTTACTGTCGAAAAAATCTGCCGATAACGCACAATCATTGACCAAAATAGCGCGTTTCATTTAATTACTTTACTGTTGCAATTTTTTTGTCCCTAAATCTGACGGTAATGATCGCGCCAATGTTTCTTTTTTTTCTTCAATTTATTACCAGTGAATTCACCGTCGAAAAACTAAATTCGAAAGTAATTTTTTTACCCAACGAATTTATTGCCAAATCCGCTGCTAACCTCCACCACTAAATTCAACGGTAAATCTAACGGTATCAAGCATTTTTATTGTAGTGAAAGTTAGCGTTGAATTTTGCGCTGAATAAATCTGACATCACTTATTATATTTTTAAATCAATAATCATCAGAAAATATTACTGTCGGAATTATCCATGAAAAATTCTGACAGTAATCATGGCATGAAACATAATAATTAGTGTCAATATTACTGTCGGATAAATATCCTAAAATTGCCTATTTTGCAACGCTTACCATCAGATTTTTTCGATAATAATTAGTTTCAAAAATATTAAATCCGTCAATAATCATTTACCAACAATGTTTATATTGTTATAATTTTGTCAACAGTAATATTATTACTGTCAAATTTTTCATTAATATTGTCGGTATTTTCGACATTTTTTTTTGTAGTGAAATCCCATCTCCCCAATAAAACAAAATATTTTGATTTGCACCTACATTCAGTTCGAGTGAGAGTAAATCAAAAATAGCTTTTAGTTATACACTTTTTTACTGTGGATCAAGTGGCATACCTTCTGACCAAACCTCTATCTCTCCCCCCTTTGATTGATTTTCAAGAGCAAATTTAAGATCTTGTCTAAAATGACCATGAGTTTTTTTCTAGGGTGGGGGGAGGGTGTTGAGTATAGTAATCATAGATGCACAGAGATAACTTAGTCTGCAAAAGAATCAAGATTAATGTAGTTATAATTCACTTTTGACCAACTAATTCTGTTATTAAGTTCAGTTAGGATTGGTCATCATATATTGTTATCATGTATCCCACTTCAGGTATCAATGATCAATTCCCTTACTCATTGATTGTCTGCACAATATGTAATCCTTGATTTCTGGTATCTAACAATATATATATATATATATATATATATATATATATATATGATAAACGCTGCTTTACATAAATTATCACTACTAAAAATATCATTTTTGGCGATTATTTATTTTATCTTTAGTATACTTATACAATTAATAATAAAGATTTTTTTAATAACTGAAAAACATATATAATTTATAATGATTATTATGTTATTATTATCACTAAAAATTTATCAATAAAAATAATTTTTGTTGTAGTGTATTTTCAGTCAAAGGATTTTAAATATCTCTAAATTAAAAATAACCACTACGGCAGAGGCGGACGATAGCTGCGACAAAATAATGGCATTGGCCATAACCGCTGCTCATTCGAAGGATAGCGGCGCAGGTGAGTGGCGGTCTTTACCGAGGCCGCAAAACACCCCTAGATAGTGGCCCAGCAGTGAAAATCGCCGCTCATTCGGGGTATATATCCTCAGGCCCGCTCGATTTGGCAAGCCTTCTTGGCGCGAAGAGAAGCAGGAGCAGAGGCGCGCAACATGCCCGCCCTTCGTTTTGCAACAATACCTGGCGATTACCTCAAGAAACGCAGCTAAGTAGGTTTCAATTCATTGTTTCAATTCCCCCCGTTTCGTACTTCCAGCATTTGATTCCCCCCAATTGTTCAGAAATCCGCGTCTTGTGTTTTTGGTAGCGCGCCAAACGAGCAGGCGCAGAGCCCCGATTCATCAGCGGAAGAACCCACCCAGGTGAGCATTTGATCACAATTCAATTTGGCCATTCCCCTTGTCCTGTTACAACCATTAATCGAATTCCCCAAATTTGCAGAAACCCCCAATCTTTCGAGCTTTCCTCTGTCATCCACAATTCCTGAAACTCATACTCTCTCCTGTCTAGTCGCGCAGTTCCCATCACGACCTCTCCCCGTCACTGGTTAGTCCTGACACTCTGATCTTTTCTTGCTTTTTTCATTCTTGGTTAGAATTTTGCAAAAAAAAATTTGATTTTAACTGTCTTTTAGTGGGGTTAATTGCTGCTCTTGAGTGATTGGAATTAGAAGGTACCCGTTTTTTTGATTTAATGGGTGCTTTGCATTGAAAGTGATAGTTAGAGTAGATGAATCAAAAAAGGGTCGTTATCATTATTATAGGGATGACTTTCCTTGGTTTGCATCTCTATTGCATCTTGTTCCTGTTTTTTTAAGTACCCAAGAATGTGTTTCTTTGGTTTGCATCTCTCCTCCACAGGAGAAATTGAGGAACTTTGCATTCTATAATCTGCATCTTTTGTTTAATTGATAACTTTATCATGTAAAGTACAAGACATTGGTTTAAATTTATAAATTATATGGAGATGTAATAACAAATATGATGACATAGTACTTGATCATTGCCCTCTTGTGATTCGAATGAGTGGCTAAGATGTATTGTTATGAACTTGGATAAGATGAAGCTTTCTAGGTCTTGCATTTTTTGCTTTCTTTTTGGATTGGAAAAAAGAGATAATTTCATTAAGATGAGAAGATAATACAAATTGGGGATAAGGATTCCCTATACAAAGAATTTGGAATAAGGTTTATTACACGCACACGAGCTTTTCACTTTGTCTTTCTTCTGTATCTCTTGATCTTCTTAGCTATATCTATATCTTATCACCAAGAATCTGATCAATCTACTATGAGAAACTATAGTTTCATAAAAACTCTAAAAACTGTTAGCAAAAAAACTGCAATTTTATGTTCTAAATTTGAAACTAATTGTAGTTGATTCCGTTGGTTTTCTTTCTTTCCATGATGCTTCGATCCTTGTTCCAAAAAGATTATAGAATTCAGTTTTTTTTTTTCGAAAAATTGATTACAAGAAAAACACGCACGCATGCTAGTTATTTTCATTAAAATATTGATACCATTGTGTGATGAGTGTGGAGTTGAGAAACAAGATTGAGGTGTTTGAGTGATCAGAGGAGCATGTTGATACCATTCTATTGTTTTAATTTTACAGATTCTGTTCTTTTCAATTGATTGTTCATTGTTGCTTTTTTCCTCCCCTTTTTCTTATGATCAATCATCAATGGCAAAATTGAAGAAGTGGATGATGATGAGAAACCGTGTTGTTGTTTGATCATGTGTGTGTTTTTATTTTCATTTTGAAGAATCAAAAGTGGTAACAAAACAAGAAAAGTAAGATTTGTTTGCTGCATGTATGTGTACGAACTTGCAATGGATATTTTCAGTTGATGTTTAATTTCCTGAAGAACCTCTGCATAAACAGAAGAACATAGCTAATAACAAAGTCATTAAAGAAAGATTGAAATTGGGAAAATAAATATAGATTCATGATGTTAAAGTTTGATTTGAAGTGAACTTTCAATTAAGTAACTGGAAATTTGACTATAAGATTTAATTAAGTTATATGTTCGTACAGTATTATCAAAATTTTAAAACAAAATCTCTGTAGTTTATAATTTTATAATTATATTCTGATGTTATATAAATTTTCCAATAGATTCCTAACAAGTAGAAAATGTAAGATACTTGCTGGTTAATAGCCCCCTTTCAGTGCAATGGCAAGGCATGGTAGTTAAACTCTCCCAAGTAGCCAAGACCTTTATATAGTAGTAGAGAAGTTGATTTAAATAGCTACTAGCTCCCTTTCTGTAATTCACCTCTTTTGATGCACCATTTTCTTAAACTCTTGTTGATTCATTTGCTCTTAGCAATAGGCATAACACAGTTATGATGTAACTCTACATATCTAATTCAATATACTTGCTGGTTAACATTCATTATATAACAAGTATATGGTCATGGTTGGATTGATTATGTAGTATTTAATCTTGTTTTTATTGTATTATTAGTTAAATAATCTTATATGGAATCCTAAATTAATCTAGTTTTAAATAGGATGCAAGTTCTTGGACCTTGTCGATAATAATTTCCTGATTGCATTGACTATGGCTAACTAGGAGGAATGCTACTTTCAATTTGATATTTTCAAACGGTTACATCTCAAGTTGACAAGATCTAGTCAATATTGAGAATAATATCTCTTAAATAATGTAATAGTATCAAATTGAAAGTAACACAAAGATTAAATTAAAGGGAAACTAAGCATTGAATCTTGCTGGCGTAACAGAAAGCAATAGTCATTGAATAAAGTGACTTTATTCGATGTACATAATACTTTCATGCTAATCCATCACAAATTTGAATGGATTATTGGATTTGGTCATGCTCTTATATTGTAAATGCAATAATTGCAACTGGATTCGAAGCAAATTCATAGACAAACCTTGTGTGTTTGAAGTCTCCATTAATTGATTCTTGAATGATGGATCAGGCATGGTTCTAAACAAAGTATCTTGATGAGAAGCTTGTGTATTCATTCATTTTCTTAGAATAGGGAGAAAAAAATTGAAGAAAAAAAAAATTAATCTTGTTAGAATGGTTTCATATTATAGCATAAACTAAACTTCTAAATTTTAAGTTATTTTTGTGCAGCATAATCCGTGATAAAATAATTATAATTCTTATCATATAAAATCATTACTGAATACTATTGGCATTTTTTATTGTTTTATGATTTATATCATTTGTTTGGTTTTGTTTTTATACTGTGTATGGTCTTTCATGAAGATGCCGTTTTGTTTGGTGATATAAGAGTCATGAACTAATGATGGTCCATGAGAATCAAATTTAAATGTATTTAACTGAATAGTGTTTTCAATGCTTTAATCATTGATTCTTTGTTTTTTAGAGAATATTATCCATATATCTTTTCCGAAAATATTCCTGAATGAAGGGTTAATAATTTATTTTTTTCACTAAACTAATATATGCTATTTACACAGTCGAAGACAGGGGAACTAAAATTTGGCTTTCTTATAAGCATACAAGGCATAATATATCTACAATTTTAAGATCCTATCCTCTATCTGTTATAATTGTCCACCTAGCTTTTTTTTTAATTGTTTTTTAATTCTAAATTTCAATTATGTTATGTCTTCTATCAATAAGATATTTTGTATATTTTATTCATTGTACTTTATGATTTTTTAGTTATATTCATTGACTTATTTATTTTTAAAATTTTAAATTTATTCTTGTTTTCTTTTTCAATTTTTAAGGAAGTTTTTCTTTGTCTTTTCTTTTTCTGGACTTGGAACCAGCAGTTCTTTCTACCAGTAATCTTTTAAGAAAGCACAGAATTTTGCAATGAGTAAGCCTCTTTTCCAATACCTTTCGTGTGCTTCATGTTATCCGGGATGCAAGTAACTTTGTTTCTATTTCTCTTTTGAATTATTCCGTCGCTCCCTACATGGTATTGCTTGTAATATATTGTCGAATTTATTACGTATGGTACTCTCTCATATCATAATTGTGATCAACTGTTATTGGTTCTCCTAACACACACCCCCTTTTTTTTAGTTCCATTTCTTTTTTTTACTAATAATCTATTTGTATGTGCTAATTCATTTATTTAGACATTGATAAGAGCTGGATTACAAAGCCACGGGGTAGTATAGAATATAAGAATGGACTGAATAGATTCCTTGACTTTGCGTTTGACAATGCATCATCCGATGGGATGATACATTGTCCATGCCCTCTGTGTGGGTTCCGGTTTTTCCAAACTAGAGAAGCTGCATACGATCATCTTCTGATGAAACCATTTCCCCCTAACTATACCTTTTGGTTACATCACGGTGAGAGGATCGTAGACGAGAGACCCAGCGGTAGGGAAGAACTAGATTCCACTATAAATTCAGGAGATCAAATGCGTGACATGATCCACGACGCATTCAATTTGCCGGGACTGCAGAATGAGGATGAAGATTCCATGGATGGGCATGCTGGAGCCGTTGCGGATGGGTTGCCGTACTTATCCGAAGGACCTAGTCACGAGGCTCGTGCCTTTCAAGACTTGCTAAAGGACGGCGAGCAGGAATTATATCCGGGATGTTCTAGATTTTCGAAGCTGTCATTCTTGGTCAAGCTGTACCATATAAAGTGCATGTGCGGAGTGAGCAACAAGGCTTTCGGATTGATTCTAGAGCTATTGGGGGATGCCTTTGAGCATGCACAGATTCCGAAGACCTTGCACGATGCCAAGAGGATCATAAGGAAGCTGGGTATTGAGTACAAGAAGATAGATGCATGTCCAAATGACTGCATGCTATACCAGGGTTCCGACCACGGTCTTTCTAGATGCAAACGGTGTGGAGCATCGAGGTGGAAGCAAAAGACCAGGAAGAATGCTTTAGTAAGGATCAACGCCGTTGTTAAGAAGAATGGTAAACCTCAGGCGGCGAAAGTTCTTCGTTATTTTCCTCTAATTCCACGGTTGCAGCGATTATTTATGTCCAGCAAGACAGCTGTGGACATGTTGTGGCACAAGAGAGGCACCAACTCTGACGGTTTCTTGAGGCATCCCAGAGACGGCGAGGGTTGGAAAGCATTCGACATGAGATATACTGACTTTTCTTGCGATCCGCGCAGTGTTCGCTTAGCCTTGGCCAGTGATGGCTTCAATCCTTACGGAAACCTCAGTTCAAAGTACTCAATATGGCCAGTGATTCTTATTCCATACAACTTACCCCCATGGATTTGCATGAAACAAACCAACTTTATACTCTCTATGATTATTCCCGGTCCTAAAATGCCTGGCAATGACATAGATGTATACCTGCAGCCCCTGATCGATGAGTTGAAGCAGTTGTGGGCCGGTGTTGATACCTACGACGCCAGTCAGAAGAAAACATTCAAGATGCGTGCAGCGTTGATGTGGACTATCAGCGATTTTCCTGGCTTGGGTAATTTATCTGGTTGGAATACGTACGGCGGGAGAGCTTGCCCCACGTGTAATTTGGACGCCGAGACTAGGCGACTCACCTTCAGTCAGAAATGGTGTTATATGGGTCATCGTCACTTCTTGAATCGCGATCACAGATATAGACAAGACCGGATTAGATTTGATGGTAAAGTAGAGGATAGATCCCCACCTACCAAATTGACTGGCAGGGATATCCTGAGACAATTGGAGGGTGTGCCCGTCTCACAGGGCAAGGTGCAAGCGGTGGGGGGTAAAAGAAGACGCGGACATCAGACCGTGCTGCAAGACGAGTCACCCTGGAAGAAGAGGAGTGTATTCTTTGATTTGCCATACTGGGAGAACAACGAATTACGTCACAACCTTGACGTCATGCACATAGAGAAGAATGTGTGCGACAACATTGTATTTACCATGTTGAACGAGAGCGGTAAATCCAAAGGCCACCTAAAAGCTCGTAAAGATCTCCAGTTGATGGGAATCAGGCATGATATGTGGCCACTTGAAGGTGGAAAGTATCCCGCTGCAGTCTTTACCATGTCGAACCCACAGAAGGATGTCTTTCTTAGGACCATCAAGAATGTGGTCTTTCCAGACGGGTACTCTAGCAACATCTCTCGCTGTGTTGACTTAAAACAGCGCAAGTTATTTGGTTTGAAGAGTCATGACTGCCATGTTCTAATGGAACATCTGTTGCCAGTTGCGTCAAAACACGTATTGCCCACCCCAGTGTCCGCCGTCTTGGCTGATTTATCAGCCTTCTTCCGACTAATATGTAGTAAATCTATAGATCCTCAACAACTTCCTCTCCTTCAGGATCGTGTGGTCCATACTCTGTGCCACATGGAGATGATATTTCCACCTTCCTTCTTCACAGTTATGGTTCATCTAACGGTGCATTTGGTTGAGGAGGTACGTCTCGGTGGCCCAGTGCACTACCGGTGGATGTACCCAATCGAGAGGTAAAGATCTACTTAGGCTTTCTCGGCCTGTTTTAGTAGGATATCTGTCACCTAGTAATTTATGTTATGTTCTCGAAGGTACCTATGTCGTCTCAAGCAGTACGTGCGTAATAGGGCCCAACCAGAAGGATCGATTGCAGAGGGCTACCTATCCGAGGAGATTCTCACATTCTGTTCAAGATACCTAGATAACGTGGAGACTAGGATCAACCGACCGACACGCGTTGACGACCGTCCGAGCGATGCTCCACCGAGCGAGATTGCCAACATGTTCCCAGAGGTTGGAAAGGCAGTCGGGGCAGCTTCATTTTTCACACTAAGTCCAACCGAAAAGCTTCAGGCACATCGTCATGTACTGGTTAACTGCATTGCTGTAGAGAAATTCTTGGAGTACGTATAGAGCTTGGGTTCTAAAATTATACAATGAGCCAATTTGATATTGATGGTACTGAACTTGAAGTATCTTTTTATGTGCACAGTGAGTACAGAGCCATCACAAAGAGAAAACTGCGAAGTAAAACAAGGTCCCAGTCTCACATAGATAGTGTTGTGCACAGAGGATTTTCAAATTGGCTCAGGCATGAGGTAATCTCTAAAATCCAAGGATCCTACTACCCTTTGGTGCTTTCTTGCCTCTAATGTTTCAATGCCAGGTCCCATTTGGAAGCACCAATCATTTGAACGAGTTGCAATGGCTCGCCTGCGGTCCAATTGCTCAGGCCAAACGCTATCAGGCGTACAACGTCAATGGATTTAAATTTAGGACCATGTCAAGGGAGGAAGGGATGAAAACACAGAATAGCGGGGTTTATGTCACTTCGGATACTAGAAGTTATGCAAGTAAACGGGATGCCAATGTTGCTGTTGGCGGTGTCTCGTATTACGGGAGATTAGTAGACATCATCGAGCTTAACTACAGTGGTCAATTCACTATAGTCTTGTTCAAGTGTCTTTGGGCAGATACCACGTCGGGGAGAGGCATCCGACAAGATGTTTTGGGCCACACCTGTGTCAATTTTGCCATGCCGATTCACACCGGTGAACATGAAGACGATGAGCCGTACATCTTGGCATCTGAGGCGCGTCTTGTGTTCTACGTGGAGGATGAGGTGGAGAGCGGATGGAGTGTAGTAGTCCATGTGAAGCCAAGAGATTTGTTTGACATGGGCGAAGATTATGAACACTGTGAGGTCGACCTTCATCCACAGTCTTGTATGACTAGCTTGCCTGAATTTGATGTCGAAGGCCTGCGGTTGACAAGAGACGGCGATTTAGAGGAGACCATTACCGACGGGGTTGAAGATTGTGATGAGGCAGCCGATTCCTAAAATACTGAGTTGTATTTAGTGGAGTGTATTTTAGTCATATCATTAGACAGTATATCATTAGACAGTAGGTTGAATGGAATGAGTTTTCTTATATTCTTTAAAATTTATCCTTTTATATAAAATTCTCTTATCTAATTGGGTCTTCACAATATTTAAAATTTATACTGTCCTTGAACATTCTTTACATCTCCGTTGACTTTCAGGGAAATTGGAGAGCAGAGACTTCTTTCTCATTTCCAGAAGCCGTTGGTTTGCAGAGAAGATGATAGATGCGTCTCCTTTCTCTTCATTGGAGGACGCAATCTCATTTGCAAGGCAGTTGTGGTTCAAAGAGTCCCGTATACAATCATGGTTGGATGCCTTCTCTGGACACAGTCACCTCTTTCGAGCCATTCGTTATGCCCCGGGATCAATGATGAGGGTTTGTTTGCCGCTGCCCGATTTAATTTTGTAAATCCTTTTCTTATTCGTGAATGAAACCCATATTCACATGGTTATGTTTAAATTTTAGGAAATGCTTCATTGGGACCGAAAGTACCGGGCTAAATTTGGGTTTGAGTTTATAACAAGTACGGAAACATGGTTATCACAGGAAATACTTGACGAGGTGAAGGTAAAATAGTTTATATTTTCCTTGCTATTTATCTAAAGTATATAAAACTGAACCATGATATTTGCTTTCTAGAGTTAATAAATTTGAGTCATTAAGGCGAATCACCTTTGAGGCTGGGTAGTTTAATTGTATTTTGTATAGCAAGATTAACTTGATGAGATATGTTTGCTAGAAGATAATAGCATATAATAGAGAGTTTATAATTGTACTCAATCATATAATATAGACCCTCTTGCAAAAAGTTTTAGAAGGGTTGTGTTAACTATAAGGAGAAGTATTAGAAGGATATTTAGGAAGGTATATCCGTATGCATAAAATAATTTCTAAGTTGCAACAAGAAGGGCATTCTCTTCTGGATAAAATCTATAAGTTGTGAAAGTAATGGGATCGAACAAGAATAAATGTAGGGGATGAAATGTGGAGGAAGAAAAGATTTGCTCGAGGAGGAAACCTGGCACAACCAGCAGCCCTTTAGCTGCTCTAATGCAACACTGCTGGCATGCAGATTGGAGCAGATTGAATGTAGCTGTTACATATTCATATATGGTATGATGACATATGGAAGAGAAGTGGTGGCTTGCAGCAGCATGTAGTGATCTGGCAGTAAGGGGCTGCAATTTTAGTGGCAATGAGGCAGTTCTTTCTTGCATTGGTTCAGTAGTACAGTGTTGAGGTGCTGCAGTACCTGGGGGAAGGTTACTCTTGACGTTAGTTTGTGGCATTAGAATGGGAACTGGAGATTGGGATGTTTACTGATCGAGCTGTTGGTTTTTGTGATCTTTGAGCTATGTGCTGCATTTCTTTTCTGAACTTTCTTCAATTGGTATGGCTATGTTTTGGAACATGCAGCTAAGCATGAGATTAAGGCTATTTTTTGAACTGATTAAAGTTTTCCTTTTTCTTTATCGTTTTACTTATTCTGGATTTGTTGCATTGTGAATATATGGTTTTGTTGTTTTGGGGTTCTGGTTGAAAAGCTCCCGCAAGGCAACATTATTGCACTATAGGCGGGCAGCACACTGTATGTGTATATGCATAAAGGGCATGGGACAGATGGTTATCTCAGGTTCTTGCAAAAAGTTTTTCTACATTATCTTGGTGGTGTGTTGTGTAGGTACGCTATGAAAATACTCTTGTTGTTGAACTGGATATTGCAGCACGAGAGGAATTCAAACTCATAGAACATGGACTCGAACGACTATGGGAACGTAAGATGATCAACTTTTTAGTAGTTTAATTAGTATGATTATGTTCATACACTGATTCTGGATATTCTGTGCTTATATTTGGCTATGATGTACCTCTCAGGATTAGCTCGATCCCAAATTCAGGAGGCATCGGTAGAAACGGGGGAGGTGGTTCCGGATTCAGTGGAGAAAGAGGCCGTTGTCTCCTCCGATAACTCTGAAGAGGCTGATTCTGCTGGACAAAAGGGTTCGATGCTGTCATATGACCTCAATAAAACGCCAGATGAGAATGAATATCCGTATAGTGGAATGTCTCCTGATAAGAAGAATGCTTGGCACCTATCTATGTGGGCGACACGATACCTGAACCCTTGAGGATATTGCAATAGTATAATTGAAAATTTTGGTTTCAAATTTATAGGATGCCCAAAACTTGTGTTTTGAAGTTGTCGTGACTTTATAACGCTTCATATTATTTTTAGGGATTGTTAGTATGCTGCATTGAAGACCATTAGTCTACTATTTTAACTATTTCTGCATTTTTTTATTTTGACTACTCCAAGATGCTGATTAATATAAAGTTTTTTGGGACAAATTCAGTTTCATTGTTGTTGGCAATGAAAATATGCCAAATGATCAACAAGCCCAATTTGATTTTCCAGGCATTGCAGAATAATCTTTGCTGCACGTGTATCATTCAAGATACACAAAAAAATAAAGGTTTCAATTGCCATGAAATTGTCACTATTTCAATTTCACGGTGTTGAATGCTTATGTTTAAGTACAAAGTCCTTGCAAACAATAAAATGGGAATAATAACTAGTGAAAAATTTAAGTTCAAATCTTGTTAAATGCTACAAATGCTACAGTATGAGCAAATAGAAAGTATGGCAAATCCTTTGCAAAATAGAAAGATAAGAACCAGCTGCACCATGAACTGCGGCAAAATTGGGAAAAGTTTCTCCTCCACTGAAATATCATAACCATAGTGAAGATAGATGTGATAGAAATGGATGGGAAGAAATTTGGATCAAGAACCAGGATAATAGGGATGTTGTAAATTATGGGATAGATCCTGAAATGGACAATAAGTCCATAGTAAAATATATTATTTTAGCATTAAATACAAAAATTTTATCACTGTTAATATATATAACAATCAAAATTTATTTATAGATATTGAATAATTAATAATAAAATACAAAAAAATTATTAACGAAAATTTTGGTAAAAATATAATTTACCAAAACGTAAAAATTCTTGTAAGGTATTTTAAAAAAAATAATCTAATTATTAAATTATATTAAAAATACAATTTAATCAATAAAAGAATAAATTTTTAACGGGTATTTTGGTAAATAAAATTTAATGATAAATAATAAAATTTGTACTAATGGATTTTTACTTTAAATTAAATATTTTTTTCTTATAAAATGGATATACTTAACATTAGTTAATACAAAAGGTTTAAAATGGTTTAAAGAGAAACTTTTATTATTATTATTATTATTATTATTATTATTATTATTATTATTGTTATTGTTATGATTATTATTACTATTATTATTAAAATTATTATTATTAATATTTCTAAATTAAAGAAGCGGTAATAAATTTTGATTCTACAATATTTTTATTGTTTCAATTTCCTCTTGCTATAATCATTCCCGCGTCTCACAATTTTTTCTTTTTATTTGGGCAATGCTATGATCATTATATAACAACTAGTGGGTATGGTTTTACCCAATTTCAAAAAAACCCAGCTACTGCGCCCTACCCCTTCTCCTCACTCCTTATACACATTAAAACCCACAAAGCCCTAGCTCACTATTCTGCTCTGTCTTTGTTGTCGACGAAGAGTACTGCTCATCCGCATCCTTGATTTTCAGGTTCAGAACCTCCCGGTCACCTCGCTCTCTCTATCATTTCAAGTTCCAGAACCTGCCACCCTCTCTATCCCGGTAACCAACCCAATTTCTTTCAAATACATTTGTGATCTTCTAATGTTATTGCTTCTTGCTATCTGTCAATACTTGTTGGGAAACAAGTGTTGTGTTTACTTTCACAATTTAGAATGAGAGGTGGAGTATAGGTTCATTACTACTACTGTAATTATCTTGCTTCTCATGTACCCATGAAGATTCTGACTTTAATATGTTTTGATGAACTTGGATGCATCATAAGCTTGCATTTATGCCATCTACAACTTGATTTATCATATATGCCATTTTTATCAACTCAGAATATGCTTGGGAGTTTGATGTAATTAGGAAAAAAGGATGAAGGGTAGAGATTTTGGGAATTAAGAACTCCCAGTTATATACACAATAAAATTGGAATAGTTACTTGGTTAGCAAATAAGCGTGTTATGTGTTGTAACTTCTCCCCTGTTTACACGTTACCATTGGTACATATTATTAAAAGTTATTTGTGTTTGGACTTTGGTAATGAACAAATCAAGAATAGAGTCATGGGTGAAACATTATTTTATTTTTTATATAATCAAAGTATGCTTGTTTTTTTCATTTTTCTTTTTTTAATAAAATGGCACATTTGTAAATAAGGTTGCTTAGTGAAGAAGAATGGATTTTGGCAGTTCCAAAAGAGTGAGTACTATTGTTTTAATGGTATGATATAATGCTACACGACAACAAGATAAGCAAATTTGGTCCATATATACTAGAGTTTTAATGATTAATTAGGTCATACAGGGACATTTTTTCTATTAGATTTTGTTATTTAACTTTTCAAGATTTAGCTATTTCAGATAAGCAAATATTTGTAACTTATATATAGGTCAGACAAATTATGCTTATATAGAGATCTATGCTGGTGGGTTTCTTAGTCAGGACCTTGTAGTATTTTTAATAGTCCAATTTTGGTGCATTTGTATTGTGCTTGTAAATGCATTTAGATAACTGTGTCAAAAATTTAGTTTTTCACATTGCTAATTATTCTGACGTGCCGGGCAATATTGTTCAAATGCATCTTTTAAATTCTTGTAGCAAATCATTACTATTGACTACTATAAACCCAGATTATGAAACATGTATATACCTTCTGCTCCAGTGATTTTTTCTGTTATAATTGTTGATGAATGCTGTTCGAACTCGATCATGGTTACACAAAAATTATTTTAATTGGATATTAATTTGACTTGATTTTATCCTGTCCACTGGTGTTATGGCATTTAGATGGCTAGGAAAGGTCGGTACACGAAAAAGCCAAAATCAGGACCAGGATGTCAGCAACCTCTAACCGCTCCACCTTCGGGCTCAGGTTCCCACCAGGCTGACTCTCAAGTCCTCCCCGCTGGTGGTGACGGCATCCCTCCAACTTCCCGCCCATTTCGTCCGCCGCGCAGTGAACCTAGGCCTGCTACACAAATGAGCGCAAATAGCGTTCACAACTCGGAGCTAGGCCAGGAGACCCTTTTGGAGGCTAATGCTCCAGAGGTAGAATCTCGTGATCATGAAGATGACGACCACTCTAGTGCTTCTGGAGCTCAGAGTCGTAAAAGGCGCAAGACTACAGAATTTTGGACAGTTAAGATAATCGGTAACGTATTTTATAATTTTTCTATGATCGATTTGAGCTATGTTAAATAATTTTTTTCGTGCATACTTTCAACAACGGATGCACACATAAGGATTTATATTTTGCTTATAGATTCTGACGGCACAGTCAAGCCGGCAAGATTAAGCGTGAGGGAGGCTATGGAACGGCCTAATGGGAGAAGGATCGTGCTGAGATTCAACAACGAAATGCAGCCAATTGGAGACGAGGCTGGACTGCTAAGTGGGGTGCTTGGTCTGCTTGGATCTGACTACGCAAAATTTCCTATCGGTAAGGAAAGTTGGCACAAGGTTACCACTAAAAACAAGGTGTATAACGAATGTGTGAAGGTAAAGATTTAAATCCCCTTTGTAACAAATTTGCTTATTGTTCAATTATTGACAAATTGTATTATGAAATATATGTGCAGTAAAAATTTCAAATCTGCTTCAATTTAAATCCCCTTTGTAACGATTTAAAACCCCTTTGTAACAAATTTATTTTATTAACAAATCTGCTTATTGTTCATTTATATGTGCAGCAAATTTTTCATTTTGACGAAGATAGTGAAGGTAGTATCAAGAAATATATTTTGCAAAGTATGGGAAGGTCTTGGAAGGAAACTAGGCTGAGGTTGTATAATGCCTTCTACGAGCCAACATTCACATTTGAGCAGAATATCGAGCACCGTCCGCCAGGAATTGATCGAGAGCACTGGAGAGAGTTCCTAGAATATCGCGCCAAACCTGAGACGAAGGTAATCCAGTATACCATTGGTAGAATGTGCTGTATTTTATGTAGCATTAAGTGCTGTTAAATCAGTATCTAATTGTTTTTTTAATTTGGCATTTATGGACCGATAGGAGAAATGCAAGAAGAACGCGACTAATCGATCAAAACAAGTATATACCCACACTGGCGGTTCAAAAAGCTTCGCACGGCGGATGGAAGAAGAGGTACTCCACTTGTTATTCACTGTTTGGACTATCTATATGACTTCAGTTTTCTTGATTGCGTGGAATATGGTAATGGCGTAAATGTTGTTGTTACAGTCTGAAGAACAAGGAAGAAGAATTGGTAGAGGAGAGCTATGGATAAAAGTGCACAAGAAAAATGATGGCTCCTATATGAATGAGGAAGCAAGGGCAATTGGTGTAAGTACTACTTCTCATAAATTTTCGGTAAAATTATGTTTTCAAATACGTTAATAGTTTAGTTCTCTATTATATTTTGTTCTGTTTTTCTTTGCTGAATGGTTTGGACTTGGGTTAGAAACAGCAAGAAGGTATTGAAAGATGAGTTTCTATCAATCCTAATTCAAAATGGACCCACGGAAAATTTTTTTTCCAACACTGGTTTCTTTTATTAAGTTTGCTATTTTACCTCAGTTATTTCTAGAGAGTTTAAACTTCTATGTAATTTAGAGACAGCTAGGTTTAAATTGAAATAAATCAATTTAAATTATTCCTTATTTCTTTTTATAGTGTTAGCAACATCCTATGTGACGTGCGTTATTTTGGTTGTTTTACATAAATTACTTTCGAACCATATATCTTTCTCTCATATTTGACTGAGTTTTTATTGACATAGACCGATAAATGCTATGATTGTATTTGCTAATTTGTGTCTGTAGGAAAGAATTGAGGAGATTGAGCAACAGGATGAATCTTCTAGAGTGTTGTCTCAAAATGACTCCATTGCTCAGGTTTTTGGTAAAGAGAAACCGGGTAGAGTACGTGGTGTGGGTTTCGGTCCGACTCCTACCCAACTCTTCGGTTCGAATTCACGTGCGCCAGGCAACAGAGTCGAAGAAGAGGAGACCCAGAGGAAGTTGTGTGCACTGGAGGCAGAATTGGAAAGCGAGAAGTTGAAGAGGAAGGCGATGGAAGACGAGGCAGCAGCAGATAAGAAAAAGATGCAGGCGATGGAGAGAGCTCTGATTTATCTTTTTCAAAGGCAGGGTGAGGAGCTGCCGAGAGACATCGCTGTAGGGATGAGTTCCGTCGAATGAAAGAGTGAACAATAATAGTAGGATTAGATAGTGTTTGGATCGAATCAAGTATTTTTTTTTTCTTTAAATTAGACTATGCAACTCTTTGCAAGAGATTTGTACTCTTCATATTTTTATGAAAATATTATTTTGGCTTGCAGATAATTTATTTGTTTTTTGTACAATTTTACATTCTAAAATCTAAAATATATTAACACTTAAGATATTACAAAAATCTAAAAAGCCACAAAAAGAAAACAAAATAGTTCTGATATTAAAAATTACACGATTTTTTTAATAAAAATTCTATTTTCCTGTTTTTTAATTATTCTTAATTTTGCGGCAGTTTAGAACAGCCGGAAAATCGAACAAAGTAATTGGAAAATTTGCATAGATTGCGGCGGTTACAAACTGCCAGAGAATGTTTCGGAAAAACTGGACCGTTTTGTGGCGGCTCTAAAAACGCCGCAAAACAAGCGGCATCAAGCAAAGATCAAACTGAATTGTGGCGGTTTTGGAACCGCCGGTGAACATGCCAGTAATTGTGTCACCCTCGTTTAGCGGCGGTTTTTTGAACGAACGCCGCGAAATACTTATTTGGCGGCGGTTATGCCAGCGGTTATTAAAAACCGACGCCGAATATAACCCCCGCGCCCATAACCGTGGCAGTTGGGAGAGCCGCCGGTCTTTGATTTTGCGGCGGTTTAAAACCGCCGCTAATCATTTTAAAAAACGCCGCTATGTTCCGCCTCTGCTGTAGTGAACATAGAAGAAAAAGAACTTGTTTCTTACACATACACGGTGTATGCCTCTACGCTTATGTATGGATCCATTTCCATACAAGAAATTTCAATAACTTATCTTTTACATCACCTGATCTCGTTTCAACATTCATTTTACTCCCTTTTTTTTAACTTTTAATATTTAAAATATAATTATTTATGTATTTTTTATCACTAATTATATTTTTGAGAGAAATAATTTTATAATATAATAGCAAAATTTTTATAATTAAAAAATCTAAAATTCAATCTTTATCATTTCTCAAAAAGAAATATAAATAACGTATGATAAAATAATAACAAAATTTAAATTTTTAGAAAAAATAATTTTATCACACTTAATTCACTATTTGTTGATACTATATATATTCTGTTTTTTATTGGACAAATATCATACCATTTTAAAATTTTACACATTAAAAATAAAAATAGTGCCAACTTTTTTCTTGATGGGAAGCTATTGGATTATTCATGATCATTTTACTAATTATTATTATTTTTGTGACTTTTGGACCCTCTGGCTAAGGAATTATTGTTTTGAAGTTGTTGAGAATGGAAGGTGAAATTATTTTATTATATTAAAATCTCACATTAATGATTATGGTCACATCAAAATTTTATTTTTAAGATTGTTATTTATTCAGATTAAAATATTATTTTAATTTTTAATATTTAGATCAAATTATAATTTAATATCTAATATTTAAACGAATTTAATATTATTTTATAGTGAAATTTGACACAAATAATACATACACATATATATATTTGAGAATTAATCTAACTTTTGATTTTAGTGTGTAACTAAAATTGATTTAACTATTATCATTAATATAAAAAAATTTTATTAATTATTTGAATAAAAAAATTTTAGAATTAAAATAAGGTGAATGCTATTCTATATATCCTCTTTAAAGTAACATGTAAGTTATCTCTCTGATGTGTCACATTTTAATTTGATGTTTATTTTAATACATTTGTTATATATTTATTAAAATATTAATTTAAAAATTTTTTTATATTAACTAAATTCTAAACTAAAATATTAATGTGACAAATTTAAAATAGAAACATATATTAGTGTCATCGTAAAATTTTTCAATTTGAAAAGTTTATCTGTCAAGCGATCTTTAAATTTATAAATTTATTCTATATAATTTGGTTTCGAATTATATGAAAAAAAAAATTAAAACACTTTATATCTTATTTTTTAAAAATTAATGTAGCTAGTTTGTAATTATTTTTTATGAAAGTTTCATTTTTATTTAACTTTTATTAAAAATCAGAAATTTTGTGTAAAAAATAAAAGAGTAATATATAACATTATTTTTTAAATATTTTTTAAATTTTCAACAAATTTTAATGATCTGAAATTAATTTTTTATTTTTTATTTTATTAGATAAATTAGTCATCATTTATTAAAAATTTAAAATAAATAAATATTTATTAAAATATATAACACATCAAAAAAATTAACTTACATATTATTTAAACTGTTAAGAACTAAAAAAAAATTGGTCTAAATATTTGGATTAATACGGTACTTTATTCATTTATTAATTATTGATCCTATTCTCGGTTTTCCAAATTCTATTCATTGTGCTAACCGGTTAGGTCAAGTTAATTCCCATGCAAAAATATATAAAACAGAAAATTCTCTTCTCGTGAGGATCATGATTGTACTGATAATCATTGATGGGAGCCATTTGCACTTGAAGTTACTAAGAGTGGGATCACACAATTTGTTATATCAAAAATAATATTTGTACATTAAAATTAGTCATTAAAATTAGTTATTAATATATTTGTATATAAATATATGTGTAATTTAATTTATTTTTAATGTGTATTTATATTTTAGCATATATTTTATATTAATAATTAATTTTAATAGTTAATTTTAATGTACACTAGCATAACTTTTATTATATTATCGATCGATCACATCTCATGTCGCTCTCATAAGAGCTAGCTGTATTCATAAATAAAAATAAAAATAAAAAGAGGGAAAAATGAAAAATGTTAAAGTGCTAACATTTTTATTAAAAAAAATTATTAGTATTGTTCCGTACGTATGAGTCTGAGGTATGATAACTTTCTCCACTGTATACTGAGTTTCAGGTGGAAAAGTTATACGTCGGTTGGTCTTGGAATACCGCGGCGGGAGCACCTGCAAAAAGTACTCCGACGCTCAAGTAAGAATATGAAGTAAGAGAAGTGATAATAATAAATCAGAGTGAGTTATGTGATCTGTCTTTTTCTGAAGTTACCTATTTGCTTATATAGGCATTTTAGGCTTGTTTGGTTAGAGCGTATCTCGGGATTCTCCGCTTCTGCCGAGGTTATCTTTCTTGATAATGTTTGAATTGTTGGTTACGTTTCTGAGCTTAGCGTAGCTCGTTTGGATTTGTTGGGTTTGTTATTATTTGATTGTGTTGTATTCCGAATTTGTCTGTTCTGATTGCTGAGGTATACGTTACGTATTATAGCCCCCAAGCTTGCTTTGTTGTTTGTAAAAAAAACAAAGGCGAGCTTTTGTCTTTTCCGTGTACCTCGGCCGAGAATATGTCCTCGGAGGTGTTTCTTTCCCCCGAGCTTGCCTTGGTTTTCTTGGAAAGTGGAACTGGAGCATTTAATTAGCGCTTCGTTTCCCGTGCCAGATGAAATGATTGATTTGAAAGTGTGGCACAATCTTCGGTGCTATTCTGGCTGTTGGATGCTGCTGTAATTAATGAGTGGCCAGGATTGAGTCGGTTATAAATGGTGAAAACCGTTTCACTTCCCATGGTTTTATTACCTGGCTTGTCTTATCGAAGGCCCCAATTTTGTTTTGTTTTAGCTTATACCCTGTGTTTTCTGTGTTCAGAGAAAATGAGTGGAAAGGGTAGGCTTTGAAGTATTATGGTCCCCCTTCATCTTCCTCTACTTTTTATTTTTTCCTGCTGTTTTTACTAGTTATGGAAAAGTGTAAGGTCACTGTTTCAGAGGACGATCCCTGTAGCTGGGTTAGTGAGCAAGTCAGATGTTGTATTTCTAGGTTTAGTGATCTTGAGTCTGTGAGGGTTTTGGGGTCGGATGTATGAGTCAGAGAAGGTCATAACATAAGAATAGAGATTTTACCTTGTGGGAAAAATGATCGTGTGAGTGAAAGGGTTGATGGATGTTCTTATTTCTATATCTATTCCTGTTTGTTGACTGAGTTAGATGTTCGGTTTCCATTCACAGATTTTGAATATGGTGTCTTGTTTTGGTTAAATTGTGCTCCTTCACAGTTACACCCTAATTCCTGGGGCTTTGTCCATTCTTTTGAAATTTTGATGGAAATTCTGGAAAATCCTCCTTCTCTTAGGGTTTTCTTCTCTTTGTTTCAGACAAAAGGAGTTAGGCGTGGTTTGTGGGTAAATTTTAGTAGCCATCCCCGTCTTTCTATTTTCTCTTTGTATAAATCTTCATATAAGGACTTTAAGACTATGTTCGTTAAGGTTAGGAGCATTGAAGAAGAGTTTCCGTTCTATTTGAATGAATTTCTAGAAGAGGGGTTTCCTGTTTCTTGGTCTCCCGAGCCTGTCGAGGTGCTAGATGTTGATGATAGGGTGTCCGATGATAATGTTGTTTTGGACTTTTTATTAGAGATGTTGGAGTCTGGAGTATTGTTGTCAGTCGCGGAGTTGTTAAAGTGGGATTCAGATAAGGAGGCAGTGTTAGATTATTTAGGTAATCGGCCTTGGTGATGTTTTTTGATGTTGTGGTGTAGTTGTTTTTCTAATGTTTTGCTTTTCTTGTTATGTTTTTGTAGCTGAGAAGGCGCCAACCATCACTACTGCTGGGCTAAAATCCTTTTTCAATCAGCGGAAGAAAAACGATAAGGAGGGGTCGACGACCAATGTGAAAAAGGAAGGTGCTGCTGTGCAGACCGAGGTTAATCCTCGTCAGAGGAGGAAGAGGACGAGGAAAGATGTTGATATGGGGAGAGTAAGGAGGGGGATTCTCCTATTTTGCCGCTTGTTGAGGCTGCCTATGAGTCGCAGAAGAGGCTTCATGCGTACCATGAGGATGACAACATGAGGTCTTTGTGGTCGAGGTTTTTTCCTTTTGCGACCCTTGCTGACGAACTGTGTCGCTTCCCTGAGGACTCAAAAATGATTGATGAGGTTGGCCAGGCTGGGATCAGTCATTTCCTTCAGGTATTTTCGTTCTTTTATTCTTGTTTGTCTTGATTCCTTTTGGCCGAATTGACTGCTATTTCATATTGCAGGTAATTGGTTCTAGGGTAGTTGCTATCGGGAGCGCTCAGGAGCTTGCTGTCGAGTCCGAGGTGAAAGACTCTGTGAATGTTACTGAGCTGTCTTCTGCTGTTCAAGAGAAGGAAAAGACAATCATTGAGCTTTTCTCTTCTCTGAGACAGAAGGAGACCGAGCTTGAAGAAGAGAAGCGGCTTCAATCGTCAGTTGCCGAGGAGACCAAGACTTTGAAATCTGAGAATTGTCAACTTGTAGCTCGAGTGAAGGAATTAGAGACTGAGGTGTATGAGGCATTTGTCCAAGGTTTCAAGCGAGCTGCTTCCTAGATCCAAGTTCTGTTTCCTGAGGTGGATGTTGGCAAGCTTGATGCGACCAAGATCATTGTTAACGGGGAGTTGATTGATGATGAAGCTAACAAGCAAAGTGACAGCTCAAGTATTGGGGATAAGATAGAATGAGTTTGTTGTTTTGTTTTTCGAATTTGGTTGTTTGATGTTCTTTTTGAATATTGCCGAGGACTTGGCCCTTGTCTATTTTTTGTATTATCGACTTTGTAGTTTGGTTGTTATGACTCTTTCCGAGTATGAAGCTCAGTTTAGTGTTTTGAATACATACATACATACATACATACATACATACATACATACATACATATATATATATATATATATATATATATATATCTTCAGTAGATGTCTTCTGTATAATTGATATGGCGGTCCTTATGGACCATATTTGTTGCAAGAATTGGCTAAGATGGATATTTGAAAGAATAAGATATGGCGTCCGGCCTCATTAAAATCCTTTGAATAAAACCCTGTTTTTATTGGGATAAAACCTCAAATGGGAAAAAGAGTACCTTCATCCGCTTTGACGTACATTATGATTGATATTTTCTCAAAGAGGATACATTCCAGTTTCTCGATATTGGATCCCCCAAGAGTGTCTCTAGTTGGTATACTCCCTTGCCGAGAACTTTGCTTATTCGAAATGGGCCCTCCCAATTCGCTGCTAACTTCCCATGAGTTTGGGGTTTTCTTGCTTCCTCTGTTTTTCTGAGGACAAGTTCTCCACTTTCGAATGTTCTGGGAATCACTCTTTTGCTGTGTCACTTTTGCAAGAGCTGCTTCATTGCTTGTTGTCTTATTTTTGCTATCTCTCTTTCCTCATCGATGAGATCTAAGTCGATTGATCTTGCCTCGTTGTTTCTTTTTTGATCATATAACTCGGCTCTCAGGGTTGGCGTTCCGATTTCGACGGGTATAAGAGCTTCTGCTCCATATACTAGTCTGAAAGGGGTCTCTCCTGTTGCTGACTGGATTGATATGTTGTAGCCCTATAGGACTTCCGGTATAAGGTCGGCCCACTCGCTTTTTACATCGTCCAACTTCTTTTTTAAGGCCTGCAAAATAACTCGGTTAGCTGATTCTACCTGCCCATTCGTTTGTGGATGTTCGACCGAACTAAAATGATGTTTTATATTGAAGTTTTGTAAAAAGGTGGCGAGGTTATGATTTGTGAATTGTCTTCCATTGTTAGAGATTATTTCTCTTGGTATGCCATAGCGGCATATAATGTTTTTCCAAAGGAAAGACCTCACCTTTTTTGCTGTTATTCGTGCTAGTGGTTGTGCTTCAATCCATTTTGAAAAGTAGTCAATGGATGCCAAAAGAAACTTTACCTGTCCTGGCACTTTCGGGAAGGGGCCGAGGATATCCAATCCCCATCTATCGAAAGGTCAGCTTACCTCCAGGGTATGTAATTTCTCGACGGGTGTTGTTGAGATAGTGGTGTGCTTTTGGCAATTGTCGCATGATTTTACTTTGGCTATGAAATCTCTTTTCATTGTTGGCCAATAATACCTTGTTCGTAGTATCTTGGCAGATAATGCTCGGCCTCCAATGTGATTTCCGCACACTCCTTCGTGTGTCTCTGCCATTACTGTTTCGGCGTCGTTCTTGCTTATGCATCTGAGGAGGGGTTGTGAAAATCCTCACCTGTATAGGTTACCTCCGACTATTGTGTAGTAGCTTGCTCTTTTTCAGAAGAGTTGTGGGCTTTGTTCCTCCTTTGGGATGATTCTTGCATTAATATATTTGAGGAACGGTGTCCTCCAATCTCTTTCCTGTGTAATACTCAATACACCATTTAATTCAAAACTTGTCTTTTCGAGTGTTAATTGTGAAAGTGCTGGTGTGTGTAATGGTGGCCTTGTTGTTGCTAACTTAGATAAAAAGTCGGCTCTTGTATTTTGTTCTCTATTTATGTGTATGATCTCAAACTTATGAAATTTTGAAATTAGATCTTTTGTTATAAGCCAGTATTTCTCTAACAAAGGATCTTTTACCTGGAAGTCACCTTTGATTTGCTGTACGACGAGTAGTGAATCACAGTATACATTGAGTTGAGGTATTTGTAAGTCCTGGGCGAGCTTTAGTCCGGCTAGGAGAGCTTCGTATTCTGCCTGGTTGTTGCTTGCTGTAAAGGAGAATTGTAGTGATTTTTCGGCCATAACTTGTTCTCCCTTTTTAAGTGTTACGCCTGCTCCACTTCTTTCGTTGTTTGATGCACCGTCCATATATAATTTCCAGCTTTGTCCTATTTGGTTGTCTTCGGTTGTTAGCTCGGAGATGAAGTCAGCCAGTATTTGCAATCTTGGGGTCTTTCTTGGTTGATATTGTATGTCGAATTCAGAAAGCTCGACAGACCATTTTATCAATCGTCCAGCTAACTCGGGTTTTGTGAGGATTTGTCTTAACGGTTGGTCTGTTCTTACTATGATCGTGTGGCTTTGGAAGTATTGCCTCAGTCTTCTTGCTGTGGTGACTAGTGCTAATGCGAGCTGCTCTATCTTCGGGTATCTGGTTTCTGCCGGTTGAAGTATTCTGCTGACAAAGTACACTGGTCTTTGTGTTTTTCCTGTTTCAGAGACTTATACCGAGCTTATAGCATAGTTAGAAATTGATAGATATAAGAATAATGGTTTACCGAGTTTTGGCTTCTGGAGGATTGGTGGAGATGACAGGATTTGTTTGAGCTCGGTGAAGGATCGCTCACAATCATCTGTCCAGTTGAATTTTTTGTTTTTGGAGATTGTCTGGAAAGAGTGATATGATTGGTTTGCTACTGTAGGTAGGAATCGTGACAGTGTGGCTATCCTTCCTGCCAGTTGTTGTACCTCTTTTATTGTCTTTTATTGTCTTTGGGCTGTTCATTTTGAGGATAGCCTCACATTTTTCTAGATTTGCCTCGATTCCTCGTGAAGTTAGCATAAATCCGAGGAATTTTCCTCCTTGAACTCCAAATGCACAATTTTCTGGGTTGAGCCTCATCTTATATGTTCGGATTTGTTTGAAGATGTCTTGTAGGTCGTCACAATGTGAGCCTTGTGCTGAGGTTTTCGCCACCATATCGTCTATGTAGATTTTCATGTTCCGACCTATTTGTTGGTGAAAAACTTTGTCCATCAACCGTTGGTATGTTGCTCTTGCATTCTTTAGGCCAAACGGCATTACTTTGTAACAAAAATTTCCATGTTCTGCTATAAAAACCGTTTTGCTTTGGTCTTCTGGGTGCATGAGGATCTGGTTATAACCAGAGTATGCATCCATGAAGCTTAGGCTTTAAAACCCATAAGCATTATCTATCAATTTATCAATGCAAGGTAAAGAATAGGCATCTTTTGGACAAGCCTTATTTAGATTTGTAAAATCGACGCACATGCGCCATTTACCTGAGTTTTTCCTTACCATTACCACATTTGAGAGCCATGTGGTGAAGCGGATTTCTTTGATGAAGCCGATATTGAGGAGCTTCTTTGTCTCTTCAAGAGCTTCTTTCATTTTTTCAATTCCGAGGTTTCTTTTCTTCTGGGCAATTGGTCTACTTGTTTTGTCTATGGCGAGCTTGTGACAGATTACATTTGGATCTATTCCCGGCATATCTGCTGGTGTCCAGGCGAATAGGTCGGCATTGTCTTGGAGCACCCTTATTAACTTCGATCTCTCCTCTCCTTCTAGTGCTCGGCCGATATAAGTCAATTGTTCGGCCTTTGTTGTCAGAGGAATCTTTTGGAGTTTGTCTGTTGGTTGAGGTCTTTCTTGAAAGTCCTCCCTAGGGTCCAGCTCCGCAAGAGATAATACCTCACCTGTGGTATGAATTGCTTTTGTTTCTTGGTCAGTCCTCTGTGTTATGCTGGTTTTCTTTAGGCTAGCGTTGTAACATTGCCGAGCTTGTTGATGATCCAAGTGTACCGTTGCTATTTTGTTATTTTGTACCTGAAACTTAACACACAAGTGTAAAGTGGATACTACCACTCTGAAGTTGTTCAGGGCGGGCCTTCCTAGGATAATATTATAAGGATTGGGACAATCGACTATGAGATATTGGACATCAATAGTTTTTGATAATGGGGTGTTGTCCATTGTTGTTTTTAGCCATATGTGTCCTTTTATCGGGACCCTTTTTTCCGGAGAACCCAACCAGTTCTCCTGATGAGGATTGCATAGCTTTTTCAGATAATTGTATTTTTAGGAAAGTTGAATAAAATAATACATCAGCACTACTACCTGGGTCCAAAAGGTACTTTCTTACCAATAATTCACCTGTTTGGATGGATATTACTACTGGGTCGTCGAGGTTTGAGCCTGTTGAAGGTAGGTCGGTTTGATTGAAGGTTATCTCCGGGTCTGCCGTGTTATGTTTTGTTGTAGGTGTTGTTCCTTCTATTGCCAGCATTGCTCGGTAACTCCGTTTTTGGGCCGAGCTTGATTCGCCTCCTCCTACATACCCTCCCGATATGCAGTTTATGATTCTTCTTGGTAGGTCTGGGGTTGTCCATTTCCCTTTTTCTTTTTTTGTTGGTCATTCATCCTGCTTCTTTTTTTGTTTCTTTGCTTTTTCGCCCCTCGACATATTTATCCAGAAGTCCTTGCCGGGCAAACCTTTCTAGCAAGTCCTTGGCTATTACGCACTCGTCCGTTGTGTGTTCGTACTTCTGATAGAAAGTACAGTGTTCACTTCTATCTATGAATCGCTGATCTTGATAGCTTTCTGCCCGAGTGGGAGGTTTCACTATTTTGGCATTGAGTGTTCCTTGTTGAATCTGGTGTAGGTATCGAACTTTTGTGTGAGCTTGAAGGGTTTCTTTTTCTCCTTATTGCTCTGCGATTTGAAGGTCTTTTCCTCCTCTCTTCTAGTCGGTTGCTTGTCCGCTTTTTAGGCTTCTCGGAGCTCCTCAATCACCATCTGTCCTACGGCCCTTTCTCGAAATTTCTCCAATGACTTGGGTTTGGTAATTGCGATTGTTTCTCAGAATTTGCCAGGTAGGAGGCCAGTCTTGAGTGCATGTAAGTGGACTTTAGGTCCAAGTTCGGAATCTCCATAGTGGCCTCGGCAAATCAAGTTAAGTAGTCTTTTAGGCTCTCATGTTGTCCTTGTTTGATTGTGCCGAGGTAGTCTGATCTGTGCACGTATATCCTTGAGGTGGCAAAATAGTCGATAAAAGACCTCGCCAGTTCAAAAGAAGAAATTGTACCTGCAGACAATTTAGAGAACCAGAGCAAAGCAGCACCATCAAGATAAGTGGAAAAAGCTCGGTAAAGTATGGGTTCATTGTTAACACCATTAAAAAACATCATAGATTGGAATTTTTTGATGTGAGCTCGGGGGTCACCAATCCCCTTATATGGCTCCAGGGAGGTAGGCAGCACAAAGTTCTTCGGTATTTGGAAATTGGTGATCTCTTCAGAAAAGGGATTGTCTAACGTTAGCTTCTCCTTTGGTGGGGTGATGCTTAGAGGGTTTGTGTTGCCCAAGGTCGAGCTTTTAGGGTTTCCGTCTTCGTGCTTTCCGTCATTCTTTTGGTTGGAAAGCTCGGAAAGCCTTCGAACTTCTGCCTGGAGTTTTGCCATCTGGGCCAGAAGCTCGGCTTGAGTGAGCTGGTGAACTCCATTATCGGCCATGTTGGAGGGTGGAAAATCCTACACAAAAGAAAATACCAAAGAGTAATGTAGGAGAAATAGTGGGGTTAGATTAACTCGCGGCCCACAGTGGGCGTCAAATGTTCCGTGCGTATGAGTCCGAGGTATGACAACTTCCTCCACTGTATACCGAGCTTTAGGTGGAAGAGTTATACGTCGGTTGGGCTTGGAACACCGCGGCGGAAGCACCTGCAAAAAGCACTCCGACGCTCAAGTAAGAATATGAAGTAAGAGAAATGATAATAATAAATCAGAGTGAGTTATGTGACCTATCATTTTCCGAGGTTACCTATCTACTTATATAGGCGTTTTAGGTTTGTTTGATTAGAGCGTATCTCGGGATTCTCCGCTTCTGCCGAGGTTATCTTTCTTGATAACGTTTGAATTGTTGGTTACATTTCCAAGCTTAGCATAGCTCGTCCGGATTTGTTGGGTTTGTTATTATTTGATTGTATTGTATTTCGAATTTGTCTGTTCTGATTGCCGAAGTATACGTTACATATCAAGTATTAATTTAACAACCATGTTAACAATTCAGCAACAAGTATTAGGTCAGCTAAAACGCTCAATAAAAGCAAAAAAGATTTGGGTGGCTATTTAAAAAAAAAAATATATATATATATATATAAAGATAATATTACGAATCGTTATACAAAATAATTAAATATATTAAATTATTTATAATTATTTTTATAAAAAAATATTTTTATATAAATAAATTTGAAAAATTATCTCATTCACATTTTATTAAAATTATATTTTATTATTTTTTTTCTTTTTTCTAACAACACAATTTCACTCCCATCATCTGTCGCTTATTATCACTTTCGGCCACCATCCTGCCACTCACCATTGCTATTGATATTACTCTAATGTTAAATATTAAACTAATTTTTAAACTTTAAATTCTTATAAATTATAAATTTTAAATATTATGTATCTTAAATTGGTTTTATTTTATTTCACTCTCAAATATATTTTTAATTGAGTTTTTATGCTTTTAGTATTTTTATTTTTAAATATTTTATAAATTGTTAGCTATTTTGTATGTTGATTGAAAAGTGTTGTTCTCAATACTTTCTCTTAATTAAAATATAAAATAGATAAAAAAATTATTCCTAACATTTGTTAAAAAATGTTTACCTAACAAAAGAAGGGGCAAATGTTTACCTAAAAAATAAAGAGACAAATGACCTAGATAAATCAACTGTGTATCAAATTTACTCAAATTTATTCAAATTACTCAAAGTAAAAAGTAGTATGTGGATTTTCTAAAGCATGTAACTATGTAAATAGAATTAGTTTAATTCGAATTACGAATTATAATAGTAAATCATATTAGGTTGTATCGATTTAATAAAATACCTTGAGCTATATATAAATCGAATTGGCTCATGTTGATTTAGCCTTGCTCCACTAAATTGAATCAGGACCCATAGATTTATTAAAGTACACGATTTTATATCACCCATAGTAATTCGAATTAGGCTGCCCATAGTAATTCGAATTAGGATACATCGAATTATGAAATCGATAACACCTGATTCGATTTATATAAGTTGGTCCTTCAATGTAAATCGAAATATCCTCATTCGATTTACATGCACTGTCGCTATATATAGTTTGAATTCATTTCATTTGAATTACATTTTACCAAATCACACCCCACCAAATCCAGAGAAAGCAAGGTGAGTTATCAGAATGGAAGACGACCCGAACAGAATCTACCAGTTGGATGGGGTTGCACATATCGCTAGTAGCGTGCATGAAGAGGTTATAATGATATTAAATTGCTTAGAACTTGGTTATTAGAATGATTAGAATGTATAAACTTCAAGTAGTAGTTAGAGTTTTTATTTAGGGGTAGTAGTGTGTTAGAAGCTGGTTAGCGATACTACACTGTTAAGTGCTTAAATATTATAATTGTTAGAATCTTTAAATCTCAAATAGTGGTTAGAGTGTTGATATAAGGATAGTAGTGTGTTAGAGTATTCAAATCACAAATGCATGTTGGATAAGTGATTTCGAGAGTTTAATAGAATTCTTATTAAAGTATTTTTCGATTAAAAGTACCTGTTTATGGTGATTGCTGTTTTATAAAGTGTTATGATTATAAGAGAATTTTTTCAATGTCATACTGCTCCACCGATGTATCACGAGCATGAGGAGGCAGTATGGTATGCCGTTAGACGATAGGATCATGTCGTATCTCCAGATTGCTGGGCTGGCCCATCTTGCGAGGTTCAACGACATATGTGCCGTACAAATGGGTCCCGTCAACACTAACTAGAGGCTTGCAATGTCAGAATGTCTCGATACACAATGGGAATGTCCAAAAGAGACGGTGGAAATAAGTGCACGGCTCATCGACTTGGCCACTTAGTCACACAGGAATCGTCCTCAACACTGCAACACTACCCGACATCATCATCTATACCCCTAACACCCATCGCGGTAACTCATTATATGACTCTTTCCAGTCTCCGTAAATCTGAGCCATGGCTTTTTGCTTAGCCATCCAAACCCTCCTGTAAGTCGGTCGAAAACCAAAATAGGCCTCTGTCATATTCTGCAGTACCTTGATTGACATGGCAAGCATCGGCTCTAATCATAGGCAGTATGAAGGCCGAAATCACATGATAATCAAGCCTCCTATGATCGCTGGATATGAAAGTGGCTAGAAAAGTATGCAGTCCATTGTACCATTTTACCTCCCATATACCTCTGCGTTGGCAGAGACTAATACGAATCAACCATATGCACCCCTTGCCGAATTTCTTACACTTCCCGTGGTACTTGTGATAATCGGATTCCAACACTTTATACTTAACCCCCACTTCGGATGCTATAAGTCTTCACGCTCAGCACGGTCTCCTCTTTATCCTGAAACTGTTGACTAACTTGGAACTCAACTACTCCTCCTGTATCCTGTGTGTCTGTGGTCCCAAATCCGACAGGCGCGCCAAGTACCCCCTGCTGTCTCATGGCATCCAAGTCCAAGGTTAAAAAGTGCGAGGGGGTATTGCGGAGTTTCTGAACTAGCCGCTGCACCACCCTCAGCTGGAGTACTCGTCGCTAGCTCATCATCGCTATCATCGGCAATGGTGGCGGGCTCCACATCATCATCATTCTCATCCTAAAATACATCTTCCACACTATCTGGTGCTCTACCCTGTCGGGATTCCGGTACCACATCAGGAATGCCAGTCATCGGAATTGCAACGTCACCAAAGGGTCTAGTGTCACCCACTTCTCTGTCATAAGCGCGATTTAGATTAGCGGCGAAGGATGGGAAGGCAACCAAAGCTACCTCAGGCTCAATCATGGGTAAAGATGAAGAGGCACCAACCAGCCTCGAACTAGAGCAGGCTGCCGTGGCTGAAGGCTGAGGATTATGGTTAGAACCTCCTGAACTAGAGACTACATCCACAAGCTTGGCCAACAGCTTAGGGGTTCTCACCTCTGGGAATTGCCAACAATAATGGAACAGTACTTGCAGATCTTCGTAGCTGCCTATGGCGAACGAATCGTATTTCACATCATCCCGCACAACGAAAATCGAAATTCTGTAGAATAACTTATCTACCCGTTTAATGCCTTGCAATCCCAATTTTCGGATTATAGTATTCTGAAACTCGGTGAAACTTGTTAAAGGTTTGAGGAAAACACTAAGCGGATCCTTATCAGTAAACTTAATTTCAAAACGCATTTTTTAATCGATCCTCTATACTACACCAAAACTAAAAAACTCTCATCACTAGCCATTGAATATCACTATGATGAGAAATTCACGTTCAACATCTATTTATATACATTTGGTCTCTAGTAAATCGAATTAGCTTACATCCATTTACATGTGTTGCTCAATACACAGTAAATCGACTTGCACTGTGTCGATTTATTTATGGATATTACGACCATGGTATATCAAATTGTGCTGGTTCGATTTACTAGGAACCCTAACCATGTATGCATAAATCGAATGAAATTGATTCGATTTGCATGAAACTCTACTAAATTGAATATGCCTATTTTGATTTACATAATTACATGCTTTGAGAAATTCATATACCATTTTTTACTTTGGGTGATTTGGATAAATTTTATTCACAGTTAGTTTATATAAGCCATTTGCCCTAAAAAAAAATGAATGCACTTCTCTTATTAATTCCCCCTCCTCTCTCACTCTCTCAAATATTCCTATGATATTCATGCACAATTTTACGTTAGCACAATTTAACATTTTTCTTGTGGTAATGTGCTACAGTGCTAGTCGTTAATGCAATTGTACAGGTTCAATTTTACTAGGTTTTGAGTTTGGTATATCATTTGGATGTTATCTTTGTTACTGCTTCATGAATTTCTTATCATGAAATAAATGAACTTATTTGCATGCAATGGTTGATCACAAGAAAAGTCCTTTTTTTTTTCGGTTTTTCATCATCATCAATTACCGGTACAGTACTACTCTTTTTTTTTTATGATAATTTTTAATTTGGTAGGTCAAAAATTAATTTTATCCAAATTTAAATTCTATTTAAAATTTTATCATTGACCATTGAATTATTGCATATATAAAACAGAATTTGAATTATCAATATTTATTTAATCAAATTAGTGAAGTAACTACTAAACCAACTAAGTTGGTTTGGTACAATAGTAATCTTATTACAGTATTTTATTTACCTATTTATAAGACTCAATCAATTTTATTTTTTTTAAAGGTAGAATACACTCCAATCAAATATTTTAAAGAGAAATATTACATGCATCATTTTTTAATATATTTCTCTTGTATACTTTTCATTTTTTATATTTAAAATGATTCATGAGAAGTGGAAAAAGATAATAATTTTTTTATATCATTAAAAAAAACTTGTACATAAAATATGGTGCAACCATCATTTTCCTATTTTAAATGATATATATAGAAGTTTTTTATAATGACTACTTATAAAAGTTAAATCCATAAAATATTCCATATCCTTTTTCATTCAGTCATTTTCTATGATATAAATAAGGAAGAACAAGGAAACTTGGTGCACCACCAACAAGCTTTAGATTTCTTGTAAGTTTTGTAAGAATAGAAATAGGATAATAATGGTTCATAAGTTGTCACTGAAGTCCCTACTCCAGACAGCGGATAGGGAGCATAATCCATTAGCCATGTCTGACGAGCAGATCTTGGAGCAAATATACTCAACACATGTTCATAGTGACACTAAGTTTGATGTGGATTCTCTCTTCACTCTTGTTTACACTACCCTTAGGCGTTCAACTTCCATTGTTGATAATTTTTTTGAGGTAATTAAACCCCATATCTCTCAATAATGTATCGATCTTTTTCAACAAAAAAAAAGTAACTAATAGAATTATTCTTAACCTTCTTATAGCTATTAATATGCACATGTCATGAATCTTGCAGGGTTCTAAATCGATGATGGAACATATAGACGACAAGATGCCCCTAGCCAATTTTAGTTCACCTCATTGCACACTCAAGCAAATCTATTTCGAGGTCATTCATTAATAAATCCATTATTATTATTATTGTTCAATAGCGTATATATAGTGTATGTGTTTTCTACCTTTTTCTTTTTTTTTTTTTTTTGGTATGCAAATGGATTCCAACAATTAAAAAATTTAATTGACCATGTATATATTTACACGATTGGTGGCAAGACACTAGCACATGAATCTCACAAGATCGGATCGGAGTAGTGTTGAAATTATCAGTAAAAAAAATTCTATAGTTAATATGATAAGTGAATTTTTGAAACGGTTATGCTAGTAATTATTAAAAAATATAAAATAAGACAAACGGTAATTAAAAAATATGAAATAAAGTAATTTTAAATTGATCTAATTATGTATTTCAAACATTTTTTCTTCAACTAACATTATAAATTGATCCAATTGTTGTGAAAATAATCTTTTTCAGATATTTGTCACTATTAACAAGGATTTATAGTCACAAGAATTGAGACATGTGCTAACAAAATAATATTACAGCATATATTGCGACAAAAAAATTATCTTTTTCGAAAAATATTAGGGCAACGATCAATGTCGCAGTTGAAGACTGTATTCTCCAAAATAATTGTCGCTACAATATACTAAATTATGCTGACAACCGTAATGACTATTCACCAATCACCAGCATAGTTAATTAGTTCTATGCCGACAATTTTTATGGCAGACATAACATATTTATAGTACAAGTTCAAAGGATTATATAATTAAGTTTGGAAGTTGAGAACTAATAGTGATTAATTATGATGGCAGATGTGTTGCAAGCCTCCAGGTGAGGAAACAGCTCACAAAACGGCACTGGTGATACTAAACAAGCTCTCAAACTATGAGTGGGATGCAAAGGCAGTGATCACACTGGCCGCATTCGCCCTCGAGTACGGTGACTTTTGGCTGTTGGCTCACCATCAGCCAACAGACCTTTTGGCCAAATCAGTGGCGGTACTCAAGAGAGTGCCGTTACTGACTCGGCCAGAATACGTGCAGAAGCACCGGCAGGCCATCATTGAGGTCAACAATCTCGTGAAAGCGACATTGCAAGTGATCGAGTTGATATTCGAGTTGGAGAAGTTTTCCTCTTATGACACTAAAGATGTGCCTGCTTTGGTGCCTGCTAGAGAGCACATCCCTGTTGATGTATACTGGGCTATCATCACTGTTGTCACTATTGTTAGTCAGATTGATTGTCTCACCACCCAATCGTAAGTTGTGTTCTTAATTAATAACATTGAATTCCAAGAAAATTATTAGTTTAGTTTAGAGTGATATTATCAACATCCAAAAATAAATGTTAACTAGTGTTTTATCCGTAATAACATTACGATTACGGAAATATAAATTTTTTAAAATTACGTCGATTTCGTCCTCACGTTATAGATTATGATACAAAAATTTATAAAATCAAACTATTTTTATAAAAAGGTCATAAGAGACAAAAATTTTCGACGCCTAAGAAGATCAGGATTTTCATAGATAAAAGAAATTAAATACTAAACATTTTAATTATTATTTTTATATGAAAGAGTTTAATTTTTTTATTAATAATTAATTTTAACATTTATTATCTAAAACGAAAAGAATTTCATGTGTATACTTTTACAATCGATTAGATATTAAATTTATTGCACAAATAAAATAATTAATTTTTATACTTGTTATTTAAAAATAATTTTTTTATTTATATAAAAATATAATTACATATTAGTATAAAAAAATTTATATTGATAGTTATAAAATTAACTCAAAATTTAATTTTTTTAAACAATTAAATCTTGATTCTAATTATTAATCACAATATTAATATTCTCTCTAAATTATATGAAATCAATAGTTGAAGAAAGAGAAATAAAAATATAGATTAAAAAGATAAGCGATAAAAATTTAAAATTTAATTAAAAAACTAAAAAATATTCATATAATAATTTTTTATGTGAATAATATTATAGGATATTATTTAATTATAAATTTAATATATTTTTTATAATTTTATGAATTTATTAAAATTATATTATTTTATTAATTTTATTTTTTTAGAACAAAATGGTAAAGAGAAATAGAGATTGAAAGAGAAACAAGAGAGAAAGATAAAAAAAGAAAGAGAGAGGGAGTTTTTTAATTTTAGAGAAAAAATTATTTTAATTGTAATAAAAGAATATCTCGTGACACATTTTAGTTTGTTAAATTAGTAATATAAAATATAAATTATAATTTATATATAGAACGAGAAGGATAGAGAAAAATAAAGAAAGGGAGAGAGATAGACAAGAGGATGTAGGAAGAAAATTTATTAATTTTAAATAAAAATATTTTTCTTAATTTTAATGAGAGAGTGTTATGTGATATATTTTAATTATTAAATTAGTAATATAATATAATTATATTTTAATTTTAATATTTTAATTTTTAATTTTAATTGCAATTAGAGAATATCATATTGCATATTTTAATTGTTAAATTTGTAATTTAATTATTGATAATGATATATAAGAAATAAAACGAGCGAAATAATGAAAGAGATAAAGAAATGAAAATAAAGAAGAAGAGATGACTTTTTAATTTTAGATAAAAAAAAATTTAATTTCAATTATAATGAAAAGATAATATAAAACATATTTTAGTTATAAAATTAATAATAGATAATAAATTATAAATAAACTAATTTGCATATAATATATTTTTGCCAGACTATCTACATTTTAATTTAGGAAGATTTGGTGTGGCCTTTGCTTGGTCAGGTTATAATTGTTCGATTTCAGGGAGAAGAAGCAGGAACTGTATCAATATGGACAAAAATTAAACTTCATACTTGGGAGACTTGGGAAGCAGATCACGCTCTGTAGGCATGAGATTGGTCAGTAGTGAAATTGTGCCAAGCTTTATCTTTTTTGTCATTTTCTCTTTCTTTAGAAAATGTTTTTGAATAATAATAAAGTGTTTGCTATGATGTCTAAAAAATATTGTCTAATTAATAAAATAAGTAAAATAATTAATTTTAAATTTAAAAATATAAAAGTTAAAAAATTTTAAATATTTTAAAGTTATTATAAAAAATAATTTAGATAAAAGTTAGACACTAAACAAAACACACTATAAAATTAGTCTAATAATAAAGATATTTTTTAGTCCAAGTACATATAAAATAGGAGAAACTGTTGCATTTAAAGCTTAAATTGCAGGGACAAAAGTACATCAAGCAAACTAAATAAGTTCTCTATTATGATTTATTTTCAGAGGAAGCAGAGTATTGTCGTAAGCTTAGGAAACTTTTCCAAACTCCAACGGAGATAATGGAGGTGTTTAAGGTCCTCGTTTTCTCAAAGGATGCACCACAGCCATTGTTCGATTGTGCTACTAAAACAACGGTTTGTATATACCTTTTCTTACTAAAATAAGCGTAGTGATAAAAGCACAAATAAACGTATATTAGTTGATATCGTCATAAAAAAATTAATTAAAACAAGAATATTAGCTTTTACAGAAATGATAATTAAAATAAATTTTTTAATTTTTTTCATTTTTTATCAATTACTAATTTTATTATCAAAAGTAAAAAATACACAAACAAAATATACACACAGTGATACATATAATACTTTTCTAATTTTTACTAGGGCTTTTTTTATACGAAAATATATATTAAAGTTGGGCTCAAGCCCAGCCCATTAACGAGAGAACAGTTTGCAAGTCGATGATTTTCTTTTTTTGTTTTTGTTTTTCACTTCCCATGATAGATTGACATTGAAGTGTTAAAAAGGAAGCATGTATACCTTTTCATTTCAACTCTAGACATCACAGAGGAAGAGATTTCAGTACTCAGAGCAGTTCATGAATCCATCAAGACAGATGAACAATATAAGATTGTTTGGGTTCCAATAGTTGAAGAATGGACCGAGAATCTTCGAAAGAAATTCGAGGTTCTGAAGGCTAAGATGCAATGGTATGTGGTTCAACACTTGGGAAGCATAGCAGGCTACAAGTACATCAAGGAGGAATGGCACTTCAAGAAGAGTCCCATGGTTGTGGTTTTGAACCCTCAAGGCAAGGTTCAGCATACAAATGCATTCCATTTGATTCAGGCTTATGGAATGAAGGCCTTTCCCTTTACCTCTGTGGAAGAGGAGAGAATTCACAATGAAATTCATTGGGTTGGTCCTGTGGTTGGTGATATTCACTCCAACATTGACACTTGGGTAAGCATATATTTATATATTGGTCACAATAATAGCATTGATAATTTTTATAGTATAAATATCAACAACCTACTATATTATCCTTCCTAAGTTTATTTTTCAACGTTTTTTCCCAAGTAAGAAGTGTTTTATTTTTTGTCAGTTAAACAAATCTTAATTCTCTTTTTAATATATTTTATTTCAGTGACTTAGATACTTTCTATATTCCTTATTTTTCTGGGAGTGCATTACTGCATTAGCATTCGCCTCTTTCTAGTTTAAAGATAATATATAAAAAGAAACAAAAAGAGAATAATATAGGAGTCACTACCTTAGGAGTTAGGACTAATTTTCTGTTTTCTCTAAGATTTGCCATGAAATCAATATTGGTAATAATGTATTGCTAATCACTCTGTGAATGAATCAACAGATAAGAGAGCAGAAATACATATTCTTCTATGGAGGCAAAGACAAAGAATGGATCCAACAATTCAGCAAGACTGCTGCAGCGCTTGCAAATGATCCTGTCATAAAGGACTTAAGAATTTCCATAGAACTCTTCTGTGTGGAAAAGGAAGACAAGAACCTGTTCAGCCGCTTCTGGAACCGTATAGAGAGCTTGTTTGTGACGAAGGCTCATAAGGCAGTTGATAGTGCGAAACAAGAAGTGCAGAGAATGCTGTGTTACAAGTACGAGAGCGGATGGGCCCTGCTCAGCAAAGGGTCGTCGGTGGTGGCGAGCGGCCACGGAAGCACAATCCTGAAGACTGTGACGGAGTTTGAGAAGTGGAAAGAGGTTGTGAGGAAGAAGGGGTTTGAGACTTCATTCAGAGAGTATCATGAGAGGATTGTGCGCTCCACTCACAGGTGCGCACAGTTTGAGATTCAAAACATTGCTGGCAAGTTACCTGAGGCCATAAAATGCCCTGATTGTCCCAGGATTATGGACATTTTCATAACTTATAAGTGCTGCCACAATGACAATAATAATGTTGTTATCAGTAGTAATGATGCACATTAGAAACTTTCATTTTGTTAATTATGAGATGCAACTCTGAGGGAAATTGTTCCTAGTGTGTCCATTAAAATAAGAGCAATTGTGTGTTTTTTCATGTATTCTGTACGTTGCTGCTTATCTTGAGTGTTGGAACTGAATTGAATTAAGGTTGATCTTTATCTTACTACACTAAAGTTGCAAATATCTTTATACTATATCTTAATAGGTACTTATTTGCTGTTAATTCAGCCTTTTGTTTAATAAATGTGTATTAGAATTTATATTTTAAGTCTTGAAAATAATAAATTTGTTTTTATGAATAAAAGTTTTTATGATAAATTCTTTTCAATACACATTATATATTACATAGGAAGTATTTCAAGCGTATGATAATTTTAAATATTCTAGTATTTTTAGTCATTAATCTCAATCATAATACCTAAAACTGTAGAATACTTGAAAACGTTTTCTATTACATAAAGTAGATATTACCTTGTTTTTTTCATATTATTAATTATACTGTTATGAGATGTGTGTCTACAAATCAAGATCCTAATCAGAAACAGTACTTCATTTACTTTTGTGTCATAGCTTTTTTTTAATTTCATAAAATTATTGTGTTTCAGAAAGAAAAGATTGCTTGGTCTCGCCTCCGCTGCTGGAACCAGCTTAAGGAGGCTCTGGAAAAAGGATTCATAAATAATGAACCCATGAAGAGTCACAAGACAGTAACTAATAAAATTTCCTTTGCACATGCATGAAGATTCCACCAACTTTTGTTTATTTATTTACGGTGGTAGTGGAGCAAGTGTAAATATATATTTATTATGTGGAGGTCTTAGATGCAACATAAGCTAGAAGGTACAAGCTAGGCACATAAAGCCAAGGACATAAGCTAGGACTACTCCACAAGACATTGTAATTTGTAAACCAGGGGATGGAAGTAGGTAACTTCACCGATTTATATAGTCTATAAATAGGCGTTGTGATTTGTGACATTGTTTATTAATGTGTCAAGTATAGATTTGTGACTTCATATATACGTAGTAATTAAGAGTAAATATATAGTGTAAGAGATTATAATCTGTCCACTTATTAGTTAAGTATTTTCCGTTTTCTGATGCATGCAACTTATATTATCATTCAGATCTTTCCAAGAGTATTATTCCATTCCTCTGCTACCTAATACATTGGCGTTAATGATTTCATCAAAAAGTAAGGCTGCTAGAGCCTTCATTCAAAATCCTCGTTCTTGAATCTTCAGCATAGTACCATTTAAAATGGTCTAAAATTTTCAAACACACGAGTAATGACACAAGAACATACGTTAAGAGACCACAAAAGACAAGAAAAAGGAAACTAAGCCAAACACATAAACTAGCAATGACAGCCTATATAATCACTGATAATCATAATTTCCTAAAAATTTCATCGCAACCCACTTGAAACCTACCCCCAACAAATTCCTGGTTTATGCCCCTCAGAAAATAGGAAAACAATATATAAATAAAATAAGATAATTGCAATTTGCAAAGCCTATGTTTTTTACTAATGCTTGGTCATCAATGACTTCAGAATTCCATTAAACTTCTTGTTATACGTTTCTTATGTGCTTCGTATTGGGGCAGTTTCATACATTTATTTATTTTTATTGAATGTTATTGTTGTTGAGATCAAGTCTCAGAGTTGAAGTTTACCATAAATATATAATATTAACAACATTTAAACTCATTATCTGAAAATATTAAGAATCTACACTTCTAGTTATAAAGAAGAGAATTAGCTAGAATTAATTCAAATGTAAAACAAAAATAGAAAAAAAGTATTGGCTATCTAAAATTTTGCATGCATCAATATTCAATGGTCGAAACTCAGGTGCAGTCGACTTTACGTGAAGTTGATAGTTGAGAACCGTTAAATGAAAATTTAGTCAAATTAATAAAATCATTTAACCGCTCTCAGTTACCAATTTTACGTAAAATCGATTGCACATGAGTTTCCGGCATATTCAATACACAATTGAATGTCTGTGAATTTTTTTTATGAAAATTGAATTATACTTATTATTGTAAATATTTACTTAAGTAATTGATTGAAGATTTTTCTCCTAAGTTGATCCACAGAATTTCTTTTCCAAAGGCCAAAAGTAAAGTTTTTAACAAATGACTTTGAATTAAAGATAAAGAAAAAAAATCAATCAAGAATGTTTGAATGAATTAATCATATCATTTTACTAATTAATAAATGAAATAAAAATATATTTCTAAAACTTTGTTACCTTGCTCAAGCATATCTTTCATGCTATAAATAAGCTAATAAGGGAGTACAATCATCAAGTATAAGCAGGGTGCAGCAAGAAATCAATCAAGCTAAGGAGGACCATAATGGCTCATCATCATCATAAGCTGTCACTGAAGTCTCTACTCCATCATCACAATCACAAAGAGGAGAAGGAGCATAATCCATTAGCCATGTCGGACGAGCACATCTTGGAATTAATCTACTCAACTCATGTTCATAGTGACACTAAGTTTGAGGTCGATCCTCTCTTCACTCTTGTCCACAATACCCTTATCCGTTCAACCTCCATTTTGGACGACCTTGTGCAGGTTCATTATATTTTCTTCTTTCTAATTAGATTTCATTATCTATTTCCCAATGTTTCCGTTTATTTTATGCTACGTTCTTTGATTGTCCTATATATAATATATGTATATCCACTTGTGATAAATCCTCTGGCAGGGTTCCAAATCAAGCATGGAGGAGATTGATGAAAAGATTCTCCAACCCAATTTCAATTCACCTTATTGCACACTCAAGCAAATTTCATTTGAGGTAATAATTCACTTTTTTTTTTCTTTAATTGGATGTTGAATCAACTAAGTCACTTACTCTTATTTATATTTATATATATCATAAAACTATTTTTCTACAAAATTTATAGTTATATCTATAATATTTTATTTCACACAAGATCTCTTTTGAATTAACATAAATTTTTTGGATATATTTTCTTTTTTTAAACTTGCAAAAGCAATTACATGAATAGTTATATGTCTCTAGTAATATTATTATGACGTGGCAGATGTGTTGCAAGGCTGCCGGTGAGGAAACTGCTCACGAAACTGCAGTGGCCATTCTCCATAAGCTCTCACACTACGAATGGGATGCGAAAGCAGTGCTCACACTTGCTGCTTTGGCAGTTGAATATGGTGATTTCTGGCTGCTATCTCAGCATCTACAAACAGATGTTTTGGCGAAATCAGTGGCAGTGATGAAGAGAGTTCCACTGCTCATACGGCCTGCGAATTTGCAGAAGCACCGTGAAGCCATCACTGAGGTCAACAATCTGGTGAAAGCGACATTGCAAGTGATTGAGTTGATAGTTGAGTTGGAGAAGCTCTCTTCTTATGACACTAAAGATGTGCCTGCTTTGCTTCCTGCTAGGGAGCATATCCCAATTGATGTGTATTGGTGTATCATCACTCTTGTTACTATTGTCACTCAGATTGAATGTCTCACAACTGATTCGTAAGTTAAATTCTTCCACTAATTACTGGTTACACATATTTTGTCATCAACAGCAACAAAATTGTTGGTTGATTTCAGGGAGGAGAAACAGGAATTATACCATTACGGTCAAAAGATCAACGTGGTACTCAGCAAACTGAGGAAGCACATCGCGCTCTGCAGACACCAAATTGGTCAGTAGTAACAGAATACTACTAGACTAGTCACTAGTTAATAATGATCCTAGTACATACTCTATATATATGGATGTGTTACAAACGGAGAGTTATTATTATTCATCGAAACCGGTGAAATGCAATAATAAGTAATAAAGTTACTATTAAATTTTAGTGAAGAACTCATGGACACACTTTAATTCCTCCTTAGCTAACATGATTTTTTCACTACTATTTAATAAATGATCGAATAGGACGTGTTAATTCTCGAGTTTGATCGACACAAAAATGCTAGGTATTATTATTTTGAGAAATGAATTTTTTTTTTGTCTAAATCACATTCTCCTTTTTTCTATTTAAAAAATATATATATAGTGTCTTTTTTTCTAAGAATTAAATACATACATTCTTATCTATTTGATTAAAATATTTTTTAATAATTATTTTTATATATAAATTAGTGATAATTATTTGATTATTTCAAAAAATATATAAAATATATACTTATTATTATTATTATTATTATAGTTTTTATTTATTTATTTTTATATATTTTATGATTAATAAAAAATTTTAAAAATAATTAAAATTTACTACATTAATAGGAATATATATATTTTATATTATTATTAATATTATTATAGTAGTAAAAATATAAAATAAAAAACATTTATTATTATAATATATTTATTTATTTTTAATTTTTATCATTAATCATGAAATATATAAAAATTTTAGACTAAATATTTTATATTACGTAGTAATAATAATAATAATAATAATAATAATAATATATTTATTATTAAAATAATAAGTTTTATTTATTTTTAATTATTTATCATTAATCATAAAATATATAAAAAATTTAAATTAAATATATATTAATAATTATTAAAAAATATTTAATCAAATGGATTAAATTAAAGTGTATGTTATTTAATTATTGCAGAAAAATATATATTTTAAAAATGGAAAAAAAGAGAATGTCATTTAAACAGCAGGAGAAGAGAGTATCTTTTCTCTTAAACTTTGACTACTTGTGTACCAAGAAGAAAAATATACTTGCATATATATCTTTATATTTTTCTTAATATTTATAATTTGTTTCCCAATAATATAAATTTCTTACTGTATTTCATTTACATATTCTCTTTTTTTTTTCTCTGTCTCTCTCTCCCCTAATTTTCTTAAAGAGTAGAAGTGTAGAACTACTGCTTTGAGGTTAAATGATATTTAAGATGCGAAGGAACTAAATTTGGCTAATTGCAGAGGAGGCAGAATATTATCGTAAGCTAAGGAAGCTTTTCCAAACCCCAACTGAGATAATGGAAGTGTTTAAGGTCTTAATTTTCGCCAAGGATGCCCCGCAGCCACTGTTCGATTGCGCTTCTGAAACTACGGTTTGTATATATTTTTACATTTTCCTATTGCAATATATTTTGATTTACTATTTTATTTATATATTCAAGCAGTTTACTAGCTATGAATTTACGTAGGTTATTCAAGGTAGACATTATTTTATTGGTTTTCATTTTTAACAAGAAACAATAGTACATAGATTTACTATCGTTTGCAAAGCTAAGCGCTTGTCAAACCCTAGTAGTATAAGTATAAGTAATATTAAGAGTGTATATATCATAATGTTGAGACGTTGTATAAATTCATACTTCATTAAGCTGGATGTTACGTTGGAGAAAAAAGATAGTGAAGAGAATGATTTTTTTTTTATGAGTGATTAATAGTTATTACATAAAATATGTTATTTTTTGTTCATTTTTAAAATAAAATTAAATAATTCTCTTCACTCTACTACAAAACTTTTTCATTATAAAATTGGCCTTATATTAAACTGTTAAATAGAATGTGAATCTGATTTAAATAAATATAATATCTTAAATAAGTCAAAATATCAATATTATAATTTTTTCATTTCTTTTGAATATAGTTGATTGAATATTTTGACTTTCATTTCTCGACATGACAGGTTGACATTACAGTGCTGAAAAAGAAACATGTATACCTATTCATTTCAACTCTAGACATCACAGAGGAAGAGATTTCAGTACTGAGACCGGTTCATGAATCCATTAAGTCAGAAGAGCAATATAAGATCGTTTGGGTTCCAATAGTGGAAGAATGGAGCGAGCATCTGCGAAAGAAATTCGAGGTTCTAAAGGCCAAGATGCAATGGTATGTGGTTCAACACTTTGGAAGCATAGCAGGCTACAAGTACATCAAGGAGGAGTGGCACTTCAAGAAGAGTCCTATGGTCGTGCTGCTAAACCCTCAAGGCAAGGTGCTCCATCAAAACGCATTCCATTTGATTGAGGCCTATGGAATGAAAGCCTTTCCCTTTACCACTGTTGAAGAAGAGACAATTCACAAAGAAAAACATTGGGTTGGCTCAGTTGTTGGTGGCATTCACTCCAACATTGACATTTGGGTAAGCATATTTATATATTGCACAGTACACTAATTTGATACACACTTATGCTTGTTTGGTTGATAAAAGAGATTTTTTTTTAATGAAAAATATCTTTTTTTATTTTTTAGCGTATTTGGCAAATTTTTAGTAGTAAAAGTAAAAGTACTAGAAAAATAAAAAAAAAATATCTTTTTTGAAAAGTTGTAATTTACATCTTTTTTTTTTAAATTTTTTTTTTATAATTTTTTTTATATAATAAATAAATAAATAATACTTTTATATTGTTATACCCAAATATAATTAATAGATAAAAAAATTTTTTTAATTTGCATGATATACCCAAACATAAAATTATTTTTATTTTTCCATAAAATCTTTTAAAAAAAGATAACTCAAAAAAAAAAATTCTTTTTTTAGAAGCTTATCCAAACAAGCTCTTAATTTGTACTAATTGCATATTCTCACACTTTAAGAAATTCAATATATTTGGATAGAATAAACACCAAATTCATTCTCAAAAAATTTTAAATAAGACACTTTATTTTCTAATAAATTTTTATTAAAAATATTATTTATACACCAAAATTAATTATTATATATTTATATATAAATATATAATATAGTTTAACTTATTTGTAATGTGTATTTTATATTGATTGTTGATTTTATAGTATATTTATCATGATTGATTTTTATTTATTAAAAATTATTTAGAATTATTTTGGTCAAACAGATTGGTTCGTCTATCATTTAAAAAAAAAACTAATTTATTCTATAATGTATTTTTTAAAAAACTTAATTATATTATAATAAATTTATTAAAAACTTGTTTGTCTAGCTCATATTAAAAAATTTGATTAACAGCGATGACAGAAGACCAATCTCTTCAATGAAAATAATTCTAAAAAATTTTCAGCAAATAAAAAATTTGTTTGGACTAAAATATTCTATATATATAAAATCCTTTGAGACTAATTTGGATGGCGTGTATCATTTGGATACTATTATCACAATTCAATATATATATATATATATATATATATATATATATATATATATATATATATTTGAGTTTGGGTGTGAATTGAAGCAGATAAAAGAGGAGAAGTACATATTGTTCTATGGAGGCAAAGACAAAGAGTGGATCCAAGAATTCAGCAAGAGTGCTGCATCCCTTGCAAATGAGACCATAATAAAAGAGTTAAAGATATCCATAGAGCTATTCTGTGTGGAAAAGGAAAACAGAAACATCTTCAAACGCTTCTGGAAGCGGGTAGAGAGCTTGTTTGTGACAAAGGCTCACAAGGCTGCCGATGCAGTGAAACAAGAAGTGCAGAGGTTGCTGTGTTACAAGGACGAAACCGGTTGGGCCCTGCTGAGCAAAGGCTCCTCTGTGGTTCTTAGTGGCCACGGAACCACAATGTTGAAGGCGGTGGCAGAGTTTGAGAGGTGGAAGGAGGTTGTGGTAAAGAAGGGGTTCGAATTGTCATTCAAAGAATACCATGAGAGGGTTGCACATGAAACGCACCGTTGCGCACAATTTGAAATCCCTGATGTTGCTGGAAAGTTGCCAGAGGCTATAAAGTGTCCTGATTGTCCTAGAGTTATGGACATTTTCATAACTTACAAGTGCTGCCACAATGATAATACTAGTACTACTACTAATGCAAATTCTACATACTATTAGGATTCATGTTATCATGTCCTTGTGTGCGTGCTATCTTAATAAGTTTTTTCTCTTCTAAATGAAATAAGAATGTCTGTCATGGTTATGTCTTGCCATGTAATGTACTCTCTTGCTGCTAATATTCATTCCTTGAGTCATGGAATTGATGAATTAAGTTTTCCTATATATATGAAAAGAAAATTGAGGTAGCAACAATTATCAAGAAGACAAGCCAGTGAGATCTCACTTGAAATAATTTACATGTCTTGGAAAAGGCTACTGAAGTCTGAAAGTTTCAGTTAAAAGAGTAGATCAAAATGAGAATAATAGAGACCAAGAGTAAGGGTTTGTTTTGGTGAATTTCTAAGAAAAGATGTTTTTGAGTTATCTTTTTTTAAAAGATCTTATGAAAAAATAAAAGTAATTTTATGTTTGGGTATCTCATCCAAAAAGATCTTTTTTATCTATTGATTATGTTTGGGTATAACAATATAGAAGTACTTTTTTGTTTATTTATTACATGAAAAACATCTTTTTTTAAGGAAAAAGATCTTTTAAAAAAAGATATAAATTACAGCCTCTCAAAAAAGATGTTTTTTTTATTATTTTTCTAGTGCTTTTACTTTTACTGCTAGAAATTTGTCAAATACGCTAAAAACTAAAAAAAGATATTTTTTCATTGAAAAAAAATTTTTTTATCAAAATAATGGCGCCCAAATAAGTACTAAAAAAAGCCTATGTCGCCATAATGGTTCTGGGTTTGGGTTTAATTTTGGTGGATCTATATAATGGTTGCCAAGCCCAAGGTCTATCGGCCTATTCGGTATTTGACTCTCTTTAACTCATTTGTGTTTAAAAAGATCTATAACCCAACCCAACTCACCGCAAATGCAAAAAAGTAAAAAAAAAAAAAACCATGAATACCTCTAGAGTTCCCTTTTTAATAAATTTGCGTGTAAATCTTTAGTTTAAAAAGAGATATTAGGCTTAGGGTTGATATTATTAGGAGCGGTTGGTAACCAAAATAAATAGATCTGCTATATATACAAGTCTTTTTGACAAATAAGTCTAAACAAGTTTGTCCAAACCCAACAAAAACAACCCTCAGGTTAGAGTGCGTGTAAACACGGCTTGCCCAACTATCGAATAGTGCAAATGTCATTATGAAAAATGGTTCTTCTCCCTCGATCAAAACCACAACGCTCAAAATTTAAATAAGGATCAAAATCTCTAAAAATCGTCACGAAAAGTCAAAGAAGTTTCAAAGTTGAATTCGAAATCTTCACCAACAAAGACAGAAAGCAAAGACGAACAATTATTGAAGGTAATGTTCACTAATCTTGTAGTTTTCTCACTTTTCTCTTTCTCATTTTGATCGCAAAATGCTATATAGTCATATTTCTGTTTATTTAGTAGATTCATTTTGTGTTCTTGCGTTGAAGTATGTATTACTGTTCTCATATACGCTTCATTTGGTGATAACTGTGTTAGGTCGGTGTAAAAATGTTACATAGTATTTCTTGTGTAGTTTAACTTATATTTGCATGTGTTTGAGGGATTTGAATGTGTTTTAATTGTGCATGTTTGAGTTTTGCATGTTTCGAAATGAGTTTGTCTGTAGTGCTTCTGGTATCATTGTATTCATGTTTGTGATGTTTTGGTGTATTTGATTTCTCTTTCGGTGTATTTGGCTTGTCTTTCCATGTATTTCATCAGAATTAAGGTATACTTGGTGTTGTTGTACTTTTTATGCTATAACTACACAACAGAATATTGTTCTTGATGCTTCTGATGTTATTATGTACATATTTGAGTGATTTGCAACTGGTTTTGTCTATTTTTAAGGAATTTTATTCATCAATTTGTTGTAACAACCCATAGAATTTTGTTGTAGTGCTTCTCCTATCATTTTAAGTATGTTTGATTGAGTTGCATATCTTTTTTATCTCACATTGTATGATGTAAAAAAAAAAAAATCAATATAGCGGTGTGTTTGGTTTGTGTTTTGGTGTATTTGGTTTCTCTTTCGGTGTATTAACCCTTTTTGTATTTCTTACAGAAAAATTGGCACCAAAAGTAGCACCAAAATATAATGTAAGCATATATATATTTGAATAACGCAATTTACTTTGAATAAATCTAATTTATTTACAGAAAAATCATGATTTGAGATGCTCCACAAGATCAATTCATAAAAAATTTCAAAACATGAGCAAGAACAAGAAAGCAATTGTTCGAGAACTGAGATTTGGTGGTTTGATGAATATCCCTGCCATGAATGTGCCACATAAGTTATTGAAACAATTAGCATATTCATTTGATTTGTCCCATAATAGACTGTACACACGGTATGGTATAATCAACATCACCCAAGAAAATATAGCAACTGTCCTTGGGTTGAGTATATCTGGTAAAAATCAATTTCCTAATATATTCTGTGAATCAAATTTTGGTGTATTATCAAATTATTTCTGTGTCATTGAAATATTTTTTGCTGCTTTTGTAGGGCCACTCTATCCAGCCAAAATTAACTTTCAAGAACTTAGTGAGGAGAATAAGAAAGTTGTTAGAAGCTTCCAAGGCAAGACCTTGTCACAATTATCAACCTCTATGATGGAGATGGATGTCGATAGGGAGAAAAATTAGATGAAATTCAAGAGAACATTCATCCTAGACATTTAGATGTTCTTCTTGTTGCCGACAGCGGTAAACAAACTTTCTCCAGTTCACATGCCGCCCATTCTTCACGTGGACGCCATATGTCAACGAAATTGGGGTGGTCATGTGCTCAACTTCCTAATAAGGGCATTAAAGAGCACATATTAGAAAAGAAATATGCTATTAGAAATATGTTCTACAACTTCATATACCGTATAACTTAGAGCAGAGTGCGTTGATCTTGTGATGAAATTCACCTTTTCTTTGAATTGTGCTTGGACTTTCCTGAACTTCTCATGAGTATAAACATGTTGAAATTGAGCTTCTATTGAGGAATTTGTTTCACACGGTATGGCGACATAAAAATCTGCAGCATCCGATTCTCTCTCTCTTTACTTCCTAGACAATTATCATACTGCCTGACAAATTGGATAAGTGAGTTGTTGTGCATAATAAACTTGTTAAAAAAAGTATGCACACTTTTTTTCCTTTGAGTCCTTCTCATCCCGAGCCAGAAATGGTGATCAAGATAAACTAGAACCCATAAATAACAATATTCGAAAAGCTTTGAAAAAACACCTAAATCAGAACTAAAATATACTAAAAAACATACAGTTTGACACCTTTACTGCACAAGCAAAACACATAAATATTCACACACTAAAATTAACATCATCAGTTAATTCTAATAAAGACAACATTACCTGAAAGCCACTTATTGTACCCAAGAGGATGTCCGAAAAAAAGTTCCAAACAACATGACTCATCTCGTGTTTTAATTTCTTTGTGTCACTTGTAGCCATTTAGTTTACTTGAGATCTTCTTCATGATATGCCAAATACACTACCGGTGTTGTGGGAATACAAGCCTTAATAGCCCTTTGCATCGATGTGCCTTGATCGGTAAGAATGCCTTTCGGAGTATTTTCTCCCATGCAACGAGGCCAACATTTAAATAACCATTTGAATGATTGAGTATCCTCGTTTTTCATCAAAGCACATCCCAGAATTATTTACTGACCATGGTGATTCACCCTAACAAAAGAACTAAAAACTAGATTATACCTGAAATACAACGACACAGAAACAAAATCATTGATACACCAAAAGATTCTCTATATACACCGAAAGTGATTTCAAAATACACATAAACCAGAACAACATATTACCTATTTGTATTGTAAGTGGTATCAAATGAAATAACATCTCCAAAATACTCACGGACAATCCTGCTTCTTGCGTCGGCCCAAAAAGCAAGCTTAATTGACTGATCAACCTCAAGTTCAAGCTCAAAAATAAATTATGATTCTTTTCTTTCATTCTTAATAAGTATTTCCCAAATTCTTTTGCACCCTCTAGTTCTGAAACATTCTGCACTTCTCTCGTGATGTAATTTCTCACATCTTTTTCAATAAAACTTATTTCACGATGACCTCTGCTGCTGGACAAATGATTGGTATATTTTTCTTGATCTGATTTCGGCTTTCTCACTATTCTCTATTGTACATCGTACAGACATGTTGAATTCCCTGTGTTGTTTAAGCACCTTTGCTTGATTTAAACAACACGAATGTGAATGATGCAACACAACCTTTGAAATGATCCAAACACCAATATCCTTCAATATATGTATATAAATTCTTGCAGGATAATTTAATCCAGCTGAAGGATTTGTCTTCTCAATTGGAGATATGTTCGATTTCCATTTTCCCTTTCTGATACATGTAATCAATTGGTTCTTAATTTCATTTTCCTTTTTATTTGTGCTTCAAATTTTCGTAGAAAAACCTGCAAGTTTCAAATAGTCTTTGTAGAATTTTCTAACTTCTTCAATCGTGTTAAAAGTCATCCCAACCTTTGAAACAAGTTTCTCATCAACATCACAGAAATTAAAAATATACCAAAATAATTCTACAATACACCATATTAGAACTAAAATACACCGAAACTGGGAACGAAACAGATTCATCAAAATAATAAAATCAGATTCAAAACTCGTACATTACATTCAAATTCAATCCATCAACCATTAATTGATTCGATTCTAAACAATAAAACAATTTCTCCTAGTTCAGTTGAAAGTCTAAACTTATAAATACACCGAAAAAATTCCAAAATAAAACGAAAAAATTCCAAAATCCACCGAAGTTTTTCCTAAATACATTGAAATGAGAATGGAACAAATTCATCAAAATAATAATTCAGATTCAGAACTCTTACATTACATTCAATTTAAACCATCAATGATGAACAACAATTTTTCACAAATAAAAACCACGTTATTCACCTACAGAATCATAAGCTACTAATGAAAACATTAACTAGAATCGAACCATACCTTATCCATTTGATTCGATTCAAAATAATAATCCACTTCACTCTGGTTCAATTGACAGTCTGAACTTGAATTATTCATTATCTTCAAGAACAAAATAGCTGTTCAAAGCTGATTTCATAGCTTGATTTCAAATCTTCAAATCAGATAAAAGAGCATTCAAATTGAACGAAGAGAATGTAGAGAACATAAAGAAGGAAGAGAAACACAGAGATAGAATAGAACGTAGAGAGGTAGAAAACGCTGAGAAAATTAAAAAAAAAATCCTCAAAAAAAGGTAGTTTTATATTCGCGCGTTGAGTGAAAAGTTAGTTAGAGATAATGGTGCGTAAGGTAAATTAGGTTAAGGCTATTTGTTTGGACTTGTGTGTAAATCACTTGTATGTAGATATGAATTACAAATAAATTAGCCAAAAATAGTCAGAACTTGACTTATTTAGCATTCATTATTTGTTGCAACAAATACATTTTAAAAAATACAATGGTCAACAAATAGCAGCGGTTCATAACCACCGGGAAAATGCCATCGAATTTAAGGTTAGCTAAATAGCATTGGTTTCAACCGACACTATTCAAAGGATTTCATTGCGATTGTGCCAGCGGTTTGGTGGAACCGCCGCAAAATCAAATCTCCATCCCCCATACTGCAATGCTTCTTGAAACGTTGATAATTTGTTTTGCAGCGGTTTAAAATCGCCGCAAATTCCTATAAAAATCGCTGCTAAATCCCGTTTCTGTTGTAGTGGTAGTTGTGAAGTTATTGAATTTTAACATGTTTAATATTTAGGATTAGATACATAAAGACAATGTTGATTAAGATGTTATACATTTTATTATAATATAAAGAAGTTATTATTTATTATAATAGGTTATGAATTACATTTATATTTTAAATAATTTTACTAATATTAAAATTTTTCTTCTAATTAATAATTTATAAAAAAACTATATACATGCATTTCAAAATATTATGGCAGTTTTATTTGTGCAGTGCATCTCAAATTGAGGCGATTTACAACTCCCACAAGTACAAGAAAAACAGTTTTCAGTCAATGTATTTTGCAAGGGTTTAAAACCCCCCACAACCTCAATTAAAACCTTCGCAAAACGTTACAGTTGGAAGCCTTCAGAAGCCAACGCAATATTAAAGAAACCGCCGCAAATAGCGGAGGGTGAAAAATTGCCGCAACTTCAAAATAAAATAGCGTCGGTTTTACAAAATTCCTCGTAATTAAACTGCAGGACTCCTAACTCTGTCAGTTTATCAAACTGCTGTAATGCAACTTGCAGAGGTTAAAAACCGCCACAAATCTAAGAAAAAACTTGCAAATTGGCGTATTTTTTGTAGTGACTGACCACCGCAATATGTCAACTTAGCAGCGATTATGATATAACCGCCACTAAATGCTAAACTAATTGTAACACCGCTCTTTTCCGCTGCATTAACTGCCGCCATTATTTATTTTGTCATGTTTTTTTTAATCGTCGCTGTCTACCAGATTTATTTTTGTGATATATATGTATTTATTAGGATATTATAAGATAATACTATTATATAATTTAATTTTATTTATGGGATAATATCATAATAGAATTTTGTAAATAAAAAATTATTTAAATAATTTAATAGTAACATATAATGCTTGAATGTTTGAGCAAAGAAAATTTTATTATATTGAAAATAATAACGAACTAACAAATATCTAATAGCAGATAGATATTTTTAAATGAGTAATATATATGATCTATTACTAAATTATAATATAAATGAAAGAAATGGTCATAATATTAATTTGTCTTAATTAAAAATTTATTATACATGAAAAAAATAAAAAATCATATTAGTTTGTCATAATTAAAAATTTATAACTGATAAATTTAATGACCAAATCACTACAAGAAAAAGTGTATTTTTCGACGCTAAAAATCAACTGCTATCTCTCCCATCGATATTTTTCGACGGCTTGCTGTCGATATTATTAAAAAAGATAAGTAAAAATAAAATATTAAAATCAACAGCAAAGTCGTCGATTTTTTTGGTAATCCTTTAACCGTTTTTCCATTATCGACACATTGTCGACGGAGTGTGAGGTGAGAATATTTTTATTTTAAAATCGATGAACGTAGCGTCTATTTTATTATTTAAAATATCGACACATTTTGTCGTCGATAAATTTAAACGGTCTTAATCACTTTCCCAAATTAAATGGATGGTACGGATTTAATGTATAAAATCGACGTCTTCGGCGTCGTTGTTTTCCAAATTAAAATCAACATCTATATTGTCGATTTTTATCAATAAAATAAATTTCCTCCCACTCACTCCCCCGTTTCTTTCATTTCCCCAAATTCACCATTTCAATTTTCACCTCGCATACTTCAACCCTTCTTATCCATCGCCGTCGCATCAGGATGATCTCTCCCTCCTCCTTCGCCTCTCCTCCGATGATCTCCACAAATAATCAGGTTTTCTTTCTCTCTCTCTCTCTCTCTCTATATATATATATATATATCAATTTCAAATCTTAAATTCACTTCAACTTTTTCTCTGTCTCGCATTTTGAAATTTGTAAACAGAGGAGCTTCGAACATTGATTCCTAAAGGCTTTGAAGTAATTGGAGCGCTTGCTCACGGAGCCAGCGCCGACGCTCAAGCGGCAGTTCATGCTGCTCGCAGACTGAGGAAGCTTCTATACGGTGAAGGGGAAGGGGATAATCGACCGCTGATCTGAGCAGTCGCTGCCGATTTCGGTGAGCTAAAATTTTTCGTGTCAGAAAGTGGAAAATCGAATAGCCTCGAAGAGGTTGATTCAGTTGTTGAAGAAGAACATTCAGAGAAATGTGTGGGAGAATGGTTGCTTGATCCGTTGTGAGCTTCCGATCAAGTTGCCAGTATATTATCCTCTCAAGAATACGAGTGGTTAGTTTTATTCAATTTTTTGTTTCTTCTAATCTCTAAGTGTTTGTTCGGATTGGTGTTAATTTTGCTTTGCATGTTCTGTTGGGGTTGTATTTTGAAATGAACTTCAATCAATTCATTGTTTTTGCATTGCCATGTAATAGAGCAATCTAGGGATTGGAAATTGGGGTTTGTGAGCTAGTAGTGTTAATTGATAATACTTTGATGATGGAAGTTATAGAGCACAGGACTTATGAGATGCTATCACAAGGGAGATAGAAATGAAGCAAGGTATGTTCTGTAATCTGGCATGGATAGGATATTTCTTTTAACATTTACCTGACTCTTTTAGAAAATACTATCACAAGGCTATTTTGTCTGCTGTTGTTAAGTTTCATAGAAGAATTTACATATTCTATCTCCAGTTTAAAGTAGCAAGCCATTAAATCCCTTCCACTCCCCTTTCTAGTGCTACCATATTTAAAGTTGACTTAATCTTTATATGATGGGCTGTATTCTTTTATTGTTACTGTTATATGACTTAATCTTTATATGATGGGCTGTATTCTTTCAGAGAAAAACATGGTTTGGCGAGCACCTTCTAGATCATTGGTAAACACCACCATTTCTTTGTTATACGAAAACATTCATTTATGTACTTGATGACATTATTGTTCTTGATTAGGATGACCGTGCTAGATCCCGGAAGGATGAAGAGGATTTGAACCGAGCAATTGCACTTTCTTTAGGTGAAAATTTCAAGAGACCAAATGGTAGGTAGTAGGTACTGCTATTGTTTTCAATGAAGTTTCTTATTCTGAAATTGATCAAATTCTTGGAATTTAATGATGAGATATTCAGTAATATTATTGGAAAACTTTCCCACTTATATAAAAATATCATATTTTTAAATTATTCAGTCATAATAAATAACAAATTTTTTAATTTTCATGTAGTTATTTATCTATTTTGGTAAAGAGATGTGGCATAAATAAAATCTTTGACATGCAATAATTAGCTGGATAAGATTTAGGATCAAAGTCATCAATTCATAAAGTAATCATTTTCTTTGAAAAAAAAAGGGGGGGGGGGTACTTATTTACTAGTAGGATTTTCTATTGGTCTATCTGCATTCTGCCATTTATGTAGCTTAATCTCTGCTAAGAAAAATCTAATTTTGAAGTTTTTATTTATCACATATTTTAAGCGAATTCAACACTCAACTAGTTTGCTAATCCACATTCAAGTTAATAGGTGCACAGTGTTTCCATGGGAAGTATTTCTATTTCTGGCTTGAACAATATTATCATACATGGTCCACATATGTTGAAACTTCCATTAGTAACTATTGTTTCAACCTTTGTTTAAAATGCAGGTGATGTTCCTTGTGAAAATTCACTGTTAAGACAAGTGTCAAGTCTCCTGAGAAGATTGCCTGTTATTGAATCTGGGAAATTTCAAGATGATTTCTTAATGGTGAGTAGATTACTTTATCAAATTTGGACTAGGGAGCATGAATTATGTAGTAATAAGCAGTGATAGACCCAATTTTGCCGGATATATTTTGCCTGAGAGCGTCATATAATGGTTGGTCACTAAAATATGCATCTGCTTTGGTCTGCCATAAGAGAAAGGAAGTTGGGTTTATATTATGATGATTAATCAATTCTTTCATGCTAGTTGTGCCAATTTATTTGTTGAAAGAGGTAGAGTTAAGGAAAAGATCAGATATGTATTGGGGTACTATAACGAATACATGAACCCAAGCTTTTATTTAATTTAAAAACAATAAAAAAAGGGAACAGAGTAGTAGTATATAAGGTTGCTTAGCTTCCTTGGTATATATGTGTATTTTCACACCTAAACAAAGGATTTTAATATGACTGAAATAAAAAGATTGAAGATATGCAAATTAAAATGGAAGTAACTAGTTAACACCTATAGCGGCAGTCTTTTCATTTTTGCATCTCCTAGAGCATTGTCGGCGTACTTTTTAGAGAGAGAGAGAGAAAAACATAAAAGACATAAGAGTTCATGTTTGAATTTGATTACTAAGAATTTTGATTACTATACTAGTCTATAAGCAGTCAAATTTTATTTTCTTGCGTATAAAAAGCTAGTTTTAAGTTTTAATCGACTTGGCTACTGTATTTACTGTTCAATATTTATTAAGCTTGGGTAAATTTGATTACTAAATTTGATTACTGTTCTATACTAGTCTGTATTTACTGTTCAATATTTTGTTGCAGATCCACTTTGTTCTGTTCTTGCAAGATATTTATGAAGCTTGGGTAAATAAGGCAAATGATCTGATGAAAAATTAGCACCGTAAAATCATCGAGAGTCAACTATTTCAATGGCTGTATGTTAGAATAATTAAGCGTAATTGTCCATGCACTGTAATCATTAGATATTCATGATGCTTCTGTTCTATGAAAAATCATAGCCTTTAGTAAACTCATTATTTATTATTTTGATAAATTTGTAAACTCATTATCTAATATTTAATATAATTTTTATTTTTATATTTAAAAGTTTATTTGTCTTGTTATCTATATTCTGTATAAATTTTATTTTTATATTTATTTGCATTAATTATTTACTATTTTTCAAAGAGAAAAAATAATTAAAACATATCTATTAAAATCGACGGAATAGTTGTTGCTTTTTAATAGACAAGAAAATTCAAATATATAGACAGAATTTGTCGGTATATGAATAATAAAATCGACGGCAACCGTGTCGATTTTATTGGATCCAATATCGACGGCAACATTGTCGATTTTAGTAAGCATATTATAGATAAAAATATTGTCGATTTTATTGGATCAAATATCGACAGAAATAGCGTCGATTTTATATAATAATATCGACGGCGATGTTGTCGATTTTAGTAAGAATGTAAAATTCTCAAACTCATATTATAGACAGAAGCGCTGTCGATTTTATTAAATTATTATCGACGATCAGCCAAGCCGTTGATTTTATTAGCATTTTGCAAAATCGACAAGCTTAATAGTGACCAACTCCGTCGTCTATTTTGCCGTCGAATTTTAATATTATCGACGGCTTAGCCGTCGATTTGGCCGTCGATTTTAACGATGTTTCTTGTAGTGAAATGGTCATAATATTAATGTTATTTATCAACTTATAATATTTATATATAATTCTTTTTTTTAGTTGCTCATGATATTTTCTAACTCAATAGGTCAATAATTAATCTGTAATGAATCTGAACTCTATTTAAGAGTTTGTTACTAGTCAATAGATTGCTGCATCCATAAGGCGGGATTTAAATCTCTTGACACTTGCTTAATTGAGCGAGTAAATTAACTACTCGACTAACCTAAATTGGTTCTCAACAAGTATGTTGTAAGTTATAAATTATTTACTATTTTAATATACTTTTTATATTAATTTAAGTATTTGAATGCCTTTTATAGTTATCTTTGTAAGACCCAAAAATTTTGAGAAATCTTATTACGAATTAATTTGAATTTATTTATTCATTAAAGATTTTATTTTCATAAGCTATTTTATTAAAAGTAACTAAATCATGTTTTAATAATTAAAATAGAAATTTTACTTAATTTTTTAATTATTGGATAATTTTTTATATTTAAACTATAGAGCTTAATAGTTATAAAAGAATAAGAATTTTATGTGGCATAGTTTAAATAATTGAGATTTTAAAATTTAATACAAAGAAAATTAATTATATTATTTCTAATTTTAAATTTGATGGGAAGCCAATAAGCAAATTGATAATTAAATAATATTTTTAAAATAATTTTAAAAGATTAAATTAGATTTATAATTAATACTCTATACACCTAATTTTATTAAAATTTCCTAAACTACTTTAACCCTAACCCTTTTTATCCCACCGTCTCACCGCCACTTACCCTAATTCTTAAACCCTTAGATCTCTTAGCTATATAGACATTATGTGTAGCTTTTGAAACAGGCTTCGTTAATAGCCTTCTTGCACCATTGATTTAATCATCATCATCATCATCATCATCATCATCATCATCATTATCATCATTATTATTTGTAAATATAGGATTACTCCATCTAGTCGCACACACACGCACTAAATTTGGTGTTGATGTTGGTGCTTACGATGATGACGATGAAAGCATCTATTGTGGAAGGGTTTTGATGAACTTTATTGGCTTAGTAGTTGCCTTTGATTATTTATATTTATTATGAGATCTGAGAGAGTGAACAGAAGAGAGAAGAGAGGGCTCGGGAAAAAGAAAGGGAGAAGAGGAAGGAATAGTGTTGCCGGAGGAAAGGGGAAACGCCGCCATTGTTCGTCGCACCTTGCTGCGCCATTGCCACCGTCAGTCATGCCGCCACCGTCACGCCATCTCGCCATTCATGCCCGATAACGTCCAGGGAGCCAGGAGTCCGCGTCGTCGTCACCGCGAAAAGGGAGAAGACGCGAGCTAGAGGAGTTGCGCTAGTCACCGCCGTTGTCGCCGAAGGAGCAGAACGCGATAGAGGGAAAGAAGCTTGCGCCACCGTCACCGATCTGCATGTGTTTTCGCTGTTGAGCTGCTCCACCGCCGCTGCTTCCCGTTCTGAGTTGCTGCATTGCCGCTGCCGCTGTGGTGGTTGCCTCTGCCTTCGGTATAAGCACCTCTGCCGGAGCCCAGCTGCCGTTCTACTCTTCGAAAGTCATCACCGGAGCTGCGGCTGCTCTGCTCTCGATTTCTTTAGTGCAATAAGTTGTTTTCGTTCGAAACCCTTATAGTCGCTGTTTAGTTATATGTTACTGAGCATTTTGCGGTGTTATTTGCCATAAGGTTGAGTGTTGGTGCTTGCATGTCATGTTTGAAGTCACTGTTGTTGCTTCAGAAATGGTCAAATGCTGTGGCTGTTGCAGGACGCAAGGAAGAAGAGGTTTTAACGCGTTTGAGTTTTGTGAGTTTCAACGAGTTGAGGTAGGGGCGATTTCTTAAACTTAATTTACTACTAAGAATTGTTTTAAGTCGATATTAATATGAAAAATATATTTTTATGATTTCGCAAGTTTTCTGAATTGAACTAAGTTGCCTGAAATGAATGTAAATGCTAGTTTGGATGGTTTATTGATTGATTAAAGATGCTTAGTTGGGTTTTGTATTTGGTTTAAGGTTATTATGATGATGAGTGAATTGTGACTGTTTCTAATTATTGAGTTGGAAATTTGGTTTGATTAAATACTATGTAAAATAATTTTCTTGATTTGAGGTTAATTGGATATTGAAAATGAATTGGCATTTGAAACAACTTGGGATATTAATTAAGAATGGACTTTGTTGATTTATTGGAAATGATTTTTAACATTGGGAATTGGTTTGAATTGTTGGTCATGAATTGAGTTTTGAAGATGATTTCTAATATTGGAATTAGTTTGAGTTATTGGAAATGGTTAAAAAGGTTGAGAAATGTTTTGGTTAGGACCCTTGAAGGGTGGCAAAAGTCCCATGTTTAGAGGAAATGCTGTCGAAATTTTTATAAAACTCAAAGACTTTGTTTAAAGCGTTATTTAAAAGTAAATCTGATTTAAGAATATTATTTGTTTTCAATTTATTACAGAAAGAGTGTTGTTTTCAATTTGATTTATTAAGAAAAGTATAATGTTTTAAATTTAATCTTTTGGAGGAGAGATTTTGTTTTAAGTTATGATATGAATTCGGTTTGTTAAGAAGAAGAAAGAAGGGGGAAAGAGAACACGACACGTGTGATTTATGAAATGATTAAAAGGTCACGAGAGGGTGATGGAAAGTAAATAGTTAAGGTGATAATGTGAAAATGTTAAGCCGTGGACTTTATGTGAATGATTGTGCGGGGATGCCCGTCTATATGGAATGGCTTCTAGGAGAAAGGGCCACATGCTTCAGATGGAGAATCAGCGCCTACAAGTACTTGCAGAGGTCATGTTCGGCATACTTGAGCTGGAGAATCAGTGCTTGCAAAGGTTTGGAACCTTGCAAAGGTTATGCCGCTGGAATGCCTTATCTGACTTGCGAGTTAGATTGCGTCGGGTGCGGGTTGAAACCGACAAATGATCTCATTACCTGCGTTAGGGATAGACATGCATCATGTTGCATTTGTGTGCTTTGTTTAGGTGTGCTTAAGTGTTTTAGTTTGCTTATTTGATTAAATCTGTTTAACTAGTAATTGTGATAATTGCTGTAACTGTTCTGTATATGTATTTGCCTTGGATTTGTTTGTGTTTGTGATTGATTCTGTTGAGATTGAGTTTTGATGTTGAATTGTTTTGATTTGGTCCAAAAGTTGAGATTTGATTATGTTTGGGACGGAGGCCATGATTAACTGGATTAGTGATAAGTTTTGGTTAAAATGTTATTTTACATGGAATTTTTGTAAGAGAATACGAATTTTAGATTTAAATAATAAGTTGATAATCACTATGTTTTGAAAATAGTTTTAATTACAATATCTTCTTATGACAATTCTTAAAAATCCTCTACTTAGAACCCTTTCGAGGATGATGTTCTCACCTCCCTACAGACTTCTCTTTTCAGGAAACAGACGAAGACGCTTATGAAGAGTTTTTTTTAGTTTAACTTATGTGATATGGATGTATTAGTTTAGTTATTATTATTCTTCCCTCGCCATTAATATTATAATTTTTGTAAGAGGGATAGGAGTTGTATGATTTTATGTATATAATATATATAAGTTACTTGAGTAAGAAGTTTTGTTTACATATATGCTTGTTTATTTTATTGTAAAAGTATTTTTTCCAGTTTTTCAAATAAAACAGCGACACGGTTTCGAGTCAAAGGCTCATATTTTATTATTAAATACATGAAGCCGTCGTAATACCTCTTGCTATCAGAGTGGCGCAACCAGAAAGTGTGACATTCTGATAGTGAGGATGTTATAATCTACCTAATTTTTTTCTAGAAGACCGAAGTATATATACCTTATCTTAAGGCAAGATGAACATAATTTAATTCCTCTAAAAGTCAAGATATGTATCAGATTAGATTACTACACAAGAACAATATAAAATAATATTATATATTATGTTAAATTAGGAATTAAATTTAACATCCTAAAAAATAATAATTAAGATAGCTGTTTATTAATTATAAATTTAAGCAATTTAAAATAATATAATTATAGATGCATAAAATTATAACAACAGTGTAACATATTACTTCGTAATAAAAAGAAAATATGAACTTAGCAACTGTTAGAGATAAAAGATAATATAGAGTAAAAAAATGTTTAATTATTCTGTCGATCTTTATAGTTTTACTTAATTTTTGATTGGGTTCCTAATTTTTTTTCTTTTCAATTGGGTTCTTATATTATATCCATTTTGTAACTAAGACTCTACTGTGACAAAAATGTTAGAATTAACAGAATATTCTATTGAACAATACAAAATATTTAGTAAGTATTAGGCATATTCGTTTTGTTAAGCAGAATATTTCCTTAATTCTAACGTTTTTTGTTATGGCAGAGACTTAATTATAAAATCTGATAAGGTATAGGAATTCAATAAAAAAAAGTACAGAAATCTTATTAAAAATTCAGTAATATTATAAGGACCGATAAAATAATTAAACGAATAAAATACATGTTGAAATCTAAATGCACATTGAAAATAAATTAAATTACACATATATTTATACACAAATATATTAGTAGCCGATTTTAGTGATTGATTTTAGAGTATTATTTTTGCACTTTTTTATTAGATCCAAATTCCGTAAATACATGTTTTAATCTTTAATGCCCAATTGCCCATAACACATGTTTTACTGTTGACTGTTGAATGAGCCAAACCAAGACCAAAGAAAAAAAAAAAACTAGCCAAATTTTTATCTTCGTTCAAATATTTCATGACTCAGTAGAAAATATGTGAAGCTACGTATGCTGCCAAAACAAGACAAAAGTAAACCAAATATAATTTCACATACTTATTGTTTAGGAAGGTTATCACATATACCACTGTACGAACATGGAAAATTTTTGTTCCAATCTTTTGCAGCGTACAAATTTAATCTAAATTATGTTAATGGTGTTGATTTGATGGAATAGTTTTTTCGTATACTATTAATGAAACAAGTGTATGCAGTGCAAGCGACCAGTGTGTCCATTTGTCAAGTGCTTAATTTGTAGCTTATTATTATTGTCCCAGTCCTTAATAAGCTGGCTCTTTGTTGGGATTTACGGTAGCCATTCTACAAAATGAGCTAAGCCGTTATGTATCTTGGGCTAATGAGTGCAAAGTAGTCCATTATGAGAATATGGGCTGTTATATTCGACTGCATGAAATTTTTATTTTTTTGGTTATGATGGGTGTAGTAATAGTGATGTGAATTAAAGGGCTGCCGATAAATGAAATGAAAAGTGTTATAAAAAAAATGGCATGAAATGTATGGTGGTTTATTGTGCAGTTAATTTTTTATGCTATGTATTTAATTATTTATTCTGGAGCCGGAGTTTAACATGAGGAGTTGTTTGATTCTAAAAGTTGTTTAAAGATTTATATTTTTAAAACCGATGAAGTTGCATCATAGCTAAAGCTGGTAGAATCGTTAGGGTTCAATATTGTAAATTGAATGTTGTGATCAAATTAGTTAATTGAATTAATTTTAATGTTTAATGTCTTAGTTTACTTATGTTAAACAACTTTAAGGTATGAGTGGAACTCTTGTGTCCTTGGAAGTAAATTTTTAAAGGGTGTGTTTGGGATTTACATTGGGAAAGAGAGAAGTGCGTTTAAGTGTCTTGAATGCTTCATTTTCATGTTTGACAACTTTTGGAACCTCTGAACATAGAAGTTCTTTCACCTCTGAACCCACGTTCACATGAAGCTAAAAATGTAACTTCTGCGTTCACGTTCATGGTGGCTGGTTATCATTGAAAAATTATATGAGAAATTTATTTCTTTTCTACCAACCCTACCTTTCATTTTCTGCTATAAAAAGAATACAAGTAAGCATATACTTTCACATTAGTTCTTTGTAGTTCTTTGTTTCAAAATTTTTTTATCAAGATCTTTCAGATTTGTTTCAATCACTATCAAGGTAAGTATTTTAATTTTTTAGTACTCTCTTTCATATTTTGATTTTTATGTTTTTTTATTGTATTTTTTATTTATATGATAAATAATTTTTATATTATTGTTTAGTGTTCTGATGTTATATTTTTAGAGTTCATACTACTTTCTAGTTCATATGAGCTTTTTTTATTATTTACTAAACTATTTTTTATATGCATATTTTTTATGAAATCTTTTTTTATTTTTATTTGGTTTTTGTTCATATGATTTTTTATTTATTTTTATTATATTATTTTATTCATATGACAAATAATGTTAATATAAATTCTTATTTTTATTACTTTTTATGGTATTTCTTCTTAGTCATGTAATTGCTCTGCCACCTCCTCAAAGGAAGTATAAATCCCAGGTATCCATCCAACAATGATGCAAAAATATTGTTGGTTATCGTTAGTTGTGATCATGGTGTATTATTGCTGATGTAAAGGTGTGTAGAGCAGGTCTTAGTAAAATGTTTATATAGGCAGTTCATATTGGAGTTGTGTCTAGGCATACAAACCTTTATTGGTAATTTCAAGGTTTAGGAGTCTCTTTTGGTGGCAATGTGGAGGCAGGGGAATCGAATTTCCTTGAACATGGTATGGCCGACAATGTGAATGTCGTGAACTTTCTATTGAGAAAATGAAACCCCCAAGAATGTGTATGTGAAAAACCATATTTGACGATCCCGTATTAAAGTATGCATTGTGTGATTTCTCACAACTCCACAAAATATTATACGTGATAAAATAGAACATTACTATACATATTGTATGCATGCATTGGGATTGCCAAATCGTTAAACGAATATTAACCAAGGATTACATAATTCATGTATACTTGAAATTATTATGATACAGCTTTAACAGTGATTGTGCCTTTTAAATTTTAAATAAGTGGGAGTTGAATACATAACAAATGTACATAATTCTATAATGTGGATTCCTATTTTTTTTAAAATTAAGGCATGGAAGATACTTTAAAAAAAATTATATTTTAACATTTTGTTAGAAGTTATTTACGTTAGGTGAATAACCCAAAATTAATTTTTATGCTGTATTGGAAGTATTACATTTTTTTTTTGTCTTTATGTAAGAAATATGAGTAATTATTTTAAATAATTTCGTTTTCAAATGGAAATATTATTTGTTGGGTAAAAAATTAGAGTAAATGAAGTCATGTACACTAGTATCTTCTGAACATGCAAGATTTTAATTAATATTAATTTACTTAAGTCAATTTAGTTCATCATATCGATTATGTTGTATGATCATTATATTGTTTACACCGTGACTTTTTTTTATGATGAAAAATAAAAAAGAAAGAGACTAATTGGAAAGACAATTAAAAAAGAAGTGGTTGTTTTTTGTATTGTTTGAATAAAGAAAAAATAGATGAAAAAAAAAGAGATAAGTTTTTGTTGTTTGGATAGAGAAAATTGAGAAGGGATGAAATTATAATGAAATAAAATTATATTAATATGCAAATTATAATAAAGAAAAATCATAGTGTGTATTATATGTGAAATATTCAAAACATCCTAATTAAAAAATATAAATATTTTTTTTATAATGTATTTACACATATTATAAATTATTATAATTTTATAAATTTGATTAAAATTATTTTTCTAATACATATAACGTTTAATCTCTATTATACCGGTTGAGTTGTAACACCCTACCATACAAAGTCTTATGCTTAAGTCATAATTCAGAGATGGCAAGGTATTACAACCTCTAAAACAAAAATTTAGTACGTATAGTAGTATGAATAATTGATTATAACTAAGAGCCTTTGTAGAAAAAGGGGTAAACAAAAAAACGTAACTCGAAAACGCAACACTCCGATCGATAACGTAACGAACAAGGATAAGCTAACGCGAGATCATATATATACAAAGAGTGTCAAAAACGGGAATATCTAGACTCAAAATCCGGTTGTGAAGATAACCGGTCCGAGCATAGTAATATATACATATAATAAAATAAGAAAACCCCAAAGGGACACAAATACAGAAACCTATTCTCCAAAATCCCCTCTAGAAGGAGTCATCACAGTTTGTATTATTTAGTGGAGGTAAAAGTATCTAAACAAGATATATAAACCAAGACGGAGTCCCAAGAACAAAGGATCTTCGCTAATCCAGAAGTCTCCAGCGTGCCTCAGCGAGAAACCTCACGTCCTGCATCTGAAACCACAAAATCCGCATGGGTGAGAACCAGAGGTCCCCAGCATGGTAACAGCTTCCACATATATAATACATAATAATAGAGGAAAGCCGAAGGCAATCCTAGAACTTCCTTCAGATAATATCAAAGCTTATAAACAAACTAAACCGTAAGTGGCAACTGACTAAAGATCCTTCAGTCTAACTAATACTTCCCTTTCCAATTCCTTCAGACCTCCCAACCACCAGCAGGAGTATAATATAGCAAACACAGTTATATCAGATAAGAGATTTACAAATAGGAACAGATAAGGCATTTAGACAATTAGCAAGTAATATGCAATCAAATAGGCAATCTCAAACAATTCATATAGTATGCATATGATGAACGCCTGTCCCTAGTGGCTGATGATATCATCTGTCGGTTATAGAGCCAACCCGACAAGTCCTGGTAGCTAACCATTGGACTGTCCCTCTGTCGCGCATCCCCAACTCGAGTTATACTCATCATAAACTTGATCATAATCATGATCCATATCTATCACCCTCACTGGTGAATAATTACGGGGGCGAGCTCATCCGGGCTTTTCACAGTGCCCGGCCACACTTACGACATAGGGTCACAAGAGCTTCGAGTCTCAACCTGGAGCACGTGGTGACTAGCCACTGCTTCCTCCCAGGGAAACCCTCATCTCCGATAGTGGAAGTGCAAACATTCACAATTCATTCAACAGCATATATGAATTTATACTTAGCCATAAACATGGCTCTGCCGTAACACGGCGATAATCTAGCCATCCGGCTCATGGTTAAATCCATAACCAGCCAATTCATTAACAATTACGGCCTTTCGGCCCATGGCATAACAAGCACTTCCACCGCCATCCTCCGCATCTCACATAATCATCTTTGATCCTCATTGATCATTCATTTTTCCCTTGCTTCACTCGCAAGTTACCACATTTACTAGCCCCTTGCCTCATTGCTAGGCATATTATAATGATTTAAGATATAAGTGGTGAGATCGGAGGCTTAGAAGTATGAAATTTGGCTTTTAAAACTCAAAAATCAACTTTGGGATGAAAACAGGGCCATGCGTACGCGCACTCCACGCGCACGTGTGGATGGCCACAAAATCTCATCGACGCGCCAGCGTCATACGCGCGGGTTGAAAATAACCAAACAACGCGCGAGCGTCAGCCACACGTACGCGTGGGTGCTCTTGCGCCCCAGGCCAAAACTGGCACAACTCTGGCACAACTCTCGGGAAAATAGCTGGGCATTTGGTGCAGCGCATCGACGCGCCCGCGCACACCACGCGCACGCGTGGATGGTGCTTTCTTGAAGAACGGCGCGTACGCGCCAAGTGCGCCTACGCGCGGAGGGTCATTCTGCTAAAAAATTTTCTAAGTTAAAAGCTGCAGAATTTACAGATTCAACCCCCAATCTTTCGACGGACATAACTTTCTCATTTTAAATCGTTTTTCACTTGTTTTTCGAACGGCATGGACATCCCGGATCTAATTTCATTTTTAAACAGATTTGGCACAAATCATAGATCCGTAGTCCAAGTTATGTCCCGTCAAAGCATGCCCAAAAACCATGTTTTCATACAAAACCATAAAGTGCCATTTTCAAAACAAGCCACTTTCAACTCTTTTCAAAATCAATCAAAACATGCCAATTTCATCCCTTTTCTTTGAAATCAATCAAAATGTACCAAAATCAACATCAAGCCATCCTCAACTCACACATTGACATTTTACCAAACTTCCCAAAATTACCATCCAACCCTTTTAACACTTCTCAATCAAATGGCTAAAGGATAAACACAATATCATGTCATACATCCTCCCTCATCCCAATTTCCAATAATACCATTTCCAATCAACCATCATTATACATAATCAACATCATTCTCACCATCAATATGGTACCACCCACCAATTCAACCTTAATCATTCATCAAGCATATATCACAACATGCATTTTCTCATATATCACACAATCAAGGCATCAATATTTATAATCACATATATGATCACATCATTTGTCTCAACCATTTAACAACATCAACCATTCAATGCCTATCTTAGGGCCTCTAGCCTAAGTATTTCCTACCACATTACATATTAGATACGAGAAACCGAGACCATACCTTAGCCGATTTCCCAAGCTCAACCGGAACACTTCCAAACCACTTGTTCACAAGCTCTCAAGGTCTCAACACCTCCAAGAACAGATTTTATCACACAAAACCCTCTCCCAAGCTTTCCAAAATCACCAATCAAGCTCCAATATTCACATATAGACAACCTAAGCCACAATCATCATACCCATACACAACATCTCAATATCCAACATCATAGAACAACAAATTACACTAGGGTTGAGAATCTTACCACACCCAAGGTCCAAGGAGACAAGATTAACCTTCTCCTTCAAGAGAGTTGGGTCCTATAACATCAAAGAGCCCAAAATCTCAACATTTCATCCAGGAAGCTCAAAAATAAGGACTGGAATTTCGAAGAGCAAAACGTGGCTTACCTCAAGATTGATTGTATGGGTTTTGTAGAGCTCTCTGCGGTGAACGCATGGCCGCAAACGGTGCGGCAATCGGAGCTCTAGATCAAAAGTTATGGTGGTTTGAAGATCAAGTGAGAGATAGAAGTTTGAGAGAGTGTTCTTCCCCTCGCTTACTCCATTTCAGCGTGTTTGAGTGATAAGTGAGGAGAGAAAGTGCTGAAAACTAGGGTTTTGGTTTAGTTTAGTTGGGCCAAGGGCCCATTTTGGGTCCGGTTGGACCGGTTTGGCCCGTTCGGTCCAATCTTGGTCCGATTTCTATAAAATTGGTACTGAAATTCTCGTCTCAATCTCCTCTATTATATTAAGCCATAAAAATAACATTTTTGGCTTTCTAGAATAAATTCTCATTTATGGGTTAATTAGCCATTAATTAACTGGGTCTTACATGAGTCACCTTTTTATTGAGTTTAAACAACTTTATATATTTTTTTAAATTAAAATTTCAAAATCAATAATTAAAGAATTAATTATAGAAAAAATGTCTTAAGTTATTTAACGTATAGAATGCATAAAATAAATAAATTTGAATTAAAAAGGTAAAGATTAAAAAAAGAATTATATTGTTATTATGTGTAACAATCTTAATATAAAAATTTACTTACATTATTTAGAGATTAGTTATGTACAAACGAGATTAACTTTATTTATTTCGTCAATTCTATTTAGTTTGAACAAAATTGAAAAATTTATATTCAAAATACTCTTTGTTTCCATGTATAATTCTAATAAATAATAAAAAAAATATTCCTTCAATCTTATATTGACCATCTATATTTATATTTAATTTTATTATTTTTTAAAATATTAATTTTTATTTTAATTATTATGTCACCATTACTATTATGTTGCATTTTTTTTCATTCTATATTTTCTGCTTCTATTCGCCCCAACCATAATCAGCTACCACCACCATATCATTATCACAACCCTCAGTTTTGTTTATCACTTTTATTTATAATTACTTATTGTGTTAACTTTCATCTAATGAAGACATCATTTCTTCTTTGATTTGAATATCTACATATATAATTATTATATGGATACTTATTTTTTACAATTCCTTGTAAAGTTATTTTCATTATGTTAAGAAGACATTTAAAATATCAAGCATTCAGAGTGTTGATTTAAAATGATCAAAATTTGTCAACAATTACAAAAAATAATATCAAATATATTATATCTTCTTAAAAGGATAATATTATACTGACATCACTATTATGCCTACTATTAATATATACAATTGACTCATAAAATGGTTGACATTATTAAGTAACTCTCCTACTGTTACCAATATTTATAATAATTCTTAATCTTTCTCTAAATGGAATAGGTCAACCTATATTTCTCCAAATGATACAATATTCGAGATTTTGTTAAAGTTTTGTTTTTAAAACAGAATAGTAACTATTAATTTGTTTTTTTTTTTTTTTTTTTTTTGTAAAATTTTGGAAATTAATTTTTATAATTTTAAGTTACAAATTTGGGATAAAAACTAAATACATTAGTAAACAATAGATAATTATTAGATAAATAAAAAAAAATTTATAGGTGATATAATTTTTTTAAGTGTATACCATAATCAAATTTGAACTAGTTTAGGTATAATACTAAAATTATTACGTTCTGATTTTGCATAACAATAAAGATAAAATTTAATAAAAGTTTGTAAATTTATTTATTTTTTCAATTGTTATGGACCAATCGAATAATTAATTTTGGTTTGTGACCAAAGTGTATAGATCGAAATTTTTTGGGGACTGAAATGAGTAAATACTCTAGAATTTATTCTATTTGTCCATCACTTTTAGTCCTCAATTCAATTCAATTAATTTATCACATTACGTTTCATAAAACTAAAATAATAAAAAAAAATACCAAATAGAAATTTTAACAACAAAACATCTGAAAATTTAAAAAAAAGAACAAATTACAATGCTCTAAAAATATCACTCATTTCACTGTCACTAAAAAATATCACTCATATGACTCCAAAAAATAAATTAGCCCTTCAACAATTACCACTTGCATCGATTTTATTACGATTGATTCAAATTTTCTTAATTAAAGTGATTTACATCACAAGTAGAAGTCCATTAAGAAAAGGATATTAACCATAGTCATTCCTCAACCCTGGACCGTTATTGTGGGATTAACCGATCTATGATTTAGCAAGTCACGAGTATCCAACTGCACGCCCTTTTATATTTTCAGAGCTTTCTCGGTGCATGCGCTGATTTTGCGTGCAAAAGTGATCTTCACGTTAACAGAATGATTAACTAAGACCTATTCAAGTCATAGGGCACTATTCTATAGATTGCAAAGGGTTTATGAAATCTTTCTCTTTGTTCGGGGAGTTTCCAACTGCCATGATCACCTAAAATGTCAAAATACAAATTTTCAATATGCCCATCCTAGATGTTGTGGAGTTAAGGTTGGGGCCTTTAATTTGAATTCGAATGTATAAATAAAAACCATGCATCTGATACCTGTAAACTTCGTTCGAGCAATTTTTCCGAGTATCCTTAAATTTAAATATTGATTTTGTTAATGCGATGGATACAAACGTCCTAAAAATGTATTATATATTAATAATTTTATAACCAAAATGTGTCACATGTTACTCGATCTGTCATTCTAATTGGAATTAAATGTTTTCGTCCAAAATTAAAGAATCTTCCCCTCTTCCGTTCTTTCTTTCCTATTTCTCTCATTCCTTCACCGAGTCTATATGTCTTATATATCATTAATAATGACTAATTACAAACTTGACAATAAAAATATGTAATATGACATTTTTTTTTAGTGTTCCTAAGTAAGTAAAATTAAAATATTAAAATTAACATTAAAATATGCTATATTATGTGTTATATATTTATATATTACTAATAACTAATTTAATAACCAAAATGTGTCCCATGACATTCTATTATTAAAAATACTACTTAAAAATCGTATTTTTTTTGTTTTGGTACGAAGACTGTGATGTTCTCCCTTTGTCGATCTTTTCGTTAAAAAAGTTTGATTCTATCAATTTTTGTACCATACCATATAATGTCAGGACAAAGCTAGCGTAGTTTTAAAATATTAATCTTCCATTGATGTTATTACAGGTGAAAATACTAATATTGAATGAAGTTCATTTCTCTTCAAAGTGAATTTTATAGCGCCTTTTATTATAGTGTCTAAATTGTCTAAGTTGTCTAACTTGCAAACGCATATGAAATTTTGTTATCTAACGGTCTAATCCACGTCCGGTGACGGAACCATCCCCTAATTTGAGTGGGCCATGGTCCCGTCACCCTCTTTAACTTCAACTATACAATATATAAATTTGTTAGTATACTTTTGAAAATTGATATTTCGATGTATGTTATTAAAATTATTAAAATTTGTTAGTGTACTTTTGTGTTCATTAAGTAGCACTGAGTTATTAATTTCAAATATTTAATTTCTTTCTACCAATCATAATATTTATATAAGTTATTATTTTATTTACATATATTTTTTTTGGTTCGACATTCAACCATTGCCAGAGCTTTGTTGGGACAATGGAAGCTTTTGTAAGTAGTTCTACTAGAAATAGAGTTTTTTCAGACAAAAATTTCAGACAAAATTTATTCTGTCTGAATGACTTTTTATTTTCGGACAAATTTGAGACAAATGTTGAACAATTTTTAGTGGAAGTTTTGGAAGAATATATTCTATCCTAAATTTGTCTAAATTTTGTCCCAAATTTTGGCGCCAAATTTTTTCTGGATGGCGCCAAAATTTTCATGCAGATTAGCAATAAATTTTGGAAAAAAACTATAATTCGTCCGTATTCTATCTGAATATGTGCAATAACTTCAGACGGATTTGGGACATATTTTAAAAAATGTTAATTCTATCCCAAATTTGTCTATAATTAGTCTTAAATGCTTTTACTAGTTAACCCTTCGAAATAGCCAAATTCTTTTCCCACAAATTTGGGACAAAAATAACATCATTTGTAAATTCTGTATGAAAGTGCATCAATTTTCAAACGGATTTCATATGTTTATTGAAAAATTATAACATTTAGTATAAAAATATTATTTATATTTTAAATTTGTCTATGATTTGTCCCAAATATTTTTACTATTCTAAAATAAACTTTTTTTTCTCTAAAATAAAGTTTCTTTTTTCACCATAACCTGTGCTTTTGACACATATTTCATAATTCTGAGTTAACTTTCCACTAGTTATGAGATCTTGTGTGAAACTTGAAGCCATTGACTTTGTAGATAGGCCAACATCTAACCATTCTCAAAGGACCCCATGCCAAGGAATGAATATTAAAATTTGTCACATTATTTAAAGGATCATGAATTATATAAACACCATAAAGAATTTGGAGAAACTTTTACTTAGGATCTTAATTGAAACCTATCGACATGTGTATTAGAAGTCTTTAGTACGAGTTGTGAGATGGATCGGAGACTTGCTCTCCGAGAAGGTTGTTGGCTTGTCTGACTGGAACAATAAGAGTGGATACTTGCAAAGACACTCCGATGCTCAAGTCAAAATGAATCTGGAAAGTATAAGTGTATGGAATGAGTAACGTAATTGAAGGGTTTCTCACTCTTATTTATATAATTCGAGGTAGTTATCTTATTTTATTCATTAATATAAAAGGAATATTTAGTTTCGAATATTAATTTTACTAAATATTTATCTTTTAAGATTATTATATAACGAAGATTTAAGAACATAATTTAATTCAAATATTTTAAAATTAATATTAGATATAATTTTTTTTAAATATTTATCTTTTAAATATTAATACTATTACGGCCCAGCCCAAACGTCATGCGGGCCGACCCGACCCAGAGGCCACCCAGCCCGAACGGGCGAGCGCGAGACGCTCAACAACCGACCCAAACACGCGTCCTTTACAACTCACTGCTACAGCTGTATTGGAAAGCTTCGAGGAAGGTGGGTATGCCCTCGCGGGACCCACTCCTGATAGGGTATATATGGGGAGGGTCCTACCCCTCCCCCAAGGTACGTCACCCTACTCCAAATTCTCGCATCACCTATACACTCTACTGACTTGGGCGTCGGAGTGTCATTGCAAGTGACACCCCCCTCACTTCATCAAGAGATCGGCAGATCGGCAGCCAACGCAAACCGTTCCCATAGTCCAGACCGAGGCAGAGACCCATCTTCACACACAACCTCCCACCCGAACCGTCCGGTAGCTTGACTTACCGAACATTGGCGCCGTCTGTGGGGAATCTCCCCAACATGAATTTTGTTTTGGTTTCTGGCGTGGCCGACGGTGGGGCTGAGACCCGCAGAGAGGGGATAGATCCCCGAGGCAGTGGGGTAGCCGCTGGAGCCCTCGTTCACGAAGGCAGCAGATCTCCCCCGCGACACACAGAAGGACGACCCTTTGGAGGAACAGGCAGCGACAGCACCAGGATAATACAAGAGCTGCACCACAGGCTGCAGAACTTGGAGCGAGAAGTAGCCAACCATGAAAGTCGTCAGCCCACTCCTAGTCAGGAGCTTTCCCGATGCACTCAAAGGAGAGAAAGGAGTCTCCAAAGGAGTCGCTCCAGGCGCACCTCGAGCCCCCGGACAGAATCAGAAAGCCAGGAGAGCAGAGAGGTGCCAAGGAGAAGGCGAGACCCACTGGTCTACAACAGATCACCAACGAGAGACACCGAAGAAAAAGACGGGAAAAGCGGCAGAGGACGAAGAAGGAGAAACCGACCACCGCAAGTGCATCGCCGAGAAAGGACGAGGAGAGGCTGGCCTAACAGAGAGCATGGCAGGGAAAGGCAACCGGTGATCATAGGGGAAACCCCTCTCCAACACTCGATCCTTGGAGTACGACTACAAAAGCACTTTGACAAGCCGACAGATATGAGGTACGACGGTACCCAAGATCCCCAGGAACATCTAATGGCCTTCGAGGCTAGGATGAACTTGGAAGGGGTAGGTGACGAAGTGAGATGCTGCGCTTTCCTGGTCACCTAGCAGGATCTGCAATTCCATGGTTCAACAACCTCCCGTAAGGCTCCGTAGTCAAGTTCTTAGACATCAACCGCGCCTTTTTGGCTCAGTTCACTACCCGCATTGCAAAGGTGAAGCACCCAATCAACTTACTCGGGGTGACACAAAGACCCGGAGAGCCGACCGGGAAATAGTTGGATAGGTTCAACGACAAGTGCTTAGAAATTGACAGCCTAACCGACTCGGTGGCCAGTTTATGTTTGACGAATGGACTTCTAAACGAGGATTTTAGGAAGCATCTTACCACCAAGCCAGTGTGGACGATGCAGGAAATCCAGAATGTGGCTAGAGAATATATCAACGATGAAGAAGTTAGTCAAGTGGTGGCGGCCAACAAGCGGCAGCCCGCCTACAACCAACCCCGGCAGCACAATAGCGGGGAAAGAATGAAGGAGCATGCCAAAGACGGAGTGCCGACCAAGACATCCAAGCCGTTTCCCCGAGTAGGAAAATTCACCAACTATACCCCCCTTACAGTCTCCATTGTGGAAGTCTATCAACAGATAGCTGAAAAGGGGATCCTGTTGAAGCCCCGACCTCTGAAGGACAGAACTGGAGGGAACAAGAACCTTTATTGCGATTACCACAAGGGCTATGGGCACAAGACACAGGATTGTTTCGACCTCAAGGATGCACTAGAACAAGCGATCCGGGATGGAAAGCTAGCCAAATTCTCCCACCTCATCAGGGAGCCGAGGAGACGAGACAGGGACCAAGATAGAGACGACAAGAGCCACACGGTAAAGTGACGCCAAGAGCCTGGGGACCACGACCATGGCCTTATAATAGTAAACGTGGTGATAGGAAGAGACGCGACTCCAAGGTCGAGGTCGGCACACAAGAAAGACACCAAAGTCCTAGCGATCTTGTTATCTAGCCCTGCGCCAAGCTCCAAGAGGATTCCGCTAATATCATTCGGTCCGGAGGACCAATGGTTTGATGAGATCGTGGAAAGCCCCCAATGGTCATCACGGCCAGAGTGGGGACCGGTCTGATCAAGTGAATTCTCGTTGACACCAGCGTTGACTCGAATATCATGTTCCGCAACATGTTCGATGCTTTGGGCCTCCGAGACGCCGATCTAAAAACTCACCAGCACGGTGTAGTAGGGCTGGGTAACCACTTCATCAAGACCGATGGGATAATCTCCCTACCAGTATCCATAGGACTTGGACAAGGAAGAAGATCGGTAATGGCGGAGTTCGTGGTTCTACGAGACTCCACGGCCTACAATGTCATCATGGGAAGAAAGACTATCAACGACCTCGGGGCAGTGATCAGTACAAAGATGTTGATGATGAAGTTCATCGCTGATGATGGATCCGTGGGATTCATAAAGGGAGACTTGGAAATGGCGGTCGCCTGCGACAATGCCAGTCTCTCATTAAGAAAGAAATCCAAAGAGGCATCAGGAGTATTCCTCACCGACCTGGATACTAGGGTTGACGACAAGCCTAGACCCGACCCGGAAGGGGACTTAGAAAAGTTCAGAGTTGGCGACTCCGAGGAGAAGTTTACCTTCATGAATAGAAACCTCCCACACCAATTGAAAGAACCTCTAATGGAAATGATCAGGGCCAACGGCGACCTCTTCGCCTGGACTCCAGCTGACATGCCGGGGATAGACCCCCAGCTCATGTCTCATCGCCTGGTCGGCCCAGAAGAGAAGGAAAATGTCGCAAGAAAGGGCAGAGGAGGTGGCCAGGCAGACAGCCAGCCTTCTCGAAGCAGGATTTATACGAGAACTCGATTACTCGACCTGGCTGTCGAACGTAGTCTTGGTTAAAAAGCACAATGGAAAATGGAGAATGTGCGTGGATTACTCCGATCTTAACAAAGCATGTCCCAAAGACTCCTACCCCCTCCCCAACATAGATGCGCTCGTCGACGTGGTGGCGGGATATCGGTACCTGAGCTTCATGGATGCTTACTCAGGCTATTATCAGATACCGATGTACCGCCCAGACGAGGAGAAAACGGCGTTCATAACGCTAGGAGGAACATATTGCTACAAGGTAATGCTGTTCCGGCTGAAGAATACTGGGGCCACGTACCAAAGGTTGATGAATAAGATATTCAGTAGCCTTATAGGCAAACCGGTAGAAGTCTACGTAGACGATGTCCTTATAAAGACCACCCGGCCCGATGACCTCATAAGCGACCTAGAAGATGTATTCGCCTCCCTCCGACGACACGGCATGAGGCTCAATCTGCTTAATTGTGCCTTTTCCATGGAGGCAGGAAAATTCTTGGGGGTCATGATAACCCAGAGAGGGGTGGAAGCCAACCCAGAAAGTGTGAGGCGATACTCCAAATGAAGAGCCCAGGATGCGTCAAAGACGTTCAGAGACTGGCCGGAAGGCTCACCGCACTATCTCGCTTCCTCGGGGCGTCGGCTGCTAAAGCTCTACCATTTTTCAGCTTGATGAGGAAGGGGATAGCATTTGAATGGACCCCGGCGTGTGAAGAGGCGTTCAAGCACTTCAAGGAGATACTCGCGACACCGCCAGTTCTCGGGAAACCCAAGAACAGAGAGCCGCTATACCTGTACTTGGCCATAACTGATGAAGCGATGGCGTCGGTATTAGTACGAGAAGAAGGAAAGACCCAACAACCGATCTATTTTGTGAGCAAAGCACTACAAGGAGCGGAGTTAAGATACAGCAAGTTGGAGAAGCTAGCACTCGCGCTCCTGACCTCTTCCCGCAGGTTGCGGCAATACTTCCAAGGTCACCAGGTAATCGTAAAGATGGACCAAGGAATCTGCCAGGTACTACAAAAACCCGACTTAGCGGGAAGAATGATGACTTGGGCTATTGAGCTGTCCCAGTATGACCTACGATATGAGCCTAGGCATGCGATTAAAGCACAGACCATGGCTGACTTCCTGGTAGAAGTTACAGGAGACCCAACCGAGAAACCGAGTACACGGTGGAAGCTCCACGTGGACGGAGCTTCCAACTAGACATTCGGGGGAGCAGGGATAATCTTAGAAAGCCTGACGGGTGTCGTGTATGAACAATCAATCAAGTTCGAGTTTCCCGTGTCTAACAACCAAGCGGAGTACGAGGCCCTCCTAGCCGGCTTAGCCTTGGCTAAGGAGGTCGGAGCCACAAGGCTGGAGATATGTAGCGATTCACAGGTCGTGACGTCACATCAACGGAACATACCAGGCAAGGGACTCGCTGTTGCAGAAATATCTGGAAAAAGTAAAAGTGTTAACCAGACAGTTTGATGAGGTTTCGGTGCAACACGTCCCAAGGAGAAGGAACACTCGAGCAGACCTCTTGTCAAAACTGGCAAGCACAAAGCCAGGAGCGGAAAATCGGTCTCTCATCCAAGGCTTAGTAAAAGAGCTGACAGTTACCCTCCATTTAACAAAGGTAGACCCCTCTTGGATGGACCCGATCACCGACTTCCTGGAAGGTGGCAAGCTCCCCGAAGACGAGAAGTTGGCAAGAAAGCTAAGAAGGAAGGCAGCCAAGTATGCAATAATACAAGGCCAGTTGTTTAGAAAAGGGCTAAGCCAACCCCTACTGAAGTGCCTGCGTTCCGACCAAACAGACTACGTGTTACGAGAAGTCCACGAGGGATGCTGTGGCCACCATATCAGGGGGACGACTCTAGCTTGTTAGGGCTGGGTATTACTGGCCTTCGATGATGACGGACTCTAAAGCGTTCGTAAAAAAGTGCGAGAAGTGTCAGGAGAACGCCAACTTCCATAAGGCTCTACCAATAGAACTGAGCTTCCTACTGACCTCCCGACCATTCTCACAATGGGGAGTCGACCTGTTGGGTCCGTTCCCGATAGGACCTGTCCAGGTAAAATACCTGATCATTGTCATCGATTACTACACCAAGTGGGTAGAGGCCGAGCCACTAGCAAGCATATCCTTGGCCAACTCTCGAAGGTTTATGTGGAGGTAAGTGATAACCAGGTTTCGAATCCCATAAATCGTTATCTCTGATAACGGGACGCAGTTCACTGATAAGAAGTTCGGAGAGTTCCTCGCCGGCTTGGGCATAAAGCAGAAGTTCTCATCTGTGGAACACCCCCAGACGAATGGCCAAGTTGAGGCCGCAAATAAGGTCATCTTGTTAGGCCTCAAGAAGCGGCTTGACAAGAAAAAGGGAGCATGGGCTGACGAGCTCGCTTCAGTCCTCTGGTCCTACTGCACAACCCAGCAATCATCTACTGGGGAGACCCCTTTTCGCCTAACGTACGGGGTGGATGCTATGATACCTATAGAGGTTGGCGAGCCGAGCCCACGGTTACTTTTGGGAGGAGTGGAAGAAGCTATGGAAAAAGACCTGGTAGACGAGACAAGAGAAATGGCCCATTTGTTGGAAGCAGTGCTGAAGCAAAGAATGGCCTTGCGCTACAATGCTAAAGTACTCAGAAGAGAATTTGAGCAAAATGACCTGGTCCTGCGACGCAACGACCTCGGACTGCCGACTCAAGGAGAAGGTAAGTTGGCGGCGAACTGGGAAGGCCCATACAGGATAAAGGAAGTAATCGGCAGAGGCACCTACAAGTTGGAAAGACTCGACGGCAAGGAAGTCCCGAGAACATGGAACACGAGTAACCTAAGAAGATTCTATTCTTAGAACAGATGCGCTGAAGAGGCGACCTACAAGGCTCTATAAGACCCAGGTTTCGCTTTATCATTAAATAATTTACTTTTGTCAAATACTTATTTTCCATAGATCTAATTAACTGCCGATTAATGTTCACTTGTGATTAAATTTACTTTTTCCCCTTTTACACATCCCATGGCAACAAATTTCTCACGATACGTGGTAAATGAGACGACGATACGGTAGCCCGGGACTGATCACCCCGGGAACCATCCAAATTAATGCCATAATAAACGGCTATAGCAATAATAAAGCCACAACTCAGCTCCGTCGAATTACCAATGCAACGGTAAACAAACACAAGTCACAAGCCAATACCAACAAAACAGTAACAAAATAGAGCAAAAGGCACAACCAAGTAAGAGGGGAAGAACACTAATCATAAGCCGACCAGGCGACTACTAAAGTAGTTTAAAGTTAAGATCCAACATGCACAACAACAAAGTTCACCAAACTACGCGACAAGGTCTACGAAAACTACAAAAATCATACAAATTTACAGAAATCACTTCTTCGGCATATCGACAATTTCGCCGTCCCGAATGGTCTTGAAGACCCCAATTGCCGATGTGTCAAAATCAGGAGCCACAATCTTCACTTGGGCCTTAAGGGCCTCTTCAGTCATCAATATGGCACTTTTTCCCTGTTTCACGGTCTCCTTGAACTTCTTCTTAAACTCAGCAGCCTCGTCCTGGGCAGTCTTAGCCGACGAGACGGCCTCATCATGCTCCTTCTCCAATGCGACCACCCGGCCCTGAGCAGCATTGAGCCGGCCCTCCAAAGTCAGCTTTCGCTCGGTTAACCGGGAAACGGATGCATCAGAAGTCTTCAATTTTTCCTCAGCCACTGTGGCCTTCTCCTCGGCAGCTTTGAGCTTCTCGTCTGCTTTGGACAGCTGCTCCCGAAGTGTTTCAACTTCCTTAAATTGGTTGTTGGCCTTAGCAGAGGATTCGAGCTTCCTCTGCACTGACTGCATTTCCGACAAGGCAAACTCGGCCTTCCTTGCTATGGCGGCACCGCGAAGGAGAGAACGGTACATCCACCTCGCCTGTCCAGGGAGGTCGGAGCCATGGAAATATTCCTCCGTGCCAGGAAGCAACTGGGAGTCTATAAAGTTCCCGGTATCGAAGTTCCTCTCCATCACAGTAAGGGCTCCTTCAGGGCTGGAGGACGACCTCTTCCTCTTCAGGTTGCTTATGACCTTCACATCATCCTCCTCGAATTATGGATTGGAAGTCGAGTCCTCGCCAGTGCCGACCGCCTCGTCTCAAACGGGAGAGACACACGCCCCGTCAGCATTTTGGGCCGACACCTCGGCGGCATTGGGGGGAGGCACCACCTGATTCTCGTTATTTTCAGGTGGAGCTTCCTAGTTCTCGTTGGCCTGCTCCTCATCGCTGTCACCAGCAAGTAAGGTATTGAATAAATTTTCAAGGCTGGCCACTTCGGCAGACATCCCCACTGCAACAAAATAGTGAAACCCGTTAGTCGTGAAATCGGCATAACAAATCAAAGCAACAGTAATGCAAGAAACGCAAGTTAAAGTTACTCACAAATATAATTTCTAGCGACCTCCCGGTCACCCATAAGGAGATGGGGGTTCACATGGTTTTTTCCAAATACAGCCAACAACATGTCAGCAATTCTTTTATCCACAGAGGACATCCCTTTGTATGTTACCTTAGTAAAGGCATTGGACCCTGCCCCGAAACTCTAAGATGTCGGGATGAGGCGCTGCCCTTCCAATGACAACCAGAAGGGATGGCGACCTCTAGCGGGGCGTACCTTGAAGTACTTGTCCTTGAACCCGTGGTAGGAGTCCTCAAACAAGCCAAAAATCCTCCGACCCTGGGTAGACCGGAAGGACATAAACCCCTTTCTCGCCTTCCCTTCTTTAGAAGGATTCATAAGGATAAAGAGGTAAAGAAACACATCGACAGACACCGGCAGCTCTAAATATTCACACACCATCTCAAAGCAGCGGATGGAAGCCCAGCTGTTCGGATGCAACTGCGATGGCGCCACGGAACACCGGTTACGGAGCACCATTTGGAAAGAAGAGAAAGGAAGGCGAACCCCCAACTGGGTAAACATTGCCTTGTAGAACCAGATCCAGTCGGCAATTCGGGGGGAGTGCGGGTTGAGTTCGTATATCTATTCATGAGGGGTGGGGACGAAAACATCATAGTTAGATTCCTCGTCAGTCCCGCCGCACAAGTACTCGGCTTGACGGAACTCGGTCAGCTCCTCCACACCCATTTGGTTAGGGAAATCCTTTATGTCGGAAGTCACCCAGGCATACTGATGCGTGGCAGAAGTTAGACCAATTAAGAGAATATTAATAAGAGAAATGCGTTGCAAGTATAGCCCTTAATCAGCTAAAGTCTGTCTCACCAATTTAAAAAGGGTTGTCACAAAAATTAGAATTAAAAAATACTGGGAGTATGAGTCCCAGGTCGTCTCCCAACGAGTTGCAGGAAAGAGTGCTAATTTATTAATCAGAAATTTTCTAGAAAAGTTGAGTTTTGATAATGAGTAAAAATAATTGTAAATTAAAGCAATAAAAATAAACTAAGAACAATTATTGATATTCTAAATAAAAAGCCTTAACTGGGGGAATGATTAATTGGAAGTTCTATCCTTGTAGGAATCTTCTCAAGTGTAGTGTAAAGAGGTTGTTATTTTCACTTAGTTAACCCTTACTAAATAAAGGAAAGTCAAGTGATTGAGCTAACTCTTACCCGCAAATCCTAGTCCTCTCCCTTGGGAAGGTCTAGCGTTAGTAGGTACAGGATTAGCCAACAACGTCCAATTTAAATAAGCACTTGAGCATTCCAACTCAAGTGTCTCCTCTTAATCAACCCCCATGTCAAGTAGAAAATCTACTCCATTGACATGGAATTAATACTCATAGAAATATAAAAAGACATAATTAAGTGAAATAAAATAGAGATTTAAAATTAATTAAAAATAAAAGTAACTATATATATTAATAAATTCAAAATGCAACATAATTAATTGAATAGGGTCAATGATCAACATGAAAGAGTAAAGGAATAAGGAAACAAACTAAAGTAGTGTCTTCAATGGAGGTAATGACTCTTCAGCATCCAAAATCCAAAGCAAAAGCATAAACTATCAATGTAAAGTTAATCTAGATTCTAATCTAAAACTAAAAGTAATCCTAATATCGATGTATCTGAATGTGTGTGGATGCGTATTGAGTCTCTGCATGTTCCCTAGCTTTACTCTGTGTTTCTGGGCCGAAAACTGGGTCAAAACGCGGCCCGAGATTGCCCCAGCGTATTCTGTTATTTCTGCAGATCGCGCAGGTCACGCGTACGCGTTGTCTATGCGTTCGCGTCATTCGACGAATTTCCTTGTCACGCGTTCGCGTCGTCTACGCGTTTGCATCATTCGTGCAGATTCCACTCCACGCGTTTGCGTCAGGCACGCGTTTGCGTCGCTGCAATTTCTTCATTTCGCACGCTCGCGTGAGCCATGCGATCGCATCAGTGTTCGCTGGTCATCTCCTTGGTTTCTTGTGTTCCTTCTAATTTTGCAAGCTTCCTCTCCATTCTCTGAACCATTCCTGCCCTATGAAGCCTGAAACACTTAACACACGGATCACAGCATCGAATGGGATAAAGGAGAATTAAAATGTACAAATTAAAGATCTCTAGGAAGCAAGTTTTGAACCATAAACAATACTAGGAAGGAATTATAAAATTCATGCAATCTATATGAATAAGTAGGTAAAGACTTGATAAAACCACTCAATTAAACACAATATAAATCAGAAAATAATGGTTTATCACATATCGATTGTAAGCCGTGCCTGAGGCGGAAGCCCGTGCAACGTGACCGGGGGCCATACGCCCATACCTACAGTGGGGGCACCACTAAGTTAGTCTAAGAGACCGGGAGGTCAGAACTAACCTAGAGACTACAGCGTGCTCATCCAATAACTACAACCAAACATGACCAAAGCAAATCCTAGAAAATCTTAAGCAAAGGCTAAAAACCAGTGTATTGGAATGGTAACCCCTCTATTATGTCTACCTAACACTAGTGTCATTCATGCAAGACAATCAGGGGAATAACATGCACACCAAGGCATGAACAATAAATTTAAACCGCATGAAGTAAAAAGTGAAGGATGAAGACTTACCAGGTTAATTGTGATGGTTGGAAAGGAAGCAAGGGGGAACGAATGCACAGGAATGTAAAGATTACAGTAGGGAATTCGAAGATGAAGAAGGTGAAAGCGGAATGAACAAGGAAATGAAATGGGAATGAAATGCAAAAACTGACTAAGGGATTAGAAAACTGACTCAAGAAGCGCGAAAGGCAAGGGCAAAATAGTCTTTGCGCACAGAGTTTTGAAATAACTCATCATAAGCATTAAATGCCTGACGCGAAGAACGAGGCGACGAAAGGTTATCCCCAGCAACGAACAGACACGCGCGCAAGAGGCGCGTCCTCTCTATGAGCGGCTGACCAAACGACAACGCACAAGAGAGAACATAACACACCACCAACGACACTCACGATCATTGCTGGCGCGTTGGGGGCACTGTTACGGCCCAGCCCAAATGTCATGCGGGCTGACCCGACCCATAGGCCACCCGGCCCGAACGGGCAGGCGCGAGATGCTCAACAACCGACCCAGACACGCATCCTTTACAGCTCACTGCTACAGCTGTATTAGGAAGCTTCGAGGAAGGTGGGTCTACCCTCGCAGGACCCACTCCTGACAGGGTATATATGGGGAGGGTCCTACCCCTCCCCCAAGGTACGTCACCCTACTCCAAATTCTCGCATCACCTATACACTCTACTGACTTGGGCGTTGGAGTGTCATTACAGGTGACACCCCTTCACTTCATCAAGAGCTCAGCAGATCGGCAGCCAACGCAAACCATTCCCAGAGTCCAGACTGAGGCAGAGACCCATCTTCACACACAACCTACCATCCGAACCGTCTGATAGCCCGACTTACCGAACAAATACTCCATAATTTATTGAGTATGTTTTCGTTGCAATTTTCTCTTTTTTTAGTTTGTTAAAAAAAATTAGATATAATTTTAATTTTAAAATTTTTATATATAATTATTTCAAAACCATTTATTTACTTTGCGCCAAAAATTCAAACTTTATTCAAAATTGCTCTTTTGGTTTCAGGAAATTTTAGTTTTTGATCTCCTTCTCCCTCCTCCTATCACAGCTAGGTTACAGAGCCAAAAACCCAACCTTTATTCAAAACTGCGTTTTGGTTTCAGTCTCAGTGCTTGATCTCCTTCTCCCTTCTCCTATCACAGCTAGGTTACAGAGCCTCTAACCTAACCTTTATTCAGAACTGCCTTTTGGTTTCAAGGTCAGCTCTTGATCTCCTTCTCCCTCCTCCTGCGTGCTTTGCCTCCTGTCTGTGGCCGCCGCTGATCTTCAGGGTCGAACTCTAGTCAGCCTCGAACCTCACACCTCAGGCAACCTCCATGGTCGTGCTTCGCGCTCAAGGCTACAACCCTCACTCGTTCACACTGCTTTGCCTCCTGCCTGTGGCCACCTTTGAACCTCCGGTCTCAGATCTCTACCACTCCAGCCTCTAATCAAGCACCTTAGACGATCTCCACCATCGTGATTCGCACTCCCAGGTAATATCTCTCACTCACTCACACCGCTCTGCCTCCTGTATGTGCACTGCCTCCTTCGGTCTTAGAACTCGCACCCTCGCCAGCCTCGACATCGCACCTTGAGGCAACCTCCACCCTCGTGCTTCGCTAGATTGCGCTTGCCTCCTTCTTCTCTTTGTGCGTCCTCTGCTAGGTTCTAATTTTTGTGAGTAGTGATTGTTACTCAACTTTATTCATTGTTAATTTGCTTGTTAATGATGGGTCTCTTTCTAAGGAAAAGATTAGGGGCTTATTAAAAAGTTAGGGTTTGTTATTAACTCTTTGGATAGTAAATCTACTGTTATCCATTTTCCATATATGATAAACCAGAGAATTACATAAAAAAGAAAACTTCTCAAAAGATTCTGGTAACTTCAATGATTTAAATAAGAATTGAGACTGGCCCTTTAATGAAAATTGCATCAATAAGAATTGATTGGTTTCTCTAATGAAAATTCCTTACATCAATAATTAATCAAACACCCTTTAATTTTCACTTCGCTGATTGCTCATTAGTGTTAATATAGCTATATATGTATATATGGGACATGTGTAGCTATTTCATCCATTACAACCATTTGTAAAAGAATTTGGCTATCTTCTGAAACAAGACTGGGATCATGCCACATGTGAATCAATAGAAGGATTCATATTTAAAACATGTTATAGTAATCAATTTTAAAAGATGTAAAAACAAAGCAAATCGCAAGTAGAAAGATATTCTTTTCTTATTTGGCTTGCAAATAAAAACAAATATGAGCATAGAAGCATAATAAAAAGGTATAAGTGAGAAATGTGAATTGTGTATACTTTTCCTCATTTGTTGGTTTAAAAATATGATGAGACAATGGCTTTGGCATTTCTTTTGAGTTGTTAGTTTCTATATTCTATATCTTATGTTTTATGGTTTGTTATGACACTACAAAAAAAAAGGCCTATGGTCACGGTAAAAAACCGTGACCATAGCTAGTAAAAAGGGTGACCATAGATCTATGGTCACGGTTTTGGACCTATGATCACGGTTTTTTACCATGGCCTATTCTCTCGTGGCCATAGGTCTATGGTCACGGTTTCAATTTTTAAAATCTGACACTTTAGGCCACTTTTTTTACCGTGACCATAGGTTAATCTATGGTCACGGTAAAAAACCGTGACCATAGCCTTATCTATGGTCACGGTTTTCACCGTGGCCATTGCCTCTACGGTCACCCCTCCTTAAAACCATGACCATAGATAAGGCTATGGTCACAGTTTTTACCGTGGCCATAGCCTCTATGGTCACCCCTCCTTAAAACCGTGACCATAGCCCAACCTATGGTCACGGTTTTTACCGTGGCCATAGACTCTATGGTCACCCCACTTAAAACCGTGACCATAGCCTGTCTATGGTCACGGTTTTTCAACGTGGCCATAGCCTCTATGGTCACCCCACCTAAAACCGTGACCATAGCCCTATCTATGGTCACGATTTTTCACCGTGACCATAGCCTCTATGGTCACCCCTCCTTAAAACCGTGATCATAGCCCTATCTATGGTCACGGTTTTCACCGTGGCCATAGTCTCTATAGTCACTCCCTCCTTAAAACCGTGACCATAGCCTATCTATGGTCACGGTTTTTCACCGTGGCCATAGACTCTATGGTCGCCCCCTCCTTAAAACCGTGACCATAGCCCTATCTATGGTCATGATTTTTCACCGTGGCCATAGACTCTATGGTCACCCTCCTTAAAACTGTGACCATAGACCATCTATGGTCACGATTTTTCACCGTGGCCATAGCCTCTTTGCCCTATCTTTGGTCACAGTTTTTTAAAACGGTGACTATAGCCTGTTGTTGTTTATGAGATTCAATTTTTTTAAATTATAATCACATCCCAAAATGATAATAATCACAAAATAAATCTAAAAATAAGAAATTAAAGAAATCTAAATCATAAAAGTTTCATTATAAGATAGATATGTTTAATCTTTAGTCTAAACAACACAAATCCAAATAGAGTGAAAATTTTTCAATTACACGTACTACCTCAAAAAGTACATAACACATTAAAATATTACATTTACATAACTAATTAAGGTCATTGTAAGACCCATCCCATGTGATATTTGTATGGAACATATTTTCTTCATCACATCATGTCTTCCTGCACGTAAAAGAAATAAACATGTTAAATATCTTGCAAAAATGGTTTTGATGATGCAATACATATGCAGCAAAAGAAGGGAAACATTCATCCACAGTAACACTCAAGAATTATTCACAACCATCATTCACTTCAAACAGCAACTATTGCAAGAATGCAGCAGTAGTGATAGCTTAGACTCAGAAATTCATCAAAGTTATCACTACTGCACAAATAACTCAGAATTTGTTCATTCCAGTAGCAGCCAACACAAGAATAAGGCAGCAATAATACTATGCAGCAGCATCATATAAACCAGTTTAGCACAAAAATAAAACAATGAAACAGCAACATAGGATCAATAACAGTTTAAACCTAATCAACAACACCAAGCAAACTAATTTAGCACAGGACAGATTAATGAAGCAGCAACAGGAAACTAAATTAGAACAGGGCAAGTCATTACCAGCACAGGAAAACCAATTTCAGATAGAATAAACATCAGAGTTCAAACCTAAATCCACTACAAAATCAATTGACTACCTAACCACCTAATTCAACTAAGCTAACCTAATCAAACAACAACCTAATCAAGTAACACTAACATGGAGTTTAATCAAAGGAAATTTTTAACAGAAGAAACTAATTCCACTCAACTTTGTAAACTCAATCCCATTATTCTTGCAATTAGCTATCACTATGACAATTAAGTTCTCAAAAAAAAAAAAATACCATGTGACAAGCAACATATATACAGCCAATATCCATGCATAATTATAAATGATTAACAATTCTAAAACCTTAACTTTAACTCAAATTCATGATATATCATTTACCAAAAGCATACTATTAATTTAACTAGAAGTTTTGAACAGTACTTACTTCCATATCCTTTGATACATGGTTCGATCCAAGTGAAGGAGGAATGCTTCGCCGCGCATCATTTGGTGCACTACTCGCGTCAGGCAGAGATTGTTGGGCAGCTTCTATCATTACTTGCACTTGTAATAGAAGAAAATGACATAAGCGTTATTGTTTAATACATTAAAAGGGTGAAACATAAAACAAGTGAACATGTCAAAGAGGAGACCCAAAAATGGGGTTTGAACTTAAAATTCAAAATACGCGTCTTCCGTTTAATTATTTTGAATGGGTTTTGGTGTTTCTTTCACTTTGTAATAGTTGACGTTAGAATTTTTGCCAGTAAAGAATATCATAAAAACAGTCGCGTTGTAGGTATAGTCTCTAAACCGACAAAAATCCCTTCGTGCAAACGTGTTGGGTGTCACAAGTAACAAACCCCTTTAGAAATTGATAACCGAGTATTTAAACCTCGGGTCGTCTTTTCAAGGAACTGCGAGGAAGTGTGTTCTTATTATTGGTTATAAAGGTTGTAATCGGGGTTTAGAAGATGAGAAGCAAGTAATTTGAATGATAAGTAAAGTAAATGGCAATTAAAATAAATAAATACTGTAAAGCAGACTTTTGGCAAGGTAAGAGAAGTTGGAGGTCCAACGTAGTTATCTCTCTCAACTATAATGAAAGTTGAATCTAAACTCCACTTGATCAACATGTACTAGGGCAAAGGAAAGTCAAGGGACTAATTAAATTGACCTTTGAATCCTATTTATTTCCTAAGAAAAGGTTGGGATTACTTAAGTTCAGCTCAATTAGCAAGATAACGATTATCAATTATGTTGAGTTTAATAACTGTTGAGTTACTGAATTCTTAACCAGGACCAAAAGGGGAAAAAGTAAAATTGCTGGAATAATAAAAATATCCTTAGATGGGAAGCAATGGTAACTTAAATCAAAGGGAACAATCATAAACTGAAAACACCTCAAATATTATTAATTCAGATAACAATCTATAACATGGAAGAAATTCATAAATTCACTGATCAATTCAAGTGCTGGAATAAATAAAAGTAAAAGGAAGCTAAAACAAAGGAATGTAAAACCTGGATTGAGAGTCACTCTTAAAGCAAGAAGAAATCCTAAATCCTAATCCTAACAGAGAGAGAGAGGAGAAGATCTCCCTCTCAACTAAATCTAAATCATTGAAAAATAAAATATATGCGAGCTCTCCTTGAATGGATGCATTCCCACACTTTATAACCTCTGGTCTATGCTGTCTGTACTTGGATCTGGGCCAAAAAGGGCTTCAGAAATCGCTATGAGCGTTTTCTGCAAATTCTGATACGTGGCCTCTGTCACGCGTCCGCGTGGGTCACGCGGTCGCGTCATTCGGAGCTTTTCCTTGCCACGCGGTCGCGTCAGTCACGCGTCCGCGTCGTATGCGTTCTGCTTATGTCGCACGGTCGCATCAGTCATGCGGCCGCATCGCTGCATCTTCGCTTCTGGCACGCGATCGCGTCGTCCATGCGATTGCGTGAATACCAGTTTCCTTCAAAGCTCTGTTTTGCCTTCTCCTTCCATTTTGTATGTTTTCTTTTCCATCCTTTAAGTAATTCTGCCTTAGAAAATCTGAAACTACTCAACACACTAATCACGGCATCGAATGGAAATAAAGGTAATTAAAATAATTAATTTCAAAGCTTAGGAAACATGTTTTTCACATAGATCACGTAATAAGGAAGGGAAAGTAAAATCATGCAATTAATGTGAATAAGTAGGTGAAGGATTGTATAAATCACTCAAATTAAGCACAAAAGAACTCATGAAATATGGGTTTATCAACCTCCCCACACTTAAACACTAGCATGTCCTCATGCTAAATCCAAGGTAAATAATTAAGGTTAAAGTGATGGAATGTCATGCAATGCAACCTAATTTAAATGCAACTACCTAAATGAATGATGCATCATGCAACTCTAAATTATTCACTCATATATAAAGCTTACATGTAGTCAAGTTAATTAACATTCTCAAGGAGTCATGTATATATATAGCCAACCCTTAAATAATAAAGCATTTTAGCAAATGAGATGGGAAAGAAAACATTGTACAAACTTGCAAAACAATTAGTAAATTTAAGCATTGATATATGTTGATGAGTTATTGAACCCTCACTGGATTTTGTGTTTACTCTCTAGTCACTCAGTGTTTATTGGGTTTATTTACTCTATTTTTCTTTTTATTCTTACTTTCTATAGCTTTGTTTTTCATCTAACCAATCAACAATTATAGAATATAGTCATGCCAAAAAGTCATGAGGTCTTTAATTGAGGTTGTAATGGGGTCAAGGTAAAGGTAAGGATTATGTATAGGGTCAAGTGAGCTAATAAGTGAATCCTTAATTAGACTAAGATCTCACCTAACATACACATCTAGTAAAACAAAATCTCTTTACCTATTTTCCCGTATTATCCCACTTATTGTTACATGCTCATGTTTCACTTTTTATTTTATTTTTTTATTCCATGTGCATTGCTTTTATTTCGCATTGGGGAATTTCTTTTGTATCCCCTTTTATTAAATGCTGAAAAAATTTTTTCTTTTTTTTCAAGGCACATGGCAATTAAATCACTTTGACTTTCTCATGAGCATGCTTCCCAAATTTATTTTATTTCTTTTAACTTCTCTGCCCTTTTGTTTCTATCACCCATGTTCCCAAAAAGTTTCCCACATTTTACTCTATTTATAATTTCCTATCTTAAGCTAACCAAGGATTCACTTGGGATTTTCTTTTATTTTTCTGCTTAAGGCTAGTAATTTGGCTAAATAGAATAAAGGGGTTTTAAAAGGCTCAAGGGGGCTAACAAGGGTGATGTAAAAGGTAGGCTAATTTGGGGTAAGTGAGCTGAAATCAAATGATGGCCTCAATCATTCTCTTGGTATGTATCTATTCTATATTCTATAATTGGACATATAGATTAAAGCAAAGGAAAGAACATCAGAATAAAAAGAAATGAAACACACAGAAATGAAATTATGGTTTGAATGCAACCATACAATTAAGCTCAAGACTCACAGGCTGTGTGTTCTCTAACTCAAGCATCATATATCATTTATATATTGTATGCAGGTTTAGTTAAAAATTCCCATTATTCTCATAAAAAATTTATTTAGGGTAGCTTTTAAAGTTTTAATGTTCCTCCTTGATGAAATGTTGTCAGCTTAACTACATCATGTAATGCTATATACAAGGTTTATGGATTTAAATCTGATATGTTCAATTTCCTAGCTTACTTTCTTTTTATATTTTTCAATTTAAACTATACTATCTTATGCTAAAAAGGGTAAACTATACTAATTAATCCACTAATAAATCAGAATTGCAAACTAAACTAAATAACTAAAAATATGAACTAAAGATGCAATGTGCAAAAATAGAGTAAAAATACATAAAAGCAATGTATAAGTACTCAGAAAATAACAGTAAGAAGAAAAATATAGAAAAATATCCAAAATAAAAGAAAAAAGATGTAGTGGTTCACCAAAATAAACGCCAGAGATGGCGACCTCCCCACACTTAAAAGGAAGCATCGTCCCCGATGCTCAATCAAGCCGGGTGTGAAGGAGTGTCATCACTGGGAGGGATGGTAGCTGGAGTCTCAGTGGTGGTGGTGGGCTGAAGGTCTGGCTGCTGTGGAAGAGGTGCTGACTGGATCGGGATCTCAAGATCCGCAGCCTCAATCTGATGTGGGACCACTGCCTGTGGTGCGGCCGGCGCTGCCTCTCCCTGGGGATGGGTCTCTGCCTCGGGTGCATCTGCCTCCTCCTCAGATGCCTCGGATGGTGTGTCAGGCTCGGAGGAGATGTCGCCGGATCGTATCATCAGCTTTAGGTGCTCATAGCGTCGCTTGTTGCGACACTCCATCTGGTCAAGTCGTCGAAACAAGCGGTGCACCAGATGATAGACGGGCTCTGTGACAGGTGGAGGTGCAGTGGTGGTAGCAGGGGTAGGTGGTGCAACAGTGGAGGAAGAAGGTCTAGCAGACGGTGGGGCTGTCGCATCAGTAGCAGTGAATGGTGGTGGTCTATGGCCCAAGGCTAAGAAGTTCCGGCTGTGCGGAATGATCTTCCTGCAATCCGCCGCTGGTGGTCTCTCATCGGCATCCTCCCATGGCACGTCAGCTCGACGGCCTAGCTGTGTAACCAGATATGGAAAAAGGAGGGTGCCTCGGACGTGGACCCTGGCTATATAGTGCTGAATGAAACATGACAGATAAAGGTCCTTACCCTCCAGCACACACCAAAGGAGGGTGATCATAGCAGCCGGGATCTCCGTCTCGTGAGTACTCGGCATCACATAATTACTCAAGATCTGATGCCATAACTGAGCCTCATCATTTAAGTATGCTCTCTTGATCCCTCTAGGCATGGTAGTGTCCTGACCTATCTCCCAAGGGACTATCGGGTCGAGAGCTATCCGTGCCTTTACAGCATCCCAATCAAACTGCATCTGACGCATGTCCTCCTCAGCCTTTGAATAACCATCAGGCTGAACGGACTTGGCTGGGAGCCAGAGAATGTCCTCTAAGGCCTCCTCAGTGACCAGAATATGTTTTCCTCTCAGGTTCACTGCATCTAGGGTGGTGAGGTAGTAGTTGCAGTAGAATTCCCGGACCCAAGATGCGTTGACCTCTGTCAGTGTTCTCTCCAGAAAGAACCAGCCCCTTTGCTTGATTTGCTCAGTGCTGTACTGCTGGAGTGCTTCTGGAATCTTCAGAGTTCGTTCCAGGTATAGATTTCTGGAGTTTGCAAAAGCCGGGTACTTCAGCTCACAGTACCGGTTTGCAAATTTTATAGGATCATGCGTAGGGAGCAGCTGGTCAGCTTTTTCTTACTGTGTGAAGTTCTTCTCCTGCCATGAAGAATCGTGCATTAGAGCAATGATGGACTGGGAGGAATCTCCTCTCTTGCGCTTGCCAGTAGCCTTGCCTTTTCCTTTCCTTTGTGAGGCAGACATCCTGAAAAACAGAAAACCAGGATATGGATAAAATAGGAAAGCAAATAGGCAATTAAACAAAGGAAACTCAAAGCGGCAAGGGAGAAATAGAATAAGAAAAATGAGTAAATGAAATGTGATTGAATTTATGTTAAATGGAAAAATAATCAATATGCCATGGTGAGAAAGTTAGAGGAAAGTGAAAATAATCAGAAAAGAGATTAAAAGGGTTAGTATGGTTAGAATTTGAAAAAGAAATTAGTAAATTAAAAGTAGTGAGTTAGTAAAGTGCGAGTTAAAGTAAGTGGCATAGAAAAATTCCATATAACAAGGATTCACAAGTAAGAATAGAAGTACTCATAATCGAACAAGGAAAACAGGGTGATGCTGATTCGAATAGAAATAAAGAAAGCAAAAATTGGAATCAGTGAAACACGAATGCAGTTTATGAACCAGGAAATCAAAGAGGATAAGAACGTCTGCCATAGCATTCATGAAATGGTTTGGGTAAAGCAGAGTAAAACAGAGTTCAGAAATGCCAAACCAAAACATGAATGAAAACAATTTACAAAAAACTTGGGCAGCATTCCGGCTAAAATTGGATTGTCCCGAAAAATAAACAGCAATCATAGCAGTTCATATGAATTAAAAACTTGCTGCAGTTACCAATAATGAATAGAAACAGGAAAATTTAGAGTAACAAGCAGCAATTGCAAGAAATCACAGCATATGAACGAGGTCACAGGAACACCAGAATTGCAGTTATGATAAAATATAAGCAGGAACAGTGCAAGTAAACAGACCTAGATCCACTAACCACAGCCTAAGCTACCTAACAACCTAAAAATCCACTACAGCATGCATATCTATCTATCCTAATGATGAACAGAAACGGAAAAAATTACAGAAAAATGACGAACGGATAAAAGGGGGTTGCGTTTTGCGGAACCTGGTAGGCGGGAGGGGTGGGGAAGAAGGTGGCTGCTGCGGCGTCCGGCGCGGTGGCAGGGCACAGCATCGCGGTGGCGGCTGAGGGGGGCAGTGGCGGAGAGAGGGTTCAGGGTTAGTGATAGAAGAAGGGGGGTTTGCGGGTGGGTGGCGGAGAGAGGGGGCGCGGCTGGATGGCCGGCGGTGGTGGGCGGTGGTCGCGGTGGCGGCTGAGGGGTGCTGGAGGAAGAAGGAGCAGAGCGGGAGAAGAGGGTTGGAGGAGTTATATTTTTGAATCCACGCGGCCGCGTAGGGCACGCGGTCGCGTGGTTGGGGTGAAAATGGGAGTGACGCGATCGCGTGGGGCGCGCGATCGCATGAGAGTGGGGAAAGAAGGGTGACGCAATTGCGTAGGTCGCGCGATCGCGTCGTTAGAATTCGTGCTAAACGCACGACTCCAGCGCCGTTTTAGCGCAACTCTCTGTCTCCTTTTGGGGTGATGTGCAATCGATGCGACGCGATCGCGTTGCTCACGCGGTCGCGTGGGATTGGTATTGTGCAAGTGACGCGATCGCATGGGGCATGCGATCGCGTGGGCCAATTTGTGCGAAACGCACAAGGACCGCACGATTCCAGCCTAACTTTCTGTTCGTTGGATCCTTACGCCGATATATATATCACGCGGCCGCGTGGGTCACGCGATCGCGCGGGTGGTGTTTTTCGCAATATGACGCGATCGCATGGGGCATGCGGTCGCGTCATGCACCCCCTTTTTTTTTATATATATATATGCATGAAAAATGCAGAATGCAATGATTAACATGAATGCTATGCATGATTCCAGGTTTAATAAATTAAAATGAAAAAGGAAAAAAATAAAAGCAATTAACAAGAAATAAATTGAAAAAGAAGCGACCATACCATGGTGGGTTGTCTCCCACCTAGCACTTTTAGTTAAAGTCCTTAAGTTGGACATTGGAGGAGTATCCTGTTATGGCGGCTTATGTTTAAATTCATCTAAAAATCTCCACCAGTGCTTGGAATGCCAATAGCCTCCGGGGTCCCAAACCAAGCATGCAAAGCTTCTGAGCAGCTCCAAACAGATTTTCAGGCTCCCGGGACGACGAATGTCAGGATAGAGTCCAGGATTCCAAGCCTTGCTTTTAAATCCGCCTCTGTCTTGATCTACATGTTTCCATTCGGGCGGTTTAAAAAGTAGAATCTCACCTTGGTGACCAAACGTTTTCCGTGATCCATGCAATTGAGCATGATACCAATCCGTGTACTTCGAGGTGAAGCGTGGAACCTTATTGAGCCTTGTGCACCAGCTCTGAGTACGAGCCATTTCTCTCTTACTCTTAAAGCCGCAGAGAGCTCTAAGTTGGCCATCTGTTTCAAGCAAACCATATTCAAGTGAATAAGTAAAATTATAAGTTAAGGATTGTACCCACTTGAAGCTTGTATTAGGTGGTAATGGCCTTGGGATAGGTGTTTTTGGTGGTTCTGCAAGTTCCATTTTCTTGTGCTCTTCTGTGAATTCCTCCACTTCTTTGCAAAGATCTTCAATTGTATCTGTGTCCTGGTCAAAGTCTTCTATGTCTTCCTCATCACTTGAGTCATAGATTGGAGGTTGAGAGAAATCTACCTCCGCATCATCTTCATATTCACTTGGGAAAGATTCTTCGATCTTAGAGAATTCACTTGTGGATGCAAGTTCATCACTAAGAGAGCTAGACTTGTGACTATCATCATCAAGGGAATTTGCTTCTTGGATTATTCCGTCTGATTCCTCATAAACGACTTGCCTTGGAGATTGTACAGTATCCTCCTTAGCATCAACTGTAGCATCCTGGACGGAGTTTTCCTCAATTCTGGATTCCCATGGAAGTTCAGCATCTCCTAGGTCTTCAACCAACTCTTCTTCTTGAACAATGACAGCTTCTTCTAATTGTTCTAGTACAAATTCATGCTCTGTCTTGTCCACTGGAGTTTCTGGTAGCTCCTTCATGCTACGCTCTTCATTGGGCTGTCCACATGGAGCTGTGGCTGATCCTTGTGTATTTGAGCGCCTAGAAGCCCATTGAATTATCGCTTGCTCCAGTTGTTGAATGGTTGTTTGAAATTTAATTACTGTTTCCTTTAGGCGAGCCTCTGCTTCCTGGGTTGCTGGACTTGGACATGATACAAAGGAAAGTGGTGGCGATTGGGAGCGATTGGATTGGTACTGGGGTAAGGAAGGATCATATGGTGGCGAATGGTGAAGAGAAGCTTGTGAGTGTGGTGGTTCGAGGTTATGTTGAAAGGATGGTTTACATGCACGGGGTGGGGCTTGTTGGTAGTTACAAGGTTGTCCACCATATCTTTCAGCTGGGTATGCACTGTAGAATGGTCTTTGTCCAGGATATCTCGGAGGGTGTTGCTGCCAAAAGGGTTGATTAGATCCTCTTGGTTTCATCCATCCTTGATTGGTCTGACCTTGGTACACATTCCTGCTGTAACTTCTATTTCCTTTAACAATATTAGAACCAAACTCAAAGCGAGAGGGGTGAGAGTTCATAGTAGCAAATAAAGTTAAAAAGGAAAAGCAAAATTAAATAAACAAGCAAAAGAAAAATATTTACAATAACCAATAATAAGGCACACGTTAGCAGTTCCCCGGCAACGGCGCCATTTTGACGTTAGGATTTTTGCCAGTAAAGAACGTCATAAAAACAGTCGCGTTGTAGGTATAGTCTCTAAACCGACAAAAATCCCTTCGTGCAAACGTGTTGGGTGTCACAAGTAACAAACCCCTTTAGAAATTGATAACCGAGTATTTAAACCTCGGGTCGTCTTCTCAAGGAACTGCGAGGAAGTGTGTTCTTATTATTGGCTATTGATGAGCGGATATTTTATACGCTTTTTGGGGTTAATTTCATATAATTTTTAGTATGTTTTAGTTAGTTTTTAGTTTATTTTCATTAGTTTTTAGGAAAAATTCATATTTCTGGACTTTACTATGAGTTGTGTGTTTTTCTGTAATTTCAGGTATTTTTCTGGCTGAAATTGAAGGAGCTGAGAAAAAATCTGATTCAGACTGAAAAAGGACTGCTGATGCTGTTGGATTCTGACCTCCCTGCACTCAAAGTGGATTTTCTGGAGCTACAGAACTCGAAATGGTGTGCTTCTAATTGCGTTGAAAAGTAGACATCCATGGCTTTCCAGAAATATATAATAGTCCATACTTTGCACGAGGATAGACGATATAAACTGGCGTTCAACGCCGGTTCTCTGCCCAATTCTGGCGTCCAGCGCCAGAAAAGGATCAAAAGTTGGAGTTCAACGCCAGAAATGGACCCAAACCTGGCGTTGAATGCCCAAAACAGCCTTATGCACGTGAATTGCTTAAGTCTCAGCCCCAGCACACACCAAGTGGACCCCAGAAGTGGATCTCTGCACCATCTATCAGAGTTTACTCATTTTCTGTAAACCTAGGCTACTAGTTTAGTATTTAAACAACTTTTAGAGACTTATTTTACATCTGATAACATTTTTAGATCTGAACTTTGTACTCTTTGACGGCATGAGTCTCTAAACCCCATTGTTGGGGGTGAGGAGCTCTGATGTGTCTCGATGAATTAATGCAAGTATTTCTGTTTTCCATTCAAACACGCTTGTTCCTACCTAAGATGTTCATTCGCGCTTAACTGTGATGAAGGTGATGATCCGTGACACTCATCACCTTCCTCAACCTATGAACGTGTGCCTGACAACCACCTCCGTTCTATATCCAATTGAATGAGTATCTCTTAGATTCCTTAATCAGAATCTCCGTGGTATAAGCTAGAACTGATGGCAGCATTCATGAGAATCCAGAAAGTCTAAACCTTGTCTGTGGTATTCCGAGTAGGATTCAATGATCGAATGATTGTAATGAGCTTCAAACTCGCGAGTGCTGGGTGTTAGTAACAGACGCAAAAGGATGAAGAATCCTATTCCAGGATGATCGAGAACCGACAGATGATTAGCCGTGCTGTGACAGAGCATGTGAGCATATTCTTAACTGAGAGGATGGGATGTAGCCATTGACGACAGTGATCCCCTACATACAGCTTGCCATGGGAGGACGTGCATGCGTGAATCAGAAGACAGAGGAAAGCAGAGATTCAGAAGACAAAGCATCTCCAAAACTCCAACATATTCTCCATTACTGCATAACAAGTAACCTTTAATTTATGCTCTCTTGGTTATTCGCAATTCAACTGATAAACATAACTGACTTCCTGACTAAGATTTACAAGATAACCATAGATTGCTTCAAACCAACAATCTCCGTGGGATTCGACCCTTACTCACGTAAGGTATTACTTGGGCGACCCAGTGCACTTGCTGGTAAGTGGTACGCGTTGTGAAAAGTGTGATTCACAATTCGTGCACCAAGTTTTTGGCACCGTTGCCGGGGATTGTTCGTGTTTGGACAACTAACGGTTTATTTTGTTGCTTAGATTAGGAAAAATTTTTCTTTTTTTTGGTTTAGAGTCTTTTATTATTTATCCCTTGTTAAAACACTTTAAATTTATAGCTCAATTAGTTAGAACGTGGTGTTTATGTTCATGGTAATTGGCTATCATATTTTTAAAATCTTTTTCAAAAATAATTTTTTCTATTAAATCCTGTGCCAAACTTTAAGTTTGGTGTTTTCTTGTTGATTTTTCAAAAAAAAAAATATATACTTCTTCAAAACAAGTGTTACATTCATAACTCATTTGGCTAGAGCGTTGGTCTGTGTTCTTGGTAATTGGGTTAGAATCTTTTATATTCTTTTCAAAATTTTCTTTTTCATAAATAATAATTTCTCTATTAAATTTTGTGCCAAACTTTAAGTTTGGTGTTTTCTTGTTGATTTCTCTGTGTTTTTCGAAAATTTTAGTTTGGTTTTCTAAAAATTTTAAGTTTGGTGTTCTTCCTTCGTGTTCTTGTGTTCTTGTGAATCTTCAAAGTGTTCTTGAGTTTTCCTTGTGTCTTGATCTTAAAATTTTTAAGTTTGGTGTTCCTTAGTGTTTTTCCCTTAAAAATTTTCGAAAACAAGGAGCATCAGATCTAAAAATTTTAAATCTTGTGCTATCTTATTGTTTTCTCTCTCCTCTTTAAATTCAAAAATATCTTTTCTCTCTGTTTTAAAAGCAAATTTTCGAAATCTATTTCTAAAATTCAGATTTTTATTTCAAAATTTAAAACCTTTTTCAAAACTTCCTAACCACTTTCTCTCTCCACATTTTTTCGAAAATCTTCACCTATTTTTATTTATTTTATTTTAATTTATTTTATTTTCGAAATAAATTAATAAATAAATAAATAAAAATATTTTTTCTATTTTACATCATCTCCCTTTCTCCATCATGGACCTAAGCGGAAATGAACAGTCCAGGAGGACTCTGGGGTCATATTCTAACCCCTTTACTGCTTCATATGGGAGTAGTATCTGCATACCCTCCATTAGAGTCAGTAGCTTTGAGTTGAATCCTCAGCTCATTATCATGGTGCAGCAAAGTTGCCAGTATTCCGGTCTTCCATAGGAAGAACCTACAGAGTTTCTGGCACAATTTTTACAAATTGCTGACACAATACATGATAAAGAAATAGATCAGGATGTCTACAGACTATTACTGTTTCCATTTGCTGTAAAAGATCAAACTAAGAGGTGGTTAAATAACCAACCTAAGGCCAGCATAAGGACATAGAAATAGCTGACAGAAAAATTCTTGAATCAATACTTTCCCCCAAAACGGATGACACAGCTAAGGCTGGACATCCAAGGCTTTAAACAAGGAGATAATGAATCTCTTTATGATGCTTGGGAGAGATACAGAGAGATGCTAAGAAAATGCCCCTCTGAAATATTTTCAGAGTGGGTTCAGTTAGACATCTTCTATTATGGGCTTGCTGAAGGAGCTCAGATGTCTCTAGATTACTCAGCTGGTGGATCTATCCACATGAGAAAGACAATTGAAGAGGCTCAAGAGCTCATTGATACAGTTGCCAGGAATCAGCATCTGTACCTAAGCAGTGACTCTTCCATGAAAGAAGAGGTTAAAACAGCAACTGCTGAACTCAGTCCTGTGAAACAAGCTGCTGAATTCAATTAGCAATTGGACTTCCTAACAAAGCAATTAGCCGAATTCAAAGATAGACTACAAGAGACAAGGATGGCTAATATACATATGGAAGAACAGTTTAAGCAAACAAAGCAGCAGCTGTCAAGACAAATAACAGAAGAATGCCAAGCAGTTCAATTAAGAAGTGGAAAAACATTAAATACCCCACCTCAAGGCAGCAAAAAGCTAAGGAATGAGCAAACCACCCAAAATTCACCTGAGGACAGTAAGAGCCCAGGGAAAAATAATTCTGGCACTAAAACGCCAGAAAATTGGTGGAAGGCTGGCGCTGAATGCCCAGACCATGCCCAAAACTGGCGTTCAACGCCAGAAACAAGGCAAAACTGGCGTTCAACGCCAGAAATGGGCAAGGATCTGGCGTTGAACGCCCAAACTGGGCAAGATCTGGCGCTGAACGCCCAAAATAGGCACAATTCTGGCGTTCAGACGCCAGGAACAGACAAGGAGTTTGCGTCTAACGTCACTCCAGTTTCTAACTCTGGCACTCAATTGCCAGTGAGGGATCAGACACACACAAATGCTGATAACAACCCCTCTAAAAAGGCTTCTTCAACCACTTCTGTAGGCAATAAACCTGCAGCAACTACGGTTGAGGAATATAAAGCCAAGATACCTTATCCTCAAAAACTCCGGAAAGAGGAGCAGGATAAGCAATTTGCTCGCTTTGCAGATTATCTCAGGACTCTTGAAATAAAGATTCCTTTTGCAGAAGCACTTGAGCAAATACCTTCTTATGCCAAGTTTATGAAAGAGATCTTGAGTCATAAAAAGGATTGGAGAGAAACAGAAAGAGTTCTCCTCACTGAAGAATGCAGTGCAGTCATTCTGAAGAGCTTTCCTGAAAAGCTTAAAGACCCTGGGAGTTTTCTGATACCATGCATATTAGAAGGTAATTGCACCAAGACAGCTTTATGCGATCTTGGGGCAAGCATCAACCTAATACCTGCATCCACTATCAGAAAGCTTGGCTTAACTGAAGAAGTTAAACCAACTCGGATATGTCTCCAACTTGCTGATGGTTCCACTAAATACCCATCAGGCGTGATTGAAGACATGATTGTCAGAGTTGGGCCATTCACCTTTCCCACTGACTTTGTTGTGCTGGAAATGGAGGAGCACAAGAGTGCTACTCTCATTCTAGGAAGACCCTTCCTAGCAACTGGACGATCCTTCATTGACGTCCAACAGGGGGAAATAACCCTGAGAGTCAATGATGATGAGTTCAAGTTGAACGCTGTCAAAGCCATGCAGCATCCAGACACATCAACAGACTGCATGAAAGTTGATCTTATTGACTCTTTGGTAGAAGAGATCAACATGGCTGAGAGTCTCGAATCAGAGTTGGAACATATCTTTAAGGATGTTCAGCCTGATTTGGAGGACTCAGAGGACATGAAAGAGCCTCTGAAATTTCTTCTGGAAGAGGAAAAATCTCCTAAACCCGAGCTCAAGCCATTACCACCATCCTTGAAATATGCATTTCTGGGAGAAGGTGACTTTTCCAGTGATCATAAGCTCTACTTTAAATTCACAGGAAGAGGAAGCACTTATTCAAGTGCTAAGGACACACAAGACAGCTCTTGGGTGGTCCATAGGTGACCTTAAGGGCATAAGCCCAGCTAGATGCATGCACAAAATCCTATTGGAGGATAATGCCAAACCAGTGGTTCAACCACAGAGGCGGCTAAATCCAGCCATGAAAGAAGTAGTGCAGAAAGAGGTCACCAAATTACTGGAGGCTGGGATTATTTGTCCTATTTCTGATAGCCCCTGGGTGAGCCCTGTTCAAGTCGTCCCAAAAAAGGGAGGCATGACAATGATTCATAATGAAAAAAATGAACTGGTTCCTACAAGAACAGTTACAGGGTGGCGCATGTGTATTGACTACAGAAGGCTCAATACAGCCACCAGAAAAGATCATTTTCATTTACCATTCATAGACCAGATGCTAGAAAGACTAGCAGGTCATGATTATTACTGCTTTTTGGATGGCTACTCAAGCTATAACCAGATTGCAGTAGATCCCCAGGATCAAGAGAAAACAGCATTCACATGTCCATCCGGAGTGTTTGCTTATAGAAGGATGCCATTTGGGCTATGTAATGCGCCTGCAACCTTCCAGAGATGCATGCTCTCTATTTTCTCTGATATGGTGGAAAAATTTCTGAAAGTCTTCATGGATGACTTCTCAGTATATGGAGACTCATTCAGCTCCTGTCTTGATCACCTGAAACTTGTTCTGAAAAGATGCCAAGAGACCAACCTAGTTTTAAACTGGGAAAAGTGTCACTTCATGGTGACTGAAGGAATTGTTCTTGGGCATAAAATCTTAAACGAGGGAATAGAGGTGGATCAAGAAAAAATAGAGGTAATTGAAAAATTACCACCACCTGCCAATGTTAAGGCAATCAAAAGCTTTCTGGGGCATGCAGGATTCTATAGGAGGTTTATAAAGGATTTTTCAAAAATTGCAAAACCTCTAAGCAATCTGCTAGCTGCTGACACGCCATTTGTGTTTAACACAGAGTGCCTGCAGGCGTTTGAAACGCTGAAAGCTAAGCTGGTCACAGCACCAGTCATTTCTGCACCAGACTGGACGTTACCATTTGAGCTAATGTGTGATGCCAGTGATCACGCCATTGGTGCAGTATTGGGACAGAGGCATGACAAGCTTCTGCATGTCATTTATTATGCCAGTCGCGTTCTAAATGATGCCCAAAAAAACTACACAACCACAGAAAAAGAATTACTTGCAGTGGTTTACGCCATTGACAAGTTCAGATCATACTTAGTAGGATCAAAAAGTGATTGTGTATACTGATCATGCTGCTCTTAAATATCTTCTCACAAAGCAGGATTCAAAACCCAGGCTCATTAGATGGGTGTTGCTTCTGCAAGAGTTTGATATAGAAATAAGAGACAGAAAAGGGACAGAGAACCAAGTGGCTGATCATCTATCACTGATAGAGCCAGTAGAAGGGACGCCCCTCCCCTCTCTTGAGATCTCTGAGACGTTTCCAGATGAGCACTTGTTTGCCATTCAGGAAATACCATGGTTTGCCGATATTGCAAACTATAAAGCTGCAAGGTTCATACCCAAGGAGTACAACAGGATACAGAAGAAAAAATTAATTACTGATGCAAAGTACTACTTGTGGGATGAACCTTATCCCTTTAAGAGATGTGCAGATGGAATTATCCGTAGGTGTGTGCCTAGAGAAGAAGCACAGAGGATCCTGTGGCATTGCCACGGATCTCAATATGGAGGCCGTTTCGGAGGTGAGCGAACAGCCACCAAGGTCCTCCAATGTGGCTTCTATTGGCCCACACTCTATAAAGATTCCCGAGAGTTTGTACGTAACTGTGACAGTTGCCAAAGAGCTGGCAATCTGCCTCATGGTTACGCCATGCCTCAACAAGGAATCTTGGAGATTGAGTTGTTTGACGTATGGGGAATTGACTTCATGGGACCTTTCCCACCATCATACTCAAACACTTATATTCTGGTGGCAGTTGATTATGTATCAAAATGGGTTGAGGCCATTGCCACACCCACCAATGATACTAAAACGGTGCTGAAGTTCCTCTAGAAACATATCTTTAGCAGGTTCGGTGTCCCTAGAATACTAATCAGTGATGGGGCACTCACTTCTGCAATAAACAATTTTACTCTGCCATGGTTCGGTATGGGATTCGCCACAAGGTGGTTATTCCATATCATCCACAAACTAATGGGCAAGCTGAAGTCTCTAATAGAGAATTAAAGAGAATCCTGGAACGGACAGTAAATACCCGAAGAAAGGATTGGGCACGGAGCTTGGATGATGCTTTGTGGGCTTACAGAACAGCATTCAAGACCCCTATAGGGACCTCTCCATACCAACTGGTGTATGGTAAGGCATGTCACCTGCCCGTGGAACTGGAACATAAGGCCTACTGGGCAACCAGATCCCTAAACTTTGATGCCAAATTAGCAGGAGAAAAAAGATTGCTCCAGCTAAATGAGCTAGAGGAGTTTAGATTCACAGCTTTCGAAAATGCCAAGCTTTATAAAGAGAAATAAAAAAAGTGGCATGACAGAAAGCTGTCATCTAGAATCTTTGAACCAGGATAGAAGGTTCTGCTGTTCAACTCTAGACTTAGGCTATTCCCCGGGAAATTGAAATCCCGGTGGAGGGGACCATACGTGATTACAAGTGTATCACCATATGGTTATGTAGAGCTTCAAGATATTGACTCTGACAAGAAGTTCATTATTAATGGACAGAGAATCAAGCACTATCTTGAAGGCAATGTTGAGCAAGAGTGCTCAAGGTTGAAGCTAGATTAAAAGCTCAGCAAGGTCCAGCTAAGGACATTAAAGAAGCGCTTGTTGGGAGGCAACCCAATTTTTATTTATTTTCATGGTTTTTCATGTTTTATTAGGTTCATGATCATGTGGAGTCACAAAATAAATATTAAAAATTGAAAACGGAATCAAAAATAGCAGAAGAAAAATCACACCCTGGAGGAAGCACCTGTCTGGCGTTCAACGCCAGAACAGAGCATGGTTCTGGCGCTGAACGCCCAAAATGGGCAACATCCTGGCGCTGAACGCCCAGAACAAGCATGGTTCTGGCGTTCAACGCCAGAAATGGCTAGTAAATGGGCGTTGAACGCCCAAAATGGGCACCAACCTGGCGCTGAACGCCCAGAGTTGTGTGCAAGGGCATTTTGCATGCCTAAATTGGTGCAGGGATGTAAATGCCTTGACACCTCAAGATCTGTGGACCTCACAGGATCATTTCAAGATCTGTGGACTCCACAGGATCCCCACCTTCCCTCCTCATAATCCTAGTTTTTTTTTCCACATCTTCTTCTTCATCTATTCCTTCTTCTTTTGCTCGAGGGCGAGCAACATTCTAAGTTTGGTGTGATAAAACAATTATGTGAAGGATCTATAGCTCAGTGGTAGAACATGTGGCTGCAAATCAAGAGATCCCTGAGATACCTCAGGGGATGCACTTCCCTCCACATAATTATTGGAAGCAACTGAGGATAGAAATACCAAAAATCACTAGGAATCAAGCCACAAAGGCAAGGAAGAGACATAAAAGAGCTCAAGAACATCATTGGTTCCTCAAGAAGGAAATGCCATCATCACTAAGGTGGACTCGTTCCTTGTTCTTACTTTCTCTGTTTTTCGTTTTCTCTATGTTAAGTGCTTATCTATGTTTGTGTCTTCATTACATGATCATTAGTAGTAATTAGTATCTATTTTGATTTTATCCCCAATTAAGTTATAGTCTATTTTTTTCATCATCAGCAAACATGAATAAAATAGTAGATCTTTTGAATAAGAGGCAATAAAATTTTGAGTTTTTAATAAGAAAAATTCTAATTAGTAACATGTGGTGGCAATGCTTTCTGTCTTCTGAATGAATGCTTGAACAGTGCATATGTCTTTTGAATTTGTTGTTTAAGACTGTTAAATATGTTGGCTCTTGAAAGAATGATGAACATGAGACATGTTATTGATAATCTGAAAAATCATAAAAATGATTCTTGAAGCAAGAAAAAGCAGCAAAGAACAAAGCTTGCAAAAAAAAAATATATATATAATAAAATAGGCGAAAAAAATTAGAAAGAAAAAGAAAAAGCAAGCAGAAAAAGCCAAAAGCTCTTAAAACCAAGAGGCAAGAGCAAAAAGCCAATAACCCTTAAAACCAAAAGGCAAGGGCAAATAAAAAGGATCCCAAGGCTTTGAGCATCAGTGGATAGGAGGGCCTAAAGGAATAAAATCCTGGTCTAAGCGGCTAAACCAAGCTGTCCCTAACCATGTCCTTGTGGCGTGTAGGTGTCAAGTGAGAACTTGAGACTGAGCGGTTAAAGTCAAGGTCCAAAGCAAAAAAGAAGAGTGTGCTTAAGAACCCTGGACAGCTCTAATTGGGGGCTTTAGCAAAGCTGAGCCACAATCTGAAAAGGTTCACCCAATTATGTGTCTGTGGCATTTATGTATCCGGTGGTAATACTGGAAAACAAAGTGCTTAGGGCCACGGCCAAGACTCATAAAATAGCTGTGTTCAAGAATCATCACACTGAAATATGAGAATCAATAACATTATCTGAATTCTAAGTTCTTATAGATGCCAATCACTCTGAGCTTCAATGGATAAAGTGAGATGCCAAAACTGTTCGGAAGCAAAAAGCTGCTAGTCCCGCTCATCTAATTAAAATCTGAGCTTCACTCAAAACTCTGAGATATTATTGCTTCTCAACCCATTAGTCTTCTATTTTATTTGTCTAGTTGCTTGAGGACAAGCAACAGTTTAAGTTTGGTGTTGTGATGAGCGGATATTTTATACGCTTTTTGGGGTTAATTTCATATAATTTTTAGTATGTTTTAGTTAGTTTTTAGTTTATTTTCATTAGTTTTTAGGAAAAATTCATATTTATGAACTTTACAATGATTTGTGTGTTTTTCTGTAATTTCAGGTATTTTTCTGGCTGAAATTGAAGGAGCTGAGCAAAAATCTGATTCAAGCTGAAAAAGGACTGCTGATGCTGTTGGATTCTGACCTCCCTGCACTCAAAGTGAATTTTCTGGAGCTACAGAACTCGAAATGGCGTGCTTCCAATTGCGTTGGAAAGTAGACATCCAGGGCTTTCCAGCAATATATAATAGTTTATACTTTGAATGAGGATAGACGACGTAAACTGGCGTTCAACGCCGGTTCTCTGCCCAATTCTGGCGTCCAGCGCCAGAAAAGGATCAAAAGTTGGAGTTCAACGCCAGAAATGGACCCAAACCTGGCGTTGAACGCCCAAAACAGCCTTATGCACGTGAATTGCTTAAGTCTCAGCCCCAGCACACACCAAGTGGGCCCCAGAAGTGGATCTCTGCACCATCTATCAGAGTTTACTCATTTTCTGTAAACCTAGTGATGCGCATAAACTAGTTATGCTACGATTTAGGAAATTGCACGATCGGCAAAATTCCTTCCGGCAAGTGCACCGGTTATCGTCAAGTAAAAACTCACAATAGAGTGAGGTCGAATCCCACAAGGATTGGTTGAGTGAGCAATTCGAATTAGAAGTGTGTTCTAGTTGAGCGGAATCAAGATTGAGATGAGAATTGCGGAATGTAAAATTGGCGGGAAAAGTAAATGACAAGAAAATTAAATGGCGGAATCTTAAATTGCATGAATTAAAGAGCAGAAACTAAATTGCTGAAATTAAAAGGGAATGGGGGTTGATTGCATGAATTGAGTTGCAGAATGTAAAGAGAAGATGGAAATCAGAATTGGGGGATTCATTGGGTTATAGGAGATATTGAGATCTCCGAATCAAAACATGTTTATCTCTTCCTCAAGCAATGCGTTCATTGAATTTTGCTTGGCAATCTTATATGATTGGATCCCAATCCCTTGGCTCACCAATTCTCTCTAAAAATGAACAAATTCCCAATCCCTTGGTTTAAATGTTCATAAGAAGAGATGATGCTCGATCACTGATTATACCACACAGTTTCATGAACCACAATTTGGTAGGATTACATGTCACAATATCCATCCAAACCCCAATCCAATTCACTGTGAGAAAGCTTCTCTAGCATGAATCCTCCATTCCTTTCCCAAGGTTCCGAAGGATTCCAATTATGGGTAGTTTCTTTCCCAAGACAACTACCCAATGGAATTAGATCGAGAAGCTTTCTAACAAAATTCAAGAGAAAAGATTGAAGAAGAAGATAAACTATTATTGATTCATTGAATTACAATAGAGCTCCCTAACCCAATGAAAGGGGGTTTAGTGAGTCATAGCTCTGAATTCAATTACAAAGATATGAAAACTAGCTAAAAGTGAAGGTAAAAGTCAAGTCCCCCTCAGGGGCTGGATTCCCTTCAATCCCCCCCTTTTCAAATGCAGAAACTAAGGCCTTTAAATAGGCTCCCTAAATTACAAAATGAAAATGAAATTCAAAGCAAATTACAATCAAATGAAAATAAACTATTCTAGATGATTCTTGTGGCCTTGATTTGGTGTTGTTGATGGGCCTTGCTTGCTTGAAGGGCTGAGTGACATAATTGATCCAAAAAGGATAATGATCCATTAAACTACACTCAAATGTTGCACCCCTTTCTTGAGTCGTCACTTTGTTCTCTTGTCAACCTTGCCAATTTGATGCCAAATATAGACTATTATACCTCGTTGGAAAGCTATGGATGTCAGCTTTCTAACGCAACTGGAAGCACCTCAATTGGATCTCTACAACTCGAGTTATACTCCATGGAAGGTGAAGAGGTCAGCTGGCCTGATTGCATGTTGGTACTATGCTCTTCTATGCACATTACGGGGCTGTTTTCTCCCTCAATTTTTAGTATCCACCATGCATGCCATATATGCTTGGAAAGCTCTAGATGTCTTCTTTCCAATGCATTTTGAATCACCTCATTTGGAGTTTTGTAGCTCAAGTTATTTATGTTTGAAGAAGGCATGGTCAAGCTGTTCCATATAACACGTTTAAGCTTCAGTTTAAGGTTAAACTGAAGCTTAAACGTGGAAATGGAAAAGGTAGCCCTGGAGGTCGAACACGTTTAAGCTCCAGTTTGAGGTCAAACTGGAGCTTAAACGTGGAAATGGAGAGAGCAACCCTGGAGGAGAAAACTTGGTCGAACACGTTTAAGCTCCAGTTTGAGGTCAAACTGGAGCTTAAACGTGGAAATGGCTCCCTGGTGCTTTTCCCATTCTGGCGTTTAACCTCCAGTTTAAGGTTAAACTGGAGGTTAAACGTGGAACTCCTTCCTGAGTGGCATTATCATTCTGGCATTTAACCTCCAGTTTGAGGTCAAACTGGAGGTTAAACGTGGAATGCTTCTTGGTGAGACTTTTCATTCTGGCGTTTAACCTCCAATTTAAGGTTAAACTGGAGGTTAAACTTCAATTCCAGCATTATATGGCTTGGTAGTTTAAGTTCCAGTTTAAGCTTAAACTGGAACTTAAACTCCACATGTGATATTCAAGCTTCCTTTATTGATTTTGTTGCTTCCTTGCCTAGCCTCTTCTTCCCTGAAATCATCCAAACAATTGCATCAAAGTCTTGCAAAAATTCATGAGAATTCTTCCATTCATAGCTTTCAAGGAATATAACTAAAAACTCATGGAATTTGCATCAAAATCTTCATGTTGAATGATTTAAGACAAGCATGACTATTTGGCCCAAAATGATTACTTAAGGCTCAAGAAGATGCATAAAACAACTAAAAATAAAAGAAAAAGCTAGTGAAACTAGCTTAAGATGCCTTGGCATTACAACACCAAACTTAATACTTGCTTGTCCCTAAGCAAGTTCTGAATTATTGAGAAGAAAGAATGAAACAGAAAGTAAATTCATTAGCCATATCAGTAAGTAATTGACATTGATTAATGGGGTGTTCATGCAGAAAGTTGTTGCAGCATCACTTTATTGTTTCTTAGGTAAGAATGTCACTTTTTATGTTTCCACTAAAACACTGCTTATGGCCTCTTGTTATTCACATATCCTTGGCAAGTTTCTTTTCTTTGTTTTTCTTTTTCTTTGAGCTTATTTGCTCCTTGTTGCTCAGTGTCATGTGTTGCTCAAGCCTTTGGCATTTTCTTTTTCTTATTAGTGCACTACACATATCCACTACAGGCATTTTAGTTCACATTTCTTCTTGAGACATTGGTGCCCAGCACCTCTTTGTGTGACTAAATGTTTTGTATTTAGGTTGCTCTTGATAATGGACTTTTGGTTGATAATCCCGGGTTAGTTAACCCAAGTTACCAAGTGTTGAAACACTCCTCAGAACCTATTCATCCAAGCATATCCTTAATACATAAACACCACAGGCATTTGTCTCAGAAGTTCAAACCATTGGTGCCTAGCTTATTTTCTCAATTTTTTTTGCTTTTTGGTTGCCCTTTTTCAGTGGCTTTTTCTTCTTCTTTTTCTTTCTTTTTCATGGCCAAAGACATTTATTCATCAAGATCCATAGACAGCATCCTAATTTCCACTAAAAGTGACAATTCTAACTTTATTTCTTAGTGAGCTGACTATTCAATCAAACATGCATACCACCACTTAATCTTATTTGATTTCTTACCAAATGGAATTGAGTTACTTTTGTTCAAACATTTCTTTTATTTTATGGAAACAGAACAAGCATGGCAAGCATTTGTTTAAGAAGATGAAGTTATCCAGACACTTAGACTATCACTTATTTGAAAATTAAACAAACAGACAAACAAAAACTGCAATGACTCAAACTTAAAGCAGGGGTGCATGCAAACTTCAAATATCAGCAATTCAAAGTACAAGCAATTAAGTGACAATACAACCTTTTAGCATCTTCTTTGTTGTTCATCATCCTTCTAGCCTTGGTGTTCTCTTTGATGATGATGTATATTCCTTCCATGAGATTGATTGTCTTCCTGCAAAGCTATTAGAAGTTGCTTGTTCCCCAAGCACTTTGAGAATTGGTTAGCATGCATGTATGTTTGTGGGCCTCTGAACTTAGATTGGTGTGTGAACACCAAACTTAGTTCCTTGCCATATGCAGCAAATTGGATCATATGCAGAAAACCTCATGTGCTTTTATTAAGAAAATAACTATGAACTAGAAAAAGAAACTATGAACTAGAAATTAAACTATTGGTTAAGTAGTTTCCCTGATTGGTTGGAGCTAGTGACTAGTCATGCTGAGGTAGAAATGTGCTTTTAATGAAGTTTTTGGTGGAACACCAAACTCAGAATCTCACATTCACCCTTGAATTGTTTTGGTGTGCAACACCAAACTTAGCTCCTTGCAATACAGATAAATCTACTTAACTCTTTTATTGAAATAACTAGAAAAGAAAAACTACCTTTGGTTGGGTTGCCTCCCAACAAGCGCTTCTTTAACGTCATTAGCTTGACATGCTGTTCCTGACTTTCTTCCTCTTCTTCCAGTTTGTTAAGAGGAATGACTTCAACTGGATAAAGGAGCTAGTTAGTGCCCCTTGTTGTGAATGCTTCTTTCCAACAAGCTTTCCCTTGTGATTGGCTTGAGTGAACTTGCTTGTTGGCTCAGGAGTTGGATTGTTCTTCGACCTTCTCTTCTTCATGGATATGATCCTTTGTGTCTCGGTCACAATCCTCATTTTGGTGCTTGTTTCTACTGCCTTCATATCCTTGATCTCAGAACTTGGTTGTTGTTGGACAGTTGGAGTATCCTGTTCATCAAAAGCTTCCTGAATTTGTGGTTCAATGAACCCTTCCTCTTTGCAACTCTCTGTGTCATTGGAGTGTGATCTCCCTTGATTGACTTTCTCCCTTTCTTGTTCTTCTGATTCCTCCCTTGGGTTTGCCATGGTATCACTAGAAGAATTTTGGGTAGGGATTTGCTTTGATAGATATTCAATTTGTGCTTCTAGCTTTTGAATGGCAGCACCTTGATTTTGTAAGTTGGATATCACTTCTTCCTTAAAGCCTTTCAAATCGGCCACATCTCTGCCCATAGTTGCAATCATTCCTTCTATCCTGTTTAATTGATCTTGAAATTGTTGGTTCGGATTGGGTTGATGAGGTTGATTATCTTGGCTGTGATATGGTGGCTGGGAGTATGTGTTTTGTGTGGGCTGATAGAGTCTTTGGTTGGAGTGTTGGTAGTGGTATGACTCTTGTGTGTAGTGGAATGAGTCTTGTGGATAGTGAAATGAATTGTATGAATTTGAGAAGGAATTTTGTGCTGAGAAATGCTCAAGTGATGAAGAATTTGGATATGTAAAACTAGGAGGTGAGGTTGGATAATTCAGAGGTGATGGCTCTTGATGAATGGGGTGTGAATAAGTGAAATCTCTTTGGTTTTGATCTTCCCAGCCACAACTTGAGTAGTGATCAAATTCACCAAAACATGGACCATTTTGTGGCTCTGGGAAGTACCCCGTTTCCTGTTCCTGATACTCCCACCCACCATGAGCATAATAACATGAATCATTCTGTGGTGGTGGAGAGTTTCTCATGAATTTTGATTGACCAAAAGATGATGGATACTCCTTTCTTTTTTGCAATGTGCTCAGTCTCAAACAATACTCATCCAAAGATAGTGGAAATTCCATAGTGAGGCAATATCACAAACAGCTAGTGGTTAGTATGCTAACAAGTGAATAAGCAAAGAAAACAAATTAAAATTTGTAGAAATTAGCAGTAATAAACTGAAACAAAAACTATTCACAAAAGAAAAGAAAAATTGCTCAATCTAGTTAACTTCCAATTGGAGAATTGTCAATCGAAAACCAATCCCCGGCAACGGCGCCATAAACTTGATGCGCATAAACTAGTTATGCTACGATTTAGGAAATTGCACGATCGGCAAAATTCCTTCCGGCAAGTGCACCGGTTATCGTCAAGTAAAAACTCACAATAGAGTGAGGTCGAATCCCACAAGGATTGGTTGAGTGAGCAATTCGAATTAGAAGTGTGTTCTAGTTGAGCGGAATCAAGATTGAGATGAGAATTGCGGAATGTAAAATTGGCGGGAAAAGTAAATGACAAGAAAATTAAATGGCGGAATCTTAAATTGCATGAATTAAAGAGCAGAAACTAAATTGCTGAAATTAAAAGGGAATGGGGGTTGATTGCATGAATTGAGTTGCAGAATGTAAAGAGAAGATGGAAATCAGAATTGGGGGATTCATTGGGTTATAGGAGATATTGAGATCTCCGAATCAAAACATGTTTATCTCTTCCTCAAGCAATGCGTTCATTGAATTTTGCTTGGCAATCTTATATGATTGGATCCCAATCCCTTGGCTCACCAATTCTCTCTAAAAATGAACAAATTCCCAATCCCTTGGTTTAAATGTTCATAAGAAGAGATGATGCTCGATCACTGATTATACCACACAGTTTCATGAACCACAATTTGGTAGGATTACATGTCACAATATCCATCCAAACCCCAATCCAATTCACTGTGAGAAAGCTTCTCTAGCATGAATCCTCCATTCCTTTCCCAAGGTTCCGAAGGATTCCAATTATGGGTAGTTTCTTTCCCAAGACAACTACCCAATGGAATTAGATCGAGAAGCTTTCTAACAAAATTCAAGAGAAAAGATTGAAGAAGAAGATAAACTATTATTGATTCATTGAATTACAATAGAGCTCCCTAACCCAATGAAAGGGGGTTTAGTGAGTCATAGCTCTGAATTCAATTACAAAGATATGAAACTAGCTCAAAGTGAAGGTAAAAGTCAAGTCCCCCTCAGGGGCTGGATTCCCTTCAATCCCCCCCCTTTTCAAATGCAGAAACTAAGGCCTTTAAATAGGCTCCCTAAATTACAAAATGAAAATGAAATTCAAAGCAAATTACAATCAAATGAAAATAAACTATTCTAGATGATTCTTGTGGCCTTGATTTGGTGTTGTTGATGGGCCTTGCTTGCTTGAAGGGCTGAGTGACATAATTGATCCAAAAAGGATAATGATCCATTAAACTACACTCAAATGTTGCACCCCTTTCTTGAGTCGTCACTTTGTTCTCTCTTGTCAAACCGTTGCCAATTTTGATGCCAAATATAGACTATTATACCTCGTTGGAAAAGCTATGGGATGTCAGCTTTCTAACTGCAACTGGAAGCACTCT